>NC_090393.1:9891872-10491872 GCF_036365525.1 Heterodontus francisci
TGAAGAGCGAGAGAGAGAGAGAGAGAGAGAGAGAGGAAGGGAGGAAGAGCGAGCGAGAGAGAGAGAGAGAGAGAGAGAGGAAGGGAGGAAGAGCGAGAGAGAGAGCGAGAGAGAGAGAGAGAGAGAGGAAGGGAGGAAGAGCGAGAGAGCGAGAGAGAGAGAGAGAGAGGAAGGAGAAGAGCGAGAGAGCGAGAGAGAGAGAGAGAGAGAGGAAGGAGGAAGAGCGAGAGCGAGAGAGAGAGAGAGAGAGAGAGAGAGAAAGGGAGGAAGAGCGAGAGCGAGAGAGGAAGAGCGAGAGCGAGAGCGAGGAGAGCGAGAGAGAGAGAGAGGAAGGAGGAAGAGAGAGAGAGAGAGAGAGAGAGGAAGGGAGGAAGAGCGAGAGAGAGAGAGAGAGAGAGAGAGAGAGAGGAAGGGAGGAAGAGCGAGAGAGAAAGAGAGGAAGAGCGAGAGAGAGAGAGCGAGAGAGAGAAAGGGAGGAAGAGCGAGAGTGAGAGGGAAAGGGAGGAAGAGCGAGAGTGAGAGGGAAAGGGAGGAAGAGCGAGAGAGAAAGAGAGGAAGGGGAGGAAGAGCGAGAGCGAGAGCGAGAGAGAGAGAGAGAGAAAGGGAGGAAGAGCGAGAGCGAGAGCGAGAGAGAGAGAGGAAGAGCGAGAGCGAGAGCGAGAGAGAGAGAGGGGAAGGGAGGAAGAGAGGAAGAGCGAGAGAGAGAGGGAGAGAGGAAGAGCGAGAGAGAGAGAGGGAGAGAGGAAGAGCGAGAGAGAAAGAGCGAGAGAGAGAGAGGGAGAGAGGAAGAGCGAGAGAGAGAGAGGGAGAGAGGAAGAGCGAGAGAGAGAGAGAGGGAGGAAGAGCGAGAGAGAGAGAGGGAGGAAGAGCGAGAGAGAGAGAGGGAGGAAGAGCGAGAGAGAGAGAGGGAGGAAGAGCGAGAGAGAGAGAGGGAGGAAGAGCGAGAGAGAGAGGGAGGGAGAGAGAGGAAGAGCGAGAGAGAGAGGGAGGGAGAGAGAGGAAGAGCGAGAGAGAGAGGGAGGGAGAGAGAGGAAGAGCGAGAGAGAGAGAGGGAGAGAGAGGAAGAGCGAGAGAGAAAGAGCGAGAGAGAGAGAGGGAGAGAGGAAGAGCGAGAGAGAGAGAGGGAGAGAGGAAGAGCGAGAGAGAGAGAGGGAGAGAGGAAGAGCGAGAGAGAGAGAGGGAGGAAGAGCGAGAGAGAGAGAGGGAGGAAGAGCAAGAGAGAGAGGGAGGAAGAGCGAGAGAGAGAGAGGGAGGGAGAGAGAGGAAGAGCGAGAGAGAGAGGGAGGGAGAGAGAGGAAGAGCGAGAGAGAGAGAGGGAGGGAGAGAGAGGAAGAGCGAGAGAGAGAGGGAGGGAGAGAGAGGAGAGAGAGAGCGAGAGAGAGAGGGAGGAAGAGAGAGTGAAAGAGCGAGAGAGAGAGGGAGGAAGAGAGAGTGAAAGAGCGAGAGAGAGAGGGAGGAAGAGAGAGAGAGAGAGAGGGAGTGAGAGAGAGGAAGAGCGAGAGAGAGAGAGAGTGAGAGAGAGGAAGAGCGAGAGAGAGAGAGGGAGGAAGAGCGAGAGAGAGAGAGGGAGGAAGAGCGAGAGAGAGAGAGGGAGGAAGAGCGAGAGAGAGAGAGAGGGAGGAAGAGCGAGAGAGAGAGAGAGGGAGGAAGAGCGAGAGAGAGAGAGAGGGAGGAAGAGCGAGAGAGAGAGAGAGGGAGGAAGAGCGAGAGAGAGAGAGAGGGAGGAAGAGCGAGAGAGAGAGAGAGGGAGGAAGAGCGAGAGAGAGAGAGAGGGAGGAAGAGCGAGAGAGAGAGAGAGGGAGGAAGAGCGAGAGAGAGAGAGGGAGGAAGAGCGAGAGAGAGAGAGGGAGGAAGAGCGAGAGAGAGAGAGGGAGGAAGAGCGAGAGAGAGAGAGGGAGGAAGAGCGAGAGAGAGAGAGGGAGGAAGAGCGAGAGAGAGAGAGGGAGGAAGAGCGAGAGAGAGAGAGGGAGGAAGAGCGAGAGAGAGAGAGGGAGGAAGAGCGAGAGAGAGAGAGGGAGGAAGAGCGAGAGAGAGAGAGGGAGGAAGAGCGAGAGAGAGAGAGGGAGGAAGAGCGAGAGAGAGAGAGGGAGGAAGAGCGAGAGAGAGAGGGAGGAAGAGCGAGAGAGAGAGGGAGGAAGAGCGAGAGAGAGAGGGAGGAAGAGCGAGAGAGAGAGGGAGGAAGAGCGAGAGAGAGAGGGAGGGAGAGAGAGGAAGAGCGAGAGAGAGAGGGAGGGAGAGCGAGAGAGAGAGGGAGGGAGAGAGAGGAAGAGCGAGAGAGAGAGGGAGGGAGAGAGAGGAAGAGCGAGAGAGAGAGGGAGGAAGAGAGAGTGAAAGAGCGAGAGAGAGAGGGAGGAAGAGAGAGTGAAAGAGCGAGAGAGAGAGGGAGGAAGAGAGAGAGAGGGGGAGGGAGAGAGAGGAAGAGCGAGAGAGAGAGGGAGGAAGAGAGAGAGAGAGAGAGAGGGAGAGAGGGAGAGGGAGAGGGAGAGGGAGAGGAAGAGAGAGAGAGAGAGAGAGAGAGAAAAAGAGGAGAGAGAGAGAGAGAGAGAGAGAGAGATCTATCTGGAATACTCTGCATCGTTACATGTGCAGGCAAACATTGACTACTCGTGCAAAAAAAGAAATGCCAGGTATCTCACTAAATCAGTGTCCAACATATTGATGAGAAAGTAAGTGAATAAACTAATCTCATTTAAATCTTTGACAAAAATGCACATTTGTTGTTGTTTTGATTAACAGCAAGATAAATTTTGAATGCCTTTGTCTTTCTGAAATGGTTTCACTGGCCCCCTATGTAAGACAAAAATTGTAATGTGCCTCCCACGCGAAAAGGTTGGACAACCCTGCTCTGGAGTGACCCTTATTCCCAAGTATATAGGTTTATTAGTTATAAAAGAAAAGCAGCTAAAATACAAAGGTTATACTTATAACAGTGAATAATATATTGAGAAATAACAAGATTTTTCAGTGGTTGATCTCAAATGGTAACACTTGAGAGGTCGTTCTTCACTCGGAGAAACCTAACATTCGATACTTTGTCTGTCTTATATGCATTAAATCACTCCATATATTCTGGAAACTTGAGCCTGCTTTTGGACTCCTATGTCAATTAATTTCAATGCTTCCCAAGCCACACAGCTATCAAAGAACTCCCTTACATTTCACAATTGGGAGAAACAAATCAACCAAAGGTTCCTATAAGCACAAGATAACCACAACAGATTGCATGTCCTCTTCTATAGGTTTATCAAGGAGTTGTACAAACTGCTGACAAACAACCTCCAGTCTAAAAGGCCTATACTAAAACTGCTACCATAAGAAGCAGCATCAACAACCTGAATTTATCTTCTTCTTCTTCTTTGGCCTCCTTGTCTCGAGAGACAATGGGTAAGCGCCTAGAGGTGGTCAGTAGTTTGTGGAGCAGTGCTTGGAGTGGCGAGAAAGGCCAATTCTAAAGTGACTGACTCTTCCACAGGTGCTGCAGATAAAATTGGTTGTCGGGGCTGTTACACAGTTGGCTCTCTCCTTGCGCTTCTGTCTTTTTTTCTGCCAACTGCTAAGTCTCTTCGACTCACCACTTTTTAAGCCCCGCCTTTATGGCTGTCCGCCAGCTCTGGTGATGACAGGCAAATGACTTCCATGACTTGTGATCAATGTCACAGGACTTCATGTCGTGTTTGCAGACGTCTTTAAAGCGGAGACATGGACGGCCGGTGGGTCTGATACCAGTGACAAGCTCGATGTACAATGGCTCAATAGGGGGTATATGCTGGGGACGTTGGCCGCCTCGAGGATATCTGCGTTGGAATTACGGTCCTGCCACCTGATGCCAAGGATTCTCCGGAGGCAGCGAAGATGTAATAAGTTGAGACATCGCTCTTGGTTGACATATGTTGTCCAGGCCTCGCTGCCGTAGAGCAAGGTACTGAGGACACAGGCTTGAAAAACTCGGACTTGTGTTCCGTGTCAGTGCGCCATTTTCTCACACCCTCTTGGCCAGTCTGGACATAGCAGCGGACGTCTTTCCCAAGCGCTTGTTGATTTCTGCATCGAGAGACAGGTTACTGGTGATAGTTGAGCCGAGGTAGGTGAACTCTTGAACCACTTCCAGAGCGTGGTCGCTGATATTGATGAATGGAGCCGTCCTGTCTTATGATGTTCGTTTTCTTGAGGCTGATGGTTAGGCCAAATTCGTTGCAGGTAGCCGCAGTCCTGTCGATGAGTCTCTGCAGACACTCTTCTGTGTGGAATGTTAATGCAGCATCGTCAGCAAAGAGGAGTTCCCTGATGAGGAATTTCCATACTTTGGTCTTTGCTCTAAGACGGGCAAGGTTGAACAACCTGCCATCTGATCTTGTGTGGAGGAAAATTCCTTCTTCTGAAGACTTGAACGCATGTGAGTGCAGCAGTGAGAAGAAGATCCCAAACAGTGTAGGTGCGAGAACACAGCCCTGTTTCACACCGCTCAGGATAGGAAAGGGGTCTGATGAGGCACTACTATGCTGAATTGTGCTTTTCATATTGTCATGGAATGAGGTGATGATACTTAGTAGCTTTGGTTGGCATCCGATCTTTTCTAGTAGTCTGAAGAGACCACGTCTGCTGACTAGGTCAAAGGCTTTGGCGAGATCTATGAAAGCAACATAGAGGGGCATCTGTTGTTCGCGGCATTTCTCTTGTAGCTGGTGAAGGGAACAGCATCTCTCTGCTCGAAAGCCACATTGTGCCTCAAGGTAGACAGGCTCAGCCAGCTTCTGGAGTCTGTTTAAAGCGACTCGAGTGAAGACTTTCCCCACAATGCTGAGCCGGGAGATTCCACAGTAGTTGTTGCAGTCACTGCGGTCACCCTTGTTCTTATGGAGGGTGATGATATTGGCATCACGCATGTCCTGTGGTACTGCTCCCTCATCCCAGCACAGGCAAAGCAGTTCGTGGAGTGCAGAGAGTATAGCAGGCTTGGCACTCTTGATTATTTCAGGGGTAATGCCGTCCTTTCCAGGAGCTTTTCCACTGGCTAGAAAATCAATGGCATCACTGAGTTCCGATTTTGTTGGCTGTTCGTCCAGCTCATCCATGACTGGTAGAGACTGGGCTGCACTGAGGGTGGTATCAGTGACAACATTTTCCCTGGAGTACAGTTCCAGGTAGTGCTGCACCCAGCGGTCTAGTAGCTTGCGTTAGTCAGTGATCGTTCCCCCTGATTTAGACTTGAGGGGGGCGATCTTCTTGATGGCATTAAGAGAGCTTTTGGGCCAACCATCAAGCATTCCTTTTATGTTTCCGGTGTCAAAGGCCAGCTGAATACGACTGCATAGGTGTTGCCAGTAGTCATTTGCACGACGCCTGGCTGTTCTTTGTGCAGCGCTTCTGGCTGCTTTAAGTGCTACGGATGTTAACTCGCTGGGGGCTTTCTTGTAGTTCAATAGTGCAGTGCGCTTAGTGGCTACGACAGGTTCCAGCTCTTCAAAGCGAGATTGAAACCAGTCTGCATTCTGCTTCTCACGTTTGCCAAAAGGTGGTCATTGCTGAGTCACAGATGGTGTCTCTGATGTGGGCCCACTTCATCTCTGCATCCCCTGCAGGAGTGTTTTGAAGGGCTTTTTCAAGAGAATTTAGAAACGTATGTAATAGCTGCGGATAAGAAATTCTGCTAGTGTTGATGCGCGGGCGGCCCTTCTGCTTGGAGTTATGTAGCTTCTTTGGTTTGAGTCTAACTTTGCTGCACAGCAGGGAGTGGTCGGTGTTGCAGTCCGCACTGTGGAAGCTATGTGTGATTTGACCACTGTTACAGAGGCTCGCCTTGTGATGAGGTCCAGCTGGTGCCAACGACATGATCTTGGGTGTCTCCATGAAAACTGGGTGACAAGGTTTCGTATGAAAGAACAAGTTGGTGATGAAGAGGTTATGATAGGTACACAACTCCAGCAGTCTCAGTCCATTCTCATTCATCCTTCAAATGTCATAGCGCCCAAGGCAGGAGGGCCATGAGTCATGGTTGGCCCTAACCCTGGCGTTGAAGTCCCCCAGCAGGAACACATGTTCAGTATTAGGAATGCTACGAGTGATATTGTGGAGTACCTCACAGAACTGGTCTTTAACTTCAGGTGGGGAGCAGAGTGTTGGAGCATAGATGCTGAGTAGGAGTACTGGACCAGAGGCGGTGAGCAGTCGGACGGACAGTATGCGTTCCGAGCCATTTGAAGGTGGTTCTATCATGTTGAGCAAAGAGTTTCTGATGGTGAAGACCACTCCATGCTGTCTTGGTTCTTCAGGATCCCTACCCTGCCAGAAGAAGGTGTAGTCTTGCTCTCTTAGAAATCCGCTCGCAAGGAGGCGTATCTCCTGAAGTGCTGCAATGTCCACACTGAGTCTACAAAGCTCGTTGTTAATGATATCGGTCTTCCGAGAGTCGTTGATTTGTGTAAGGTTTTCCGACAGGCCAGGACACATAGTTCTGATGTTCCAGCTTACAAAACAAAGGGCTGTTACCTTCTTTCCTTTTTTCGTCATGCTGTTTGGTGTGTTGTTGCAGTCCAGTTGTCAGGCAATAACCCTGAGCTCCAAGCACCTATTGAAGCAGGCGTACTGTGGCGTAACAGAACCTTTCTGACCGGAGGCTGCCCAGTTTGACGCGGGCGGTAGCTGTCCAGCGAGATGCGATGACCTCTCCCACCAACAAAAGCGCCCAATCTCTACGCCGATTGAGCTGGACCTATAACCTGTTACTGCAGTCTTCCGTGTTGTTTGGTCGCTGTGAGGCGACTATGGAGTGACCTCTCCATGTCACATGCCTGGGTGGAATGTATGAAGGTTATGAGTTGCCCAAGCGTCAAAACACCCCTCTCGGCCTGCCAAAGGTGACACATAACCGCCTCAGGGGTTCTGCTCCGGATTTTCTGTTAGAGTTTACTCCCTTAGCCTTGGTCTCTCCTGAGATGTCCACAAGGTAGTGGGGTTGTTAGGGCCCCTGCTCAGAGATAGGAGCTAACAAGTAAACTTTGCGATTTCATGGAGGGAGAGGGAAGGGGTGCGGGGGGGATGTATTTATATAGCGGATTTATATAGCACCTTTAAACGTCATAAAAGACATTCCAAAGCACTTCACAGGAGCATGAGTAAACAAAATTTGAGTTGAGGAGAGAGTGACTGCCCTTGTCATCAAGGCAGCATTTGACTGAGTATGGCATCAAGGAGCCCTTGCAAAACTGGAGTCAATGGGAATCAGGGGAAGACTCTCCACTGGTTGGAGTCATAACTAGCACAAACAAAGATGGTTGCGGTTGTTGGAGGTCAATCATCTCAGTCCCAGTACATCACTGCAGGCGTTCTTCAGGGCAGTGTCCTAGGGCCATCTTCAGCTGCTTCATCAATGATCTTCCCTCCATCATAAGGCAGAAGTGGGGATGTTCGTTGATTATTGCACAATGTTCAGCACCATTCGCGACCCCTCAGATATTGAAGCAGCCATGTTCAGATGCTGATATCAGGGCTGATAAGTGGCAAATAACATTCACACCACACAAGTGCCAGGCAATAACCAGCTCAAACTACAGAATATAACCATCTTCCTTTGATGTTCAATGGCATTACCATTGCTGACTCCCCCACGATTAACAACCTCGGGGTCACCAATGACCAAAAACTTAAACTGGACCAACCACATAAATACTGTGGCTACAAGAGCAGGTTCGAAGCTAGGAATTCTGTGGCAAGTAACTCACCTCCTGACTCCCCAAAGCCTGCCCATCTACAAGGCACAAGTCAGGAGTGTAATGAAATACTCTGCACTTGCCTGAATGAGTGCAGTTCCAACAAGACTCAAGAAGCTCGACATCATCCAGGACAAAGCAGTCCACTTGATTGGCACCCCATCCACCACCTTCAACATTCGCTCCTTGCACAACCAACACACAGTGGCAGCAGTGTGTACTATCTACAAGACGCACTGCTTTAACTCACCAAGGCTCCTTCAACAGCACCTTCCAAACCCGTGACATTTACCACCTAGAAGGCCAAGGGCAGCAGATGCATGGGAACACCACCTGCAAGTTCCCCTCCAAGCCATACACCATCCTGACTTGGAACTGTATTGCCGTTCCTCCACTGTTGCTGGGTCAAAATCCTAGAACCCCCTACCAACAGCACTGTTGGTGTACCTAAACCCCAAGGCATGCAGTGCTTCAAGAAGGCAGTTCGCCACCACCTTCTCAAGGGCAATTCGCAATGGGCAATAAATGCTGCCCTAGCCAGCGACACCCACACCCCATGAACGACTAAAAAGAAAACCGAGACATATAAAGGAGATATTAAGACACGTGAATAAAAGCTTGGTCAGAGATAGCTTTTAAAGGAGCATCTTGAAGGAGCAGAGAGCGCTCAAGAGGCCAAGAAGTTAAGGGAGGGTATTCCAGAGCTTAGGGCCTTGGCAGCTGCCAAAAGAAAGTATTTTTCTTACTACCATTAAACAAACAATTCATAGAGTATGGAACCAGCCAGTCACTGTAGAAATAGAAGGACATTTTGGAAATCAACTCATTAAAGCTGGAAACGAATCTAATTTTGTATGTTACAAGGCAAATTTTGGGAATATTTAACTCCTAAGTGTCAATTACCTTAAATTCAACAGTCTTTTGAGACTTCAAGTGATATATAATTCATTAAGGGAGGGGGACTTCACTGCATTACCTTTGCAGCTCATTACACTGCAACAACATTTTTTGTTTAAAGGAGACCCAGTGGAAATGTGTGAACAATGTTAGAACTGCAAATCCCCTGATTTTATTCGCTTGCTAAGCACAGCTGCAGATGAGTAATCATGCACGAAAGACTGTTTAAAAATGCTCATTTATACAAGTGCATTATAATTTTTTTAATGAGTATGGAAAGAGGGCACGGTAATTTCTGCTAATAAAAAGCATGCAACTTTTTGAAGTGAAGGTCTGGCAATGTCACACAAAATACTTCTTCGAAATTAAAGCAAGGCAAAGAAAATTACAGGAATATGTGGTACTTACAGGATAAAAACAAAATTAAAACACTTATACAGTAATGAGTTTAAGGCACGTCATGTCCATAGGGAAGACAGGCTATTTTTGATGTAAAATGATGCCAGTAAAGAATGACAGCTTAGTAAATGACGGAGATCAAGTCGGTTTTCAAATACTATTTTACAGAGTGAAGTTCAAGAATTTCAAAAATGGCTGTTAACATAAAAACAGTTCTTCTTCGGGGTTGTAAAAGAAAAGACTTGCATTTATAAAGCACCTTTCATGACCACCAGACACCTCAAAGCACTTTACAGCCAATTAAGTACTCTTGAAGTGTCACGATTGCAATATAGGAAATGCAGCAATTTGCGCACAGCAAGCTCCTACAAACAGCATTGTGATAATGAGCAGATAATCTGTGTTTGTGATATCTACGTGCTGCCCCTTGGCGATATCATCCGAAAGCATCCGGATGTTCATGACCCTCAGCTCTACCTCACCACCACTTCTCTTGACTCCTCCACTGTTGCTAAATTATCAGACTGCTTATCTGACATCCAATAATGGATGAGCAGAAATTTCCTCCAAGTAAGTACTGGGAAGACTGAAGCCATTGTTTTCAGTCCCTGCTCCAAACTCCATTCCCTAGTTCCTGACTCCATCCTTATCCCTGGCAACAGTCTGAGATTAAGCCAGTCTGCTTGCAACCTTGGTGTCACATCTGCCTCCGAGATGAGCTTCCAACCTCATATTCACGCCATCACTAAGACTGCCTATTTCCACTGCCGTAATATTGTCCGACTTTGCCCGTCTCAGCTCATCTGCTGCTGAAAACCTCATTCATGCCTTTGTTACCTTTCGGCTTGACTATTTCAACACACTCCCAGCTGATCTCCCAAGTTCTACTCTATGTAAGCTTGAGGTAATTCAAAACTCTGCTGCTTTGTCTTAACTCGCACCAAGTGCTGTTCACCAATCACCCCCATGCTCAGTGACCTACATTGGCAGCCAATCAAGCAATGTCTTGATTTTAAAATACTCATCCTTGTTTTCAAATCCCTCTGTGGTGTCACCCCTCCCTATCTCTGTAATCTACTCCAGCCCCACAACCCTCCAAGAAAGCTCTACTCCTCTAATTCTGACCTCTTCTGCATCCCTGATTTTAATCGCTCCACCGTTGGTGGCCTCACCTTCAGTTGCCTCGGCCCCAAGTTTTCAAATACCCTCCATACATCTCTCCACATCTCCAGCTCACCTTCCCCCTTTAAAACACTCCTTAAAACCTTCGTCTTTGACCAAGCTTTTGGTTACATGACCTCATATCTCCTTTCGTGCCTTGCTTTATAATGCTCCTGTAATGCACCTTGGGACATTTCATTGCATTAAAAGCACTTTATAAATATAAGCTACTGCTGTTGTCAGTTGAGGGATAAATATTGGTCAGGAGACTGGGGTCTCCTGCTTTGTTTCAAATGAGTCTGATGGGATCTGTTACGCCCACCTGAGAGGGCAGACGGGGCCTCAGTTTAATGCCTCAGTGTGGCACAGTGGTTAGCACTGCAGACTCACAGCTCCAGCGACCCAGGTTCGGTTCTGGGTACTGCCTGTGCAGAGTTTGCAAGTTCTCCCTGTGACCGCGTGGGTTTCCGCCGGGTGCTCCGGTTTCCTCCCACAGCCAAAGACTTGCAGGTTGATAGGTAAATTGTCCATTGTAAATTTCCCCTAGTGTAGGTAGGTGGTAGGGAACATGGGATTACTGTAGGATTAGTATAAATGGGTGGTTGTTGGTCGGCACAGACTCGGTGGGCCGAAGGGCCTGTTTCAGTGCTGTATCTCTCTATGACTCTATCTGAAAGATGGCACCTCGAACAGTGTAGCACTCTCTCAGTACCGCACTGGAGTATCAGCCTAGATTTTTGTACGGACGTCCTGGAGTGTGACTCGAACCCACAACCTTGTGACTCAGGAGGCAAGAGTGTTACCAACTGAGCCATAGCTGACACCTGTAAGGAAATAGTAAGAAAAATAAAGAAATAGGGGATGAAATTAGTTTTGGGCAGTAGCACAGTATGCGTGATAGCGTGTGGACAGCCTATTCCACACCGCCAATTAGGGAAAATTGGGCGAAATGTAAAAAAGGGCTGCCAGTATTTATTGCCATTTATGCCACTGCCCAAGTGAACTTTCATCTCTATATTGTCCAAAGAAATGAAGTCCAAAGAAGTTCCATTTAAATCTGGAATGGAGGTTTTGTCCAGTAGTAGGTGATGAGAATAAAATCTGTTGCGAGATAAGAAACCAGTGCCTTCAGTAGACACTGTGAACCTGGAATCTTTGGAATTAGGAAACAAATAATCCCAGCCAAAATGCAAAAAACTGAAGACACTGAAAATATGAAATGAAAATATAACGTGCTGGAAGCACTCATGTTAGTCAGCATCTGTAGCATGGAAAGTTAACGTTTTGGGTGCAGACACCAAGATACTAACTTGTCTATTTTCTCCAGATGCTGAATGACCTGACTGATTGATGCTATGCGTTTCCAGCATTTACTGCTTTTGTTCATGAATAATCCTGTCCTTTATCCATTTCTCTCAACCCACCAACCCACTTTTCACCAAATCTGTCACTTCGTCCTGCCCCAGAAGCACATCTCATAGCTATTGCTGTTCTTGCCACACATTTCCTTTTCAACAACAGACTATCTGGAATCATGCCTGTTTGCTTTTATATTCAAATATAAAAACAAGGAAGTAATGCTGAACATGTACAAGACATTGATTAACCCCATTTTCCAAGTCCAAACTCAAACCTTTCATAGAGCATGTATTGCAGAAACCTGAAGAATCACCTTAGATTCTTACTTCTCTCCCCTGCTTTTCCAGGGCAATAATATCCTGATGATAACTGAGTGACCAGACACCACACGGTGCACTGTGTGAAATATAACTTTTATTGCTGATATACAATTGCTTTTGATTCATATCTTATTCCTCTGCTAATGGAACCCAGTACCTTCACAGTTTTTCCCCTGCAGTTAAGCATTGAGCTGATGATTTTATAGATTGTTAGCCCTTCCCAAGAAAGAAAGTTCTCGTCACAAATCATCAGAACCTCAATGAAAGCATTACTTATACTCCATACTTTATGGTACTATAAAAAGGAAGGGATGGAGAAAATTAAGCCTGTTTTTACAGCTGTATCATATAGTGTCTGGCACTGAAGTTAGGTCACAAAAATCGAAGGCCTGCAGCAGCTGCTGACTGAAATATTTTGTTGAGACAAAAATAACCTCAACAGCTAGACAGGCTAATAACACGTGCCATTGTGGTTTACTGCAAGGATGTTTTAAGACGCAATAGGTCCATACTTACACATCAACAGATTACTTAAAGTACCATCTGGTTTAAGAATGTTTTCTACGTTAGGAATGATGGATAAGAATCAAATGCACACCCCACAGTCTAGATTACAGTGAACATCTTTTCTAATTTTGTATCCTACACAGTGCAAAATGTCTCTGCAGTTATGCCATGCACTGCATATTTTTTTCCTTTCAAAAAGTATACATGCAAAAAAATAAGACAGAACAAAATTTTAGGCAGTAACTGGGATTTTAAAAAAAACCTCCACTAACAAAAAGCAAAACAAAAATTCAAGGGCCAATAAAGTTTTTAACAGAATCAGATTATTTTTAAAAACAACTATTAGAAGCATTTTAAGAAACACTGAAGAAATGTGTCCCATCTGCACTTCCATTACACCGCATGGACTGCAGCGGTTCAAGAAGGCAGCTCACCACCACCTTCTTAAGGGTTAATTAGGATGGGCAATAAATGCTGGCCCTGCCAGCAATGCTCACATCCCAGGAAAGAAAGAATAAAAAAACCTAAAGAAGCTAAAAATGAGTTTAATTTGCACAGCAAGAGTTTGTCGAATAAATCACGCCATTTTTATCCAAAAATATATTTTATTCATAAAAATCTGTAAACAAAAATGCATTACAGAACAGTTCAAAACAGTTCCAAGTTGACATTCCAGAAAGTGCAAAAGAAATCAGTTTTCTTTAATACAGAATGGGAGTTGCCTCTTAACCCTTCCATTCTATTTTATATGCAATATACATTTGCGTTACACAGCAAAAGCATATTTTGGTGCATACGAATAAATCACACCAATATACGATCAAAGCACATGAAAAAATACAGTCACCAGGATTTACAGGACTGTCGGCAGGGTATCTCTCCCTGAATCACATTTAGGTTCGGTATCTGGTAGGCCATGAATCCGATTTAACATCTTATTAATTCAGATTGTCATTGATGTGGATTTTGGTATTTAAGTTGAACAGACTGTCTCTTTTTCATTAGAGATGTCCTTCAAGCAATTAGAAAGGCAAATGGTATGTTAGCCTTAATTGCAAGGGGGGTTGGAGTACAAAAGGAAGGAAGTCTTGCTGCAATTGTACAGGGCTTTGGTTAAGACTCCAGGTGAGATTATACCTGGAGTACTGTGCATAGTTTTGGTCTCAATACCCAAGGACGAATATACTTGACTTAGAGAGGGTGCAGCAAAGGGAAACTGGATTGATTCCTGGGATGAGAGGGTTGTCCAATGAGGAGAGATTGAGTAGTATGTGTCTATACTCTCTGGAATTTAGAAGAATAATGACAGGTGATATCATTGAAACAAGATTCTGAGGGCTTGACAGGATAAAGGTTGTTTCCCCTGGCCGGAGAGCCTAGAATGAGGGGACATAGTCTCAGGATAAAGGGATGGCTATTTTGGACTGAGATGAAGACAAATTCCTTCACTCAGGGTTGTGAATCTTTGGAATTCTCTACCCCAGAGAGCGGTGGATGCTCATTGAATATATTCAAGACAGAGGTCAACAGAATTGTGGACTCAAAGGGAATCAAGGCATCTGGGCATAGGGTGGGAAGGTGTAGTTGAAGTCAAGGATCAGCCATGATCTTACTGAATGGCAAAGCAAGCTCAAGGGGTTATATGACCTACTTCTATTGCTTCTTTTCTCCTCAGTTGTGCTGAGTCGGGGCACGGGGAGAAATAGAAAGATGCATTCATCATTGTGTATCCCAGTAATTGAAAATATTTTAAATATTAATCTTTTAACAAGAAAAATAGAAACATTAAGGGTGGCGGCACAGTGTACAAAGGACAGCAACACACTGACATGGAGTTGTCAGATGTTGATCTCCCAATTTGGTTTCCAATTCAGCAAGGCTAGTTGGAGTTGTGTTAAGAGGGTAAAAGGAAGATAAAAGCAAAATACTGTGGATGCTGGAAATCTGAAACAAAAACAAGAAATGCTGGATTCACTCAGCAGGTCTGGCAGCATCTGTGGAAAGAGAAGCAGAGTTAACGTTTCGGGTCAGCGACCCTTCTTCGGAACTGACAAATATTAGAAAAGTCACAGATTATAAGCAAGTGAGGTGGGGGTTGGGCAAGAGATAACAAAGGAGAAGGTGCAGATTGGACCAGGCCACATAGCTGACCAAAAGGTCATGGAGCAAAGGCAAACAATATGTTAATGGTGTGTTGAAAGACAAAGCATTAGTACAGATTAGGTGTGAATATACTGAATATTGAACAGCAGCAAGTGCAAACCTGAAGAAAAACAACCTGAAAAAAACAGTGGGTAAGCAAACTGAACAAACTAAGATGAAATGAAATAAATGCAAAAAAAGATTGTAAAAAATGTAAAAAAGGAATGTAAAAAAAAAAGAAAAAATAACTAAAAATGGCTAAAAATGAAAGTAAAGTGGGGGGCGGTCATGCTCTGAAATTATTGAACTCAATGTTCAGTCCGGCAGGCTGTAGTGTGCCTAATCGGTAAATGAGATGCTGTTCCTCGAGCTTGCGTTGATGTTCACTGGAACACTGCAGCAATCCCAGGACAGAGATGTGAGCATGAGAGCAGGGGGGAGTGTTGAAATGGCAAGCAACCGGAAGCTCAGGGTCCTGCTTGCGGACTGAGCGGAGATGTTCCGCAAAGCGGTCACCCAGTCTGCGCTTGGTCTCCCCAATGTAGAGGAGACCACACTGTGAGCAGCGAATACAGTATACTACATTGAAAGAAGTACAAGTAAATCGCTGCTTCACCTGAAAGGAGTGTTTGGGGCCTGGGATAGTGAGGAGAGAGGAGGTAAATGGGCAGGTATTACACCTCCTGCGATTGCAAGGGAAGGTGCCCTGGGACGGGGACGAGGTGGTGGGGGTAATGGAGGAGTGGACCAGGGTGTCGCGGAGGGAACGATCCCTTCGGAATGCTGACAGGGGAAGGGAGGGGAAGATGCGACTGGTAGTGGCATCACGCTGGAGGTGGCGAAAATGGCGGAGGATGATCCTTTGGATATGGAGGCTGGTGGGATGAAAAGTGAGGACAAGGGGAACCCTGTCACGGTTCTGGGAGGGAGGGGAAGGGGTGAGGGTAGAGGTGCGGGTAATGGGTCGGACACGGTTGAGGGCCCTGTCAACCACAGTGGGGGGAAATCCTCGGTTGAGGAAAAAGGAGGTCATATCAGAAGCACCGTCATGGAAGGTAGCATCATCAGAGCAGATGCGTCGGAGACGGAGAAACTGGGAGAATGGAATGGAGTCCTTACAGGAGGTAGGATGTGAAGAAGTGTAGTCGAGGTAGCTGTGGGAGTCAGTGGGCTTATAATGGATATTGGTAGACAACCTATCCCCAGAGATGGAGACAGAGAAGTCGAGGAAGGGAAGGGAAGTGTCAGAGATGGACCATGTATAGGTAAGAGAAGGGTGGAAATTGGAAGCAAAGTTGATAAAGTTTTCTAGTTCGGGGCGGGAGCAGGAAACGGCACCGATACACTCATCAATGTACCGGAAAAAGAGTTGGGGGAGGGGGCCTGAGTAGGACTGGAACAAAGAATGCTCGACATATCCCACAAAAAGACAGGCATAACTAGGACCCATGCGGGTACCCATAGCGACACCTTTTACTTGAAGGAAGTGCATGGAGTTGAAGGAGAAGTTGTTCAATGTGAGATAGATTGGACAGAAAACCCAGTGACGCTTCTTGCAGTACTGAGAGAGTGCTACACTGTCAGAAGTGCCGTTTTCCTGAGCACATTAAATCTACTCCCTGCCTACCTTCTCAGTTGGACATAAAAGATTCCAAGACACTATTCAAAGAGCGGCCAGGAATTTCTCCTGATGTACTGGCAAGCATTTCTCCCCCAAACAATACCAAAGACATATTGCTGCTTGTGGAACCTTGGTTTTCACAAATGGGATGTTTTTTGTTTATTCATTCATGGGATGTAGGCGTCGCTGGCTAGGCCAGCATTTATTGACCATCCCTCACCCTTGAGACGGCGGTGGTGAGCTGCCTTCTTGAACCACTGCAGTCCATGTGGGGTAGGGAGTTCCAGGATTTTGACCCAGTGACAGTGAAGGAACGGCAATATAGTTCCAAGTCAGGATACTGTGT
This sequence comes from Heterodontus francisci, assembly GCF_036365525.1. NCBI lineage: Eukaryota > Metazoa > Chordata > Chondrichthyes > Heterodontiformes > Heterodontidae > Heterodontus > Heterodontus francisci. The sequence continues at coordinate 9,908,331 of NC_090393.1, forward strand.
GGCTTGGAGGAGAACTTGCAGGTGGTGGTGCTCCCAACATTTGCTGCCCTTGTCCTTCTATGTGGTAGAGGTCACGGGTTTGGAAGGTGCTGGTTAAGGAGCCTTGGTGCATTGCATCTTGTAGATGGGACACAATGTTGCCACTGAGCATCGGTGGTGGAGGGAGTGAATGTTTGTGGATGGGGTGCCAATTAAGCGGGCTGCTTTGTCCTGGATGGTGTTGAGCTTCTTCAGTGTTGTTGGAGCTGCACCCAGTGTGGAAAGTGGAGAGTATTCCATCACACTCCTGACTTGTGCCTTGTAGATGGTGGACAGGCTTTGGGAAGTCAGGAGGTGAGTTACGCGCCACAGGATTCCTAGTCTCTGACCTGCTCTTGTAGCCACGTTATTTATATGGCTACTCCAGTTCAGTTTCTGGTCAATGGTAACCCCCAGGATGTTGATAGTGGGGGATTCAGCAATGGTAATGCCACTGAATGTCAAGGGGAGATGGTTAGATTCCCTCTTGTTGGAGATGGTCATTGCCTGTGTTATGACCAACCGCTCCGGTCAAAGCCCCCAATCAAAATATACGATTCTGACTGTGGTGGGAGAAATGCATTGTTGATTCTCCACAGATCGCCTAACATATAATTTTAAATGTTTCAAATTAAAGAAAGATCCAGCCAAACTGTACCATCTATTAACCCCCAAATGAGGCTAACCAAACCAGGTGACTTTAGATCAACAAATTAACTGTTCAATTAGAAAAACTCAATTCTTAAACACTAATAAGATATAAACAACATTTAAAATAGAAAAAAAATGAGTGTCCTTGTAGATTTACACCCCTGCCGAATGTGGAACAGTCCAAGGTTGCTTGAACTCCTCACAGCGGTCCGATGGGGTGGGGGCAGGGTAGAAAAAAAAGGTTCTTCAACAGTAGAACAGTCTGTAGTCTAATTCAGCGGTTGTGGTGATGCTTTCATTCTCCAGCGATGAATGCAACAATTACAGTTCAGTAGTAAAGGAATTTATTACTTTCTTTTAAGCTATTAACCTGGCTCGACATCAGAATTCTGAGAGTATAATAAACAAGGTTTAAATAAACCAACAGAGAGCTCTCATTTCCTTCAGACCATGCAGTCCAGCTGTCTGTCTGTGTTCGAGTTAGAATAGTGTCCACTATAAGCCAGTTCTAAATTAAATTGTAACAAAGTATCTCTCGATCTCTGGTCCTGAATGGCTGTGTACTGGGCAATGACAATGCACTATGACACAGTTTTTAGAGCTTGCTGCCTTAAAGCAGTACTGCTCCCCTTCCAGCCTTAAAGGCACACTGCCTTCTTCCTGAAAAAAAACGACAGGATCATAACACCTGGCACTTGCGTGGTGTGAACGGTACTTGCCACTTATCAGCCCAAGCCTGGAAATTGTCCAGGTTTTGCTGCATTTCTACACGGACTGCTTCATTATCTGAGGAGTCATGAATGGTGCTGAACATTGTGCAATCATCAGCGAACATCCCCACTTCTGACCTTATGATTGAAGGAAGGTCATCGATGAAGCAGCTGAAGATGTTTGGGCCTAGGACACTACCCTGAGGAACTCCTGCAGTGATGTCCTGGAGCTCAGATGATTGACCTCCAACAACCACAACCATCTTCCCTGTGCTAGGTATGACTCCAACCAGCAGAGAGTTTTCTCCCGATTCCCATTGACCTTAGTTTTGCTAGGGCTCCTTAATGCCATACTCTGACAAATGTTGCTTTGATGTCAAGGGCAGTCACTCTCATCTCATCTCGTGAGTTCATCCCTTTTGTCCAGGGTTGAACGAAGGCTGTAATGAGGTCAGGAGCTGTATGGCCATGGTGGAACCCAAACTGAGCGTCACTGAGCAGGTTATTGCTAAGCAAGTGCTGCTTGATGGCACTGTTGATGACACCTTCCATCACTTTACTGATGATTGAGAGTGGACTGATGGGGTGGTAATTGGTCAGGTTGGACTTGTCCTGCTGTTTGCGTACAGGACAATTTCCCACATTGCCGGGTAGATACCAGTGTTGTAGCTGTACTGAAACAGCTTGGCTAGGGGTGCGGCAAGTTCTGGGGCATAGGTCTTTAGTACTATTGCCGGAATATTGTCAGGGCCTATAGCCTTTGCAGTATCCAGTGCCTTCAGTCGTTTCATGATATCATGTGGAGTGAATCAAATTGGATGAAGACTGGCATCTGTGATTCTGGGGACTTCAGGAGGAGGCCGAGATGGATCATCAACTCCGCACTTCTGGCTGAAGACTGTTGCAAATGCTTCACCCTTATCTTTTGCAGTGATGTGCTGGGCTCCCCCATCACGGATGAGCTGGACATACAGCCAACCAAATCGGAACTCAGTGATGCCATTGATTCCCTAGCCAGCGGAAAAGCCCCTGGGAAGGTCAGCATTACCCCTGAAATAATCAAGAGTGCCAAGCCTGCTATACTCTCAGCACTACATGAACTGCTATGCCTGTGCTGGGACGAGGGAGCAGTACCCCAGGACATGCGCGATGCCAACATCATCACCCTCTATAAAAACAAAGGTGACCGCGGTGACTGCAACAACTACCGTGGAATCTCCCTGCTCAGCATAGTGGGGAAAGTCTTTGCTCGAGTCGCTCTGAACAGGCTCCAGAAGCTGGCCGAGCGCGTCTACCCTGAGGCACAGTGTGGCTTTCGTGCAGAGAGATCGACTATTGACATGCTGTTCTCCCTTCGTCAGATACAGGAGAAATGCCGTGAACAACAGATGCCCCTCTACATTGCTTTCATTGATCTCACCAAAGCCTTTGACCTCGTCAGCAGACGTGGTCTCTTCAGACTACTAGAAAAGATCGGATGTCCACCAAAGCTACTAAGTATCATCACCTCATTCCATGACAATATGAAAGGCACAATTCAACATGGTGGCTCCTCATCAGAGCCCTTTCCTATCCTGAGTGGTGTGAAACAGGGCTGTGTTCTCGCACCCACACTTTTTGGGATTTTCTTCTCCCTGCTGCTTTCACATGCGTTCAAATCCTCTGAAGAAGGAATTTTCCTCCACACAAGATCAGGGGGCAGGTTGTTCAACCTTGCCCGTCTAAGAGCGAAGTCCAAAGTACGGAAAGTCCTCATCAGAGAACTCCTCTTTGCTGACGATGCTGCTTTAACATCTCACACTGAAGAATGCCTGCAGAGTCTCATCGACAGGTTTGCGTCTGCCTGCAATGAATTTGGCCTAACCATCAGCCTCAAGAAAACGAACATCATGGGGCAGGATGTCAGAAATGCTCCATCCATCAATATTGGCGACCACGCTCTGGAAGTGGTTCAAGAGTTCACCTACCTAGGCTCAACTATCACCAGTAACCTGTCTCTAGATGCAGAAATCAACAAGCGCATGGGTAAGGCTTCCACTGCTATGTCCAGACTGGCCAAGAGAGTGTGGGAAAATGGCGCACTGACACGGAACACAAAAGTCCGAGTGTATCAGGCCTGTGTCCTCAGTACCTTGCTCTACGGCAGCGAGGCCTGGACAACGTATGCCAGCCAAGAGCGACGTCTCAATTCATTCCATCTTCGCTGCCTTCGGAGAATACTTGGCATCAGGTGGCAGGACTATATCTCCAACACAGAAGTCCTTGAAGCGGCCAACACCCCCAGCTTATACACACTACTGAGTCAGCGGCGCTTGAGATGGCTTGGCCATGTGAGCCGCATGGAAGATGGCAGGATCCCCAAAGACACATTGTACAGCGAGCTCGCCACTGGTATCAGACCCACCGGCCGTCCATGTCTCCGTTATAAAGACGTCTGCAAACGTGACATGAAATCGTGTGACATTGATCACAAGTCGTGGGAGTCAGTTGCCAGCATTCGCCAGAGCTGGCGGGCAGCCATAAAGACAGGGCTAAATTGTGGCGAGTCGAAGAGACTTAGTAGTTGGCAGGAAAAAAGACAGAGGCGGAAGGGGAGAGCCAACTGTGCAACAGCCCCAACAAACAAATTTCTCTGCAGCACCTGTGGAAGAGCCTGTCACTCCAGAATTGGCCTTTATAGCCACTCCAGGCGCTGCTTCACAAACCAATGACCACCTCCAGGCGCGTATCCATTGTCTCTCGAGATAAGGAGGCCCAAAAGAAATTCACAGCTGGATGTGGCAGGACTGCAGAGCTTAGATCTGATCCGTTGGTTATGGGATCGCTTAGCTCGGTCTATCGCATGCTGCTTATGCAATTTGGCCCGTAAGTAGTCCTGTGTTGTAGCTTCACCAGGTTGACAACTCGTTTTGAGGTATGCCTGGTGCTGCTCCTGGCATGCCCTCCTGCACTCTTCATTGAACCAGGGTTGGTCTCCTGGTTTGATGGCAATGGTAGAGTGGGGGATATGCCAGGCCATGAGGTTATAGATTGTGGTTGAGTACATTTCTGCTGCTGCTGATGGCCCACAACGCCTCATGGATGCCCAGCTTTGCATTGCTAGATCTGTACGAAATCTATCCCATTTAGCACGGCGGTAGTGCCACACAATACGATGGAGGGTATCCTCAATGTGAAGACGGGACTTCATTTTTCCAAGGACTGTGCGTTGGTCACTCCTACCAATACGGTCATGGACAGGTGCATCTGCGGCAGGCAGATTGGCGAGGACGAGGTCAAGTATGTTTTTCCCTCGTGTTGGTTCCCTCACCAGCTGCCGCAGATCCAGTCTAACAGCTGTGTCCTTTAGGACTCGGCCAGCTTGGTCAGTCGTGGTGCTACCGAGCCACTCTTGGTGATGGACATTGAAGTCCCCCACCCAGAGTACATTCTGTGCCCTTGCCACCCTCAGTGCTTCCTCCAAGTGGTGTTCAACATGGAGGAGTACGGAGTCATCAGCTGAAGTGCGGGGGGCGAGGTGGTAATCAGCAGGAGGTTTCCTTGTCCATATTTGACCTGATGCCGTGAGACATTGCTGTGGGTCTAGAATCACTTGTAGGGACCAGGTAAGGACAACAGGTTTGCTTCCCTAAAGGACATTAGTGAACCAGATGGGTTTTTACAACAATCAACAACGGTTTCGTTGCCATCATTAGACTAGGTATTAATTCCAGATTTATTAATTGAATTCAAATTTCACCTTCTGCTGTGGTGGGATTTGACCCCATGTCCCCAGAACAATACCCTGAGCCTCTGGGTTACTAGTCCAGTGACAATACCAATATGCCACTGCCTCCCCTGCATTCCAACAGCGATTACACTTCAAAAGCAGTTCATTACCTGCAAATTGCTTTAGGATTCCAGAAATTGTGACTCCAGACGCACAGCAATGTGGCTGACTCTTAAAATGCCCTCTGAAATGGTTGAGCAAGCCACTTAATTCAAGGGCAATTAGTGATAGGCAATAAACGCTGGCCTAGCCAGTGACACCCACATCCCACAAACGAATAGAAAAAAATTGTGAAAGACATTACATTAAAGCCAAGACTTATATAAAATCATATTTTCCTGCCTTTTTCTGTACTCTAACATTTTTCTTCTTCCAGTTCCTTCCTGAATATTGTAAATCACTTGCCTTGGAACAGCCACTCATGGTAAAGCATTATAGGATATTAAGTAATCTATTAAACATGGCATCTGACAGATCTGCAAAAATGAACTGTCTTGAGAGACTGACCAATAACACAGCTTATCCTTGAAAGCTGATTAATACAGCATAATTACTTTCAAACTAAATGCAACTATAATTCTGTTTTGTAGGCAGATTAGAACAGCAATCAATAAAGAAAAATGTAACTTTGAGGTTATGTATTTTGGGACTTTTATCTGAGTGATAAATACATGAGAAGTGACGGTTTTACTGCATTAGACCAGCAATTGTGAAGGTTGCCATCTGAAGTCTATCAATGTCTTTTATGAGTTCTTCAGATTCCCACTGTCAGATATTGTTGGAATAGGAACAATCTTTGATGATCAAACCACAACTTTAATGCTCAACAGAGCCACGAACACTGGATTAATCCCAGGTTTGACTTCCAGTTGTGAATCGTATACCCAAGGGACTAATTCCCCCCCCCCCCCCCCCCCCCCAAGTGTGTCACCATGGTGAACTTGGCGTCTCTCAAATGAAGCCTCAGGAGTAGCACGAATTCAGGCACTTTCTCGTGTCCTCTCATTCTTTTCTCTCAACAGTCTGTCTGGCTGTGGAGCTCATCAGTGCTTTCTCCTGCTGAAGGGAAGTGAAAATGAGAGAACACAATGGAGGTAAGCCCAACCCAGCATCCAAAGAGGTAGTGAAAGTCATCTATTAAAACTATAGGGCCTATAGAAAAATATACGAAGCACAAGATTGCAATCTTCGGATGGGAGACTGCAATCTTGAGAGTGGTTTTGGTAAATCTAGCACTTATAAATCTCTCTGCTCCTCCAGTTCTTGGCTTCTTGCCATTTAGAAAGTACTCTGATGTATCTTTCTTAGGTCCAAAGTAGACAAACTCACCACTGCCCCACACTGAACCCCATCAAACACAATAGCTGAGCAGAGATGCTGTGGGTGTACCCGCACCACATGGACTGAAGCGGTTCAAGAAGGCAGCTCACCACCATCTTCTCAAAGGCGATTAGGGATGGGCAATAAATGCTGGCCTTGACAGCGATGCCCACATCCTATGAAAAGAATTTTAAAAAAAGGCAGGCTCTGCAACAAATGGCTCACCCCCTGACTTTTCAAAGCCTTTTCAGCATCTACTCTTGGCTCAAGCCAAGGGTGTTAATGAAATTCTCACCAACTTTACTTCAACAACACTTTCCTCCCCTGTGACCTCCAGCACACAGAACAAGACCAGTAATATGGTGGAAACACAATTACTTACAAGTCATACACCATCCTCAGATTGCCAGCTCTCAGTGGACCACTGGTTGCCTGACATGCCATTTTTGCACTGTATCACCTTGCCAAGCCAATAGGAAATCCAACACATTCTTTGCTCTTCAATTGGATGATTAACCTTTAATTCCCAGAGACTCCAGGATAATCGCAGTGTTGACAACTCTATACCAGCTTGACTTGAGACATATATCACTGCACCTTGATTATGATTGGGACAATATCCTGGAATCCCACGTCTAAAATCATTGCGGGAGCACACTCAGCGAACAACTGCAGTGGCTGAAGAAGGCAGATCACCACCACCTTCTTAGGGCAACGAAGGAAGGGTTAGTCTCGCTAACATCTCATCCCAAAACCAAGCAGGGAAAGGAGCAGTCCGTCAAGAGACTCAAGCTGCAGGCATACTCTGCAGTCTGCTGAAACTGATTGACTCTCGGTGATACTTTTCTTCAACAATGTGACTATTTTTATGCCCAATTTGTTTTGCTTACATCGTCTCCTCTTGCAAAATAAATTTCTGACACCCCAGATGCTCCTGTTCTTTGAGTGCTTGACTACTGCAGTAAGGAACTGAACAGCTCTTGCAGAAGGCCTCCAAACTACTGAGCTTGCCACGATTGAGTTCTACCCTCGGCTTGGACTAATGCGGTGAAAATCCTGACTTTGAACTTCCATGGGGTGGGGGTTGGAGGGGTTCCTCCTGATTTCCTGATATAATGTTGTCGGGGGATTAGCAGAAACCCCCAGAAAACAGTTAGAAATGGCCTTTTACTTCGTTTCTCTGAGGGCTCTGCCAATCTCCCACCAAATCTGCAGTGGAAATGTGATAATTTCTGCAGAAATTCAGGGCCTCTCTCGGTTCGGGTCCTCAATAAAATGATGTGTCATTTCAACCTAAATCCGAGTGGGAACAGCCCTACAGCATACAACAGTTTACAGCTCAGCACAAATTAGCTTATCTCAAGATAAGAAATAACGATGACTGGTGTGGGAAGTGGAAACTTCACCCTGGAGGTTGGAGTTAGGACATAGTGCTGGCATAAAAAAGGAGCTTTATTCTTCATCTAGTTATTCTAATTCTGCCTTAGGAATGCTTGATGCTAATACTGGCTGCTTCAAGCATAATAAGCGCTGTTTATTGCATTCCCCAGCACCAACATCTCTCACTTTGTTAAGCAAAAAAAGGTCCAGATAATATTCAGGAGCAGCAAGTTGGAGTCTCAGTGCATTGTGACATACAGTGTATTTACATTTCAACTGGAGTGTTGGTGTGAAGCTGTTTTATTTCATACTGACATTTCAAGGTAAATAGCAGCCTGAATCTGCAGTCAGGTTCTGACAAACACCAAACAAAGCAGACCAAGACTGTCTTGGAGGCACTCTCATTCCATTTTGCTTCAGTCAGTTTGGGGAGATGCTAAACTTATAGTGTAAATGCACCCTTCGTGCTGAAATGTACATTGTTACCTATGGTCCTCCACACAGTGAATTACCAACACGAGAGACTGAGAATTTTCAGAGATAAAAACATATTAAAAATCAGACGGGAAGGTTACCCTGACTGATTTTTTTTTTGGTGTCTCCCAGCAGGCAATTTCACAGCAGCACATGAACAGGTTACATAGTCATGTCCTTCATCTGCAGATGGTGTTCACTGTGTGCAAATACAAGAGGAAAAATCACCTTTAAAAACAAATGGGCAGTCTCAATGTTGGGGTCATAAAGCTGTGGCAGAGGAAACGAGCAAAAAAAAGCTGAAAATGATTATGACAAGCTGGAACTAGAATTCAAAAAATTCTATAACTCAAATTATCAAAACAGAACCATTTCTATGCACTTGTTTCAAATCTGAAGTCACTCGCATGCCATGGAGAGCCAACAGTTATGTTGATTGATCCATTAGAACTGACTAATATCAATAATACTATCGTAGGCATGAGCTTGATGAAGCAAATTTGATTATGACTTAGAATGCAATTCCACTTTCCTGAAAAAAGATCCTAATGGATTTGAGCGAGTTTAAAAGCATTGTAGGAAGCAGTGCATCATAGTGACAGCCCCAGATAGGATGGAATGGATCATACAAGCAATGCAACAAGTTGGGATCCTATCCAGCGACAATGGTCACAGAAAAGGGTACTGCGGACAAAATATAAAGCGTATCACTTTGCCTAGTTCTCTTTAGCCCTTTGACACTTCATATTTCTCAGCTGTTCACCAGTTTTCATGATCATTTCATGCATTCTTTGATCATGGCTTTTTCCTTTGTCAATAATGATTAGTCTCTTCTTGATTCTCACGGTTTTGTCGGAACATATTCTTCACATCAATACCAGATTCTGTCTTCACCTATCCCATTCTCTCTCAGCAGTTCTGATGAAAAGTCACAGACCTGAAACGTTGGGCAGGATTTTCCCATGGGCTTCAGGACCCCATTGTCAGGATCTAATGATGGTCCCGAGTCCGCACTTGCTGGGACCCAGACCGGGGAAGCTATTTTCCGCACAGGCAGCCTGCTAATTGGCTGCCTCCATGCTCGCCATCCTACTAAGAACGGCAGGTGAGCTCCCGACACTGCTGGACCAATCACGGGGCTGGCAATTCTAGAGCCTCGGCAGCCCCACCGAGAGGGGTGTGTACGGCTAAGGTAGAAGACAGCGAGTGCGCCTCAAAATGGACGCACCCTCACAGCTGTCAAAATAAATTATGCAAGGTGTGGGGGTGGGGGTGGGGAAAAGGTCTCAGGACCCTCCTATCAGAGGGAAAACTGCTCCGGTGGATTGTTGGGCTTGCACCTCCAGCTCCAATGTCACCCCTCAGGCTGTTGCAGCAGGATGCCTCCATGGAGCTGGTGGCCTCCTCAGGTGACAGGGGGCTGCTCCGCCACTGGCAAAATGCCCCTAATTGAGGCCTTAATCACTTAAATTGACTACCTGCTGCCTTGCACTGGACGACCAACCTGCTGTCCTGCCTGCCCCTGGAAACATCCCCAATGGCAGGAATGTGTCGGGGAGATGTCCAGACACAGCTCTCCACGATTTTCCTGGAACCCTGCCTCAAAGCCCGACACTCTGGGGTGGGAGAATTCTGTCGGTTAACTCTGTTTCTCTCTCCACACATGCTGACAGACCTACTGAGTATTTCCAGAATCTTTTGTTCTTATTTCAGATTTCCAGCATCCGCAGTATTTTGCTTTTGTTTACATTCTTTCAGTAAATGTTGTCTTTTACCTTCAGGATGAGTCCATGTGCCACTCAACCCTTAAAAGTACATCAGAGAAGATATTTTCAACACCAATTAACTTCTTCCCACATTCGTACAGCCGTTGCTTGATCACCAAGTTCTACTTCTCCACTACTGACTGCTCTTCATTTGCTGCTCTGGACTTTGGACAGGCTTGTCGGTCAACACATGCTCCTCCTCCACACTCCTCTACGCAGTTTCAAATAATAAGAATTGCAAGACCATCCAATTCAGGCCAATGATGCAACATCTGATGACAATTATAGATGCCACACGAGTTACCACGGAGGTAAAATACTTAACTATTTATCTGCTGCTTGTTTTTAAAATGGTAGAGACATGCAGATGTTAATATGAGGCACATAATAAAACATAATTGAAGGGACTGATGGGAAATTAAATATTCACCTTCTCCTCACCATAAAAACAGCTACGTGTCGATGCTATTGCAAAACAACCATTGCCAGCAATAGTTTTAAAACACGTAATCTTTTAAATTTTTACTAACATCTTATCTACGGATCACAACACTATAATGCCCATTTGAAAAAGCAGGCCAAGTTGCTGTCTATTCTGCACTTCAATCAGGTGCCAGAAAATATATGAAACCAGCAGAGATTGACTTGGTTTCTGAATTTTTCTGCCATACCACGGGGAAGAACATGACTTTTCAACTACACTGACACAAATTTTATTTTTTTTTAATTTATTTTTTATTTAGAGATACAGCACTGAAACAGGCCCTTTGGCCCACCGAATCTGTGCCGACCATCAACCACCCATTTATACTAATCCTACACTAATCCCATATTCCTACCACATCCCCACCTTCCCTCAATTCCCCTACCACCGACCTATACTAGGGGCAATTTATAATGGCCAATTTACCTATCAACCTGCAAGTCTTTGGCTGTGGGAGGAAACCGCAGCCACCGGCGAAAACCCACGCGGTCATAGGGGGAACTTGCAAACTCCGCACAGGCAGTACCCAGAATCGAACCTGGGGGGTCGCTGGAGCTGTGAGGCTGCGGTGCTAACCACTGCGCCACTGTGCCACCCAAATCTCAAACATAGTAACATTCAGCCCCTTTTGCTTACTCCTCCATATAATTGGATATTTCTATTCTTTCATGGGATGAAAGTGTTGCTGGCAAGGCCAGCATTTCTTGCCCATCCCTAGTTGCTCTTGAGAAGGTGGTAGTGAGCCACCTTCTTGAACCGTTGCAGTCCATGAGCTGTAGGTACATCCATGATGCTGTTAGGAAGAGAGTTCCAGTTTTCTGACCCAGCGCCAGTGAAGGAATGGTGATATAGTTCCACGTCAGGATGGTTTGTGCCTTGGAGGGGAACTTGCTGGTGGTGGTGTTCCCATGCGTCTGCTGTCCTTGTCCTTCCAAGTGGTAGAGGGTGTGGGTTTAGAAGGTATTGTTGAAGGAAATTTGGCAAGTTGCTGTAGTGCATCTTGTAGAAGACACATAGCTGCCATTGTGCACCAGTGGTGGAGGAAGTGCCAATTAAGCGGGTTGCCTTGTCCTGGATGATGTTATTGGAGCTGCACTCATTTAGGCAAGTGAAGAGTATTCCATCACACTCCTGACTTGTACCTTGTAGATGGTGGACAGGCTTTTGGGAAACAGGAGGTGAGTTACTTGCCACAGATTTCCCAACCTCTGACCTGCTCTTGTAGTCACAGTATTTATATGGCTGGACCAGTTAAGCTTCTGGTCAATGGTCAACTCCAAGGATGTTGATGGTGGGGGATTCAGTGATGGTAATGTTGTTTAATATCCACGGGAGATGGTTATATTCTCACTTGTTGGAGATGGTCATTACCTGGCACTTGTGTGGTGAGAATGTTCTTGGCTAAATATCAGCCCAAGTCTGAATGTTGTCCAGGTCTTGCTGCATGCAGGCATGGACTGTTTCAGTATCTGAGGAATGGTGAATAGTACTGAACACTGTGCAATCAGCGAACATCCCCACTTCTGACCTTATGATGGAGGGAAGGTCACTGCCCTGAGGAACTCCTGCAGTGATATCCTGGGGCTGAGATGATTGACCTCCAACAACCAGAACCATCTTCCTTTGTGCTCGGTATGACTCTAACCAGCGGAGAAATTCCTCCACCCCCCGATTCCCATTGACTCCAGTTTTGCTAGGGCTCCTTGATGCCAAGGGTGGTCACTTTCACCTCACCTCAAGTTCAGCTCTTTTGTCCATGTTTGGACCGAGGCTGTAATGAGGTCTGGAGCCGAAAGCCCCTGGTGGAACCCAAATGAAGCATCGGTGAACAGGTTATTGCTGAATAAGTGCTGCTTAACAGCACAGTCAATGACATCTTATATCGCTTGGCTGATGATTGAAAGTAGACTGATGCGATGGCAATTGGAGAAATTGGATTTGTCCTGCTTTTTGTGCACAGGACATAGGCAATTTTCCACATTGTTGGATAGATGCCAGTGTTGTAACTGTACTGGAACAGCTTGACTAGTTCTGGTTCACAAGTCTTCAGGACGACAGCTGGGATGTTGTCAGGGTACTTAGCCTTGGCTGTATCCAGTGGCTTCAACCCCTTCTTGATATCGTGTGGAGTAATGATGGCTGATTGATTACAAAAAAATGATTTAAGAGATATCATCTTCAAGCCTGTTCAGCATCCACGCTTGAAGCCAGGAACGTGATGAAGTATTCACATTTGCCTGGATGGGTACAACTGCAATAATATTCCAGAAGCTCAGCACAGTGGACTGCTCTGTACTACTTGATCAGTGACCTTGCCATTGAACTCCATATCCATCATTGGCAGTAACTCACCAACATTACTTCAATAGCATCTTCCAACCTTCACAAATTCTACTGATGAGAAGGACAAGAGCAACAAGATAGTGAGAACACCATCGCATCCAGGTTCTTTTGCAAGTTACACACCATACTGTTTTGGACATTTAATCAGACTCACCTTCATTGTTGCTGGGACAAAATTCTAGAACTCCCTACCTAACATCACTGTGAGAACACAATCAGCACAAGGGCTGCAGCAGTTCAAGGAGAAGGATTACCACCTTCCCAGTGAAACAAGAGATCGCCAATAAATATGGCTTTCCTAGCTTCACTCACATCCTGAGGAATAAACAATAACTTGCATATATATAGCGCCTTTCATGTAGTAAATCATCCCAAGGCACTTCACAGGAGCGTTATCAAAAAACATTCAACATCAACCTGCATAAGGAAATATTAGGGTAGATGACCAAAAGCTAGAAATAAACGAGAGAATTCAAGACTTTGAAAATTACTGTGAAGGATGTTAAAGTGCAAATGCTGATGAATATGTAAAATTTGTTTTTCTGCTATTTTAACTGATGAGCTCAGCCATTTTGTTTAACTGGGTTAATGACTCCATCATTGGAGGGAGAGAGAAAACGGGGAACTACAGACCAGTTAGCCCGACATCAGTCATCGGGAAAGTGCTGGAATCTATTATTAAGGAAGTCTTAACAGTGCATTTAGAAAATCATAGCAAGAGCAGGCAAAGTCATGATTTTTTTACATTAATTTTATGGGATGTGGACATTGTTGACAAGGCCACCATTTGTTGTTTATCCATAATTGCCCACCTTCTCAAGGGCAATTAGGGATGGGCAACAAATGCTGGCCTCGCCAGTGATACCCACATTCCATGAAACAAATAACTTTTTTTTGAGGATGTAACTAGTAGGGTAGATAAAGGGGAACCGGTAGATGTAGTATACCTGGATTTCCAAAAGGCATTTGATAAGATGCCACATAAAAGATTAATAGGCAAGATAAGGGCTCATGGAGCTGTGGGCAATATATTAGCATGAATATAAGATTAGTGAATGGACAGGAAACAATAAATGAGACATTTTCAAGTCGGCAGGCTGTGACTAAGTGGAGTGCTGCAAGGTTCAGTGAAGGAAGTAAGGGGTTAATAACTGCCATGTTTAATCTGTTGTTACTATACCACTGGAATTAATCTGTGCAGGTTATGGCCTACTGTAGTTTACATGAGGTGCTATAATTTTAAAGTGGAATGCTTTTATGCTCAGGAATAGTTATACTTTGTACGTGCATCAATGTATTATATTAGGATTAAGTTGTGCACCTTGAGTTTGGAATCATGTTATGTGAAATGTATATTCATATGCTGTACTGGAAAGATGGTGAAAGACAGTGTCTGCTGTAGCAACAATAGCAGAAGTGGCTTTTGAGATCAAACAGGATGGCAGATGACTGTTCTCCATTTCAATTAAGACAGACTCAGGGTAACAATAAGTGAGAGACTTGCAGGCTCCATGGGGATAGAAAAGTAAATAAAGGTATTTGTAGGCCATTCATAACTGGAATATTGATGGAGTTAGCAAAAATTCCCCATTGTTTGACAATTACTTAAGCCATCAAACCACCTGTAGAGAAAATGTATGGAAGTTAAAGTCATACTTGACCAATCTAACTATTGTAAACTAATAAAGAAGAGACAATGTATCTAAGGTGAGGTCATACCTGACAAAACAAAAAGGGTTAGGTTGGAATATGACCTACTATGGAAAGAAGGAACCCTCAGATTGGGATAAAAGGTGCTGAGAGACATCGGGGCGCACAGATTTGAACAAGAGACAGTACTGCAGTCAACAGAACACTTAGAGAGAAGAATGCGCCACAGTGGCTCAAGAGGCAAGAACTGAGGACACTCTGCTCTCGGCTGTATAACGACTGCCGTTAGTTAAGTATTGCATTGTAAATCCTTGCTGTGCTTAAACTCTCTATCTTGATGTAAGAATATCAGAGTCCATACCTTGTGGGTCAAAGGCTAGTCAATGCCCCCCCAAAACACACAAAAATCTTAGATGAGTGGGGGGGCCTCAGCTATTTACAATCTATATGAATGACTTAGACAAACTTACATAAATTCTGTGTTTGCTGATGCTACAAAACTAGGTGGAAAGGTAAGCTGTGGAGAGGATACAGAGAGGCTGCAAAAAAAATATAGACAGGTTAAGTGAGTGGGTAGCAAGGTGGCAGATGAAATATAATGTGGGAAAATGTGAGGCCATTCACTTTGGTTGTCATAGTTGAGCAGAATATTTTTTTTTTTTAAATGCATGAAACTTGTAAATTATGATGTTGAGAGAGACTTGGGTGCACTCTGTTAGGAAAGTGCTTCTGTATTTTTTGTTAAGTATTTGTTTTTGAGGACTTATATTCAAATTGTCAAGATGGATTCATTGGAAGGCTAAGGATTTCATAGAAGCTGGACTTTGCTTTGCTGTTGCCAGTTTTTTAAAAAACAGCTTTGCTGGAAGTCATGTCCTTTAAGCAATAAGCAACAGAAACCTTGGTGACCTGGGGAAGTTGTTTACAGAGAAGAAGTGACAGGTCAAGATTTATAGAGGTCAGGAGGCTTGACTCTTGAGATTGTTTTGGTTTCGCTTTGGACAGTGTGTTGGGGTGTGAACAGTTTTCAAGACAGTTGGAGAAAATCAGCCAAGAGAGCAGCCACCATCAGCTCACCCTCTTCCATCTCTGAGAACTTCCTGAGAATCAAGTGTAATAAACGGAGAAATTTATGCTGCATTTCTCCCGAGAAGCCTACCAAACTGATCCTCAGAGTCACCTGAAAAGAACTGCTCCAGAAAGATCCCAGTGACAGCTATCTACGCGGATTTAGGATGCCAGACCAAAACGGGACAACTCAGATCTTTCCATATCTGCTCTTTTGTTATTCAAGAATTAGCAAGTATTTGGCCTAAGTATTCTTTGTCTTTTTTTTGTATAGACCTCTGCAGAGAGAATTTCTGTATTTTTTTTTTCAGTGCGTGCGTGAGGAATTTAAAAAGGGGAACTTTCATATTTCAATCTGTGTTAATGCTTTGCTTCATTACTTGTTGAGACTTGTTTTATAATAAACTGATAATTTTGTTGTTCATTAAAGAAACCTGGTTGGTGTATTTTAGTCCGGGGCGGCACAGTGGCGCAGTGGTTAGCACCGCAGCCTCACAGCTCCAGGGACCCGGGTTCGATTCTGGGTACTGCCTGTGCGGAGTTTGCAAGTTCTCCCTGTGTCTGCGTGGGTTTCCTCCGGGTGCTCCGGTTTCCTCCCACATGCCAAAGACTTGCAGGTTGATAGGTAAATTGGCCATTATAAATTGCCCCTAGTATAGGTAGGTGGTAGGGAAATATATAGGGACAGGTGGGGATGTGATAGGAATATGGGATTAGTGTAGGATTAGTATAAATGGGTGGTTGATGGTCGGCACAGACTTGGTGGGCCGAAGGGCCTGTTTCAGTGCTGTATCACTAAAAACTAAAAAGTAGAGTATATGATTGCTGGCGTCGGTAACTAGGTAAACATTTTTAAAAAATATGTTGTGACCTGTGGAGAAGTGGAACTAGAAAAGGCAGCGTACTCCTCCTGTCTCGGTCGTAAGAACTTGAACAAAGAACACAAAGAATAAAAACTCAAGGTAATCAGGAATTGTTTTGTGAAAGGGAAATCATGTTTAGCCAATTTGTTGGAGTTCTTTGTAGGAGGACATGTGCTGTGGATAAAGGGGAGCCCGTTGACGTACTGTACTTGGATTTCCAGAAGACATTTGACAAGGTGCCACATAAAAGGTTATCGCACAAAGTAGGAGCCCATGGCGTAGAGGGTAACATATGAGCATGGATAGAAGATTGGTTGGCTGGCTGACAGAAAATAGAGTATGCATAAATGGGTCCTTTTCTGATTGGCAGGATGTGAAGTGTGGAGTCCCGCAGGGTAAAGGCCTGCTTGGGTCTGCAAATGAGAGCCAACCCAAGCCCGACAGAACCCCACCCGACCCCAAGACCAACCTGGCCCGAGTCCTTCCATTTTTCTCGCACCCAACACAACCATCAGTTAACCTACCTACCGTTTTTCCCTTTATTCCTTACCTGCACAAGCTTAAAATAACTGTAGCAAAACCACCTTTTAAGTCCAAAAAGTAAATTAACATTAAAGTCACATACCTGAGGTTGTGATAGAGCATGTGCGATCCGGGGGTGGAAAAGCGGCCCTTAAGTGGCCATTAATAGGCCACTTAAGGACCTCAATTGGCCTCCGGGCAGGAAGACCATCGTCGGCCTATCCCGTCCTGACTAAATCACTTGGAGACGGAGAGGCGATGGGCCATCGGCAATTCTATGAGTGCTCCCCTGCCTCCAACCCCGTATCAGGTGGGCTCCATAAAATCCAGCACGCTGTGCGCAGTTTTGGTCGCCATATTTAAGGAAGTATATACTTGCATTGGAGGCAGTACAGCAAAGGTCCACTAGATTGATCCCTGGGATGACAGGGTTGCCTATGCGGAGAGGAACAAGTTCAGAACAAGAGTTGAACTTTATGGGTGTTTTGAAAGGAAGTTGAATTTGTACAAGGACAGGAAGGCCAGCAGTTTCAAGGAAACCACAGGGGTTTGACCTTTCTTCAGAGCAGCTTTTGAACCGGGGGTGACACTGGGCTGAATTTTGAGTGTGCCGCACATTGCGGCAGTGCACTCAGATGTCGGCAGCGTGCCTGCACGCATCGGCCGCCGCTGAGCCCCCGCGATAGTATGCGCGGGGGCTCATTTAAATGGAGAAGGCGGAACGGCTGCCCCCGATGGCGTCGAAGGCCGCTCTGTCCCTGGTAATGATGCCCGCGCCACCGTGCAGGTGCCATTTTTAAAAGGCTTCAAGCCTGGAGCAAACATTTGAACTTTTAAAAAGGTATATTATTGTTCACTTTCCAAAGAAAAAATTAAAAGCTGGAGCCCCTTTCCCAACCCTCCAATGTTTTTTTTTGGCCTATATGCAGAAAATGTATTTTAGTCCCAACCTGAACTCCCCTCCCCCCCACCTCTTCATATTTGCCCTTCAAACCCTTCCCACCATCCCCACAGACAATAAGAAGTGTTTTTCCTGCTCTCCCTCCACCATTCTGATAATTTCAATCTTCCTCCCTCCCCACCAGTGTCCCGCCTCAGAACTGTGAACGGAGATCCGAAAGCGTGTGAGTTGCAACTGGCCGCCGTAAAATCAACATGGGACGGCCACTGGGACCAGCTAAGTTGATACACATTTTGTTTTAATTAATTTTAATAGTCAAATTAAGGCCCCGCCCCTTGGCGGCAGCGGGGGGGGCGGTGCGGTGGGGGCGCACCGAGGCCTCGCTGCTGCCGGTAAAATGCGGCGGGGCCTTCTTGGCATCATGGGTCGTGGCGGGCCTCTCCCACAAGTATTTTACAGGCCCCTGCCCCCTGCTGGTAAAATTCATCCCACTGTGTCTGGACATGTGACCATGTTCAGGAAGGTTCTTTTTTTTTTACCTTGGACCCTTTAAAAAGTGAGTGTGAATACCTCTATCAAATCACCTCTCAGCCTTCTCTTCTCCAAGGAAAACAGTCCTGACTTCTCTAATCTATCTTCATAACTGAAGTTCCTCATCCCTGGATCCATCCTCATGAATATTTTCTGCACTCTCCCTAATGCCCTCATGTCTTTCCTAAAGTGCGGCACCCAGAACTGGATGCAATACTCCAGCTGAGGCCAAACTAGTATCTTATACACGCTCAACATAACTTCCTTGCTCTTGTACTCTATGCCCCTATTAATACAGCCCAGGATACTGTATGCTTTATTAACTGCTCTCTCAACCTGTCCTGTCACCTTCAATGACCAATGCACATATACACCTAGGTACCTCTGCTCCTGCACCCCCTTTAGAATTGTGCCCTTTATTCGATATTGTTTCTCCACATTCTTCCTACCAAAATGAATCCCTTCACATTTCTCTGCATTGAACTTCATCTGCCACCTGTCTGCCCATTCCGCCAACTTGTCTATGTCGTTTTGAAATTCTATGCTATCCTCCTCACATTTCAAAATGCTTCCAAGTTTTTTTTAATCAGCTGCAAACTTTGAAACTGTGCCCTGTACACCAAGGTCTAGGTCATTAATATACATCAGGAAAAGCAAGGGTCCCGACACTGATCCCTGGGGAACTCCACTACAAACCTTCCTCCAGTCCGAAAAACAACCATTAACCACTACTCTTTGCTGTCACTCAGCCAATTTCGCATCCATGTTGCTACCATCCCTTTTATTCCATGAACGACAAGCTTGCTCACAAGCCTGTTGTGTGGCGCTGTATCAAACGCCTTTTGGAAGTCTGTGTACAGCACATCAACAGCATTGCCCTCATCAAACCTCTCTCTTAGCTCCTCAAAAACTCCAGCAAGTTTGTTAAACATGATTTTCCCTTAAGAAATCCATGCTGGCTTTCTTTAATTAACTCACATTTGTCCATGGTGACTATTAATTTTGATATGCTATGACCTATGGAGTAGTGGGACTGAATTAACAGTGCATTACTCCCGCCTTGGTCGTAACACTCTGCACAACCTACAGTTATTTTTCATTCCAGTTATTTACAAAATGAAGCTGACATGTAGTTCTGACATTTATTTTTCTGCATAGGCTGGCTTTAAGTCGCAAATCAAAGATCTGCTCAATAGGAATGAAATGATTTAAAATTTTCTTGAATTCTTCCATTCTTCTTCAAAATATGGAATTTTTTTACGTCCACCCGAGAAGGTAAATAGGGCCTTGGTTTAATATGTCATCCGAAAGACAGAACCTCCGATGGTGCAGCAGTCCCTTACTACAGCATTGGGAGCTTCATCATAAAAAAAATATGGCTTTGTAGTGGTATTATTGGAAAAAACAAAATTTGCTGGATTTCTGTGGCTTTTACCATATGATTTACATGTTAACGGTATTGATTTCTGGTTAACCAACTCAGTTGAAAACTGCTCCCCTCCCCACCCAGATAATCTTTATTAACATCTTTTGATTTTATTAGAATTTTAATAGTCTTTGTGGCCAGGAGACTTGCTCCTAGTCTCTACCCAATGACTTTTTATGGAAGCGTGTGCACGCCTGGAAGTTGACTGAGACTAGGATGAGGTTCGTCTCTGGTGCAGTCAAAACTCATGTAAACGTAATGGCCACTTGGGAAAGGAACGTAACCATCTCTGGAGGTGAACCCCAGTGAGCAGTTGAGGCCTTCTGAAGAGGTGGGAAGGGCTCAAAAGCAGCAGAGAAAATATAAAAATGGGAAAAATAATATGTATTTAAAAATGAATTCATAATGCTGGAAGTCACATTAATTATAAATCTCAACATCAAGAGTGAAAGACAACAGTTGTACACAGCCCAAATGTATTTTTCTAACCATGTCTCATCAGTCAAACAATAAAAATTCCTGCCCTACTTCTAAAATGCAATTACTTCCCCTTTCATTCAAACTTATGTGCACTTCCCAAGAGATCTAGTGGGCAACCTGCTTCCAAGACTCTGCCAGTTGCCAACAGTACTGTATGAACTGTACATGAGCAGTCTGGGTACATTGCTCGCTATCTTTTTCTTTTTGGGACTGGGGCTTGGGGCGGGTGGGGAGGTGGTAGGTGAAGGAAGAGAACATTTTCTTCAATCCTTCATTTTGGGAATTGGGAACTTGTTTTCAGAGGTTGTGCGTAGGAACTGGTTTCTATATGAGTTGACGCAGCAGGTCAATTCTCAAAGGCAATGAAGGACAGGCAATAAATGCTGGCTTTGCCAATGACACACACATCCCATGAATGAATATATAAAAAGTTAAGGATTATAGTATAAAACAGTTAAAAAGGAATGGCAAAACATTTATAGAATTTTTAGCCTGTGTAAATGTTTTGAGGCACTGCAGGCCAAGAGGTGCCTTCAAACCACTTTGAAACCACTGCCAGTGCATCAATGTAGTTAAGCATGACTGCAAAGCTGTCACTTGGCTGAGTCACTTGGCACATTTCCCTTCAGTTCTGTGTGGAAGGTCTTTGCGCAGCACCTCTTTGACAAGACTTGGCTAAAACCAAGAACTTGTCTTGGGCACAGCTACATAAAACACTTCTTAGCCTTGAACTTCCTGACCTGAAACCAGTGATAATTTGCAGCAACGGAAATACAAGTCCACTACCAACTTGGCAATGACCGCAGTTTTAAAAGCCTGTTCTTTACACATTATTATGCTGTATAATGATTGCACATTTAAACTAAAAAGAATGAGTATGATGCTGTGAAAGCTCCCATCCTTGGTTGCACATACTGAAATTACAATTAAACTACAAAGAGCTATAGTCAGACTGTACCCAGTTCTGGTTATTCAGACACAAGGGCACATTCCAGCACTGGGAGCAGTACAGAGAAGAGCCTCAAAATTTATTCTCAAAGTCTGAGTTAAGAGGGAGAAACTTGAGGTCAATCTGGAAAGATGATCCTTTTAAAAGATAAAAGTTAGTAAATGAAGTGGATAAATTACATCCATATAGTGACTTTAAAGGAAATTGTCAGAGTAGGCCAAGGGCCACAGGTTCAATGAGTAAAGGGCAAATTTAGAATTGTTAACAAGAAATTCCCAAATAAAATTATGGGGGCAAGAACCCTAGAAACAAGTGGATGCTAAAAGATGTTTGGAAATGGGGGGGGGGGGGGGGGGGTGTTGGGGAGGAGGGGCAGGTGGATACTGCATCATACTGTATTAATGAAACAGATGGGCTGAATGGCCTTCCTCATCTGTAATTATATGATCTTGTGACCTTTCTATCAGAGCTGTGGTAGCTTATGTAGGCTTTTTAAAAATAGGTTACTATAATTGTACCAGTCCCCTACTCAGCTACAATAACCTATTGAAAAGGATTATTTTGATTATTATCTCTTATCAGCTATTCAGACCATAGGGTGGCCCTCAATTTTCACAGTTACTAGCCTGTAGATTGGTTTCAACATGATGCTCCCAGGATACCATTAACCTAGACTTTCACTGCTAATTTTGCTTTTGGACCAGCCAACAATATTTCACAGTGGTGTAATAGTTTCAGACCACAAGAGGTGCCACCAGAATCACCCTTGGGTATGTTTCTGTACCATTCACAGCTGTAGGCTACTTTTAGGAAGTAAATTAAAGATACAATGTTAAAATGGACTCTGAATGAGGAATGCAGTGGTACAACACAATTTACAAATCTAAGTGCTGCATGATAGCTTGCTGGAACTGGGAGATGTGGTTCTGCAAAAGGTGAGTCAGACAAAGAGACAGGATTGGGGGGAGGAAAGAGAGAAAATAAACAAACCTGCACTTCTCAATGTGACTCACAAGTAATATGGGGCCTTTGGCCCTAGCTGTTCACCCAGCAATACCCCCAATGGAACAGTCTTTGCACTTAAATGTCTCACTCTACTGGGGTCTCCCGCTTGAATTTTAAAGACCTGGAAAGATCTGTTCAGAGTAGGTGGAAAAATTCTAAACTCTACCTGTTGCTTACACTTGCAGAGTGCCTTTTTGTGAATTTAAATTGCACACGAGAAAAGCGCTGGTCATTTAGCAATGGTGGCTGGCATGTTAGTGTTTTGTATTTAATTATAGTCTTTAAGATCCACAAAAGAACAAAAGGAGTTTGGAAATGCCTGGATTACAGTGTCCGGCCCTGTTATTCAGAAACTAAATCCAGTAATTTTTTCTGTGAATTGACCATGAACAAGTAACGGAGTGAAATAATTTCTAACCATGAAGCTAGTAAGCCCAATGCATTCAGAACCATTAGGGATGGATATCTGGAATTTGGCCAGGACTCAAATTTGAGTGAACTGAACCAGAACTTGGGCTTTTCAGGCTAACTTCAATTGCAAAAAGGCAAAAGCACAGATGATCAGAAACACAAAAAGTACAGCTTTTGGCTATCCAAACACCTAAGATCTGAATGCTCATTGCGAACAAGCACAGCCAACTACTGTTCAGATATGACCTGATCTTTATTACAACAAAGAAACGACATACTGAGCAATTGAATACTATTCCTTGGACACTAGCTCTACACAGAAGCAAAGTGGATGGAGAACAAGATCGAACAAAAATAATGAAGAACTGAAAGCAACTGTAAGGATTAATCTAATCAAGAAGTTTAGGTAGAGTTGAAAGCAAAGCTCATGTTGTTTGGAACTGTGAAGTGAACTTCCAAATTACATTTAAGCCATGAAACTATTGTTTGGCATTATTGCTTTTAAGAAGAATATGAATGGTCTTGTCTGGATGTGGGACAGGAATTTATTCCGTGCCAGTTTTTAGTGCTCTCAGTCCACATGGAGGCCAACTGCCAATGCATTCCAGGCCCTTCATAAGTGAGAATGTTCACACAGGCATGCTAATGATGCTGACATCTTTTACTGCTGATTTAACTTGTAATTCTCAGTCCAATATACACTGGAGGCTTTTAAAGAGCCACCGTCTTCATGAAAAAATATTTTGGCAAATCCTTTGTTGTCTAGGAACAGAGAAGAGCCAGAGCAGTGCACATGTCTCCTCAAACTACAAAGCACCCAAGTGACACAGTGCTGATGATTCACTAAGTTTTTTTACTAGCAGAGTGAACAAAAAAATTATATATACACACTGCACCAAAGTTGTCTAAACCTCTGTCATCACAAACCACGTAGATACTTGCCATGAATCTCTATGCACATATAAAGTTTAAAATCACTGTTGCTGTTAATTTCAGATTTTTAATACCAACAACATTTAGTGATTTGATGTATGGTTTATCCAAGAAACATAGAAAAATTTACAGTACAGAAGGAGGCCATTCGGCCCATTGTGTTTGTGATGACTGAAAAAGAGCTAACCAGCCTAATTCACCTTCCAGCTCTTGGTCTTAGATCTGTAGGTTATGGTCCTCAAGGACATAGCAAGTGCTTTCTAAATGCGATGAGGGTTTATGCCTCTACCACCCTTTCAGGTAGTGAGTTCCAGACTCAAACCACCCTCTGGGTGAAAAAGTCACTCAACTCCCCTCTAATCCTTCCACCAATTACTTTCAGTCCATACTCCATGTCTACTGACCGCTCTGCTCACAGAAATAGGTCCCTCCTATCCACTCTATCTAGACCGCTCATAATTTTATAAACCTCAATTGACGCTTCCTCAGCCTCCTCTGTTCCAAAGAAAATAACGACAGCCTTTTCAATTTGCAGGGCTATGGACAAAGAACAGGGAAGTGGGACTAACTGGATAGCTCTTTCAAAGAGCCGGCATAGGCACGATGGGCCAAATGGCCTCCTTCTGCACTGTATGATTCTATGCCAAGTACAAATAGGATCGAATTTGGGGAGTAGTCTGGGTTTGAAGAGCTGGATCATTGTGCCTCAGGGGCTACATTAGGTCTGCAGACTATAATGTGCTGCATTTATGATAAATTGAAACAAGAGTTTTTAACATGATTCAAAATTTAATAAATAAAACTAAAGGAATTTAAAACTGTCTTGTGGATCATCACCTGCACCAGTGAGGCAGAAATGGAAGGAACAAATCTGCTTCCAGTCATAATCGTACAGTATTGACAAATGGTCTATCATGATATGACACTCCCATGTATGGTAAAACATAATCCACAAGTCCCTCATGCTATCTTCATTATTTATAGTCGCAGGATAAGCCGTTGATGAGGGGGCTTCACTTCACAATTAGGTGACCCAATTTCTCGCATTTGTGTAAAAACGGCTGCTCCCGTGACCTTCTGTTTATTCAAGGCTGCATAATTTGAATTTAAAAGTGAATCACTCCTTCCTGATGAATTTCAATGGGAATGCCTGCGGAATTGTGCTCTGGCTAAAACAGAAATATTGCACAGCTAGGTCATGAAAGGGATAGAGTCCAGCCAGAGGCAAGCCATGCCCTCTAAGATACAAGGGCAAAGACAGCCTGTTAAAAATATAGCAGAAGCATATAGTGTGGAAACCAGGAGTGCATCGCATATACAAGCACTTAGTGATCCAAAGCATTGAAAATCCCATTCGTAACATTTTATGAACACACCATGGTGTGTCCTTAGCGTGAAATTAAAAGACTATCAATTTAAACAGTGTGTTTTCAAATGAAATAAGAAGTTATAATAACTTTTATTCATTGGGAAACTATTGCACAGAGACAGCTCACTCCTGCCACTGAATATACTGGGGCTGAAAATCCAATGGTCACAATTCTGTCAATTATGTTTGGAGTGTGCCCACTTGATACCCTCCAGCGCTTACTCTGCCAGACCATCTCTAGCTCTTATGAAAATGTTATATTCAGGTACATTTCATTACTAATCCTGCCTCAGCTGAAGCGGTGCTTCAATTACACCTATTATATCATGAATTTTTTGTATTTAAATTATAATTTGATACTTTACAATAGAAAATAAAGCCACATAACTATTATATTGGTTTGCTTCTGGCTTTAAAAGTATTCTCCAGCTGAGCCACAGCCAGGTGATTTTATAGCGTCTGCCCAGTTTGAGCTCAAACCTTTATAGGGAAACATTGAAGAACACAACAGCAGTCCTGTTGGACTATCAAATGCAGC
Source organism: Heterodontus francisci (assembly GCF_036365525.1). Lineage (NCBI taxonomy): Eukaryota > Metazoa > Chordata > Chondrichthyes > Heterodontiformes > Heterodontidae > Heterodontus > Heterodontus francisci. Next base: position 9,933,892 of record NC_090393.1, read on the forward strand.
ATGATTCTGTCATTTGGGAAATATTAAGTTATACAGATGTCAGGTATGTGAATCGTTAACTGATCTTGGCTGAGACAGCAGGGAGGGCATGGCAATTGACTTGACTTGGCTCAGCAAGAGAGGAAAAAAGGAGAGAAAGTGGCTTTGGTTTTTATTCCCCATCATGCCCAAAGACTGACTGTGGAAAGTGAATGTGTGAGAACATCTGAGGAGTATAGGAGTGGGCTTGGCTGGAGTGTTTCTTCTCCCACTTGCCCGACTTAAATAGTCTGTCTGGGCTTTTACATGAAGAATGGTATTTAGGTGAGTGACTTCATGAAGCAAAGGAAGGCCATTTGGCATGTCTCAGGCCAAGCATCTAAAAAATTCTATTGGGCGAGAAATATTGAGAAAGACTTGGCAAAAGAATCAGAGGTGAGATCAGGAGTTTTTAAAAAAAATGCTGAGTTGTTATAAACTGGAATGCGCTGCCTGAAAGGCTGGTGGAAGCACATTCAATAGCATCTTTCAAAAGGGAATTGGATAAATACTTGAAGGGGAGAAAACTGCAGGACTATAAAGAGCAGGGAAATGGGACCAATTTAGTAGCTCTTTCAAACAGGCAGCATAGACTGAATGAATGACCTCCTCCTGTGCTGCAAGATTCTATAGGTCATACACACTCCAGTTGACTAGAAACACCATACAGCTCACCCCAGGGACAGTAATGCACAGTCATGCTTCCATCGCAGGAAGAGATGCTATTGACACATTACCTTCAATGTTCCTGGTAAAGCTGCTTGAGTGCATGGCTGTGCAACAACCTGGAAGACACTGCACAGGCTGCTCACAAATTGTCTTTAAGCTATCACATGTATGCTACCACGCAAAAAAAATGTCAAGGAACTGTGCATTCAAATGAACAGGCCGTGCGCAATGAAAAAAATTGAGGGGGGACATTGGTTACCTTCTCCGTTGCTTTCGCTGACTCGGAAATCTTTAACCTTTTCCCCTATTTTTCCCTTTGTCTCTATAAATGGATTATGTGGAAAAATTATTTAAACTTATAAAAGCCAAGTTGTTTCACCAGGAAAAATCAAACATATTACTGTATTATAAGATTATAATTTGGCCTCAAATTAGAGCACCATTATCTATTCACTCTACCGAGTCATGATTTACGCTCTAAACCACCATGCCAACTAGCCAGCTGCTTCAATATTTCTAAAATAATATCTACATTTTGCAAGAAATACTGGGTTTGCTGGTAACATTCATATCCCTTGAATGAATATAAAAAGCACGAAAGGACTTCCCCAAGTACTGCTTCTCTTGGAGGTTCATTTCATTCAAATTCAGTTCCAAATTCAAATACAATCAGAAGATATCCGTAGTAACAGTGACTTGGTGAGATTTAAGATTCCCTGAAATAATTGCACTCCTTCATCTGTGTTTAATCCATCACCAAATCTATGCCCCTTTTAACCTCCTCCTAGAAATCCAGGTCACTTTTGAATAAAGCAAATCACTGAGACACACTAACTAATTTCTTGAAACAATTTTTTTGCTGAATTCAGTTGCACCTATGATAATCTTGGCTTTGTGCTTGGAAGAAGAAAAGGTTGCAATTCAGATTTCGCACCAACTGAGACAATAATGCCATTTAAGGTACAGATCATCATAGACCGCTTTGTTTCATGACATTTGATTTTTTTGATTTGTGTCTGCATCTGCTGCTTAAAATGCTGCAACATTTTATCCCAATAATGCAGTGTATGCAAAACGCTATCAGGAAGGGCATCTCTGACACACTAATTGAATACCTCAAAGCTTAATGAACAGTCCGACAATTTCTTCCATTGGGGCATGTAAATTGTCAAGTTTCATTCATGACATGACATTGAAATAAAGAGAAGCTGCATTGGAACTTTACCAGCAGCTCAGAGTAAATTTACCATTAATGGGATATTAAGTTAGTTAGAAGATCAGATTATCGGAACATGTAATGTTAAACCATGACAGCGGAGGCAGCAGCAGGGGAAATGACAATTAGCCTCAGTATTGCCAAGTTAGGGAGAAGAAAAAGAGATCAGCCTGGGTTCCTGCTCATCATTGCCCAGTGCCTTCTGGTGGAAAGTGGATATGTGAGGAGCATCAGATGTTTCCTCTCCCATCTGCCTGGCTGAAGAGTCTGAAATGATTTACACATTAATAATGATAGTTGGAAGAGGTCACAAGGGGAGTATGGGTGAGAAAGACCAATCAGCACATCTTGGGTCAACCATTTAGAAAATTTAAGTCACCCCATCACAGCACTGAACTGTTTCAAGACTTACGCCTCCATTTGCCCTATCCAGAACGGTTGGCCATTATGCCTCAAAATTACTCTTCATTAACACAATGCACAAAGGAACTGCATCAATTGTGCACCAAGCATTTGTTCACTTATTCATAATGTAATTTCAAGGCCTTTGTAACAAGAAGAATTTGCCTTTCCCAATTTGAAACTCCACTGTTCTCCCAATGGAGATGGCAGGAAACTGCCCCTTAAATCTCCAAATTTGACCATTAAAAAACCTGAGAAAATGGACAAAATCTTCCCATGACGAATCTTTCCAATATAGCATTGAAATGTATAACTGCTGCTGGAACTGACTGAATTCAAAATTATTTCAACCAACTGGATGGCTGCATTTGCACTCCAATAGTAGCATCACTGCGAAGAAGCATCCCTTTGCAACAACACTGAAGTTTTGTGATTTAAATCTCTCGAGATACAGCCTGCCAGCTGTACACAGATGTTACCATTGTAATGTCAATGTACCCAATGGCTAATGCTCAATCAACCTAAAATGATGAACTTTGGTTGTGGGAAAGAGAATTTCACTATGGCAGACTGACAGAAAATTATCTGGAAAGCAATTTCAAATTGTCTTTTCAAGTACAAAAAGGACTATACAGGTAAAGCAGAGACAATTTTATCCTCATTCACAAATTGTAATAACAAGTTGATTTTGAATCAAAAAACTGTTAAAAACACAAACAGCCTCAAAAATAAAGGCAGGTGAATCAAAATTCAGTTTATTTTTAGTAACCGTTCACCCAATCTAAAGACTCATACAAAAACAGTTAGAGCAAAGATGGATATTGTTTACTTATAGTTCAGTTTCTCTCCCTGCAATCTCTGCCATGGAAAACGTGTGTATACTGGAACAGGTAGGTGAAGTTTATTTACAACAGGAAATAATTAAGGATCACTTATACGAATTTCTTAGTGCCAATTTGAAAATCTGTTTTTTTTAAGCCCCAAATATTTGTTTCTTTTTAGCAGAAAGGGAGAAAATGGGAATTTTCACAGAAAGCTGGAGCTGGCTTTGGAGGCAGGTGGGCTGGAAAATTCATGTCACAGGATGGCGAGCCTCTGAGCGATGTTTCCAGAGGCGGCTTCAGGCAAATGATGGCGACTGGCCCAGCAGTATTAGGAAGCTTATTCGAGTAATTTTTGAGGCAATTAGCCGGTAGTTTTGAAGTGAATGGAATTTTGCCTGAGGTGCACAGGATCCCTACTTGGTCTGCAGCTCACCTACTCACAGGAGGCAAGAACACAGCAGGAGGTTGGAGCGCCTCAAGAAGCATATGCAATGTTCACTTTAATAGGACCAAACTGGCAAGCCCCAGACCATCTTCCTGCAAAGGTTTGCAAATGCATGCATTTCACCTGCAGACGGATCCACCGAATAGTGTTGATTATTGAGATTGGCTGCCAGTCCCATCTTCAGTACCAGTGCGGCGGAAGATGTCTGTGCATGGGCTCTTTTAACGCGCGTTGGCCGTTGTACACCAACTACCACACGGTCCCAGTGAAGCAAGGTCTTTGTCCAATGGCAGGGATGGCCGAGACGATTGGAGACTAGGCTCTGCTACATGGACAGGGACTAATACATACACATGGCCTGCATGTCCAGCTAGCGAGCCTGGATGCAGGCCGTGTGGACCAGTGTCAGGGTGCTCATGAAGAGGTAACTGAAAGCCTACTCCAAAAGCTCCTATGACAAGGGCTCCCTGGGACCCCTCATGAAGCTGGTGGGAACAGGCTACCCAGGAGGGCATAGGAAACACTACAAGGATGTCCTTAAAGCCTCCCTGAAAAAATGAGACCTCTCCACTGATTCATGAGAATCTCTTGCCCAAGACCGCCCACAATGGAGAAGAAGCATCCGCGAAGGTACCAGCCAGTTCAGACAACATCGACATGCCCAGGCAGCGACCAAGTGAAAACAGTGGACGAAGCATTTGGAAACTGAAGCATCCTATTCACTCACCTCACCAAACACCACATGCCCCACCTGTGGCAGAGTGTGCGGATGCAGAATTCGACTATTCAGTCACCTAAGGACCCACAACGTTGAAGTGGAAGAAAGTCATCCTCATTCCCGAGGGACTGCCTAAGAAGGTGATCAGTGTGGTCCTATCCTGCTCCACTCACTTCAGGAGCACACATTGTTCAGAGTGGGGTCGCCCTTCACTTCGGGCACTCCGAGTGGCACTCCCGTGCCCTCAGGACGTCCTTAATTGGACAGCGAACGCAGAGGCAGCCTACTAGTTGACCGCCTACTGTAAAACTAAGCCTGCGGGCACGGAGAGGCAGTGATTGGGTTCAGCACCTGGAAATGGTTCTGCCTCCTGGTTACTTTCTATCTTGGAAAAATTCAGCCTAATGAAACCCCAAAAAACCTAGGTAAAAGAAAATCAGTAAAAGCCCATTTTTAATATGAATATTGTAAAAAGGCAAGAAAACTAGCAAGGGTAGAGTTTCATCAAAATGTCAATCCACAAAGTTCTTTATTGTTCAGAGGAAAAAGGGAATGGATGCCAACTTATTGAAAAAGGGTTAAGAGAAGAGATTGAAGGCTTGGCAGAAAAGATGGGTTTTCAGAAGGATTTTAAAGACAGAAAGGGAACTGGAGAGGCAAATGGCGACCCAAATGTTGGGCAGAGATGACTGGTTGACTCTCAAATAAAAGTGCACAGAATTGCTCCTGCTTTTGTCTATGAAGTACAACAGGCTGATTCGGTGAGAAGTGACAAATAATGATAACAAATAAACTTTTGCTTTCTTCTAGTGGACTGGAAACAGCTACTTGAAGGTAAATCAGTGTCAGAGCAGTGGGAGACACTCAAAGGGGAGATTCAAGGGGTTCACAGTAAACATGGTCCCACAAAGTAAAAAGGTGAGACGGCCAAATCTACAGCCCCATGGTTGTTGTTACGACCAGGTGAGCAATGTGTCTAGGGATCTCTTGCTGTCTTCACCTGGTCTTATTGTAACAGGGTTTAATTTTAAACACACTGTTTTGAGCTCCCCTTTTTGTGAATCCGTGTTCACAGTTTCCAATTATCAGGCAAATAACGGAGCACAAACAGGCTTTCTTAGGTTTAAAGCAGAAAGATGAAATTTATTAAACCTTATCTTAATTCTAATACGGTTCACACCTGCGGATATATGATGCGCTCACGCTAGCATGCACACGCGATATGAACATGCAAGATAGGACAGAAAAGAATAGAAGAGATAAGTAGAACAGTTGGAGGCAATATCTTGTTACTGTTTCTCGAGCTCGCTGTAGTCCTTGATTGTAGTTATATTTTTGCATTTCGTTGGGGCCCAGTAATCGTCTTAAAAATCTGCTCACGTGGCAAGCCTGTTTCTCTTTGAGTTTCACGTGTCTTCAATGGTTTCAGTTCCCTGAGAGATAGGCAGGCAGACAGGAGACACTGCAAGTCTTGTTTCAGTTCCAGGAGGGATGTTACTCCATGAACACACGGCTTTGTCTCTGCCTCAAAACCCTTTGTCTGGGAGTTCAAACTCAAAAAACTCCCAGGGTGCTCAGCAGGTTAGTCATGTGACTAGTTCCTTATATGGAACATTCTCTTCACATCCCTTGTTGGAGGCTCAAATTTCTCTGCCCCAGCCAGCTAGCCATGTGACTAAACTAGTCTGACCACTCCTGAGTATTGGAGAGCCACTGCAGAGTCTCCATTGTTTCAACGTTGTCTGTTACCATGGAAATGTCTTTCCAATCAGAGATTGCAATTTTTAAAGTTTAATGTTCATTTGGGTGAAATAATGTGTGCCTCAGTCTTGGTAGGTGGGGGTTTGCCTGACAATGTCAAGGAGCTTAGAGAGTAAGATAAGGCAGAAAAGGAAAGTTTATGTCCAACACCGAGATCTCAATACTACAAAAAGCTGAGAGGAGTGAAATCAAAAAGGCAAATTAGGAAAGCAAAGAGAGGGCATGAAAGAATATTGGCAAGCAAAATCAAGGTGAACCCAAAGATGTTTTGATCTTCTTCTTAGGCATTAAGAGCAAGAGGATAACTAAGGAGAGAGTAGGGCCCAGGGGCAGAAGATGTTGGTATGGTTCTTCATAAATACTTTGCGTCTGTCTTCACAAAAGAAGGGGAACAGTGCAGATATTGTAGTTAAGGAGGAGGAGTGTGAAGTATTGGATGTGACAAACATAGGGAGAGAGGAAGTATTAATGGGATTAGCATCCTTGAAAGTGGATAAATCACCAGAGCCAGATGAAATCAATCCTTGGTTGTTAAAAGAAACAAGAGAGGAAATAGTAGAAGGTCTGACCATCATTTTCCAGTCCTCACTGGATACAGGTGTGGTGCCAGAGGATTGGAGAACTGCTAACGTTGTACCTCTGTTTAAAAAAGGAGTGAGGGATAGAGCGAATAATTACAGGCCAGTCACTCTGACCTCAGTACTGAGCAAATTATTGGAGTCTATTCTGAGAGACAGGTTAAACTGTCACTTAGAAAGGCACAGGTTAATCAAGGATAGTCAGCATGGATTTGTTCAGGGAAGATCTTGTTTGACCAACTTGATCGAATTTTTTGAAGTAGTAACAAGGAGGATAGATGAGGGTAGTGTAGTTGATGTGGTCTATATAGATTTTAGCAAGGCTTTTGACAAGGTCCCACATGACAGACTGGTTTAAAAAACTAAAATCCAATGGGATTCAGGAAAATGCAGCAAGGTGGATACAAAATTGGCTCGGTGGCAGGAAACAAAGGGTAACTGTTGACAGCTGTTTTAGCGACTGGAGGGCTGTTTCCAGTGAGGTTCTGCAGGACTCAGTACTGGGTCACCTGCTTTTTGTGGTATATATTAATGATTTGGACGTAAATGGAGGGGGCACGATCAAGAAGTTTGCAGACGACACAAAGATTGGCCGTGTGGTAGATGGCAAGGAGGATTGCTGTAGGCTGCAGAAAGATACCGATGGTCTGGCCAGATGGGCAGAAAAGTGGCAAATGGAATTCAACCTGGAGAAATATGAGGTGATGCATTTGGGGAGGTCAAACAAGGCAAAGGAATACACGATTAATAGGAAAATACTGAGAAGTGTAGAGGAAGTGAGGGACCTTGGAGTGAATGTCCACAGATCCCTTAAGGTAGCAGGTCAGGTCGATAAGGTGGTTAAGAAGGCATGTGGAATCCTTTCCTTTATTAGCCGAGGTATAGAACATAAAAGCAGGGAGGTTATGCTGGAACTGTATAACTCATTGGTTAGGCCACAACTTGAATACTGTGTGCAGTTCTGGTCACCTCATTACAGAAAGGTTGTAATTGCACTAGAGAGGGTACAGAGGAGATTTACGAGGATGCTGCCAGGACTGGAAAAATGCAGCTATGAGGAAAGATTGGATAGGCTGGGGTTGTTCTCCTTGGAACAGAGAAGGCTGAAGGGAGATCTGATTGAAATGTACAAAATTTTGAGGGCCCTGGTTATAGTGGAGGTGAAGAGTCTATTCACCTTAGCAAAGAGGTCGGTGACGAGGGGGCATAGATTTAAAGTGACTGGTAGAAAAATTAGAGGGGAGATGAGGAAAAACCTTTTCACCCAGAGGGTGGTGGGGGTCTGGAACTCACTGCCTGAAAGGGTAGTTGAGGCAGAAACACTCAACTCATTCAAAAGGAGTCTGGATATGCACCTCAAGTGCTGTAATCTGCAGGGCTAAGGACCAAATGCTGGAATGTGGGATTAGAATAGGTGGATTATTTTTCAGCCGGCACAGACACAATGAGCCAAGTGGCCTCTTTCTAAGCCTTAAACTTTCTTTGATCCTATGATTTTTTTCTAATGCTATGACAGCAACATAGCCTTTCACATTTAAGGACACGAGGGGTCGCAATCAGTTTAGTCACCAGCATTTCAGTAAAGCATAATGGTGTCTTTGAAATCTTTCCAATATGCTCAGTTGAAATATGGGGAAAAGGCAGCAGTATAGTTATAAATATTGCCTTACCCAACTACAGTTGTGTTGGAGACAGCATTTTGAACTAAATCACATTGGAGTGCATCACTGGTGGTTACAGGCCTGTCACTGGTGGTGGTTCCAGTAACAGCAATTTGAAGTGACGGTTTAAAGCAGCATGTAAGCACACTGCATGACTTTAGAGGAATGTTGGTTCATGTCCAGTTTTTCCTTTTAGCTTGCCAATCTATATTCCAATTAAAATATTTTAAACACTTTTACGGCCACGATGTTTTTTAATGCTATTGTTGTCATGCTAGGAAAACCAAGAGAGGAGGGATAACTATGTCCCTAAAGTCTCTGCTCTGGATCAGGAGATCATTGAGGTAGATTCACGTAATATGAAGATAATGAAGCTGTTGGACTTTGGCAGCTGGTCCAATCTGCAGGTCACATGGCCTACAATGGGAATGGCCTCCAGGACCCCAAAAATCTAAAAATATGGTTAGTACCAAACTACCATAAAATTTTTTGGCCCATTTTTCTGACCTGTTGATTTTTCCTCACCTCTGCTGGAATCCTCCAGTCTTCCTTGTGGCAATAGGTGGCACTATGCTGCCACAAGCAAGCTATCCTAACTTACTTATTCAAGCTAAGTGGCACTGCGCTTCACTTTATGTCACCTCGGAGGCAGGCTCCAGTTCAGCTCCTGGAGTTCCATTGCCAGATTCAAGTCAACGGGAACCAGCTTTAAGGGCCATAAGTGCTTTAAAAATATGAAAAGTTACGAGTGCTTAAAAAAAAAACTTACTTCTTGCTCAGTATTGCAATCCAGCTTTTCAGGCTGCAGGAGATGGGTTCCGCTTTGTTTGGGAAACTCATCGTGCTGCCTATTCTCTGCCACTAGCTGCTGGACCATCCCCTCAGCAACCCTCCCTCCCAATTCAGGACCCCCGCCCCCGACCTCTCACTACACTCCTTCAATTTGCAGGGTTGTACAACTTCCTGATCCCAGCCCCTGTGCTGATAAGTATTGGTTCCTGCTGTGAGTGGAACAAATTTAAATTCCTTAAGCACTTTAAAACTATTAATAATTAATTAAATCTCTCCAAATGCATTAGTATTTTGGAGCCATTTCACTCACAACTGGAAGCAGCTTTTAGTTAAGTGGGTCAGGTGAATATTCCCTATCGTTCTCCCCATAGAAGGTCCTGTATTATTTAACTCTAGTTTTCCCTGTTGAACTGAAACAGGCTTTGATAATGGAAATGCCTTAAAAAGATTTTTAATTCTTCCACAGAAACAAGCTGAAGGTTTGTGCTTCAGTCCTTTTAACCCCTGCATTCCATCCACACAACCCATGATTTCCCCCACAATCCCATTCTTGATTACTCCCACGATCTCTACTCCCACTTTACACCCATGTCCTCATCCAACTTTAGTGCCTCCTCTTGGCTCTCACTGTTCCTGCTCTGAAAGTCTGTGCCTTTCTGCCCAATCAGTCTTACTATCTCCTTTTGCTCCATCTGCCAATGTGGCTGTACCTTCTATCCTTCTCTCCGGTCTCATCATCCTGAACACTCATGCTTTTATCTTTCTTGCTCCCTCTGAACACATCGAAATCAGAAGCCATGTCATTTCCCCACTCACTCTTACCAACTCCTACCCACCTCTTCACCGAATACCTCTGCTTGTCCTGACCACCTCTGACTGCCTCTCCGTACTCTTGTGTCAACTAGGACTTCTCCCACTTTGAGCACCCATCTGTTACCAAACCCCCACCCCACAAAAGCTCAATTTTCACTGTTGCTGCATCTCACCACTCCCAATCCAACTACCAATACCGTCCCCGACACTCTCCACTCCATACTAAACTCACCCATTAGCACTCACTTGCCACCAACCTCTCTATACCTGCAATTCTTTCATTCTCCTCCCTCCTATGTTTTATACCTCCCTAACACTGAACACACACTCAATGCTTCCTCTTTCGCCAACCACACATTAAACTTCATAAACTCCAACGTGACCCAATTGCCTTTGAAAACAAATCTATTCCAATTAAATGTTGTATATCAGAATTTCTGATGCAACACTCCCAGCACAGTGCTTTGTCAAGGGAGCATTATTTGAAAAAAAGACCTGAAGGTTACTGCATCCAATTCATGCTTCACCTAATTTGCTGCTCAATGAAATTAAATCAGTGGAAAATCAGGCAAGCCACGAGTGCTGAATTTAATGTCTAAATGTTCCAAATAATTCTCCAGTTGCAAACACCTGCTCTGATGTTTTTCAATCCACCTGCGAAAAAACAGAATCCATCAGCAGCAAGCATTCAAGCATTCCCCCACAGAAAATGTCCTCTCACCTTACTGCAGTGATTACAGCAGTATGCACCCAAACACTAAGATGAATATCTGAGAACAGCTGAAACTTTTTTTATGACAGCATGAATGATTACAGCACGAGGAATGGAGCTCATAGTGCTCCCATAGTCCAACCCTTCAACATGCAGTAAAATGTGCCACAGCACCCCACAATAAAATGTCTTTGCTTCAGTCAACATATTCCATGGCCATTCTCTTTCCCCCCCCCACCCACCAAATATCAAAACCCCCCTCCCCATTGACAACTTTAGATGGCCGAACCACCACCGCACCCCCCACCCACTTCCCAGTAAGTGTCTTTTGCTGACCAGCCTCTCCTCCACTGAGCAGAACCTTGAACTCTAATTAAGAGTGTGAACTGCTCCCCTTTACTGAGCAAATGAACTGAAAACATTCCCCCTCCCATTGGGATGGAAACCTGTGCCTGGTGGTGGGAAGAGCAGCTCACATGCCTCTGTAGTAGTTTCCTGTCATTACTTCTCGGCCAACATCACCATCCCCAGTCTCTCTCCACTCCCCTCTCCTCCATCATTCACCTTATCCTGTGGTCCCCGCATTTTAATATTCTTCCACACGCTTACTTCTTCTCTACTCTCTGTTCCCTTTCCCTCTTCTATCCTGTCCCCACCCTCTTTCCTTTCATTCTCCTCTCCATCCCTCTCTTCCATCCCAATCCACTTCACTCCTGTCCAAATCCTTCTGCCTTCCTCTCTGTTCCCTCATTAGCAATGCCACAGAAGATTAACTAGTGCATCAGAAAAACAAATGTTATGCTTACGTGAGGCTACCATGCAATTCCTGTAAATGGAACACCTACTTCCAAAAAAGACTTTTGGGATGTGGCAAAGGTGAATTGATTGGTTTGCCCTTGTTGTCTTGACAACTGAGTACCATGCTTGGCAACCTCAGAGGGCATTAGATGTCAACTGTATAGCGCGAGGCTGGAATTTTGTGTACGTTAAATTTATTTGGAGTGGCAGGTTTCCTTCCATGAAGGAAATTCGTGAACCAGATGGGTTTTCACAACAATCCTGCAGCTTTCATGAATATTTTATTTCTCGTGTCAGTCCACAATTCTGATGATTTATTGAACTCAATTTCTCAACTTGCTGTGGTTAGATAAAATTTGAAATCCAGAAAAAAACTTGCATTGCTTTACAGACTTTCAAGATTTCAAGTCACCTCACAGCCCATGTAATACCTTTGAAGTGCAGTCACTTATCACACAAGGAACTGCTGCAGTTAATTTGCACCACAGAAAGGTCCCATAAACAGCAGAGATAAATGACCATATAATCTGTTTCGGAGTGACTTTTGTCAATGAATCAGAAATACATTTTGGCCAAATTTTGCGACTTTTTGCATGGGCAGTTATGTTTACATACGGTGATGTCATCAGGCATGATCCTTTCTTTTACAGACCTCAGCAGGCTCAGTTTGCACATGTGAAAATCATCCAGTTTTCTGGTGCATGTGCAATTCCATCTTATGTGGTGACATTTTCTGCCACATAGATATCTTCCCTTTCATGATGACATCAAATGTGCACATACATGAATTCATTTAGCATGATCTTCAAACACTTCCAGTTGCATTGTCCACTCAGGGAGTCTTTGAAGCAAGAAAAGTGTATAAAATTGCTTTAAATGTGAGTGCTTAAGCATTTCCTACCACTTATTGTGCTTATTTACCTACCCTCTATTGTATTTATTTTCTGAATTTTTGATGCTATTTGAGAGGTAACATGGCTCTGGGACTGGTGTACTCCTTTGTTGTGAATCGGAATCCTTGCCATTCTTTGCCCTTTCTCCCCCAATTTCCTCTTCTCCCTTCCACTGTCGAAGTTCCTACGCCTCTAATAATGGGTGTATTTTAGCCAAATGACAAGTTCAAGTTTAATATTATTTGTGCCTTCCCCCAAGCATGCTTAAATCTGTACTTTCTGCCATTAAGTTTATGTGACTCTGTACTACTGGTTTATCAGCTTTATTTTGCTACAGTATGTTTCATGGTCAGAAATTGATGGTCCTGTACTGTAGTCCATTTCTCTGCTGCATCTGGATTTTATAGTGACCTCCAAATTCTGCACAGCACACACATCTTTCACATGCCAGCTATTCAACTGCGACAGGCCCATCACCCAAACAAATTGCACTGCACTCACTGACAAACTTCCCTTCCTCTTTCAGGATAAGGTGGCCCATAATGAACGATGACAGCAGCAGCTAACAGGCAGGAGGCAGGCTTACCACCATGGAGGAGACAGTGCTGGAAATAATTATAGCAGCCATTACTGAGGCCAGTGATGCAACGGAGCCAAATTTTGCATCCTGAGTGTTGAGCAGGAGTCACAGCCGCCTGATGTCTCGTCCAAAGTACTAACTCCATGCCCAGCTCATGCAGCTTCCAGCTGTGGGGCTGGAGTTCTGCAATGTGGATGGTAGGAGATTCTGAGGGAAGTAACAGGGATGCCACTGCCCTGCTAGTGATGGAAAGCATATCATCAAGCAACGGTTGCCATCCATTAACCAGTTCCTTCCATGTTGCCACCGCATATCGATAAAATCAAGCACTACACAGAATGCAATGAATGGATCAGTCGTTTCAGCCTACACATGGATCCCACCCCCAGGATTCAAGGCAGAGGACACCCTCTAGCAGGGCCCTAGACAAGGACAGCAGATCAGGGCAGCACAATCCCACTCTCGGAGGCTGTGCACTACAAGTACCTCCAAAAAAAGAATAATAGTGTCTCATTGCAATTTATTTTCCAGATGCCTTGCAGCCCATGGCAAATTCATCATCATATTGAACTTGAATGTGACCAAGAACAGGCTGTGTATCATCTCGCACCAGCTACTGTATACTTGCCTTGTCCTAAGCCTGGAACACTTACAGTTTCTGTGCCAGGAAGCAACAACTCAACCAGGATGAGATTCAGGAAGTGGAAGAGTTGGTCTACACTTTTCATTTGGAGTCATGCAGAAGACAGAACTTGTTTTATAAAGCACCTTTCAGAACTGGATAGGGTTTTTGGGGCATAGATTTAAGGTAAGGGCAGGAGGTTTAGAGGAGAGTTGAGGGAAAATGTTTTCACCCAGAGGGTGGTTAGAATCTGAAACACACTGCCTGAAGGGTTGGTAGAGGCAGGAACACTTACGACATTCAAGTATTTAGATGAGCACTTGAAACGCCATAACATACAAGGCTACGGGCCAAGTGTGGGGAAATGGGATTAGTTAGGACGGGTGCTTGATGGTCGGTGCAGGCACGTTGGGCTCAAGGGCCTGTTTCTGTGCTGTAAAACTTTATGACTCGAACCTCTGGACATCCCAAAGCACCTCACATCCAACTGAGCTAACAGTGTAGTCACTATTTTAACAGGGTATTTTAAAATGTTTTATTTTATCATGGCTGTAATGTAGGGAATGCATCTATCTTTTGGATAGTGGTAATTAGATGAACATCTGCCAACCTATTCTCAAAGTACAATTCTGCTGCTGTTGATGGCCCACAGCGCCTCATGGATGCCCAGTTTTGCATTGTTAGAACTGTTCGAAATCTATCCCATTTAGTACGGTGGTAGTGCCCCATAACACGATGGAGGCTTACCTCAATATGAAGATGGGATTTCGTCTCCACAAGGACTATGTGGTGGTCACTCCTACTAATACGGTCATGAACAGATGCATCTGCAGCAGGTAGACTGGTGAGGACAATGTCAAGTATATTTTTCCCTCTTGTTGGTTTCCTCACCACCTGCAGCAGACCCAGTCTAACAGATATGTCCTTTAACACTCAGCCAGCTCAGGTCAGTAGTGGAGCGACCAAGCCACTCTTGGTGGGAGACTTCAATGTCCATCACCCAGAGTACATTCTGCACCCTTGCCACCTTCAGTGCATCCTCCAATTGCTGTTCAACATGGAGAAATACTGATCATCAGCTGAGGGGGGCAGTAGGTGGTAATCAGTTTGCAACTCTTGATTTATATATTCAGTTTTCATATTCACTTTCAATTCTGAGATAATACTGAGGAAATGCAGCTGTTGTAATCAATTAGAATGCATTACAAAAAACTCACTGATGCTCTCTTTGGTTTTAGCCAGCACCATTTGGCTCCAGACCACATTACAGCCTTGATCAAGACATGGAGACAAGTTGAATTCTGCAGTTAAGGTGAGAGTGCCAGCCCCCAACATCAAGCAAACATCTAACCAGTGCAGTCCCAAGGAGCCCCTTGTTAAACTGAAGTCACTGGTACAGGGGTGAGGGGAACTCTCCTGTGGCTGGCACAAAGCAAGATGATTGTGGTTGTTGGGTGCAATCATCTCAACCACAGGACATAACTGGAGGAGTTCCTCAGTCAGCGTCCTCAGCCCAATTATCTTCAGCTGATTCCTCAAATGACTTTCTCCCTACCAGAAGGTCAGAGTTGCACTGTTCGCTGATGATTTCACAGTATCCAGCTACATTTGCAATTCCTCATATAATGAAGTAGGCCATGCCCTTATTTTTCAAGGCCTGGATAAATTTCCCCTACATTGTCCTTCAAACACTCCCAGGGTAGGTACATAACAGGAATGGACAACAGGCCAGCATTGGAGGAGCAGGGACATCTCAAAGGCTTGTAGGGTGGAGTACTGTACGTAACAAGACAAGATGGAGATCCCTGCACTGACCAGAGACAGCCCTGCTTGGGCCACTGATGATGCAAGAGAAGGATGAGGAGCAGTAGGATGTATGGGACACTGTTGCCCTGACCTGCAGATGCTGCTGGTGGTACACAAGGTTCAATGGGCATAGCACAGGATTACAGGCAATGGAAGACAAGCTCACGCACGCCCACTGTGACTGTCGTGGCCCCACTGAGCATGAATGGTACCAATCTGTCTGACTCCAACCCTTGCCACTCCAGGAGGGGGCTGCTCATTTTGGGTCCTGGTCACCACGTATCAATACCAACACCATTCCCCACTTGGGGAGAGGGGATGGTGAGGGTGGAGAGCACAGTGACCAGCCCTTTCCCACACCCCTCGATCCTAGATTCTCAGAGGATCCTGCATAGACATTGCCCCCTACCCCTGGCACTCGCCCGACACAGAACAACCTCACTTCTTGGCTCATTCTTCTCACACCTGCACCCAGCTGTCAGTCAGTCCTGCAGCAGCACGCCCTCGCATCTTGCTGACTGATTCTGGAGTGATTGGGGTGGGTGGATCGGCGGCCCCGGTCTGTTTTTGATCATTACTCTACTGGGGACAACTGCACCACCACTTTTACATCGCAGGATGCATGCACGGCTTGCAAGATGCTCAATATGATGTCACAGAAACGTAACTGGAACTGTGCTTAGGTGAGAAGTTTGATCCTGCCGTTCTGTCATCAAGCAGATGCAGCCAGTTTTCGTGATGTTGGTTGAGAGAGAAATGTTGGCCAGGATACTGGAAGAATATCCACACTCTTACTTGGAAAAGTGGCACAGGATACTCTACATTCACTCGAGAAGGCAGACAGATCCTTGGTTTGACATTTCATCCGAAAGACGGGTCTTCCAACAGTGCAAGCGTCAGTCTATGAGGTGGGGCATGAACCAACAACCTTTTGACCAAGGCAAAAACACTGAGTCAAGGCTGACAGTACTGTAGCCACTACACTACTGTACTTCCTGTAACTTCTCTGTTGCACTTCTCACTCACGCTTAATAAATAGAGGCAAAGTACAAAAGCAAGAAAGTTATGCTAAACCTTTAGAAATCACTGGTTAGATCCCAGCTGGAGTACTGTGTTCAATTTAGGCCACTACACTCGGAAGGATGCTAATTGCTAATGTTGTCCCCTTGTTTAAGAAGGGTAGAAGGGATAATCCAGGTAATTATAGACCGGTGAGCCTGACGTCAGTGGTAGGGAAGCTGCTGGAGAAGATACTGAGGGATAGGATCTATTCCCATTTGGAAGAAAATGGGCTCATCAGTGATAGGCAACATGGTTTTGTACAGGGAAGGTCATGTCTTACCAACTTAATAGAATTCTTTGAGGAAGTGACAAAGTTGATTGATGAGGGAAGGGCTGTCGATGTCATATACATGGACTTCAGTAAGGCGTTTGATAAGGTTCCCCATGGCAGGCTGATGGAGAAAGTGAAGGCGCTTGGGGTCCAAGGTGTACTCGCTCGATGGATAAAGAACTGGCTGGGCAACAGGAGACAGAGAGTAGCAGTAGAAGGGAGTTTCTCAAAATGGAGACGTGTGACCAGTGGTGTTCCACAGGGATCCGTGCTGGGACCACTGTTGTTTGTGATATACATTAATGATTTGGAGGAAAGTATAGGTGGACTGATTAGCAAATTTGCAGACGACACTAAGATTGGTGGAGTAGCAGATAGTGAAGGGGACTGTCAGAGAATACAGCAGAATATAGATAGATTGGAGAGTTGGGCAGAGAAATGGCAGATGGAGTTCAATCAGGGCAAATGCGAGGTGATGCATTTTGGAAGATCCAATTCAAGAGTGAACTATACAGTAAATGGAAAAGTCCTGGGGAAAATTGATGTCCAGAGAGATTTGGGTGTTCAGGTCCACTGTTCCCTGAAGGTGGCAACGCAGGTAAATAGAGTGGTCAAGAAGGCATACGGCATGCTTTCCTTCATCGGACGGGGCATTGAGTACAAGAGTTGGCATGTCATGTTACAGTTGTATAGGACTTTGGTTCGGCCACATTTGGAATACTGCGTACAGTTCTGGTCGCCACATTATCAAAAGGATGTGGATGCTTTGGAGAGGGTGCAGAGGAGGTTCACCAGGATGTTGCCTGGTATGGAGGGCGCTAGCTATGAAGAGAGGTTGAGCAGATTAGGATTATTTTCATTAGAAAGACGGAGGTTGAGGGGGGACCTGATTGAGGTGTACAAAATCATGAGAGGTATAGACAGGGTGGATAGCAAGAGGCTTTCAATTACTAGAGGACACGAGTTCAAAGTGAAAGGGGAAAAGTTTAGGGGGGATATGCGTGGAAAGTTCTTTACGCAGAGGGTGGTGGGCACCTGGAACGCATTGCCAGCGGAGGTGGTAGATGCGGGCACGATGGATTCTTTTAAGATGTATCTAGACAGATACATGAATGGGCAGGAAGAAAAGAGATACAGAACCTTAGAAAATAGGCGACATGTTTAGAGAGAGGATCTGGATCGGCGCAGGCTTGGAGGGCCGAAGGGCCTGTTCCTGTGCTGTAATTATCTTTGTTCTTTGATGTTAAAGCCTTGGAAAGGGTGCCGAAGAGATTTACTAGAATGATACCAGGGATGAGGGACTTCAGCTATGTGGAGAACCTGGAGAAGCTAGGATTGTTCTACTTAAAGCAGAAGTTGAAAGAATATTTAATAAAGATGTTCAAAATCATGAAGGGTATTGATAGAGTAAATGAGGAGAAACTGTTTCCAGTAGCAGAAGGGTCAATAACCAGAGGACACATATTAAAGGTGATTGACAAAAGAACCAAAACAGTGACCAAGGAAATTTATTTATGTAAACATAGCAAGTTGTTATGATCTGGAATGCACACACTGAAAGCAGATTAGACAGTGACATTCACAAGAGAATTAAATAAATGCTTGAAGAAAAAACAACAGGGCAATGGGGAAAGAGCAGCGGAGAGGGATTAATTGGATAGAGCTACCAAAGAGCTGACAGAGGCACAACAGGCCGAATGACCTCCTTCTGTGCTGTATCATTGTATGATTCTATGAATAAATTTGTCTTGGTGTCAAATTATGTCTGATAATGCTCCTGTGAAGCACCTCGAGACATTTTACTACGTTACAGGTATAAAAAATTAGAGTTGTTGTTATTGTCCAACATGGTTGCGGCTCAGTCAAAATTTCATCCCCAGACACTTGCTCAGGCTGAACCGCACCATGTGAAACTTTACAGTCTTCTTGGATCCTGAGCGGAGCTTCAGATTCACATCTGATCCATCACTAAGAGTGGTTACTCCAACCTGTGCAACACTGCCTGTCTCTGCTTCTACTTCAGTGTCATTTCCATCAAATTTCTCAACTATGCTTTTGTCAGAACTAGATTTATTTCCCCAATGTGTTCCTTGCTGACCTCCCATTCCTCATTCTACATAAACTTCAAAAGAGAGCAGTCCAGTACATCCTGCTTATTCATTAATCACGTCCTCGGTGACCTACTGTAACCCAAAATGTTACAATTAAAATCCTGCTACTCTACTTTAAATCTTTTCATGGCCTTAACTTACCCTATCTCTACAACTTCCTCCAGCTTTATATCCTTGTGACCACAACCTTATGCAGATCCCTCCCTCCATTTCTGAACTTTCTTTGATGCAAGAACATGAACTAGGAAGTTCCAAACAGCTGCAAAATGATGGAAATGTTACTCAACAATTAGGATTAATTTAACTCAAAATGCTTATTGAATCACTTCCAATAGGGAGTGCCTGAATAGTTATCTTCAAAGAATAGGCTATCTTAAATATTTCACCTTTGTAGCCAACCATTGCACCCTACATTACCTTAGAACACCATTGATAGATCAGCTAGCATGTTCCTTCATCACTGCTAGGTCAAAATCCTGACACTCCCAAACAGAGTTGTGAGAGTAGCTTCAGCACACAGGCTGCAGCAGTTCAAGATGGCAGTTCACAATCACCCTCTCAAGGGCAATAACGATGGGCAATAAATGCTAGCCTTACCCGTGATACACATGTCTTGTGAATGAATTAAAAAACTATACAAATATGGAAAAAATTATCTTTGATCCTCATGTGTATCAATATAATATGACTGTTTGCAAGGTTTTTGCATCATGATGCACACAAGATTTACCAGAAACAGCGATAGCTCTAAAAGGCAATATGCATGGCAATTACCACAGCTTTTCTAAATTTCTTCTTCAAACAATATCCAGAAATAAACAATAAATTTAAAAAAATCTGTTTTTCTGTCCTGACTAAGCATGTGCTATACTTGAAAGACACATTTCCTCAGTCATAAATGAGTCATTTCAACCTAACAGCAACATAAACAACACACCAAGGCTCCTTAGACAGCACCTTCCAAACCCATGACCTCTACCACCTAGGACAAGGGTAGCAATTGCATGGCAACACCACGACCTGCAAGTTCCCCTCCAAACCACACACCATCCTGATTTGGAACTTTTAAAAAAATTTATAGATACAGCACTGAAACAGGCCCTTCGGCCCACCGAGTCTGTGCCGACAAACAACCACCCATTTATACTAATCTTACATTAATCCCATATTCCCTACCACATCTCCACCATTCTCCTACCACCTACCTACACTAGGGGCAATTTACAATGGCCAATTTACCTATCAACCTGCAAGTCTTTGGCTGTGGGAGGAAACTGGAGCACCCGGCGGAAACCCACGCGGTCACAGGGAGAACTTACAAACTCCACACAGGCAGTACCCAGAACTGAACCCGGGTCGCTGGAGCTGTGAGGCTGCGGTGCTAACCACTGCGCCACCCACTGGGTTCTTTTAGATGATCAAGGTCACAGGTTTGGACGGTCTTGTATATTCTTAGATCTTATATGATTATGAGTAAATTGCTTGTTGTTATAACAGAAATATTAACACAAGTGTATGGTGGTGCAATTAGACAGTTACATCATCTAACTACCAATTGTATTAGAAGCTTATGAAAGAAAACAGAAGAGCCACATTAACAATCACATGGCAAGTTACTAGTACAGTACATATTACACTTATTGCAACACAAATGTTCTCAGCATCTAATATGACAACACAAAGACAGATAGCTTACCCAAAAAATGAAATGAAATTTCTTTGAATAACCTGCTGTTATTAGTATGAGTACCTGGATTAAAATGAGGCCTAACAACACTTTGACATTTAACGAGAGATTCATTCATAAATTTTTTGAAAGCCCATCACAAATGTAGGGTGTTCAAGTAGTTACTGGATTATATCTTGCAAAGACGTTAATTGCTTGTTCTGTATTAAATTAGAATCGATAGAAAGCTTTCAGGGCTGCAATGAATGCTGGGATAGTCTGACCTCCATAGCTGCATTTTACTATCCAGGAAAAGAAAACAAAAATAAACAAACACTCATGCAAGGGCATCAACGTTCTTTTACAAAAGTGAATAGAACCAATATTTTGCATTTCGACACAAATATAGATAGAAGTGACAAACTGCGTCTGTAATGTTCCCACATTACTTTAATCATAAGGATTGACAGCTTTGGCCAACGGAAGTACAGTCAAACACTTCTCTGGCCAACTGCCAGCTTTCACAAAAGTAAAGTAAGCAGTATAAAAACACAAGGAGAGATATTTATGGTGCCATTTCAATTAATCAAACTTGTTTTGAAGCCTACATATTAACAAAACACATGAAGGAAACTCTAATAATGTTTTATACTATATGACCTTGAATTAACTGCCAAAATGAGGTGTGGGAGAAGGTGTCTGGGCCCAATGAAGATTGATTTCCAATTTGCAAGTTGTCAGGGTGATTTCAGCAGAACACAAAGTACAAGCTTTGTAATGACAATTTTTGATAACTGGTGATTAATGCCGATAATACAATTTAAAAAGTTACTCACTGTTTCCTTGGATACTGAGAACACTTGCCTTATCAACTTGTCCATAAATCCCGCTGATAATTCTCTTCGCACTGCAGCCCCTCCAACAACAATCAATCCTATTGGCGCAAAGCGCTTCACAAGTGGTCAAACACCCAGCCACCTCTTATAATGATTGGACTATATTTATCCAATCCGTTTTGCTATTGGCTGATAGGCACGTCGATCAAATTGAGTACCACATTTCGATTGGTCCATCCTCCAAGGGGCGGAGAAAATTAAAGGACTTGCCTCTCGCTATATGTGACTGGCTAATAAACAACAAAAGGATTCGATGTGTCTGATTGCTCAATCCGTAAGTCAATCATCTAACAGCACCCGCAAATGACTATCAGTGATTGGTTGTTTGCAGTGTCAATCACTATGGCTTCACGGTTTATTGGGTAAAGGCAGTGTCAATCTGTTGAGCTCGATTTGTGATTGGTGAACGCCTGGGATGAAGGGCGTGATTGGAGGCGGTGTCGGCGTCGTGTGGTTCGGTGTTGGAGGAGCCGTGCGGATTCGGGTTGTTCTCCGCTACAGGAGGAGGAGAAGGTGCGGGTGAAGCAGCTGTTTCACTGGCTGTGATTTACAGCCGCCTGTCTGCTTGTCGTTCCTTTTAAATTTTATCCAGCTTTTTTCTTCCTCTCCCTTCTTTCTGTTCATTGAATTTACTTCAGATCGAGACCTATCCCCCTCCCCCACTCTCTCCTCCAGGTACCGTAATCGGGGGAGAAGTGGCCTGAGGGCAAACTGTGCAGCAGGTTTGTTTTAAAGAGGGACGGAAAAACCCTTTTCAGATATATTCTTTTCAGAAAGGGGGCAAAAGAGGGACCTCGGACTCCGCTATTTTTTCCGCGCGTGTCTTCACCCCCCCCCCCCCCCTTTGACGAAAATAAGGAAGAAAGAAACGAAGTGGAAGATTTTTTTATTGTCTCTTTTATTTCAAAAACGCCGTTAAGTGAGGCCGAAAGCAGCAGCAACAAAAAGAAGGAAGCGGCCGTAACCTTTTCTACTGTTATGCTGAAAGGAGCGGGTTTTGGGGAGGAGAGGTTCGGCACAACTTAAACAAAAGGTGTTGTAATTAATCTGTCTGTCTGGGACTGCTGGCCTGTTCGAGAAGGAAAGAGGAAGGAAACCTCTCCAAAACTAGGAGAATAGAACTGAGGTATGGAATGCAGAACATAATTGATCTCTATTCCCTTTTAATTTCAAGAGAGGATTTTATAAGATGGGGAAACTTGTGTGTCGAACATTTTTTTTATTTTGCATTTTGGGATGAAAGCTTCAAACTGTTGTGCTTTATTTTGTTGCATTGGAATGATCCCCAACTACCTGTTAATGGATTCCTATTTTTGCCTATATTTTTTTTTGCAAGAGTAGAAACAGGGATGAAAAGGAAGAAAAGAGCTCATGATTAAGTGACACTACAGCCCTCATCCGGGCTGGATCCACATAGGATTAAACTTGACACTTCGCCATCCTATTGCTTGTAACCACCTATGTTTTTTTGTATTTCTCAGTTTGGAAATTTTATTTTAACTGTGTTTGGCTTGACTAACGTTTTGGAAACCAACAACGTAAAAATAATGCTGTGCAAGGATGGTATTGGATTCTTTGGAGTGAAGTGGCTGGCACCAGCTATTGCAAGTTTTTTTTAAACATAGCAAATTTTTTGCCGATTTGTTCTGCGGTAGCAAGCTGTGATTTCTAATTTGATACTAAGGATTTTCGTTACAATGTTAAAGGCATAACAAACGGAACTGTTGGGGACTGTGAGTGATATTTTCTGGTGCAGTAGCATCCTATCGTGTTTGTTTTCTCTACCAAGTTCTGGAAGGATTTTTATTTGGGCAGTATATGAAATTTTCGTGTATCAGGAGTACTTAACATTTAATATCCATGGTTCTCATTTTGTTAGAGAATTAAGACGACGTTTAAATTCACCATTGCGATACTGTGTGTTTTTATTAAAATTGACGTTTTAAAAATGTCTTCTGTGGCAACAAGTGGCAATGTTTAAAATTTCTTTTTCGGAGAATACTGCTTAGTTTTTGTAAAAAAAAATTTAAGTGTTACATTCCAGAAATGTGATTGTACATAAGCGTGAACTACAATATTTTACACACTGTTCACAGCTTTCAAGGAAAACTCCGCCTCTGCTATTTTTAGCAAGTATGTCTGGTGGAGTGAGAATTTGTTTGCTGATCGTGGCAGGTGGACACGTTGTAGGTGTGAAGAGACAGAATGTCAGTCTTGGTATAGAACGGATATATATCGGAAATTTGTTAAAAGCAGTGTAAGAATGGTTAAACGTTTAGCGGTCTCGCATATGGAAAGTGAACTGAGCCGCCTATTTCTGCATTTAAAAACCTACCTTGTTGACCAAACTTTTGGTCAGCTGCCCCAAATGCCCCCTCCTGGTCTAAGTGTCAAAGATTATTTGATAACTTTCTTCTGAAGTGCCTTGGGAGCTTTCACTAAGCGCAAGGCACTAAATAAACGCAGGTTGTTCAACTCAATTTATTACCGAAGGGAGTATTTCTGTAAATTTGTTAATGTAATTTGTAAATACAGATTTGGATTTATATAGCGCCTTTCACGATTTCAGGACCTCCCAAAGCTCTTTACAGCCAATGAAGTACTTTTTGACGTGTAGTCACTGTTATATAGGTGAATGTGACGACCAATTTATGCACAACAAGATCCCAAAGGCAGCAATGCAATTGGAAATGGGAGCAAGAGTAGGCCCTTCAGCCCTGTTCCACCATTCAACTGGATCATAGCCGATCAACCTCAATCCCATTTTTTTGCCCTATCCTCATATCCCTTAATATCTAGAAATTTGTCCATTGCTGTCTTGAATGTACTCAGTGACTGAGCCTCCACAGCCCTCTGGGATAGAGAAGTCCAAAGATTCCCTGAGTGGAAAAATTCCTATTCATCTCAGTCCTAAATGGCCTATCTATTCTGAGTGTGTCCCCTGGTTCTAGACACTCCAGCCAGGGGAAACATCCTTCCTGCATCTACCCTGTCGAGCCCTGTCAGAATTTTGTATGCTTGTGAGCTTTTGTATGAATGCGATCATCTCTCTTTCTTCTAAAGTTTTGAATATAGGCCCACTCTCCTCATAGGACAATCCCACCATCCAAGGGGTCAGTCTGATGAACCTTCTTTGCACTCATTCTATGGCAAGTATATACTTCCTTAGATAAGGAGACCAAAACCGGACACAATATTCCAGGTGCTATACACCAAAACTCTATACAATTGCAGCCACACTTCTTTACTCTTGTACTCAAATTCTCTTGCATTAAAAGGCCAGTATATCATTTGCCTTCCTAATTGCTCGCTGCACCTGCATGTTGGCTTTTAGTGACTTAGGAACAAGGGCATCCAGGTCCCTTTGGACATCAACACTTACCAAACTCTCTCTCTTTAAGAAATACTCTGCATTTCTGTTTTTCCTACCGAACTGGATAACTTCATATTTTTCCGCATTATATTCCATTTGCCATGTTTCTGCCCACTCACTTTGCCTGTCTAAATACCCTTGAAGCCTCTTTGCATTCTCCTCACAACTCACATTCACACCTAGTTTTGTGGCATCAAACTTGGAAATATTACATTTGGTCCCCACATCCAAATAATTGATATAGTTTGTGAATAGCTGGGGCCCAAGCACTGATCCTTATGGTACCCTACTAGTCACAGCCTGCATTCCTGAGTGACCCATTTATTCCGACTCTGTTTTATGTCCGTTAACCAATTCTCAATCCATGCCAGTATATTACCTCGATTCCATGCGCTCTAAAATAAAAGCAAAATACTGTGGATGCTGAAAATCTGAAATAAAACAGAAATTGCCAGAAATACTCAGCAGGTCAGGCTGCGAGAAATAGAGTTAACGATGAATGGTCACAGACCTGAAACGTTAACTCTGCTTCTGTCTCCACAGATGTTGCCAGACCTGTTGAGTATTTCCAACACTTTCTGTTTTTAACCCATGTGGTGTATTTGGATTTACAGCACAGCCACTGGTTCCCCCTTATCTATTCTGCTGGTTACGTCCTCAGAAAACTCCAACAGGTTTGTCAAACATGATTTCCCTTTCATAAATCCATGTTGGCTCTGCCCAATCCTACCATTAGTGTCCAGTTATCACATACTTTACAATAGATTCTAGCATTTTCCCTACGACTGATGTCAGGCTAACCGGTGTATAGTTCCCAGTTTTCTCTCATTAATTTGTTTTGTTGTTTGAGTAACAAATGTTATGTAGCCTACTGGGAAACTCCTCTGCGCTCAATAGTCACAAAGGATTTTTTAACATCCACCTGAAAACTCTACAGGGCCTCATGCATAAGATGTCATTTTTCTGTTATGCCCCCAGTACTGCACTCGAGGGTTGGCCAAGATTATGTACTTAATCTTGAACTGGGGTTTGAAACTACAACCTTCGGATTTCAACATGAATGCAACCAAGAGTTTGCAATTTGTCAGAGAGTGAGCCAAGAGTTCTATTTCTCGAGGCCTGAGATCAGATTGGAAAAATGCTCCTTGGTTCCGAGATAGGTCCTTTCTACTGATGTGGGAGCATCTCAAAACAGTTCTGTTGAGCTTTTGGTTTCCAACATGCTAAAATACAAACCGTATTCTTGCTGTGTTGTAAGTTGGTCTTTGTTAAACCATACTGGAATTAAAGCTGACACTACAGTATATTGGTGTTTAATGTGCAGCATTACGCTAATAGTGCAGCCTCTTAGTTTCATAAAGGCAAATGGCCTTGCAACTTCCTTTGTTAATGTCTACTGTCAGTTTGAACTGAACTGTTCTCTAAAGTATTCCCACATGTTTTAGGAAACGTGTTGCTGTTTCATTGAACTTAACAGTTTTGGAATTGGTATATGACTTCTACCTAATTTTTAAAATTTAAGGACAGAAATGTGATTAGGTGATTTTAATATAAATAGTCATTTAGTAGTACAGAACTTGAGTATTGCTGAAAATAGAGACATGTTGTCGAAGTTATTTGTCTTGCACTCATCAGGGTAGTCGCAAGAATAACCAATGTAAGGGACAACAACTTGTACTGCATGGGAAGAGAGTGCTGATTGGTAGAGGCGTTGCCATGGTGAATGCACCAGTTTACGGTGACTGACAGCTAACTGCCAAGCTTTGTTTAAAATTTAAACCAGGCAGCTTGACTCTGGTCATGGCATTGCCCTGAGGAATGAACCAGTTATTTTGTTCAGCTGAAACAGGCACAATATTTGTACATATTCTTTCTGTCTGCGAAGAACGGGGTCCTCTATATTATATTTAGCTTCCTGTATGTGCAAATGTGTCACACTGCGAGCCCAACTGACTATCTTAAATTGGTTGTCACTGTAATTCTTAGCACACTGTGGGTTATTTAGCTAATGTTGTCCAATCACAGAATCACATCTAATGTTGGATACCGTGTTTTGAGTTTTGCAAGCATGGGCTGGTTGGGTATGGCCTGTGCCTTGCTCGTTGCAAACAGAAGAAGGGACAAGTTGTTTGATACAATCCGCCAGTCTTTGGTACGTACGGCTTAGATACCTAGCATCACATTAGCATTGAAATTCATATATCACATTACTCATTTGTGTGATAGGCAAAACGTCTTTTTGGCTTGAATGCAGCATCCTGTTAGTGGCGAACACCGCACGTTGCTACTGCATAGTAGCAGAGTGAAACGGCTAGCTTTACCTGTTGCTCAAATTTTTAGGATACGTTACCCTTCCAGGGTAATTTGAGCTCGACTGGGCACTTGGCAGGGCTGAAAAAGATGGCTTTAGGCCCATTCATAAGTTTGTGCTATAAACTTCAAGAAATGATCTGATCAGGGTAGCGATTGTTACGCAGGATGTCTTTGATTCACCCTATTTCAACATCAAGCTTGTATGGTGAGCAAATGGCTTTGCAAATGGGTAATGTGATATATTAATTTCAGTACCAGTGTTATACTAGGTATATAAGCCGTACGTCCCAGAGACCAGTGAATCGGATCAAACCTATCCCTTCCGCTGTTGGCAATGGGCAAGGTACGGGCTGGACCCAACCAGCCTGTGCTTGCAAAACTCTGAACACTGTGTCCGGCATTAGATGTGATTCCTAGATCTGACAACATTCGCTAAATAATGCACCGTGTGCTAAGAATTACATTGATAACCAATTTAAGGTAGTCAGTTGGGCTTGCAGTGTGGCGCATTTGCATGTACTGAAAGCTACATATATTAATACAAAGGGCTCTTTTTTTTTTTCATACAGAAAGAATATGTACAAACATTGTGCCTGTTTCAGCTGAGCTAAATAAGTGACAGCCATTCGCTGGTTCATTCCTCAGGGCAATGCCTTGATCAATCCAAGTCAAGCTGCCTGGTTTAAAGTTTAAACAAAGCTTGGCAGTTAGCTGTCAGTCACCATAAACAGGTGCATTTGCCATGGCAACGCCTCGACCAATCAGAATTCACTTGCCAACCAATCAGCGCACTTTCATGCAGTATAAGCTGTTTTCCCTTATTCTTGTGATTGTCCTGATGAGTGCAAGACGAAAAGCTTCAACGTGTCTCTATTTTCAGCAATACTGATTTTAAGATATTACAGCACAGGTCCTATTTGTCAATGACTTGCAGTGGTAGAATTTTGTCTCGTCATAGAAGTTACTTAAAAATACATTTTCTCCAAAAGTAATAGCTTCTATGTTTTAGATCTGCCACTTCTCTTGTCCACTCTCTTTCCTAAATGGTACCCCACACTGCATTTCCTCACTCCAAATGCTGGGTGGCTGGTGTGAGTGGCCCAGGTTGGCTCGCATTTTCTCCCTCTATTGGGGTGTAATTTTGTTTCTGCTTTTGCCACCTACCTCATGCTAAAAGCCGGCTCGGGTCTGCACATTAAACCCGACCCGAGCCCGACAGGACCACATCCGGCCCGAGTCCTTTCATTTTTTTTCCCACTGCCCGATCTGACCATCAGTTAACCTAGCTTCCATTTTTCACTTTGTTGCTTATCTGCACAAGCTTAAAAAACTGTAGCTAAACAACCTTTCAAGTCCAAAAAGTACATCAACATTGGAGCACTTACCGGAGCTGGTGATGGAGCGTGCCGGACCCGACACATGTCTGGTCCCGTCAGGGTCGGGTAGCCATGCTGTACCTCATGCTAATACAGGCTGATATTGGGTATTAGGGGGGATTTCTGGTACAGTCCTGTGCTGATACCCCCAAGCACATTTTAAGGCACAAGTCAATTTTTTTTTATTTTAGGCTGGAGGCTGGGAATCTCAACTTGTGATGTAAATGTGGAACCAATCTTGGGTAGCTCTGATTTCTCTATCTTCCTCAGTAGCTCTGTCTGCTTCAGGTTGGAGTGACAACCTTCTTTGATCTTTTGTCTCCTGATTCCCAGACTTGGAACAAGTGCTCTTATGGGTGGCTTTGCAACATTGTACATTGACTGCTTGGCAGGAAGCCACTGCGATTTAATGGGAAGTCTTTGCTGTGGGAAGATTTCTTTACCTCCTGCCATCAAAATCAGTGCTGTAATCAGCTGTGTCTACCATTTTGACAAGAGTTTGCAGAATAAGTAGCATATATATGCAAAGCTGTTTGGAGGAGTGGAGTTGGGAAACATTGTTTAGTCTTTTACAAACCCAATAATCTAGAAACTAACTGAGGATAACAGCAAGGGGTGGGGAGTGGGATAGAGCGAGGGGTCAAGGAGTGGCCATCTGGTTTTCGGAGGGGAGAAGCAGCCAGGTTTCCTGCTCTTAATCACAAGTGAATGACTTAGATTGGATAAGATACGTTTGAGTAACAAGCAGAGGAACAGATAGGGCTGTGGTGCCCTTCCCATGATGTAATTATGTGCTGAAGTTACTGTCTCAGCTGACGCAGGAATAGTGGTTATTTGGATGAGACAGCAGATGCCTCTGGACCCCTGACAAACAATGCTGAATCTACACAGTAAACTATCTAGTTCTCCTTAGAGCAGACAAAGTTCAGGGGAGCTTTGAGGTCCAAAATCATGATGCGTAAATAAGGAGAAACATGGCAGGAGGGTTGGAAACCAGAGGACATTGGTCCTTTTGTCAATCAACTTAAATCTGAGAGGGGAGATGTTTTTTTTGAGTATTGAAGATCTGGAATTCACTGCCTGAAAGTATGGTGGAAATGGATTCAATATTTTCAGAAGGGGAATTGGATGTATATTTTAAAAGGGGGAAAGTGCTATGGGGGACGAGGAGGGGAGTGGCACTAATTGGATAGCTCTTCCAAAGAGCCAACATGAACACAATGAGTTGAATGGCCTCCTCCTGAGCTGAGAGGTTCTATAGAAAGGTAGAAATGGCAATCGCAATGGAGGTTAGAAGTGGTGAAGTGGAGACACACCGGAAAGGGTTCTGACGTATCCCAACTTTGTGGGGGAGAAAAGGCTTTGTATTCATACCTTTTTGTTTTTAACCAAAATAATGAATATGGGAGTTATTAAGCTGGGGATAGAGAGAGACTTCCATTGACCCCTAGTATAAGCCGAGTTTGAAGGAATGTCCTATCCAGGCCTGAATGGGCCTTGTTTGAATGTAATTGGCGATTTGCGTCATTGAGTTGCTGGATATTTTGAGGGGGTGGGGTGTGGGGGGAGAGAAGGTGGTGTTTTAGTCACAGTGCTTAACTGTTGGAGTCTGGAGACTGCTGAGGAACTTTCTGTAGTTAATCCTCAAATCTGTGAGTCTGGGCTCCACATTGTAGTGTTCTGCAATTTTGATGTAATTGGCAGCATCGTAATGAGTATTTTCTAGTTTTAATGTCATTATTGGTTTAGTTGGAAATTTTAACAGAAAATACTCATTTACTGAGCATAAAAGCAAAAGTGTGACTGCTGGATGTCTGAATAAAACCTGGTAATGCAAATCTGGTCACCTATCTATTGGAGAAAAAACAAACGCATGTTTCTGGTGTGTCCTATTAGAACCAGTTCAAATGTTGTGCTTGTTTTTCCAATTTGCAGACCTTTTGATAACTCAGTGTAAGTCTTGATGGTTTCTGAATGCTTACAGTAATTGTAAGTGAGCTTGTACACAACATACAGCATGGATTTGCCATGTGCCAAAACCCCTAGTGAGCTCTTCGGTTGTCGGGGTCAAATTGTTCAGATTGGAGTTGTGTAAATTTCATCCTGATTTCTGATCCAAAGTAACCTGGCAATACAGCAAGTAGGAATAGGAATTGGCTGTTTAACCCCTCAAGCCTGTTTTATCATTCAGTGAGATAATGGCTGATCTGAAACCTAACTCTATGTATCCTCCTTTGCTCCATAAATCCTTCAATACCTTTGGAAATCTATCATCTCAGATTTACAATTAACAATTGATGTAGCATCGATTGACATTTCTGGAAGGGTGAGTAAAAATACTTCCTAACTTCATTCCTGAAAGGTATGACTCTAATTTTTAGATTACGTCCTCTGGTCCTAGTCTTTTCAACCGGTGGAAATAATTTCTATATACTCTTTATCAGTTCCCACTTAATAACTTGAAAACTTTGATAAAATCACCCCTTAATCTTCTAAATTCCACTGAATACAATCCAAATTAGTGTAGCCTCTCCTCGTAATTTTAACCCTTGGAGTCCAGATACCATTGAATTAAATCTATGCTGCACTCCCTCCAAGACCAGTACATTCTTCCAAAGGTATGGTGCCCAGGAACGTGCTCAGTACTCTGGATGTGGTTTTGTATAACTGCTGTATAACTTTTACTCCCTTGTATACTAGTCCTCTAGCTATAGAAGCCAGCATTCATTAGCATTTTTGTTTTTCTTTGTCTGTGCTTGTTGATGACATTTTAATCTAAGTAACTGGACCCCCAAGTCTCTTTTGGACCTCCACTGTTTGTAGCTTTTTACCATATAGAAAGTACGCTGATCTATCCTTTTTAGGTCCAAAATGGATGATCTCGCATTTGTCTAAATTGAAATCAGTTTGCCACAGTTTTGTCCAATACTTTATCATTTGTTTTGTAATTTGATGCTTACAATGCTACCTATCTTTGTGTCACAGGGGAATATGGGTATGTCTTTCTATTCTATCATCTAAGTCATTGATAAAAATAGTGAATAGTTGAGACCTGAAAACTACCCTTGCATGATATCATGAATCCCATGCTAACAATTAGAGTACCTGTCCATTTTCCCTACTCTGTTCTTGTCGGTCAGTCAATTTTCTGAACGTCAATAATTTGCCTTTGATTCCATGAGCTTCAACTTTGGCTAACAGTGTCTTAAGAAGAACTTAATCAAATGCCTTCTGGAAGTCAATATAAGTAACATACATAGGTGTTCCCCAGTCTACTATTTCTGTCACCTAACATAGCAGTGCTTACCATATGTTTTTATGCAGCTTGTGGGAATGACTTGGAACTTGCTGCCCATAAGGGTGGTGAAAGTGGAGACAAACAATAGTTTTAAAAGGAAATTGGATAGTCATTTGAAGAAAATAAACTTGCATGGTTACGGGGATTGAGCGGGGGAGTGGAACTGACTGGAGAGCTGGCCTGGACTCGATGGGCTTAATGGCCTTCTGTGCCGTAAATGACTCACCTTTCCTCAAGCAAGGATTCCCCTCTGCCATGGCTGACAGGTCTCTCGACCATGCCGGTCCCATTTTTCGCTTTTATGCTCTCGCCAATTCCCCTTCCTCCTGGAATTATAATGTTCTCCTTGTCTTCATTTCCATCCTACCAGCCTGCATGTTCAACAGATCATTCTCTGCCATTTCTGCCACCTGCATGATGCCACCACCAGGCAAATATTTCCTTCACTTCCCAGCATTCTGAAGGGACTGTTTCATCCCTGACCCTAGTCTAGTCCTGAATAATCCCTATCTCCCTTTCTCCTACCCATGTCGCCTTCTCATGCAACTACAGGAAATGCAAAACCTGCCCTTTTACCACCTCCTTTCCCCCTAACCATGGCTCCAAATGTTCCTTCGAGGTGAAAGTGATTTATTTGTACTTCCATACATACGAACACATGAGGAGCAGAAGTAGGCCATTTGGCCCCTTGACCCTCCTCCACCATTCAGTAACATCATGGCTGATCTGTTAGTGTCTCGAATTCCACACTTTCATCTGCACCCGATAATCTTTGATTCCCTTGCCTAACAAGAATCTATCTACCTCCGCCTTAAAAATATTCCATGACTTCCACCTCCACCACCTTCTGAGGCAGTGTGTTCCAAAGTCGCACAACCCTCAGGAAAAAAAATTTCCCCTCATCTGTGTCCGAAAAGGGCAACCCCTAATTTTAAAACAGTGCCCCCTAATTCTGGACTCACCCACAAGAGGAAACATCCTTTCCACATCCACCTTGTCAAGATGGTTCAGGATCTTGTATACTTCAATTAAGTTTTCCCTCTTCTAAACTCCAGTGAAAACAAGCCCAGTCTGTCCAACCTTTCCTCATAACATAACCCACTCATTCTAGGTATCAATCTCGTAAACCACCTCTGCACCGTCGCCAATGCATTTACATCCATCCTTAAATAAGGAGACCAAAACGGCACACAGTATTTGAGATGTGGTCTCATCAATTCCCTGTATAACTGAAGCATAACATCCTTACTTTTATTTTCAATTCCTCTTGTAATAAAGGATAATATTCCTTTAGCCTTTATTATTTGCTGTACCTGCATACTAATGTTTTGTTGTTCACGTATTAGAAAACCTAGATCCCTTTGCACCTCAGAATTCTGCAGTCATTCTCAGTTTAAGTAATACTCAGCTTTTTTTATTCTTCCTGCCAAAGTGAACAACTTCACATTTTTCCACATTATACTCCATCTGCCAGATTTTTGCCCACTTACTCAACCTATCCATATCTGTCTGCAACCTCTTTATGTCCTCTTCACAACATACTTTCCTACCTAACTTTGTGTCATCTGCAAATCTAGCTACCATGCCATTGCTCCCCTCATCTAAGTCATTGATGTAAATCGTAAAAAATTGAAGCCCCAGCATAGACTCCTGCGGGACTCCACTCGTCTCATCCTGCCACTCAAAAGGACCCATTTATGCATACTCTGTTTTCTGCCAAACAGCCAATTTTTTATCCATGCTAATATGTTGCCCCCTACACCATGAGCTCCTACTTTGTGCAGTAACTTTTTATGTGGCATCTTGTCAAATGCCTTCTGGAAATCCAAGTACAATTCGTCAATGGACTCCCCTTAATCCACAGCGCATGTTACTCCTTCAAAGAACTGCAATTAATTGGTTAAACATGATATCCCTTTTACAAAACCACTGTTCCCAGTGACCTTGACTTTTTCTAAGTGCTTTTTCTATAGCCTGCTTAATGATTGATTCTAGCACCTTCCCCATAACAGATGTCAAGCTAACTGGCCTATAGTTACCTGCTTTCTGACTCTCCCCTTTCTTGAATAGAGGGGTTATATTTGCTACTTTCCAGTCTGATGGAACCTTTCCAGAATCTAGCGAATTTTGATAAATTAGCACCAATGCATCTACTACCTCATTAGCCACTTCTTTTAAGACTCTGGGATGAAGCCCATCAGGACCCGGGGACTTGTCAGCCCGCAGCTCCATCAGTTTGGTCAGTACTTTTTCCCTGGTGATTGTAATTTCACCAAGTTTCTCTCTTCATTCCACCTCCTAATTTACAGCTTTTAGAGGAATGTTTTTTGTATCTTTTATAGTGAAGACAGAAGCAAAGTATTCATTTCATCTGCCATTTCCTTATTATCTACTATTAACTCCCCATTCTCACACTCTAGACGACCAACACTCGCTTTACTTTTTTGGTTTTAAAATACATGCAGAAGCTCTTGCTATGTTTTTACATTTCTAGCTAGCATCCTTTCGTACTCTAATTTCTTTCTCCTGATTAACCTTTTAGTCATTCTCCGTGTTCTTTATATTCTAATCAATCATCTGACTTGCCACTCATCTTTGCACAATGATATGCTTTTTCCTTCAGTTTGATGCTTTCCTTAACTTTAGTTAACTACAGTTGGTGGGACCTCCCCTTAGAATTTTTCTTTATAGTAGTATACTTATTCTGAGTATTCTGAAACATCCCTTAAATGTCTGCCATTGCTTCTCTATTGATCTATCTCCTAGCCTAGTAACCCAGCTCATTTCAGCTAGCTCCGCTTTCATGCCCACATAGTTGCCCTTTTTCAAGTTTAAAATACTAGTCTTAGACCCACTCCCCTCTCTTTCAAACTGGATGCAAAATTCTACCATATTGTGGTCACTGCTACCAAGAGGTGCCTTTACTCTGAGGTCATTAATTAATCCTGTCAGATTACACAATACTAAGTCTAATATAACCTGCTCTCTGGTTGGTTCCAGAGTATGCTGCTCTAAGAAACGATCTCAAAAGCATTCTATGAGCTCGTTATCCAGACTAATATTGCCAATTTGGTTTTTCCAGTTATATGTAGTTTAAAATCACCCATGATCATTGCCGTCCCTTTATCACAAGCATCCACTATTGTTGTATACCTCATCCAACATTGTGACTACTGTTTGGAGGCCTGTAGACCACTCCCACTAGTGACGACTTTCCCCTACGGTTCTTCATCTCCACCCAAGGATTTTACGTCCTGATCTCCTGAACCAATTTCAATTTGGTATACTGTATTTTCTGCTCATGTCTTCTCTCAATAGTATATTGTATAATTTTAGGCAGTTGGTGGGCATTAAATGGGGATTCACATGTCTCTGAGTACATGTACACTGCTCTGTGGAAGTTAGGGTTTAGAGGGTGCTTTAGAGGGATGTAGCATTCTACATTGGGAAGACGAACACATGTTAAGTGATTGATTTGCAGGGCACCTTAGTTCAGTCCACAAGTGTGACCCTGAGCTTTCGGTCACCTGTCATTTTAATTCACCGCCCCACGCCCCCTCTCACCTCTCTGTCTTGGGCCTCCTACACTGTTTCAGTGGCTCAGCTTCAATTTGAGGAATGACACCTCATCATTCAATTAGGCATTTCCAAAATACCTTTGAGTTTGACAATTTCAGATCATAGCCTCTACCCATTTTTTTCAGACAGCAATGGTTCTGTATTTACATTTGCACCTTCTGTCAACTGCATATTTTGTTTCTTTCTTTGTCCCATTGCCATCTCCTTTTGCCTTGCACCTTCATCTGTTTTAGTCATTTAATCTCTCCTGCCTTCTTTTGTATTTCAGACTTTCCCTTTCTCTTTTCCTCCCCTTTTTCCTGCCTCTGTACTTGGTTTAAGACCTGTTGCATCTCAACTTTTTGCAGTTGAGTTTTTCTCTCCATAGATACTGCCTGACCTGCGAGTGTTTCCAGCATTTTCTGCTTTTATTTCAGATTTCCACCATTCACAGTATTTTGGTTTTGTAGTTCATTAGAACTGCTTTGAGCCAGCCTGAGGATGTGGTACTAATGCAATCTAAGTGCATGTTCTTTATGGCCTTGTCATTTTACAACTGTTGAATAGAAAGCATCCTTTGATATTGTTTTTTATGAAGTGGTGAATTGTGAATTGAATTCCTTGCTAATGATTTTCTTAATTAACTATGAATATTGGCTGTTCACTTTCCTTCGCTCAAGATAATTAAGTAGTTCAAGAGGCACCAGAGCGCACATTCATTTGTACAGTACAGGTTTAATTTATGAATGACATTTACTGTGAATACATATAGAAAATGTTATTAAAGCTTCTAATAAATTTTTTGCTGAGGGGGGTATTTTCTTTTGAGATGCTTTTTTTTGCTCTTACTTTTCAGTGTTTTTCCATGCCATGTCTAATTTTTGGCTAAGAGCCTGGGTGACTTGATCTTTGCCTTATGACCGTGCTACTCTGAAACAAGCTGCCATGAGTTTCTCTCGCTAATTTCCCATGCCGTAACTCTTAGTCACATTGTCTTGGAAAAGGACCAAGAGGAGAAACTTGAATATATTTGTATGGGAAGGGAGGGGAAATCATGGGCAGAAACATATGTTTGACCCTGGTGGTCAACTGTGCGGGTGGATTATCCAAATTTTAGAAGCAAGTTTATACATGAGTGAGAAAGGTAGATGTTAATATGCTTTGAAACTCTGGACATTTGTGTGGGGAAGTTCTTGTGAATTTTTATTTTCCATGCACTAGTGTTGTAAATGGAATGCCTCCTGTTAAGTTTAGGGCTAGAATATCATCTTTCATTGGTTCAAAATCCACTGATGTATTGTCATTTGTGAATTATCCAGTTAACCTTGCTTGTGGGTTTACTGTTGGTGAGCTTTTGACGTTTCTACTGGGAGCCAATTTTTATTGCTTTTAATGTCAATGGCTGACCAAGTCTTAAACTGTCCAGCAATGCATGAGACATTCTCAGGATCTGGAAGAACAATTATTAGCATTTATACAGCACCTTTTACTGTAGTAAAACATCCCAAGACACTTGCACAGCAGTGTCAATCAAAATAAGCATTCCATTGAATTTTTGGGTTAGCTGGTTATAGTAAGGAGCCATATGTCGCACTGTGCTAAATGCGATGAAGACCATTTTGATCGAAATAGGTGACCTTCGTGGTTTATAACTCTTACAGAAGGCCTTCCTTTGACTGATCTGGATAGGCTGTTATCCATATCATAGGCTATCAAAGATGCTGGAAATGCATGCATTTTGAAATGGAACATGTTCCCTTGGCTGCTTGTGTCCAAAACCATTTTCTTGAGAAGCTCTTGGTACCTGTTGAATTTGTGAGGGCTGAAGCCCATGCTTATCAGTTGTTCAGTGACCAACTGGTGACTATCTTCCTTTTGTTAGGACCGGGAGGAAGGAAATCTGGATTTGCTGAATTTGAACAAGATTAAACATCAAGTGCTAGAATCTTGAAACTAAGTCAGTCTTCTGTGGTTGGCTTATGAATTTTGATACCTGAACTCGTTAGATTTGTAGTGCTCGAGGGAACTAGCTAATGAAACCTGGAGAACCGGAAGGTCAATGGACAACCTTGGGTCGGGGGGTTGGCGGGGGTGGGGGGGCGCGGTGAGATTTTTCAGGATTTTTCCCATTTGGCTCCAGATGATCTTGCAAGCCATGCCTTGGCGTACAGATTGCCTGGTGCTGGAATGCTATATAATTTTAGCTGGTTGAATTCCAGCAGTACTGTGGCTGACACTTGTGTCTTCATTAACTCAAGAAACCTGTCTGATTGGCTCTTGTGATCATAGCAAGTCAGTAAAATACCTATTGAATTGGCCATATTCTGAAAGTATTAAACATGTGGTCAAACGAGAGGGAAGCCCTTCAATCCCCTCATCACTTGACTGTAACATTATAGGAAGAGGAAAACTTGTCTTTTTTTTTAGTAGTATGATTTGGAGACATTTGAGCATCATGTGTTGTGTATGCAGAACAGAAACCCAGGTGACCAAAAATGCAACTAATTTATCTCTAGAATCAGTTTGGGTAAAGCTAAAAAGAGCTGAGGTAAGAAGTCACTTGTGGGTGTAGTTTATGGCACCCCTAACAATAGCTATTAAATATGACACAGTATACTGGAAGAAATAGTGGAGGCTTGTAACGAAGATAATCATGGGTGATTTTAATTTTCTAGATTGGACAAATCAGATTGGCAAAGGTAGCCTGGAAGATAAGTTCATAGTGTATTTGGGACAGTTTCTTAAAGCAGTACGTTCTAATGCCAACCAGGGAGCAGGCTATTTTAGACCTGGTAATGTGCAATGTGACTGGATTAATTCATGACATTTCATAGTAAAGGAGCCTTTTGGCAACAGTGATGACAACATGATAGAATTTCACATTCAGTTTGAGGGTGAGAAGTGTTGGTCGAAGACTAGTATCTTAACCTTGTAATTGTCTTTATTTAAGTTTGAGGGTAGAGTTGGTTAAAGTGAACTGGAAAAATAGATTACAAGGTAGGACAGTAGAGGAGCAGTGGCAGGCATTTAAGGAGATATTTCATAATTCAGCAAAGATCTGTTCCTTTTGAGAAAGAAAGACTCTAGGCAATGGATGCACCATCTGTGGCTAGCTAAGGAAGTTAAGTATAGTATTGCAAGAAAAAGTGTGCAGTACTACAAAGATTAGAGATGGGTCAGAAGATTGGACAGATTTTTGAATCCAGTGAAGAATATTTTTTTTTAAAAGGGAGAGATTAGAGTGAGAGCCAGTTCAAAATATGAACAGATTGTAAGAGTTTCTGCAAGTACTTAAAAAGGAAAAGAGTAACTTAGTGAGAGTTGGTTCCTCAGAGGGTGATACTGGGGAATTAATGGGAAACGAGGAAGTGAGCGAAGCGTTGACTCTTGACACCAAAAACATCCAACGAATACTTGAAAATGGAGGTAAAAGGGAGCGAGAAACTTAAAATAATCACCATCACCAGGGAAAATGTTAAGAGCTAAAGGTTGATGAGTACTGTGGACCTGATGGCTTGCATCCTAGGGTCTGAGAAGTGGCTGCTGAGAGTGGAAGCATTGGTTGTGATCTCCCAAAATTCCCTAGATTCTGGAAAGGTCCCTGCTGATTGGAAAATTGCAATTGCAACACCTCTATTCAAGAAAGGAGGGAGACAGAAATCAGGGAACTGTAGGCCTAACATTGGGCAAATGTTATAAAGGAGGTAATAGGAAATTTAGAAAATCTTAATACAATCAGGCAGAGCCAGTATGGTTTTGTGAAAGGGGAATTGTGTTTGATTAATGAATTAGAGTTCTTTGAGGAAGTTACAAGCAAGTTGGATAAAGGGGAACTTATAGATGTGGTGTACTTGGATTTTCAAAATGCATTCGATAAAGTGCCACATCAAAGGTTACTGCACAAAGAGTTCATGGTGTAGGGACTATTATATTAGCATGGATAGAGGATTGTTTAGTTAACAGTAAGCAAAGAGAAGGGATAAATGGATCATTTTTGGATTGGCAAGCTGTGCCACAGGGATCAGTGCTGGGGCCTCAACTATTTACAATTGATATCGATGAATGGACCAAATGTATGTTTGCTTAATTTGCTGATACAAAAATAGGCTAGGAAAGTAAGATGTTAAAAGGATATAAGGTCTACAAAGGGATATAGATAGGTTGTGAGTCAGCAAAAATTTGGCAGAGTATAATGTAGGAATCTGTCCACTTTGACAGGAAGAATAGAAAAACAGTATATTTGAATGGCGAGAGATTGCAGAACTCTGGTACAGAGGGATCTGGGTGTCCGGTTACGTGAATCACAAAAGGCTAGTATGCAGGCACAGCAAGTGATTAGGAAGGCAAATGGAATGTTGGCTTTTATTGCATGGAGAATAAAGTATAAAAGTAGGCAAGTGGTGATATAGCTGTACAGGGCCTTAGCATCTGGAATACAGTTTTGGTCTCCTTACTTAAGAAAGGTCTAAGACTTGAAAACCAGTGAGCTTTACAATTTTGCCAGGTCAGACTTGTACTCTAGGTAGTCAGAGGAGAAAACTGCTGAGTGTCTGTTTCTGCTCGATGCAATACCTTTATCGACTTTAACAAATGACACATACTCACGATGCGTAACTTCTTGCTTGCCTGTGTGGACGAGATCACCTCTGGTGTTGGGTCCGCTGGTGATACTTCTTTCCGTGTCTTCCTGTGACTGACCAAGTCACTCGTTCCCAGCTGCAGTGTCTTACTGTTTTTTGGCGTGCCCTTTATACAGTCTGTTGTAGTCCTGGTCTGTTGGCTTTTGACTTTATTAGGTAAAGTTGGTTTTTGGCCACCCCAAATCTAGGACTTAGTTAATATTCTTAGCCGAGGAGGCATTGAGAACAGGGCGAACCAGGCGCAACAAGAGACGACAGAAACATTGTCCATACACACCAGCTGCATTAGAAGTCAGGAAGATGCCAGAATGGTGTTCAATAAACAAGCAGCAAGCACTTTCACTGAAACAGATAAACAGCGTGTTTTATTCCCTGGAAGCTTCTCCATTATTTTCGCTAAGTGCCAATCTAGTTTTAATTTTGCAAATGCCAAACCAGTGGACACCCAGGAAGACGAACTATGCCATATTTGCTTGTCAGCAGAATACTCTGTTTGTATGACTTCAAAGATCCAGACTGTACTGCACTCTGAGCAGTGAGATCACCAAAGCTGCTTTTGTACTTCAGTTGGTAAAAGTGCTAGGACTGCCAGCTCCCAAAGCACATTTCACCCAACCAATGGCAATGCAAGTAAACGTTCCAGTTTCATTCAGCCCAGCCACTGAAAAGAACCCGAGAAGAAAAGACTGAGTGACACAGTAAATGGTATGGAGCAAAGGTGAAGTTCAAAATATAGCTGATTGGGGTCAAAACATCTTGATATTACAATGGGGGGCCCTTCATGCTCTGAAATTATTGAACTCAATGTTCAGTCCGGCAGGCTGTAGTGTGCCTAATCGGTAAATGAGATGCTGTTCCTCGAGCTTGCGTTCATGTTCACTGGAATACTGCAGCAAGCCCAGGATAGAGATGAGAGCAGGGGGGAGATGTTGAAATGCCAAGCAGCCGGAAGCTCAGGGTCCTGCTTGCAGACTGAGCGGAGGTGTTCTGCAAGGCGGAACAAGTTGGCAACCTTGGTGTTGTTTTACTCTGAGGTGATCATCCGACCACATAATCCACACCATCAGCAAGACTACCTACTTCCACATCGGTAACATCACCCGACTCCTAACCCAGTCTCCGCTTATCTGCTAGAGCCTTCGTCTATGCTTTTGTTACCTCTAGACTAGATTATTCTAATGCTCTCCGAGCTGGCCCCTCATCTTCCACCCTACATAAATTTGTGCTCATCCAAAAGCTCTGTTGCCTGTATCCTAACTTGCACCAAGTTTCATTCGTCTATTGCCTGTGTGCTTGCTGATGTACCCTGGCTCCCAGTCCAACTGTGCTTCAACTTCAAAATCCTCACCCTTGTTTTCAAATCCCTCAATGGCTTCATCCTTCCCTATCTGTGCAACCTCATCCAGCACCACAATCCTTTTGAGATCTCTGCACTCCCCTTTCTGACATCTTGCACATCACTAATTTTAATCACTCAACCTTTGGTAGCATTGCTTTCAGTTCCCTTAGCCCTCAGCTCTGGAATTCCCTCCCTGAACCTCCAGCCTATCTGCCTCCCAGTCCTTTAAGACACTCCTTAGAATCTACCTCTTTGACCAAGTTCTGTGGCTTGATGTCAAAACAGTTTTTACTGATCTCTCTCTTCTAAGTTCTTTGGAATGTGTTGCTATGTTCAAAGGTACTCTATAAATGCATATAGATATTTGTTTCTTTTCCTTCCCCCATCGTTTCCCATACCCACTCCCCCTTCACACACCCCGCCCCCTGCCTCAAAATCATGCCCTCTAATAACTTCTGTTTGTTCACTATATCTGGCGATGATGAAGGACTGGAGGCCATATTTACCAGCTCCAGACTGATTCCACTGTACAGATACACAAATATTATGTGGACAGTGGTGGTGCTTTATTTGTAAGTTATCCAATTTGAAGAGAAACCACAGTTTGGGGTTTTCAGTTGGAGCAGCACTTAAGATGCTGCAAGTGGCTTTATTTCCTCTGGATTAACAGGGCAAGAGTCAACTAGGGTTCCTGATTCCTTTCTTTTAAGTGATCTCTGCTTTGAGTGTTTCTGGGTGCTGGGTGATAATAGGGTTTTGTTCAGCTGTGATATCTGCGTGATAGAATAGATTGTAAATATTCACAGTTGAGGTTCACAAGTGGATACCAGAAGGCTCCTCGAGCCAATAAAACTGTAGCCAAACAACAGTTGGCATCTTTGGGTGAGATGGGGAAGGTGGGGTGGGGGGCTCTCCTATCTCTATCCTGGGATTGCTGCAATGTTCCAGTGAACATCAATGCAAGCTCGAGGAACAGCACCTCATTTACCAATTAGGCAAGCTACAGCCTGCCGGACTGAACATAGAGTTCAATAATTTCAGAGCATGATGGGGCTCCCTTTTTATTTTGAGTTATTTTTTTTCTCTTTTCTTATTTTAGACTCTTTTCACTATGCCTACCCACTTTTTTTTTCATGTTTTTGCTTGGGGCCAGTGCTGTTCATTTTTCTGTCTATTAACACCCTCTCTCCAGTAACGCTTTGTCTTCCACACCATTTACATACCGTTTGCCTTTGCTCCATGGCCTTCTGGTTAGTTATTCTCTGTGACCTTGTCCTATCAACACCACTTCTGTTATCTCTTGCCCCACCCCAGCTTTACTTGCTTAAAACCTTTTACATTTCTAATATTTGCCAGTTCTGATGAAAGGTCACTGACCTGAAACATTAACTCTGCTTCTTGCTCCACAGATGCTGCCAGACCTGAGTATTTCCAGCATTTCTTGTTTGTATTTCAGATTTCCAGTGTCTGCAGTATTTTGCTTTTATATTCTGGTGGAGGGATGGTGTTTGTTGAAGAATTTTCGATCAGTATTTTTATGCTCGGGGAGGTTTTGCTGCCTCCAGAATTGCTTCAGCAAACTAAGTATGACTATTTTTAGGCTGATGATTTTTGAATGCCATCGATGCAGTTGCTCAATGTGGTTTTCTCCAAGATGTTCTTCAATGTAATGGTAAATTCAAGACATTGCTTTACAAGAAAGATCAGAATGGGTAATGCCTACCATCCTTGGGATAATGTTTTTTTCTGTGCGTTGGAGACCATCGTGTTAGCTGTAAAATCTCAATTTCTGAGATTATATAGTTCAATGGAAGGGCTATCTGTTCTTCCCCCTGGTTTTCTTTTTATAATCTGATCTATATTGCACAAAGCTGCTTGTGTTTGGAGCTGAGCTCCCAGCTTCTGATCAAAATATTCCTATGCAACTCTAAGCATCTTCATGCATACTGTCAAAGACTAAACATAAACTAAAACTTATCGGAACACTTGTACACTTGTACTATTTAGCTAAATGCATTTTAATTTAAAGCTTTTTGAAGGATTGTGGGAGGTGGGCATTGAGCGACTGTCTCCATACAACATGTGGCAGTTCCCAAATGGGAATCCTTGCACCTGCAGATTGCATTCAAACAGTGGTGGAGCGAAGTTTCTTCAAACAAAAACAAATATCAGAGATTATTACATTTTTTTTTTGTTTATTGAGGGATGTGGGCGTTGCTGGCCAGGCCAGCATTTATTGCCCATCCCCACTTGCCCTTGAGAAGGTGGTGGTGAGCTGCCTTCTTGAACAGCTGCAGTCCATGTGGGGTAGGCACACCCACAGTGCTGTTAGGAAGTCAGTTCCAGGATTTTGACCCAGTGACAGTGAAGGAACGGCGATATAGTTCCAAGTCAGGATGGTGTGTGACTTGGAGGGGAACTTGCAAGTGGTGATCCCATGCATTTGCTGCCCTTGTCCTTCTAGTTAGTAGAGGTCGCGGGTTTGGAAGGTGCTGTCTAAGGAGCTTTGGTGAGTTGCTGCAGTGCCTCTTGTAGATGGTACACACTGCTGCCACTGTGCGTTGGTGGTGGAGGGAGTGAATGTTTGTAGATGGGGTGCCAATCAAACAGGCTGCTTTGTCCTGGCTGATGTCGAGCTTCTTGGGTGTTGTTGGAGCTGCACCCATCCAGGCAAGTGGAGAGTATTCCATCACACTCCTACTTGTGCCTTGTAGATGGTGGACAGGCTTTGGGGAATCAGGTGAGTTACTCGCCGCAGGATTCCTAGCCTCTGTCCAGCTCTTGTCACCACGGTATTTATATGGCTACTCCAGTTCTGTTGCTGGTCAGTGGTAGCCCTTAGGATGTTAGTGGGGGATTCAGCGATGGTAATGCCATTGAATGTCGAGGGGAGATGGCTAGATTATCTCTTGTTGGAGATGGTCATTGCCTGGTACTTGTGTGGCGCGAATGTTAGTTGCCACTTATAAGCCCAAGCCTGGATATTGTCCAAGTCTTGCTGCATTTCTACACTGCTTCAGTATCTGAGGAATCACGAATGGTGCTGAACATTGTGCAATCATCAGCGAACATCCCCACTTCTGACCTTATGATTGAAGGAAGGTCATTGATGAAGCAGCTGAGGATGGTTGGGCCTTGGACACTACCCTGAGGAACTCCTGCAGTGATGTCCTGGAGCTCAAATGATTGACCCCCAACAACCACAATCATCATCCTTTAAGCTAGGTATGACTCCAACCAGCATGAAGTTTTCCCCTGATTTCCATTGACCTCAGTTTTGCTAGCGCTCCTTGAAGCCATACCTGGTCAAAT
Source organism: Heterodontus francisci (assembly GCF_036365525.1). Classification (NCBI taxonomy): domain Eukaryota; kingdom Metazoa; phylum Chordata; class Chondrichthyes; order Heterodontiformes; family Heterodontidae; genus Heterodontus; species Heterodontus francisci. Next base: position 9,978,415 of record NC_090393.1, read on the forward strand.
GCTGTCTTGATGTCAAGGGCAGTCACCCTCTCCTCACCTCTGGAGTTCAGCTCTTTTGTCCATGTTTGAACCAAGGCTGTAAGGAGGTCAGGAGCTGAGTGGCTCTGGCGGAACCCAAACTGAGCATCACTGAGCAGGTTATTGCTAAGCAAGTGTCGCTTGATGGCACTGTTGATGACACCTTCCGTCACTTTACTGATGATAGAGAGTAGGCTGATGGGGTGGTAATTGGCCGGGTTGGACTTGGCCTGCTTTTTGTGTACAGGGCATCCCTGGGCAATTTTCCACATTGCAGGGTAGATGCCAGTGTTGTTGTACTGGAACAGCTTGGCTTGGGTTGCGGTAAGTTCTGGAGCACAGGTCTTCAGTACTATTGTCGGAATATTGTCAGGGCCCATAGCTTTTGCAGTATCCAGTGCCTTCAGTCATTTCTTGATGTCACGCAGAGTGAATTGAATTGGCTGTCGTCTGGCTTCTGTGATGCTGGGGACTTCAGGAGGAGGCAGAGATGGATCATCAATTCGGCACTTCTGGCTGAAGATTGTTGCAAATGCTTCACCCTTATCTTTCGCACTGATGTGCTGGGCTCCCCCATCATTGAGGATGGGGATATTTGTGGAGCCATCTCCTCCAGTGAGTTGTTTAATTGTCCACCACCATTCACGGCTGGATGTGGCAGGACTGCAGAGCTTAGATCTGATCCGTTGGTTATGGGATGGCTTAGCTCTGTATCGCATGCTGATTACGCAGATCCTGTGCTGCATCTTCACCAGGTTGATGCCTCATTTTGATGTATGCCTGGTGCTGCTCCTGGCATGCCCTCCTGCACTCTTCATTTGAACCAGGGTTGGTCTCCTGGCTTGATGGTAATGGTAGAGTGGGGGATATGCCGGGCCATGAGGTTACAGATTGTGGTTGAATACAATTCTGCTGCTGTTGATGACCCACAGCGCCTCATGAATGTCCAGTTTTGCATTGCTAGATCTGCTCGAAGTCTATTCCATTTAGCACAGTGGTAGTGCCACACAACACGATGGACAGTATCCTCAATGTGAAGGCGGGACTTCGTTTCCACAAGGACTGTGCGTTGGTTACTCCTACCAATACTGTCATGGACAGATGCATCTGTGGCAGGCAGATTGGTGAGGACGAGGTCAAGTATGTTTTTCCCTATTGTTGGTTCCCTTACCAGCTGCTGCAGATCCAGTCTAGCAGCTGTGTCCTTTAGGGCTTGGTCAGTCGTGGTGCTACCGAGCCACTCTTGGTGATGGACATTGAAGTCCCCCACCCAGAGTGCTTCCTCCAAGTGCTGTTCAACATGGAAGAGTGCTGACTCATCAGCTGAGGGAGGGCGGTTAGTGGTAATTAGCAGGAGGTTTCCTTGTTCATGTTTGACCTGATGCCATGAGACTTCATGGGGTCCAGAGTCGATGTTGAGGACTCCCAGGGAAACTCCCTCCCTACTGTATACCACTGTGCCGCCACCTCTGTTGGGTCGGTCCTGCTGGTGGGACAGGACATACCCGGGGATGGTGATGGCAGTGTCTGGGGCATAGTCATACTCACGGAATCATACCTTACAGACCATGTCAGGCTGTTACTTGACTAGCCTGTGGGACAGCTCTCCCAACTTTGGCACAAGCCCCCAGATGTTAATGAGGACTTTGCAGGGTCGACGGGGCTGTGTTTGCTGTTGTTGTTTCCGGTGCCTTGGTCGATACCGGTGGTCCGTACGGTTTCATTCCTTTTTATTGACTTTGTAGCAGTTAGATACAACTGAGTGGCTTACTGGGCCATTTCAGAGGGCATGTAAGAGTTAACCACATTGCTGTGGGTCTGGAGTCACATGTAGGCCAGACCAGATAAGGACAGCAGATTTCTTTCCCTAAAGGACATTAGTGAACCGGATGGGTTTTTACAACAATCGACAATGGTTTCGTGGTCATAAGACTAGCTTTTTAATTCCAGATGTATTAATTGATTTCAAATTCCACCATCTGCTGCGATGGCATTTGAACCCATGTCCCCAGAGCAATTCTCTGGGTTACTAGTCCAGTGACAATAGCACTACGCCACTGCCTCCCTTGCTGAAATGTTGAAAATGCATAGCAGTGAGCCTCTTTGGAGAGAAGAGATAAGTTTATATTTCAGGTTCAGGCCCGACTTTGGAACTGATGAGACAAGAGGCAGACAGGCATGTTAATTCAATATGAAAAATGGGATTTAAAAAAAAAGGAAAAACAACTTGCATTTACCTAGCACCTTTCATGACCACCGGACATCTCAAAGTGGTTTACAGCCAATGAAGTACTTTTGAAATGTACTCACTGTCCTGTAAGAAGCGTTGCAGCCTTCCTGCCCTAGCCCCGTAGAAATGGTCTCTCTGGGAAGTGAAGAGGGGTTTGAAGTGATGAGCAATGGGATCATGATGTGGGTGTTAACAGTACGCAGTGACCTGGTGAACATGGAGGTTGAAGGGGTGGGGTGTGATGGCTTGAGGCACGATCTCAGCACAGAGGGGAGGGGATAGTGAAGTTGGTCAAGGCAGAAGCTTGGCAAATGAGACACAGACTCAATGACACTCTTGACCAAAGCAGCGGTGAAGTTGAGGCTTCAACTGTTGCTTTCCTGTAAACCCAGGAATTACAGTGGTATCTGAGTCCTGTTGAAATGTTGTTTGGTTAAGCAGTAGAAGAGTTAGTCTGGTAAGTCTTTCAAAACTGGCTATATTTCATGGAAGAAAATGCTCGAAATATGCAACTGGTGTATTACCAACTGAAAAGACAGGTTAACAATTTGGCTGCAAACCTTTCATCAGATCTAATAATGGAGGAATAGGCAAGGTTGGAGGAAAGAACAGATTGTCTAATCAGAGTGAATTAATTATATTTGCAGCAGTTGCCTTTTTCGTTTTTCCAGGATTTTTAGATTTCATAGTCTTCATAGCACAGAAGGAGGCCATTCAGCCCTTTGAGTCCATGTCAGCTCTCTGTAGAGCAATCCAAACCGTCCCATTCCCTGGCTGTAACCTTGTAGCCCTGTAAGTTTATTTCCTTCAAGTTCCCATCCCGTTTCATTTTGAAACCATTCATTATCTCTGCTTCCACCACCCTTGTAGGCATCGAATTCCAGGTCATTATCATTCGCTGCATTAAAAAACATTTTTCCTCGCTTCCCCCTGCATCTCTTCCCCAAAACTTTAAATATGTGTCCCCCTAGTCCTTGTACCATTAGCTAATGGGATCAGCTTTTCTTTTCTACCCTATCAAAACCTGTTATCATGTACAGCTCTGTTAAGTCTCCCTTCAATCTCCCTTTGCTCCGAGGAGAACAGCCCCAGCTTCTCCAACATAACCTTGTAGCTGAAATCTCTCATTACTGGAACCAATCTGGTAAATCTCCTGTGCACCCTCGCCAGACCCTCACCTGAAGCGTGGTGACTAGAACTCTAATTCTCTAGTTGTGGCCTGACCAGAACTTTATAAAGTTTCAGCATAACTTACCTGCTTTTGTACTCGGTGTCTCTAATTATGAAGTTCGAGATCCCATATGCTTTACTAACTATTCTCTTAATATGTTCTGCCACCTTTAAAGATCGATGCAGTTGAACCCCAGCTTCCCCTCTCTCCTCGTACACTCTTTAAAAACTGTAACACTTAATCTTTATTGCCTCTACCTATCCCTTTTGCCACAATGCATCATCTGACGTTTGTCTATTCAATTTCATTTCACTTATCTGCCAGTTTTGCTCACCTATCTCTGTCCAGTAGTAGTCGATTATCTGCCACACTCCCAACTGTTTTCATTGGCAAGTTCTGAAATTTTACTCTGTATTCCAATGTTCAAGTCAATTATATATGAATATCAAGAAAAATAGTGGTTCTAGCACTGAACTTTGGGGAACACCACAGTCTGACCCTCCGAATCCACGTGCCTCAATTTTGTTAAACAGCCTTTTATGTGGTACTTTGTCAAACACTTTCTGAAAATCGTATAGACGACATCCATTGCTTTCTCTTCAACCTTCGCTGTTCATCAAAATGATCAGTTAGATTAGTCAAGCATGATTTGCTTTTTACAAATCCTTGCTGGGTCTCCTGAATCAAGTGTCTCCAAGTTCCTGTTTGTTTGATTTTCTTTCCCTGATTGTTTTGAGAACCTTACCCGCCACAGATGTTAAATTGAATAAGGGTGTCACATTTGCCACTCTCCAATCCTCTGGCACCTCCCCTGTGTCTGGGGAAGATTATGGCAAGCCCTTCTTAGCTCCACCCCCACTTCCTTTAGCAACCAAGGATGCAACTCATCCACTCTAAGCATAGCCAGCCTTTCTAGTACATCCTGCCTATCAGTTTTTCACCTCATCCATTCCATCTAACCGTCTTGGCTTCCACTGATATTTTGTCAGCAGCATCTTCATCAGTAAACACTGATATAAAGTGTTGTTGAAACATTTTAGCATTGCCCTGCGCCTCTAATCTTATCACCCTCTTCGTCCCTAATAGGCCCCACCCCACCTCTTACTACCCGCTTAATATTTACATGCCAGTAGAATATTTTTGGGTCCCTTTAATGTTAACTGCATTCTATTCTCATATTCTCTGTTTGCCAGTCTTATTTTCTTCACTTTCCCTCTCAACTTATTGTATTTGGTCTGGTTCTTGCTTAAAGAATTCACCTGACGTGCATCATATACATCCTCCTTTTTTTTCCCTCTTTCATCATATTCTGTATCTCCTGTGTCGTCAAGAAGCCCTGGCTTTGGTTCCCTTACCTTTTGCCCTTGCTGAAATATACCTAGTCTGTACCTGAAATATCTCCTTAAAGATCACCTATTGCTATGTTAGAGTTTTTTCTGTCAGTCTTTGGTTCCATTTTATCCTGGCGAGATCCCCTTTCATCCCTTGGAAGTTAGCCCTCTTAGAAGTTAGAAGTTCAAATTTAGATTGTTCCTTGCTCTTCTCCATGACTAATTTAAACCTTTATGATGCAATTATTACTCTTAACCAAGTGTTCCCCCACAGACATTTGGTCCCTGCACCAGATCCATCAATCTCTCCTTCCTAGTTGGATTGAGAACAAACTGGTCAAGGTAGTTCTCCTGAACACATGTCAGAAACTCCTTCCCCTCCTTTCCCTTTACTTTACCATTATTCCAATATATATCTGGGTAACTAAAATCTCCCATTATCACCACTGTATATAGTTCTTGCACATCTCTCTGATTTCTCTCCGCATTTGCTTCTCTATCGCTCAGTATTTGGAGACCTATAGAATACCCCCCGCAGCCTGATCGCCCTTTTACTTCTCAGCTGGAATCTCTCCTTTTTCCCCCTCAAGGGCATCCTCTCTTTCCAACACTACAATGTCTTCCTTAATCGGTACTGCCACCCCACCTCCCTTTTTTCCTTCCCTGTCTTTGCTGAATGCTTTGTATCCTTGAATAATAAGCACCCAGCCCTCACCATTTTTAAGCTATGTTTCTATTGCTGCTATATCATATTCCCAGATGGCTATTTGTGCTTGTGGCTCATCAACCTTATTCACCACACTTTGCGTATTTGCAGACATGCATTGTAAACCTGTCTTTGTATTCTTCGCAGTACTTCTTGGTCTGCTCCTATTTAATTTGGTATTACTTCCTTCTCTAGTACTATCCAACACTCTCACTCCTTTTATGCACGTTATTCTTTTCTACTTCACTGCTGGTACCCACCCCCTTGCCAATTTAGTGTAAACCCTCTCCAACCACACTAGTGAACCTCACCGCGATGACATTGGTCCCAGTCTTGAGGCCCGAATGTCTCAAAAATCTGAAGCCCTCCCTCCTGCACCATGCCTCCAGCGCATGGTATGGGAGTAATTCAGAGTTTTCATTTTACTTTTAATTAAACTTGGTGAAATGTGGCATTTCCTGAGACTTAAAATGCCACCTCATGTTATTTTGATAACCAAAACGCAGAAGAGGGTTTTTACCTTGCAGGCACCTTGTGTAGAGTGTGGTTTTGTGCACCTCTTTATTACAAGACAACTATGCTTAATACTACTTAATCTGATGTCAGTCTATACACACATTATTGTGAAAGGCCTTGTTTACAATGTGTATCCTAAAAATAGTAGACAAAATGATCAATGATCAGCTATTAACTTTGTACAGGGGTCTCTTCACTGAATTAGGTCAGGGCCCCATGCAATTGTATGGTCCGAATGCCATCCCTGCTTATATGTTGGAATCCTTTGGCTATGAGGCACAGTGGGACATCCTGAGAATGTGAAAGGAGCTTTATGAATCCGCAATGAATAGTCACTTTTACCACAAGTCTGGCAAAGTACAAAAGCAGCTTAACTGTGGTTCCCTCATTGTAGCTTTAGCTGATCTCAGCTAACACTGCACACAGGGTTTGAACTGATTATTGTTGGATATTTTTGAGCCAGTGGGAAGTGGAACAGGTGCAAAATTATTTTTTCCCTCCAATTTTTATTTCGGACAAAAGCTTCTTCATAAACTGGAAGTGGAAATGAAAAAATAAATGAGTCAAGTATGTTGGGTTGTAACAGCTTGCCAATAATTCAATGTGACATTCTAACTTATTGACTGGGTACTGCAGATACATGTTTAAGTGAGAGGTACGATGTCCATAATTGTGTTGATTTTGCCAGGGTGCAGTGACTGCAAATGTCAACGTATTGTGTGTTGATTGAAAGTGAAGTGGTTGCTGTCACCATTTGGCAAAATCTGGAATTAGTGTTATAGAAAGCTCAGATTATGAGAGGTAGTCAGGATTGCTGTCTTCGTAGTTTCTTTTTGTTAATTAGCATTTTCGATCTAGCTGATATCTTGTGAAAGAGGGTCCTGCCCACTATTCATAATTGAGATATTTCTCTCAAAAACGCAGAGCTTTTTATACTCTGGAATCTCAGAATCTCAAATGTTATAGCACAGCAGGAGGCCATTCAGACCATCTTGTCTGCACCAGCTCTCTGAATGAGCAATTCACTTAGTGCCATTCCCTTGCTGCCTTCCCGTAACCCTGTACATCCTTCCTTTTCAGATAACTATCTAATTCCCTTCTGAATGCCTCTGTTGAACCTGGCTCCATCACACTCACTGTCAGTGCATTCCAGATCCTAACAGCTCGCTGCATGAAAAAATTTTTCCTCCTGTTGCCTTTGCTTCTTTTGCCAATCACATTAAATCTGTGGCCCCTCGTTCTTGATCCTTTCAGGAGTGGGAACAGTTTCTCCTTATGTACTCACGATTGTGAATACCTCCATCAAATCTCCTCTCAGCCGTCTCCAAAGAAAAAAGTCCCAAGTTCTCCAATCTGTCTTTGTAATTGAAGTTCCTCATGCCTGGAACCATTTTTGTGAATCTTTTCTGCCGCCTTTCCCATACTTTTATGTCTTTCCTAAAGTGTGACGCCTAGAACTGGACACAATACTCCAGTTGAGGCCGAGCTCCTGTCTTACAAGTTCAACGAAACCTCCTTACTCGTGTTTCTCTATGCCCCTATTAATAAAGCCTCGGATACTGTAGGCTTTATTCATTGCTCTCTCAACCTCTCGTGCCACCTGCACTGACTTATGCACATATACAACCAGGTCCTCCTGTTCCTGCACCCCCTTTAGAGTTGTATCCTTAATTTTATATTGTTTGTCCATGTTCTTAGTACCAAAATGAATCATTTCACATTTCTCCGCATTGGGTGGACAGGTGGCAGATCAAGTTCATTCACCTTGACACTGGGTGCCTGAATTGGAAAGTGTTTGGTAACATAGAACGTACAGTGCAGAAACAAGCCATTTGTCCCAATTGGTCTGTTACTGTGTCTGTTTATGCTCCACACAAGCCTCTTCCCACACACCTTCATCGTGCCCTATTCCCATTTGCTTCCACTCCTTTCTCCCTCGTGTTTATCCAGCTTCCCCTTAAACACTGACACAATTCATCTGAACCACTTGCTGTGGTAACGAGTTCCCCATTCTCAATACTCTGTGGGTAAAGGAGTTTCTCCTGAATTCCCTATTGGATTTATTAGTGACTATCTTATATTGATGATTCCCTAGTTCTGGTCTCTTTACATCTATCCTATCAAACCTTTTCTTGATCTCTGTCCGGTCTCTCTTCTAGAGAGAAGAGCCCCATTCTGTTCAGTAACCTCAGTTCTGGTGTCGTCATTTGTGGCACAGAAGGAAGCCATTTGGTTCATCAAGTCCATGCCAGCTCTCCACAGAGCTACGTTGTCAGTCCCACTCCCCAGCTGGATCCCCATAGCCTGCAAGTCTATTCCTGTCAGGTGACCATCCAACTTCCTCTTGGAGTCATTGATTGTCTCTGCTTCCACTGCCCTTGTGGGCAGCGTGTTCCAGGTCATTACTGCCTGCTGCATTTTAGAAAAGTGCTTCCTCATATTCCCCCTGCTCCTTTTTGCCCAAATCTTTCAATCTGTGTCCCCGAGTACTTGTAGCATTTGTTAATTGGAACAGTTGTTGCTTGGATAACATAACTAAGCCTGAATTGATCTTGTACACTACTATTAAATCTCCCCTCCATCTCCTTTCTTCCTAGGAGAAGAAACACCAGCTTTTCCAACCTAACTTTGTAACTAATCCTCCACCCTTGGAACCATTCTGGTAAATCTCTTCTGCACCCTTTCAAGGACCCTCGCATCCTCCTTCAAGTGTGGTGACCTGAGCTGGACACAGGACTCCAGCTGGGGCTTAACCAGAGCTTTATAAAGTTTCAGTATAACTTCCCTGTTTTTGTATTCCATGCCTCAATGAAGATCATTGTTCATTTAAGATCTTCCTTTTCCTACTGATAGTTAAGTTCATTTCAGTGATGGGCAACAAATTGAAATTGTAAAGTGATTTGTAAAGCAGACTCTTGTTTTGATATTCTCAAAAGCGAGTTTGAAAAAGTAGGAGAGATGGAGCTTGGGGTATAGTTTGACCATAATGTAGCCTCAGTATTTGAAGTGGGGTGCTGAAGCTGCGAATGCTATTATTTTGCTAGAGTAAATGGTTGCAGGTATCTAGGTATAGAGAATGCATTTATTAGTTATTTCTCACCCTCTCATGGCTCTTTAGATGCAGCGGCCCTAGCTGCATCTTTACTATATGTTGTTACTTATGTCAGCATCCATTTATATTTGGACACATTACCTGGCTCCCAAGTAGAGTACAGAGTAGTTACTTGGTCTTTTTCTGTGTTTACATTTTCTAATATTTGAATTTCATGGTGTTTAGTTCACCAAGTTGGAGGGACTTGGATATGTATGCTGTTGTGTCTGGTCTTCGTGTCCCTGATGTGCGTTCTGTAAAACAGGACACATGACCTCCTATACTCTACTTTTGTATGATTCGAAGATAGGGTTTGAAGTGTGTGAGAATACGCATTGTAGTTGAGTCATTTAATAGATTTGAACATTTGTTGCAAAAACTCTTTATACTGAAGTTAGAAAATGGAAGAGAGAATCGTGGTTTGAACATGTACTGCAATACTCTGTCCAAAAGGCATCACAGGTGCTCCCCATTTGGGAAATAACGACAGTGAACACAGGAAATGGTCTTGAATATTGCATCCAGTTCATGTTTCAGAGGAGTGGAATTTTGTTGCCATTCGAAGTGATGTGCCCAACATAAGATTGCCAACTTGCTCAACTGGGGAATCCAAGATTGAGAAAAATGCCCTGTGCTCATTTGTTTCACTGAGTTTGTGCGTGCCAATTGCTTTTAAGGGAAAGTAGCTGGCCTCTACTTGTTGCTGTGCAATTGTGCAGCTCGGATCTGGAATTCTATGGAGTGGGAAACTGAATCTGTTAGTATTTACAGCACAGAAACAGGCCATTCAACCCTACAGGTCCATGCCAGTTGATGCTTCAGGTGAGCCTAGTCGATATTCCATTCTCCATTATTGTTTTGTATAACCATCTGAGTGTGAGATATGAGATTAACTAACTGTTTATTTTTGGTACTGTGTTTTGTAGCAATTTTGAATGTGTCATACTAGTTCGTAGGAAAAGAGTAGGGAAATGACTAGGGTAGTTAGCTTTGATGTGGGAGCTAGCGAAACTACTGTGGGCTGCGTGGCCAGCTCTTCTGAAGTTTGTTAGTTCTGTGGAAAGCATAATCACAATGAGCTGCTCACCTCTGATGCATTGAATCACTCAACTCGCTTGGATGATATTGAACCATATAGATGAGGAAAGTGCAGAGTCCATTCCTTGGTTTGTGTTGAGTCAGTTGGAACAAGACAATTAGTGTTTGTGTCTCCAGGATCAAAAGGGGATTGGTGTGTAAATGGTATTGGATTAGGACACTTTTTGCTGTCTATAAAGTTTGTCACAGTCAAGTAGCCTGTGCCACGGATAGTCCAGGCTCATACAGGCAGATGGCTTTAGGATGAAGTACCAGAGGGCTGTTGGCACTCGGCTAACTGAACTAGCTGAAGTTGCCACGTTAGGGCAGTCGGTTAGAAATTTGTGGAGTTTGAAGTGTGGTTTATGCTGAGACCTATGTTGCAGGTTTATTTAACATTTGTGATGCTGCTCGGTTATTTACTTTGGGGTGAAGGCTTGTTCTAAAATATCCAAATTTATATCTTGAGTTAAGGGGAGGGTGGCATGGGATGTGTATTCCTCCAGTTGACTAAGGAAATCAATTAGAAATGGATCAATAATTTATATGAAATAGTTAATTTCTCAAGTAGATTTCTGTTCCTTTCTATTGCAAGAAAGCTCACCCTTGCAGTTAGATTAGTTTTACAACTCTTGCACTTTCCATTTTTTTGCATACTGTGGCTTCATTTCATTGTTTTCAGAATTTTTTTTAAAGAGATTGTTGCACATGAATTTTGTAGCAGTGCAGATGGTTCAGCCTCTTTAGTTAATGAATTTTTTCTTAGGCACTCAGACACTTCAATTGTAACTCTGGCAAGAATGTTTTGCTGATATACCATGCTGTATTTTTCAAAATACTGTATATGTATTGTCTTTCAATGACAAAATGAACTCTACTATACAATTTGGCTCCACCTCTGATTAGTTTTGGAGTGAAAAATGGAGTGAAACAGGCTGTGTTCTAGCCCCCCAATCTGGTATCGTCTCCATGCTCCTGACCTTTGCCTTCCCTGCAGATATGGAAGGATCCTGATTGCACAGTAGGTCAGACAGCAAGCTCTACAATCTATCCAGACTGAAAGTGAAGACAAAAACACATCTCATGATCGGTGAATTCCTCTACATTGATGATGCCCACACGGAAGCTGAGCTACAAAGTTTCATGGGCTGTCTCTCCCATTCCTGTAACTTAGCCAACTGTGGTCATGGGAGAAGGTGTTATATCTCTGCCCTTGATCACTCTAAATAACACCCCAGTGGAAGTGGTGAGCAAACTTTGTTACCTCGGGTCCACGGTGATGCAGTCTGGCCCTTGATAATGCAGAGCTCGATACATGCTTAAGGAAAGCAGCTGCCACCTTTAACTGACTCACGAAACATGCATGGAATAACACCAAGCTGACCCTTAGGACCAAGTTGGTTTATAAGGCCTGTGTTCTCAGCACCTTGCTGTATGGATGCAATACATGGGCAACTTAGTTATCAGGAAAAGAAGTGGGGTAATTTCCATCTTGGCTGTCCGCACAACATTATGGTTATGGGTATATCCTGGCAGACCAAAATCTCAAATGCGGCAGTCCTCTCAAAGTCAGAGCTCCCACGTGTGTTGGCAGTAATCAAACCGAGGTGGCTTTGGTGGAGCAGGCATGTCTGCAGGATGGAAGACAGTTGCATACCCAAAGACCTTCTGCATGTTGAGGTACCCGGAGCCAGACAACCTGGCGGGTGTCCAAAGTTCCGTTTCAAAGATGTTTGCAAGCGTGACGTGAAGGCCCTAAATGTCGACTAGTCACCAGCTGGCGAAAGAGGGAAATGGCCACACCTCTTGTGGGCTGGTGTGCACCACCATCATGACCAGTTGCTGCAGCAGCTTGGCTGCAGGCGCCAATGCTGAAAATAACTGCCCAAAATGCCACCTGGCAGCTTCATTTGTGGAACTTAGGAACAGGGGTAGGCCATTCAGTTAGATCGTGGCAGATCATCTACCTCAAAGCCACTTTCCCACACTATCTCCATATCCGTCTGTCATTTGTCTCCAGAAATCTATAGATTTCTGTCTTGAACATGCTTAGTGATTGAGCTTCCATATTCCCCTGGGGTAGAGAATTCCAAAAATTCACCACCAAATTCAGTGAAGAAATTCCTTCTCATGTCATTCTTAAATTGCTTACCTGTTGTTCTAGATTGTCGCCTGGTTCTCGACGCACCAGCCAGGGGAAACATCCTATCAACATCTATCCTGTCACCCCCTGTAAGAATTTTGTAAATTTCAATGAGATCACCTCTCATTCTTTTAAACTTTAGAGAGTACAGGTCCAGTTTCCTCAATCTTTCCTCCATAAGACAATCCCGCCATCCGAAGGATTAGTTTGGTGAACCTCGGTTGGACTCCCTGTATGGCAAGTATATCCTTCTTTCGATGAGACCAAAACTGTACACAATACTCCAGGTGCGGTCTCACCAAGGCTGTACAATTGCAGCAAGACATCTTCTGTACTGAAATCTCTTTGCGATGAAGGCCAACATACCATTTGCTACCTTAATTGCTTGCTGCACCTGCATGCTAGCTTTTAGTGACTCATGAACAAGGACTCCCAAGTCTCTTTGGACACCAACACTTCCCAACCCCTCTCCATTTAAGAAGTACTTTGTTTTTTTCTACCAAAATGCATCACTGTACATGCATTCACATTATATTCCATCTGCCATGTTCTTGCCCATCACTTAGCCTGTCCAAGTCCACTTGAAGCCTCCTTGCATCCTCCTCACAACTTAAATTCCCATCAAATTTTGTGTCATGTGCAAATTTGGAAATATTACAATTGGTCCCCACATCCAAATCATTTTATGTAGATAATGAACAGCTGTGGCACCAGCACTGATCCTTGTAGTACCCCACTAGTAACAGCCTGCCATCTGAGAATTACCCATTTATTCCTGCTCTCTGCTTTCTGTTAACTAATTCTCAGTCCAGATTAGTATATTATCCCCAATCCCATGCACTCTAATTTTGTTGACTAATCTCCTGTATGGGACCTTATCAAAAGCCTTCTGAAAATCCAGATATACCACTTTCACTGGTTCTCATTTATGCTACAAGTAACATCAAAAAACTCCAAGTTTGTCAAACATGATTTCCCTTGTGTAAATCCATGTTGACTCTGCCCAATTTTACCATTTTCTAAGTGTCCCTTTATCACATTATAATAGATTTTAATATTTTCCCGACTACTGACATCAAACTAACAGGTCTGTAGTTGTCCATTCTCTGTCTCCCTTCTTAAATAGTGGGGTTACATTTGCTACTTTCCAGTCTGCAGGAACCTTTTGCAGAATCTATAGAATTTTGAAAGATAACCAATGCATCCACTATCACTAGCCGCTTCCTTTAACACTCTGGGATGTAGCTCATATGGTCCCAGGGATTTATCAACCTTCAGTCCAGTTACTTTTTCAAATGCTACCTGTTTACTAATTTCTTCCAGTTCCTCAGTTTCACAGGTCCCTTGGTTGCCGAGTATTTCTGGAAGGTTTTCTGTATCCTCTTCCGTGGAGACAGACAAAGTAACTGTTTAGTTTCTCTGCCATTTCCCTGTTCTCCACTATAAGTTCTGTCTCCACCTGTAATGGGCCCACATTTGTCTGAGCGAACCTTTTTCCTTTTCACATACCTAAAGGAGCTTTTATAGTCTGCCTTTGTTTCTAGCCAGCTTACATTTATAATCTCTTTTCCTGTTCAGTTTCTTGGCCCTCCTTTCCTGTGTTCTAAATTGCTCCCAATCCTCAGATTTACCTCTTTTTCTGGCATCCTTTTATAAGCCACTTCCTTTGATTGATCTAATGCAATCTTTAACTACTTTTGTTAGCCTAGGTTGATTCACCTTTCCCATTGGGTGCTTGTGCCTTAGAAGAATATATATCTGTTGTAGACCATCTAGTACTACTTTAAATACTAGCCATTGCCTGTTTACTGTCAAATAGTGTATTTTCCCAATCCACTATAGCTAACTTGCCCCTCATACCTTCATAGTTTCCTGTGTTAAGATTTGAGACCCTAGTTTCAGAATGAACTATATCTTGCAAACTTCATGCAGAATTCTATCATATTATGGTCACTATTTCCCAAAGGCTCCTTTAGAGCAAGGTTATTAATTAGTCCTTTCTCGTTGCATAATACTGCATTTAAATAACCCAATCCCTAGTTGATTCATAATACTGCTCCAGAAACCCATCTCATGCACGCTCCAGGAATTCATCCTCTACAGCATTAGTGCTGGTTAGGTTTACCCAGTCTATATGTAAATTGAAATCTCCCATTATTACTGCATTACCCACATTACATGGATCTCTAATTTATTGATTTTATCCGTAACCAGCATTACCACGACTAATAAAAGCAAAATACTACAGATGCTGGAAGTCTGAGTTAACAGAAAGTGCTGGAAATACTCAGCAGGTCAGGCAGCATCTGTGGAGAGAGAAGCAGAATTAATATTTCAGGTCTGTGACCTTTCATCAGGTTTTACCATTACTGTTTGCCCTATAAACAGCTCCCACCAATGTTTGCCCTTTGCTGTTTGTTAGTTACATCCAAACTGATACCACATCTTGATTCTTCGATCTAAGATCCTCCCTCCCTAGTGCACTGATCACGTCTGTTAAGAGTGTTAACCCACCTCCGTTTTTCCTTGTTGCTTAGCCTTCCTAAATGCTGAATAACCTTGATGTTCAGTTCCCAGTCCTGATCACCCTGTAGCCACATCTCTGTAATGGCCATTAAATCATACCCATTTACCTCAATTTGTGCAAATCATTAACTTTGGTGCGAATGCTGCTTGCTTTCAGATAGTGCCTTCAATTCTGCCTTTTTAACATAATTCTGCATTCTGATCTATTTGATGCTTGACTTTGCTTTCTGTCTTCTAATTTTGCTCACTACTTTTCTACTTCCTGTTACCAGTTTTGCTTCCCTCCAATCTGAGCTATCTCTCAGGTTCCCGTCCCCATGGAAATCTAGTTTAAATCCTCCCCTACAGCAGTAGTCAGTCTTGTCTTGTGGCAGAACCTGCCTCTCCAGCCATCAGCAAAGGTGCAACATATGAAGGCACCCCATCTGAATGTATTGTTTGCTGTATGTCCATCTCTCATGGGTGGAAGGATGCCAACACATTTCTTTCTGGTACTTAATGCTATATTTTCAAATGTCAAGTCTTGATGTTTTTGGCTTACATACAACATGCAGTGAGGGGATGCAGTTGAGAAGAGACATTTTGCCTGAGTGAGACATTTGCCAGAGTGAATTTGGAAATTTTGTGCATGTGGGAATTCAGTGCAGAGGGGGAAAGAGGGGCTTCTTTTCCTATCTCTTTCAGCCTCTAGCAGTTGGTGATCCTCCTTCCTCTGACTCCAAGGTAGGGGAGTGCAACTTTCCATTACTTCAGCTTGAATTATTTACTAATTCACTCATAAAAGATTGTACAGAGATGGCAGGGTAATGTGCTGCAACTGCAGCATGTGGGAATCTGTGGATTGCACTGCAGTCCTGGACAACCATGTCTGCAGCAAATGTCTGCTGCTTGCATGACTTCAGCTCAGAATTGCTGAGCTGGAGACTGAGTTTCAGACATTGCGGAGCATCAGGGAGGGGGAGAGTTACGTGGACACTTTGTTCCAGGAGGCAGTCACACCCCTTAGAGTAGGGAGAACTTTAGAGATGGCCAATGGTCAGGGAGAGAAGGGTGTGACTGCAAGTGAGGCAGGTATGGGGAATCAGCATGTAGTGATGGAGGAGCCTCCGCCCCGAGCTTGTCCAACAGGTACGAGGTCCTTGCTACCTGTGTGGATGAAGAGAAGGACTGCAAGGTGGTTGAGCGGGCTGACGATGGCACCATGGTGAAAGAGGAATGTGGTAATGATAGGAGACCGTATAGTCAGGGGGATAGATACTGTTCTCTTTAACTGTGACCGGGCACTCCTGACAGTTGTGTTGCCTGTCCGGTGCCAGGGTTAAGGTCATTTATTCCCTGCTGGAGAGGAAACTGGAGGGGGAGGATCCAGTTGTCGTGGTCCATGTGGGAACCAATGACCGGTCGAACCAGAAATGATATGCTTAGAAAATTTGAGGATTTAGTCCTAACTAAAATGCACAATATCAAAGGTAATCTATCTCCGGATTGTTACCTGAGACACGTGCAAATTGGCACAGGGTCAAGCAGATTAGAGAGCTAAATGCGTGGCTCCAAGAGTGGTGTGGGAAGAAGGAGTTTCAGTACTTGGGAAAGAGGGAGTTATTCTGTTGGGATGGGCTTTACTTGAACCGGGCTGGAACCAGTATCCTGGCCAGTCACATGACTAGGGCTGTGGACATTGTTTTAAACAAACGGGTGCGGGGAGGGGCGGAGAAAGGCTTTGGGTAAAGGGAAATTTAGAAAGTCCGAAGGCAGGGCATCGGAGCAGGATAGTGATGTGGGTAACTGCCAACAGAATGGGACAGGAAGGGACAGAGTTGAACAAGAATTGTTCATTGGCAAATAAGGCCATTGCAGGGAAGAGAGGTTTTAAAAAAAGTGAAATTGAAGTTCCTTTATCTGAATGCACGAAGCATTTGTAACAAGAAAGATGAACTAGTGGCACCAATAGAGGTAAATGATCTAGATCTAATTGCCATTACCGAGACATGGTTACAAGGAGATCAAGGTTGGAAAATAAATATTCCATGGTACGCAACATTTTGGACAGACAGACAAAGCGTTAGTGCAGAGAGGGTGTTAAATGACAATAATGAAAGCCCTAGCCAAAAACACAAACATGAAAAAAGAGTGGGCAGGCAAATGGTTTAAAAAAAATTGAATGATGAAACCAAGTAAATTAAAAATCAAGGGGGCCAGTCATGCTCTGAAATTATTGAACTCTGTGTTCAGTCCGGTAGCCTGTAGTGTGCCTAATCGGTAAATGAGGTGCTGTTCCTCGAGCTTGCATTGATTTTCACTGGAACACTGCAGCAAGCCCAGGACAGAGATGTGGGCATGGGAGCGGTGAGGGTGGGGGTGGGGTGGGGGGGGTGGGTGTTGAAATGGCAAGCGAAAGGAAGCTCGAGGTCATGTTTTTGGATTGAGCGGACGTGTTCTGCAAAGCGGTCACCCAATCTGCGTTTGGTCGTCTCAATGTAGAGGATACTGCATTAAGAGCATCGAATACAGTATACTAAATTGAAAGTAAAAGTAAATTGCTATTTCACCTGAAAGGAGTGTTTGGGGCATTGGATAGTGAGGAGAGAGGAGGTAAAGGGGCAGGTATTAGATATCCTGTGAGTGTATGGAAAGGGGACAAGGTGTTGGGGGTAATGGAGAAGTGGACCAGTGTGTCAGAGGGAATGATCCCTTCGGAATGCTGACGGGAGGGGAAGATGCGTTTGGTAGTGGCATCACACTGGACATGGCGGAGGATGGTCCTTTGGATGTGGAGCCTGAGGGGGGTTAAAAGTGAGGACAAGGGGAACCCTGTTATGGTTATGGGAGGGAGGGGAAGGGGTGAGGGCACAGATGCGGGAACTGGGCCGTACATGGTTGAGGGCCCTGCCAACCACAAGGAAGGCATATCAGAAGCACTGTTGTGGAAGGTTGCATCATCAGAGCAAATGTGTCTGAGACGGGCGGAGAAGCTGAGAGAATGGATGGAGTCCTTACAGGAAGCTGGGTGTGAAGAAGTGAAACGCTTTGTCTTTCACTACACCATTCACGCACTTTTTGCCTTTGCCCCATGATCTCCTTGTCAGTTATTCTGTGACCTATTCTGTCCTCTCAACACCTTCCCTTTTTTGTTCTCCTTTGACCCACCCCTGCTTTATTTGCTTAAAACCTATTCTATTTCTAACCTTTGCCAGTGCTGAAGAAAGGTCACTGACTTGAAAGGTTAATTCCTCTTCTCTATCCACAGATGCTGCCAGACCTGCTGAATATTTCCAGCACTTTTTGTTTTTATTTCAGATTTCCAACATTTGCAGTATTTTGCTTTTCTTTTGGTGGATAGAGGGAAGCTGTAGTTGATAAAATAGCAGCAGTGTGATTGAAGACTCAGTTGGGAAGGAAAGGGGGAGTAAGTGCACAGTGTACCTGTATTTGAAGCATGAGAGTTACTTGTGTTTACAGCGATGCAATAGTCGTGGTATAGACAACCCTAGCATAATTGTCCCTCAGATTTTTGGAAGCTCCAGTTTGACGTTGGCAAGACTGAAGTAGCTGTGTTTGGATCCTGCTATATTAAGCATTGATCAGCATCTTAGCTAAAATTTTATTGCATAAAGTAGGGGAGTACTCTGAAGGATAGTGCTAATCTTGCCAAATCTTCCCCTGCCTCCCCCTCGTCTCTTGAAGACAAACTCTGATTTCTGACTTGAGTATCTACCTTTGTGAAATTGATGAGAATTGTTGAGTGCTGTTGAATATGTTCTTGAAAGAGTATTTTTGAAGTGGTTTACCTTGTCTAAGCTGATTTGATAGTATCACTATTTTCACAAGATGAGACCCTTGAGTTCCAGAGCGTGTATTGGATTGCTTTCTCAAAGCCAAATGTAAACCTGCTCTTGTACTGTTTAAATTTGGATTTCAGAGTCTGTTAGCTCTGAGGTGCTCCTGACTCTCATGCGGTTAAATATGTTTTCCAGAGGACACGAGTAGATAAAACTTTGGAAAAGAGTCTTGCTGGTCACTAGTCTTAGCAAGCCATGACAAGTTTATGTTTAGTTTGCAGACCACTTGCAATCACTTGTAAATGCTGCTTTTAAGTTAGTTGAAAGTGGTTCCTGGCTAGAATGTTCGCACAAGTTACCCAAGTTCTTGGCCATTAACAGTTAAATGTGTGAATTTCTATTAAAAGAAACGATTCAGTGTATTCGGCTTCTTTTGTTTTTGAGCGTTGGATCAGTTTGGTTGGTTATGGATAGCGGGGATTTCTCTAGCTTTGCAAAAAACAGTTTCAAGCAAAATGTTGGCAAATATTTGAACTGGGGTGTCTGCAGCTGTGCAAAATTAACTCGCAAAAGGAAAGCTAATCTCATTATAATATACATAGATGATAATGTACACAGCTCTCCAATTTCAGGACTATCAATTGGTTGCATTGAAATTTTTGTTTAATGTTTTAAAGGTTAAACTGCAAAAACATCTACGCACAACAAAATGAAGTAATTCTATCTTCATTTGCTGTGTTCTGTTACCTTGTTAGAGGAATTAGGAAATGACCTCCAACAGAAAGCCAGCCTTTTTTTCAGAACAAAACTGGTGGCATAGTGTCAACCAATAATGTGCCTTGTTCACGGCATTAATTTTGAAGATAAAATCAAAATACTGCGGATGCTGGAAATCTGAAACAAAAACAAGAAATGCTGGAATCACTCAGCAGGTCTGGCAGCATCTGTGGAAAGTGAAGCAGAGTTAACGTTTCGGGTCAGTGACCCTTCGGAACTGACCCGAAACGTTAACTCTGCTTCTCTTTTCCACAGATGCTGCCAGACCTGCTGAGTGATTCCAGCATTTCTTGTTTTTGTTTCAGATTTCCAGCATCCGCAGTATTTTGCTTTTATTTTAGCGTTTAATTCACTGCCACTTCTCTTCCAGGAATGCCTACCTTGAAGAAGTTCTGCTCTTCTCTCCGATTAATTTTGAAGAGCCAGGTTTTCATAAACATCTAGTGAACTAATCCGATTTAACCCAAGTATGAAAAGAATTCTTATTTAATTCTTCCAGTACTTGTAGCTTCAAATGAATATTCTTGGCAAGTTAATTTCATCTGGGCAAGTGGCTATCAAATTGCAAAACCAGTTTGTTCTCTGAATTCTGCTTTGTAATCCTGGTTTTTATTATGTTTTCAACATCTGGCTTGATGAGGAAGTGGCCAGTAGTGGGCTTTTCTCATTAGTGCAGATTTTAATTTTACCCACCCTGTGTTGACCATATGAATAGCACCAGAAATAGCCACAGGCCCAGTTTATAAATAATGTCATGAAGGAATGAAAAAGATTCTGAAGTGATCAGTCATGTAAATTAGACACTTGTTTTGTGGTTGAAGGACTGCTCAGGCAGTTTTCATCACTAAAGTAGGCATTTTTTGTCAGCATCTCTGGAGGTAATAGTATCCTCAGTGAGCACATCAAAAAATTGGACTTGCCAGTGGAGATGGCTGTTGGCTGGCTCAGTCGACTTTCAGAGACAAGAGAAACATCAGGCTGATCTTTGCACAGCTTCCTAGTCTTTGAGATAGCCAGACATTTAACTTGAATGATGAGGTAGAAATATTTGCCTGTGTGTCCTTATGTTCTGCATGTTCTTGACATCACCTGGTAGAAAATGGCAGGTTTCTATTGTGCCAGGGCCTGAACTAATGATGTGTATCTGCTTCCTACAGTAATTCTGCAATAGAAATGTGCCACTTAAAAACAGTAATGATAAAGGCACTGCCAGGTATATTCCTGAATCATTAATGACTAGAAGGTCCTAGTTTTGATCCCTGGTCCGCACTGTCCTTTAACAGTGCAATTTACCCCTGCCTCAGGAAAAAAATTGTCTTAAGTTACTTCTCCTTATTTCTGGCCTTGTACCCTGCTGGAAAATGTGCATTGGATATTGGGTAGGGAGAGCACTGGGCTTCACTGATGCTTTTCAGTCAAATAGCCTGCCAGCGACACATCACACTTTTGCCCTGTTGTCACTTGACAACCATGTAGATGCATCTACTCTAGGAGTTGATTAAATACTGTTTTCTTACCAATATTCAACTTATTAAATCCAATATGTTTAAGGGTCACTGACCCGAAATGTTAACTCTGCTTCTCTTTCCACTGATGCTGCCAGACCTGCTGAGTGGTTCCAGCATTTCTTGTTTTTATTTCAGATTTCCAGCATCTGCAGTATTTTGCTTTTATGTTTGTATCCTTGACTTATTTTTAGGTTCCCTTATGTTGTTTTTGTCATTCTCGACTGTGCAGATGGATACAAGGTATTTTTTAATAAGCCATATCTTGATCATTATGGTGTCACCTGCATCTTTAATAGACCCTCATTTTCCCCCTTACTCCTTTCTCTTCTATTCATCTTGTTGATGTTGATATCTCTTGCAAGTCTTTGTTGAGCCTTTTTTGTTTCTTATCACTTTTTTTTGTTTATCTTGGTTACTTTTATATTTGCCCCAGTCTGCTGGATTTCCACTTGGTCTTGCATTTGTGAAAGCCTTTTCTAATATTGTCTCTGCTTTGTTTGCTGACCATGGCTGCTTAACTGCACAAGTGGAGCTTTTGCCTTTTAAGAGTATTGTACTGGAAATTAGTTACTTTCGGTCTACCCTTTAACAGCTTTGCTCAGTTTACTGTGGTCAACTTATTTCTCAATCCTTTCAAGTTCACCTTAGTTAAATGTAAAATATTGATTTTACTCTAGCTTCTCACTTTCACTTCTCAAACCTAATATCAAATTAAGTTATATTATGGTCACCATTTGCAAGATGTTCCCTTGCATTCATGTTATTAGCCAAATAATGGTCTGTTGCCCATCCATAAATCTAGAATGGCCTTATCCCTAATCAGTTCTAAAACACGTCTTTCCAAAAAATTGTCCTAAAGTCATTGGCTTTACTACTTGAGTCAGTCAATATAGCCAATTGACCAGTAGAGTTATTTCTCCGAGGGCATCCCTAAGCATTTGGGAATATGTTCCCAGAATGGAGACCCAAATGCCATGGAACTGATTGCTTTCTAAAGGGGCAACTACTATTAACCACATTGACTTTGATTTATTGGATGTGCAAACCTAATTATTTGACAAACAGAAATTTGAGTGTTGATGGAAAAGTAGGTATTTGCATTTATTTGTAATTGTGGATTAGATGGTGTAAATGGTATCCATGGCTTGCACCAAAGGATTTTGGCTGTGATAAAAGCTTTGGAATGCTATGGACAATCTGTATTTGATTTGAAAAGGCCTGTTGACTTACAGCTCTGAGTATCCTTAGGCCCTGCTTCCTAAGGTGACCCTACTATAACTCTTGTGTAATATTTTTTGTGCTACTTCAGTTCTCGTGTAGTGTAATGCACTTTACCACATAGCATGTGTAAGCTTCATCTCTCAGCTGAGAGATTCATAAATTGGATTTTGTCAAATAGCTGCTCCATATTCCACTACTTCAACTTGCAGTTATGATTAGATATCTCCTGTAACGCATCTATCATGAGTGAAAACTTTTATAGAATAAATGCTGGCTGTGTTTTTTTAAATTTCAAATTGAGAAGTACGCTCTTTTAGGATGCAGGTTATTTTAGGTCGTGACTTAAACAATGAGAGGCAGCTATGCTGAAACAGAAATGTAACAATTGGAGGAATTAGGTTTAGCTGATCCCCAGATAGAGCAGGAGGCTGATTCTTTCACATTCTGCTTGTTATGTATAATGATTGGAATTTGCATACTATGTCAGATATTTTTTATTCATTGGAATTTTGATAGAATATCCTATGGATATGGAATAAGTTTAGCATTCCTATATGTTCATGTTTGTGTTAGAAAATACAAAATTGAATTTATATGATGCCTGATCCATACTAAATGTTTCATGTACTTAACAATCAATGACTTTGAAGTGCAGTCACTATTATGTAGGCAAAATCAAGAGGTCCCACAAAGAACAAATGAACAGCTAAACTGTTTCTTAATTGGTTAGGGCACTGAGGGTGCTCGCTCGCCCCCTCCGCACAGTGCCCCCGCGTTGGCTGTGGTGGGGAAGAGACGGTTGCCCACCTCCTCCTGGAATGTGTCTTTGCAAAGCAGGTGTGGAAAAAGATGCAGTGGTTTTTGTCGAGGTTCATCCCAAGCAGCTCTGTAACACAGGAGTCTGTGCTCTACGGGCTGTTCCCAGGGACGTACACCGAGACAAACATCAACTGCTGCTGGAGGACTATAAATTCGGTGAAAGACGCCCTTTGGTCTGCCCGAAACTTGCTGGTCTTCCAGCGCAAAGAGTTGTCCACCACCGAATGTTGCAGACTAGCACATTCCAAGGTCCAGGACTACGTGCTGAGGGACGCACTAAAGCTTGGGGCAGCCGCAGCAAAGGCTCAATGGGGAAAGACCACAGTGTAAGGTTCCCCCACCAAGCTGGACTGAGGGGCTGGATCCATGGGAAACCCCTCGAGCTGTATTGTTAATATTCTCAATTGCTGTAAATGTAAAACTGTAATTGACATGACAATTGTGAAACGGAAGAGTTGTGAAGAAACTCATAACAGTATTGAAGGAAACTGATCTCCCTTGCAATGTTTGTATTTTTTGGTGCTGTTTTGAAACTGTTTGGCAATGTAATTTTTACAGATTTTCATGAATAAAGTATATTTTGGAAATTAAAAAAAAACTAAGGGTGCTCGCTTCTCGGCCTTTTGGCTAAGATCAAGTGTAGTGTCTGTTCTTATCAGTGCTTACTTGGTTGAGAAGAGACCATGATCATTGCCTTTTGATCTGGGTAGGCTTTGAGTAAAATGGCTATAACCAATCTTCGAGCTTCAGGCCTGGGAGTGTGCAACACCGTTCGGGTGGTCGTGCAGGACAAGGAAGGAGATGCACCGGTCAATTGCACCTTCTTCATCAAGAAAATCCTCTTCGATTGCTGCGTATTTCAAGCTACGGACGTCTTCTGCCTGCAGGATTTCCCCAGCAGTGGATACTTCGACGTGACGTTCCGGAACGTGGCGGGATGCATCAAGTTCCTGAAGGCGTTCAAGGAGAAAGGGGACCAGGCGCCACTGTCGATCCTCACAGCGGAGCTGCTCTTCATGCTTCCATCACAACGGGACCGGGTAGTGACGATTCACCTCTACAACCCCCATGTTCCGGTAGTGGATGTACTCACCTTTCTCGTCAGGTACGTTGAGGTGGCCGGCAGCAGCACTGATGTCAAGGACCCCTTTGGGATTTGGACCAGCAAGCGGCAGGTCAAGGTGACCTTGAAAGTCGATCCCAGTGGAGCCATCATCCACCCTCCCTCCAGCTTCGCTATCTGGGGAAGTCAAGGCTTCTTGGTCTACGCTGGGCAGCCCAGAGTTTGCCGCACCTGTGGCAAATCTGGTCACGTGGCAGCCAACTGCAGCACTGTAAGAACTGCAAGGAGGAAGACCATCAGACCAAGGACTGTAAGCAGACTATGTGTTGCAACTTGTGCAGTGCGGCAGGCCATCTCTACAAAACCTGCCCCAAATGCTGCCTCAGTTATGCTCAGGCAGCAAGGTCCACGGAAAGGCCAGGAGAAGTTTCGACGAAGGCGTCCGGTGTTCGAAAGGAGACCAGCAACCTTCTCCGCAGTGAGGAACTTCAACCTGAGAAGGAGAAGACAGGGGAGGCAGCTGAAACCAGTGACCCAGCACCTACCCTGCACCCGGAAACCCCTCCTCCACAGACAGAATCAATGGAGGAGGCAGCAGATGGGCAAACAGGTCAGTGGCAAGTGGTACAAAGGAAAATCACAAAGAAAAAACATCCAAAAGCGGAACAGGCCACCACCCAAACCAGTGGCAAGAGGAGGCTGCCTTCTGAAACAGACGACAGCGGCTCCACTTCACTGGACGTGGAAATGCTGGAATGACGGCCCCTTCAAAAGAGGCGGCAGAACTCCAAGGAGATGGAAGATAAAGCATCCCAGTTCTGATAAAGGGTCACTGACCCGAAACGTTAACTCTGCTTCTCTTTTCACAGATGCTGCCAGACCTGCTGAGTGGTTCCAGCATTTCTTGTTTTTATTTCAGATTTCCAGCATCCGCAGTATTTTGCTTTTACTCTGTTATCAGCAGCCTGAAGGAAGAGGAGGGCTCGGTCATGTCTTCACAGTCCGACATGCTAAGGATCAGCAAATCCTTTTATGCCTGGCTGTATGATGCGAAGCCCACAGATAGCAGAGCCTCCCAGTCCTTCCTGTCATCTATCACAGAGGTCTTAGATGACAGCATGAGGGAGAGACTGGACAAGCCGCTAACTCTGGACGAGCTGACAAAGGTCGTCGAGTCCTTCGAGACGAGTAAAACTCCCGGAGGCGACAGCTTACCGGTCGAGTTGTACTCCGTCCTGTGGGACTGGGTCGGCCTGGACCTGCTGGAAGTATACGAGAGTATGCTCCTGGCCGGCAGCATGTCAGAATCCATGAGGAAAGGGCATCATTGCCCTCATTTACAAGCAGAAGGGGGCGAGGGCAGAAATCAGAAATTGGCGGCCCATCTCACTGCTTAATGTTGACTACAAGATTCTGTCCAAAGTCATAGCCGGTTGAATCAAATCTGCTCTGGAGTTGGTGATCCACCCCGATCAGACCTGTACTGTACCCGGCAGGAAGATCTCTGATAGTCTCGCGCTACGCAGGGCGGCACAGTGGCGCAGTGGTTAGCACTGCAGCCTCACAGTTCCAGTGACACTGGTTCAATTCTGGGTACTGCCTGTGTGGAGTTTGCAAGTTCTCCCTGTGTCTGCGTGGGTTTCCTCCGGGTGCTCCGGTTTCCTCCCACAGCCAAAAGACTTGCAGGTTGATAGGTAAATTGGCCATTATAAATTGCCCCTAGTATAGGTAGGTGGTAGGGAAATATAGGGACAGGTGGGGATGTGGTCGGAATATGGGATTAGTGTAGGATTAGTATAAATGGGTGGTTGATGGTCGGCACAGACTCGGTGGGCCGAAGGGCCTGTTTCAGTGCTGTATCTCTAACTAACTAACTACTCCAGGGATACGGTCGCCTACGTGCGGGACAGGAGGGTGGATATCTGCCTCATCAGCCTGGTCCAGGAGAAGGCTTTTGACAGGATATCGCACACCTACATGATGGACGTGCTTTCCAAAATGGGGTTTGGGGAGGGAATCTGCAATTGGATCAAACTGCTCTACACATCAATGGGTGGGAATCGGAAAGTTTCCCGATCCAATCTGGAGTTGGACAGGGCTGTCCGCTCTCCCTGGTCTTGTTTGTTTGCTGTATTGAACCCTCTGCTGAGTCTATTGGGGAGCATGTGCGCATAAGAGGGGTGACAATCCCAGGCAGCGGAGGCACTCGGCTGAAAACCTCCCTGTACATGGATGACGTCGCCGTCTTCTGTTCGGATCCGCTGTCCGTGAGCAGACTGATGAGCATCTGCGACCAGTTGGAAATGGCCTCGGGAGCCAAAGTTAACCACGGCAAGAGCGAGGCCATGTTCTTTGGGAACTGGGCTGACCGATCCTTTGTCCCCTTCACCGTCAGGTCAGACAACCTGAAGGTGCTAGGGATATGGTTCGGAAGGGCCGGGGCGTGCACCAAAACCTGGGAGGAGCGAGTAGCCAAGGTATAACACAAGTTGAGCATGTGGGGGCAGCGATCTCTCTCCATTGTGGGTAAGAACCTGGTCATCAGGTGCGAGGCGCTCACGTGGTTGCTGTACGTGGCGCAGGTCTGGCCCATACCTCACTCCTGCGCTGTGGCGGTCACCCGAGCCATTTTCCGCTTCATCTGGGGATCTAAAATGGACCGGTCCGGAGGGACACGATGTTCAAATCTCTGGATAAGGGCAGGAAAAATGTACCCAACGTGGCCCTCATCCTGATGACCACCTTCGTGTGCGGCTGCATCAAGCTGTGTGTCGACCTCCAGTACGCAAACTCCAAGTGTCACTACGTGCTGAGGTTCTATCTGACCCCGGTGTTGCGAAGGATGGGCCTGGTCACATTGCCGCGGAATGCTCCATGCAGTTGTACCACCTATCCTTCGTGGAGCAGTTTCTGCGGGAAAACACCTTTGACCGCCGATCCATCAGGCAGTGGTCTGCACGGAATGTCCTCAAGGCCCTACGGGAAAAGGAGATGGGAGATCCTGTCGGATGATTCCCCGAGCAGACCGTCAAAGTCATTTGGCGGAATGCCTCATCACCAGAACTTTCAAACAAGCACCAAGATGTAGCTTGGCTGGTGATGAGAAGGGCCCTCCCCGTCAGATCCTTCATGCGCGCCCAAAGTCTCGCCCCCCTCTGCGCAATGCCCCTACGGTGGCTGTGGTGGGGAAGAGACGGTTGCCCACCTACTCCTGGAATGTGTCTTTGCAAAGCAGGTGTGGAAAGAGATGTAGTGGTTCTTGTCAAAGTTCATCCCAAGCAGCTCTAACACAGGAGTCTGTGCTCTACGGGCTGTTCCCAGGGGCGCACACAGAGACAAACATCAACTGCTGCTGGAGGACTATCAATTCGGTGAAAGACGCCCTTTGGTCTGCCCGAAACCCGCTGGTCTTCCAGCGCAAAGAGTTGTCCACGACCGAATGTTGCAGACTGGCACATTCCAAGGTCCAGGACTACGTGCTGAGGGACGCACAAAAGCTTGGGGCAGCCGCAGCAAAGGCTCAATGGGGAAAGACCACAGTGTAAGGTCCCCCCACCAAGCTGAACTGAGGGGCTGGATCCATGGGAAACCCCTCGAACTGTATTGGAGAAATTTTGTATGCTGTAAATGTAAAAATGTATATGGCATGACAATGAAATGGAAAGGTTGTGAGGCAACTCACTCCTGTATTGAAGGAAACTGAACTCCTTTGCACAGTTTGTATTTTTTGACTTGGTGCTGTTTTGAACTGTTTGGTAATGTATTTTTTACAGATTTTCATGAATAAAGTATATTTTGGAAATTAAAAATAAACTGAGGGTGCTCTTAAAATTGTGTTATGGAATCTTTTGTGTTCACTTTAACAGCTGGACAGAACCTCGGTTTAACGTCTCATCCAAAAAAATGACACTTCAGGCAACACTGCACTTCTTCAGTACTACAGTGAGGTGTCAGATGGATAATGCATTCAAACCCAGGAGGGGGACCTGAAAATACAAGCTTCTGGTTCAGAGGAAATTGTGCTACCCATTGAACCAAACTGACACTATGATGAGATTAGGCAGTTACCTTGTCAGCTTGAGTCTTGAAATTAGTCTGTATATAATGGTTTTTGCCTGTTTGTCAATTTGTTTGCATAATAGATGTGTTAAATATACTCCCTAAAATGCTGGTTTGAGAAGGGACCAATGAATTGAATTTAAGATGGATAGTGAATAAATCCTTAAAATAAGTGTGCTTTTGAAAATGATTTGAGTTCTTCCAGTTTTTCTTCACTGTCTGTTGTTCTATGTTTCACCCCTTGTCAAGAGTGTAGTAATGGTTCAGCTTACAGGTAACTTTGGAATTCCTTTGTCGCTGGCCAGTGTGCTGGAAGCTTTACGAATGTAACTGCTCTTTTGATCTGGTGATGCAACTCGAAATAGATTGGATTTTGTGCTATCTGCAAAAATTGCATTCTGTCCTTAGAATTGGTGCTCAAGGGATAGTTTAAAGTAGAATGTTGGTGCAGTACTCAGTTGTTCTTCCTGCAACTGGTTCCAGTTCAATCTAGACTGAACAGACAAGTCTTGTGTCTCTGCCTGTAAGGGTTCCAACAAATGAAATTTTACCGTCTCAACTCATTTCCTTTTGGGCATGTCTCCACAACACAAATCACTTTGTAAAGAACATAATGGCTGATGTGGAAAGTAGAGGGGACTTGGCAGGAGCAAGGCTGACAAAACAGTCTAACATTTGAGTTCAAGCTTGTTCATTAAAAATATTTGTACAATAGTTCAATATTTAATTTTGCCTCATCTTGGTATTTTCCAGGCTTCAACAGGGGCAGAGTCCGTTAGTACAGAATTTATTGTGCTTGGAATAGCTGCTTCCAAAATTCCACAATCTAAGAAAACTGTGTTCATGGGACGAGGTGTTGCATCTCCATCCCTGATCACGATAAGTAACACCCTGCTGGAAGTGGTTAGCAAATTCTGCTACCTTGGATTCACGGTGACAGACAATCTATCCCTTGATGCAGAGCTCGAGACACGCATAGGCAAAACAGCTGCCACCTTTGGCAACTCAAGAAACGTGCATGGGATAACACCAAACTGACCCTTAGGAGCAAGCTGATGTTTTACAAGGCCTGTGTTCTCAGTACCTTGCTGAAAACTGTGAGTTTCCCATGTTTCACAGCCAATCAGGAAGGGAAGTGGGGTAATTTCCATCTTTGCTGTCTGCAGCGCATTATGGGTATATCCTGGCAGGACAAAATCACAGATGCAGCAGTCTTCGCAAAGTCAGAGCTCCCACGTGTGTTGACTAATCCAGGAGAGGCGGCTTCGGTGTATCTGACATGTCCGCAGGATGGAAGATGGTCACGTACACAAGGACCTCTGATTGGTGAGGTAGCTGGGGCCAGACAACCAGTGGGGCGCCCAAAGTTCCGCTTCAAGGATGCTTGCAAGCGTGATATGAAGGCCCTAAATGTTGACTTTCGCATATCTTAGACAGAAAGACGAATGCGAAAGTGCTGGAAATGACTCGAGTAAAGAGGAAATTAGTGCCTAACATCAAAGAGCAAGATGCAATACTTCGGTCACATCATGAGAGCAGAAGGTCGACAGACAATTATTGGAAGGAAAGGTTGATGGAAAACATAGGAGAGGGAAGCGGGGAAGAAAATGGGTGACAGATGTAATTGACTGGATGCAGTTGATTTATGCAGAATGTGTGAGGACAGGACAGACAGGTGGAGATCCATGATGGTCAACCTTCTGGGAAAAACATGACACCAACGAATGAGCGAAATGTCGACTATCGCACCTGGGAGTCACTAGCTGGCGAAAGAGGGAAATGGTGACCGTCGTGCACTACCACGACGTCCAGTGGCTATAGCAGCTTGGCAACAGGCACCAACAACAACTCATCGTCACTTGGCAGCTTCACGTGCAGCACCTGAAGCAGGAGCTGCCCCTCAAGGGTTGACCTTCACGGTCACCAGCAAAGGTGCACCAAGAGAGGGCACCCCACCAAGATGGATTGTTTGCTGCACGTCCATCTATCGTAGATGGAAGAATGCCAACATTTCAACAACCACTAACTTAACGCTTAATAACTTTTAATATAAAAATAACATGATATAGGATGCTCATTGGACTCCCAACACTGGCCGTCTGACACAATATTTGCTGATAGTTCATTATATGTTCTGATTCAAAGCACGCTAAATTCTGTATTTTCTAGCCGCAAGTTATATATCCTGTCATATAACCCAGGTCAAAAGTGTTTGCAGGTTAACTTTCAGATGTCAATGGACTGTCGATCAGTGCCATAGGTGTTGTCTGTTGGAGAGTCCAGCAAGCCACCTGTATTATGTCATTTGTACATTTGTACACAAGTTGTGAAGTGTTAAACTAGTGGTTAGATGAAATTTTGAAAGCAGCCATTCAAAGCACACTAAAATCTGTATTTTCAAGAATTCCGCTACTGCATTGTTGAAATGGGCCTGATCAGATTTGAAAACAGACTTGTTTATATTGTGGCTTTCATCATCTTGGGACATCCCTAAGTGCTTTTCAGTCAATACAGTACTTTGTCAAGTTTAGTCACTGTGGTAATGTCAGAAACTCAGCAGTCAATTCTCACAGCAAGCTCCCAAAAAGAGTGATGTAGTAATGACCAGGTATTTTTTCCTGATAAATATTGGCTAGGACACGGGATAGTTCCCCTGCTCTTCAAAATAGTGCTACAGGTTCTTTGATACTCACCTGAAAAAGCCTCCAACAATGTAGGACTCCCTCAGTATTAGACTGGCATGTCAGCCTGGACTTCTGCGCTCAACTGGGTCTTGAAGCCACAACTTTGTGACACAGCTGAGACTGCTACCAACTGAGCTGCAGCTCAGACTGCAAAAATTGAAAACACTTTTTTATTTTGGGTCATAAATAGAGTAGATAGAAACTTTTGTGTTTAATCAGTAGAGCAATTTCCAAAGGAACAAATAAAACACTTGTTTGTAACAATCTTCACAAAGCATTACTAAAAGGAGTTGCTGTGCATGACTACCTGTATCCTGAACTGCTCTCCCTATGGACTTTGTTTAGCTGTCTGTATGTAATGCAGGTGACTGAAGATCCTGCATGTTGCATGGAAAGCAGCT
Organism: Heterodontus francisci; assembly: GCF_036365525.1. NCBI lineage: Eukaryota > Metazoa > Chordata > Chondrichthyes > Heterodontiformes > Heterodontidae > Heterodontus > Heterodontus francisci. The sequence goes on from NC_090393.1 coordinate 10,009,535, forward strand.
TTGTTTGTTATTAGAGAACTGCACTGTGCTGACAATTTTTGTGTTATTGACTTCAACCCAGTCCTTTGATTTCATCTTTCAGGACAGGAAGAGAATAGGTTTAATGGGCGTTAGTGAAAATGAGAAGGCATATTTAAGTAGCTCCATTTATTGCTGGAGATAATTGTGTTTTGGCTTTCTGCTCCTGCCCATTATAAGGTTCTAAATATAAGGTGGCACTGTTCATATTTCAATGCTGTTGGGGAGAGGAAGAACTAACTTTTTTTTTGTTTTGGCTTTTCTGTCAGTTGGGCTGATTTCTATTTTAATTAGTATGACATTTTTTTTTTGAGATTGCTGTTTTTGTTAAATGTAATTATTATTTTCCTCCTTTACATTTGCTTGGCCACTGTGCTATGGCACAGACTTCAGTGTGTGGGCTATAGCTCTTCATCTCCACTTTGAACTCTCCACAACTGAGCAGCAAAAATGCAAAGATAACAAACACACAGTGCCGTTGTGCTGCATTATTAAATAACGAGGCTAAATGTGATGCTGAGCAGCTCGCATTAATCCCGCGTGAGTAGAATGTATGGTACTTTTGAATATGCTTTATCATCATCTTTGTCCCTCGAGACAAGGAGGCCAATGGGTAAGGGCCTGGAGGTGGTCAGTGGTTTGTGAAGCAGCGCCTGGAGTGGCTATGAAGGCCAATTCTAGAGTGACCGACTCTTCCACAGGTGCTGCAGATAAAATTGGTGGTCGGGGCTGTTACACAGTTGGCTCTCCCCTTGCATTTCTGTCTTTTTTCCTACCAACTGCTAAGTCTCTTCGACTCACCACATTTTAGCCCCGCCTTTATGGCTGTCTGCCAGCTCTGGCGATCACTGGCAACTGACTCCCACGACTTGTGATCAATGTCACAGGACTTCATGTCGCGTTTGCAGATGTCTTTAAAGCAGAGACATGGACAGCGGGTGGGTCTGATACCAGTGACGAGCTCGCTGTACAATGTGTCCTTGGGGATCCTGCCATCTTCCATGCGGCTCACATGGCTAAGCCATCTCAAGGGCCGCTGACTCAGTAGGGTCTATATGCTGGGGATGTTGGCCGCCTCGAGGACTTCTGTGTTGGAGATACGGTCCTGCCACCTGATGCCGAGTATTCTCCGGAGGCAGCGAAGATGGAATGAATTGAGACGTCGCTCTTGGCTGACATACGTTGTCCAGGCCTCGCTGCCGTAAAGCAAGCTACTGAGGACACAGGCTTGATACACTCGGACTTTTGTGTTCCTTGTCAGTGCGCCATTTTCCCACACTCTCTTGGCCAGTCTGGACATAGCAGTGGAAGCCTTTCCCATGCGCTTGTTGATTTCTGCATCGAGAGACAGGTTACTGGTGATAGTTGAGCCTCTTGAACCACTTCCAGAGCGTGGTCGCCAATATTGATGGATGGAGCATTTCTGATGTCCTGTATCATGATGTTCGTTTTCTTGAGGCTGATGGTGAGGCCAAATTTGGTGCAGACAGCCGCAAACCTGTCAGAGATTCTGCTGACACTCTTCAGTGTGAGATGTTAATTCAGCATTGTCAGCAAAGAGGAGATCCCTGATGAGGACTTTCCGTACTTTGGTCTTCGCTCTTAGACGGGCAAAGTTGAACAACCTGCCACCTGATCTTGTGTGGAAGAAAATTACTCCTTTTGAAGACTTGAACACATGTGAGAGCATCAGGGAGAAGATCCCAAACAGTGTCAGTGCGAGAACACAGCCCTGTTTCACACCACTCAGGATAGGAAAGGGGTCTGATGAGGCACCGCGATGCTGTATTGTGCCTTTCGTATCCTCATGGAATGAGGTGATGATACTTGGGAGCTTTGGTGGACATCTGATCTTTTCTAGTAGTCTGAAGAGACCACGTCTGCTGACGAGGTCAAAGGCTTTGGTGAGATCAATGAAAGCAACATAGAGGGGCATCAGTTGTTTGTGGCATTTCTCCTTTAGCTAGCGAAGGGAGAACAGCATGTCAATAGTGGATCTCTGTGCTCGAAACCTACACTGTGCCTCAGGGTAGACACGCTCAACTAGCTTCTGGAGTCTGTTTAAAGCCACTCGAGCAAAGACTTTCCCCACTATGCTGAGCAGGGAGATTCCACGGTAGTTGTTGTCACCGCGGTCACCCTTGTTCTTATAGAGGGTGATGATATTGGCATCACGCATGTCCTGTGGTACTGCTCCTTTGTCCCAGCACAGGCAAAGCAGTTTGTCGAATTCTGAAAGTATAGCAGGCTTGACACTCTTGATTATTTCAAGGGTAATGCCGTCCTTTCCAGGAGCTTTTGCACTGGCTAGACAATCAATGGCATCACTGAGTTCCGATTTTGTTGGCTGTACGTCCAGCTCATCCATGACTGGCAGGGACTGGGCTGCATTGAGGGCGGTCTCGGTGACAACATTTTCCCTGGAGTACAGTTCTAGTTAGTGCTCCATCCAGCGGTCCATTTGCTTGCGTTGGTCAGTGATTATGTCCCCTGATTTAGATTTGAGGGGGGCAATTTTCTTGATGGTTGGCCCAAAAGCTCTCAATGCCATCATACATTCCTCTGATGTTTCCGGTGTCGGAGGCCAGCTGAATATGATTGCATAGGTGTTGCCAGTAGTCATTTGTGGCGCACCTGGCTGTTCTTTGTGCAGTGCTTCTGGCTGCTTTTAAGTGCTACAGATATTAACTCGCTGGGGGCTTTCTTGTAGTTCAACAGTGCAATGCGCTTAGCGGCTATGACCGGTTCCAGCTCTTCAAAGTGAGATTGAAACCAGTCTGCATTCTGCTTCACACGTTTGACATAGGTGGTCATAGCTGAGTCATAGATGGTGTCTTTGATGTGGGCCTACTTGGTCTCTGCATCCCCTGTAGGAGTGTTTTGAAGGGCTTTTTCAAGTGAATTTAGAAAGATGTTACATAAATGAGATTTAAAAAAACAAGTGTGAAGACAGCTGCAACGGGTGCTTACCTCTTTGATTAAGGAAGAGACTCTTTCTGCTCTTCACTTCTCTCTCTCACTTGCATTAGCAGAGTACACTTGCTTGAGACTGGTGATCTTGGAGTATGTTTGGGTTTTTCAAGGACCCTATATATTTGACTAGAATTAAAATACAGCACTTAATCTTTAAATTGCTTAAGTGGCAACCTATGGTTTTTTTTCCAAGCCCTTAAGGCATGACAGTCTTGCAGGCAGTTACAAGATGGCAAGAACTTGAATTGATATAACTTCTCATCATAGAATGGTATCAATACAGAAGGAGGCCATTTGGCTTGTCGTGTCTGAGATAGCTCTTTGCCAGAGCAATTCAGCTAGTCCCACTCCCCCATCCGTTTCCTGTAGCCCTGTAAATTTTTTTTCCTTAGTGCCATTTTCCAAATCCCTCTTGAAAGCTTTGATTGTATTTGCCTCCACCACCCTTTTCTGGCAGTGGATTCCAGATGGTAACCACTCACTGCATTGCATTTTTTTTCCCTCCAGTCACCTTTTGGTTCTTTGGCCAAATCAGCTTACATTGGTGTCCTCTGGCTCTTTATCCATCTGCCAATGGGAACAGTTTCTCCCTGTCTATTCTGTCCAGACCCCTCATGATTTTGCAGACCTCTATCAAATCCCCTCAACCATTGCCTGTCCAAAGAGAACAACTCTAGCTTCTCCAATCTATCCATGTAACTGATCTCCCTCATCCCTGGAACCATTCTTGTCAATCTTTTCTGCACCCTCTCCAAAGCCTTCACATCCTTCCTAAAATGTGATGCTCAGAATAACACAATATTCCAGTTAAGGCCCAACCAATGTTTCATAAAGGTTCACCACAACTTCCTTGCTTTGGTACCCTATGCCTCTATAAAGCCCAGGGTCCCATTTGCTTTTTCAGCGACTTGGTCAACCTGCCCTGCCACTCTCCGTGATATTTGCACATGTACCCCAGGTTTTTCTGTTCCTGCAGCCCCTTTAGAATTTTACCCTTTAGTTTATATTGCCGCTACTCAATCTTCCTATCAAAAAAGTATCACTTTAAACTTCTCTGCATTAAATTTCATCTGATTTTTGTCTGTCCATTCCACCTATCTATGTTCTCGAAGTGTATCACTATCCTCCTCACAATTCGCAAGTTTTGTCATTAGCAAATTTGGAATTGTCCTCTCTACACCCAAGTCTCGATTCATTAGTATAGATCAAAAGAAGTGCTCTTAATACTAACCCCTAGGGCAACGCCTCTGTATGCTTTCCTCCAGTCCAAAAAAATAACCGTTCACCACTACTCTTTCCTGTAACTCAGCTGACTACTTACACATGCTGCTACTGTCCCTTTTATTCTTGGCTCAAACTTTGCTAACAAGCCTGTTATGTGGCACTTCATTCAATGTCTTTTGGAAGTCAAGATATACCTCATCAACTGCTGTTACTTCGTCAAAAAAGATAAATATGATTTGCCTTTAACAACTTCACTTAATTAATCCATACTTGTCCAAGTGACTGTTAATTTTGTCCCAAATAATCATTTCTGAAAGTTTTCCCACTGAGGTTAAACTGACTGACCTGCAGTTGCTGTGTTTATCCATTCACACACCATCCAGACTGCCTTCACTATCGCTGGATCAAAATCCTTTAAACACCCATTCGGACAGCACTGTGGGTGTACCTACACCAGATGGACTGCAGCGGTTCAAGAAGGTGGCTCACGACCACCAACACCACAAGGGCAATTGGAGGTGAGCAACAAATGCTGGTCTTGCCAGAGACACTTGCATCGCCTGAAGGAATAAAACAGAAGACCTGTTTGTGAACGAGGGTGGAACATGTACAAATCTGCTTTATCTGGCATCACCTCCAATAACCAAGGAGAATTGAAAGATTATGGCCAGTACCGTGGCAATTTTCACCTCAGCATCCACAAATCCATCTCATCCAGTCCTGGTGTCATCAACTTAAAGTACAGCCAGCCTTTGTAGTACCTCATTTATCATTTTGTTTAGACCATCCGCTATCTCACCTACTGTTTTGGCCACAAGTTGGGCAGAATCATCTCCCTTGGTAAAGACAAATGCAAAGTATACATTTGTACCTCAGTCACGCTCTCTGCTTCCTTGTGTAGATCCCCTTTTTGGTCCCTAATTGGCCCTACCCTGCCTCTTAATACCCCTTTGCTATTTATATGCTTGTAGCAGACTTTTTGATTCTCTTTCATGTCAGCTGCTAGTCTCTTCTCATATTCTCTGCCTCTTTCATTTCCTTTTTCACTTCTGCTCTGAACTCTCAAATATTGTTTCAGATACTGTGCATTACTTTGAAGTGCTGTCACTTGTGTAGATGAACATCTACATGCTGTTCATGCAGTAAGGACCCACAAACAGTAATGAGATAAATGACTTGTTAATTTCCTAAGTGATTGGAAAAAGATAAATGCTGCGTCAGCTTAATGCCTCATCCAAAGGACGGTGTTTCCAACAATGCAGTATTGCTTCAGTACTGCCCTGAAATTTGACTAGATTATGGTTACCTTTTTATTTCAAGGTGAGAAGGTCATCAACTGAGATTTGTTGCCTCAAGTCAAATGTCTAATCATTAGTGGCTCCTAAGATTGTTTTTGCCTGCTTTCTACTGTGATATAACTCTTTCTTGTAGAAACAGAAAATGCTGGAAATACTGAACAGGTCAGGCAGCATATGTGGAGAGAAACATAGGAAATGCGAGAGGAGTAGGCCATTTGGCCCCTCAAGCCTGCTCCGCCATTCAACTAGATCATGGCTGATCATTACCTCAGCACCATTTTCTTGCACTATCCCCAAAATAGTTAACGTTTCATGTTTGTGACCTTTCATCAGAACGATCCAAAGTTGGAAAGGTTTTGAGCAAGTGAAAGGGGTGGGGGAAAAGAAAAGAGGTCTATGATCGGGCGGAAGGCAGGAGAGATTAAATGATAAAAAGTTTCATGGTACAAAGTCAAAGGGAATGATAATGAGACAAGTAAAGAAACAGAAGATGTGCCTGAATGAGGAGTGAATGGCAGGATAGCAACCATCCAAATGCATAGTAGAAGGATTAAGAAAGAAATGCAGTTGAGGAAAAAAATGAATAATCACATTTCTAACTTTCGAAAGTTCTGATGAAAGGTCACAGACCTGCAATGTTAACTTTGTTTTTTCGCTCCACAAATGCTTCCTGACTTGCTGAGTATTTGCAGCATTTTCTATTTTTGTTTCAGATTTCCAGCATCTGCAGTATTTTGCTTTTGTATCAGAGTTGTTTCATTTCGTTCCCGAAAAAACAAATCTGGTCATACATGATTTAAGGGTTAACTGCCATAGCAAACGTTAAATTTAAGATGGGTATCTCAAAGTATCTTGCAGCTGCACGTAAACCAATTTCTAAAATGCCAAGTACCCTGATAAATGTGTAGATATTGGACTGATGATATGCCAGCTCTTTGTTCTTGGGGAATGCCTCAAAACTGGAAACTATAGAGCAGGCATATTAACAGTCTAATACTGTTGTGTTCTCTTCTGTACTGGCCCCAGATGCAAGTATATTCCCCTTTTCTCCAGTAAGAAATTAACAACCCAGTGATAATTAATAACGGGAATGGAGTCACATTATGGTTTTAACCCAATTTGAAATGTTTCAGTTGAAATTAGCCAATGTAGCAAATCTTAGTTTACTGAACCTCTTGCCTGCTGCTTGGTGATAGTTAAGCACCAGCTTTTCATTCTATGTAATGTCACCGTGTCAAATAATTTCTGATAAATGGTGTCTGCAAGTAGAAATTTTAAAATATATCTGCAGCATCATATGATCTGCATAGTAAGATTTGATGCAATTTAATGACTGCCGAAAGTTTAGTTTCCTCTTTGCACAGTATACTGGTGCAGCCATGAGCTAGTGATGTCTTCGCCAAATGCTCTAAGTGCCATTGGCTACAGCTTGGTTCTAAGTGAGGGAAATCGAAGCAGACATTCAGGTCAACGTATAGTGGCTAGTGGTATTGATGTACAACTTTCATTAGTGACACCCTGGAATGCAGTTTGGATTCCTTGAGCCACTTCACAATACTTCTCAACAGAATCATTGTTCCTTTTGCAGACTTCATGGTTTCATTTGGAGCGCTGCATTAATATTTATTGTCCCTGTGGTATTACTCCTTGCCTCTAAGTTAGAAGGTTCATTTAGAAACCTGCATATAATCTCGGCTGACACTTCAGTGAAGTACTAAGTATGTGCTGTGCTATCTGATGGGCTGTCTTTTGGATGAGAAGCTAAACTCAGGCCCTGTCTGCATGCTTGATAGGATGTAAAAGATTGCACGATTGGAAGAGCAGGAGGCTTCCCCTGGTGTCCTGGCCAATAATTATTCCTCTGACAACATCACTAAAAGATTATTAGCACGTTGCTGTAAGCATATTGCTGTTTGTGGGAGTTTGCTGTGCACAAATTGGCTGCTGTGTTTCCCTTACAGCAACAGTAACTACACTCCAAGAATACTTGATTGGCTATACAGCGCTTCGGAGCGTACTATGCTTCTGAGAGGTACTTTCCAGTGTGGGATGGCAATGTTACAAATTTGTTGTGAACGATATTGGTTTGATTCAGAAAGGAGATCAATTCTTAACTCGGCTTCAAAATGTCTTTTTAAAATAAGAGGTTGATGTAGATCAGATGCCAAAAAGGGAAATAATGCAAGATAGTTGTGGTTACATGTGAAAACATTTATTTTCTTCTACTTTCACCATTACCTTTACATTATTGATATTAATATGGGTGCAGATGTGTATGGTCACAAAATTGAACTTGGTAGTAAAATTTTATATTTTTCAAACCAAATTCACAAAACACTTCAATGTTGTCATTTAAAAAAAAATATATTACTGGATTTGCTGTAGGGGAAAGGCTTTTAATGAAAATGATCTGACTTAATTGGATTCTTGAATGAAAAATCTTAGCCAGTTGAACTGACTTAGTCATGACTATACTGTGAAGAGAACAGTGTTATCCTGGATCTGGATACCATGCCAACAGTCTGCCAGACTGGAATGGTTTTTCCTAATAAAATGCTGCCACTGGGCAGTTGTTTCTTATGACTTCAGGAAGATTTTAAAATCCACAGCAGCCAGTATCCCCCTCAGGACTCTAAGAATGTTTTTGGGGGGGAAAAAAGTAGTTGCTTAACGCTTGACCGTCGGCACACTTTCGGGTATGCTTCATGTCATAAACAAATGAAACTGCTTTACAGAGAAGCATGTAATGAAATAATTGTGCAGCTCCTGCTGATCATTTTCTCCCTTTTTCCCCCGCCCATCAAAACACCTTAGCCAATTGACATCTGATGGCTATAGTACAAATGCTTCATGACAGAGCCAGTAAACCATATATAATCTTTTGCTGTCTGTCTGACATTGAGTCCCAGTGACATAATGAAAGGATCAGTGGTGGATTTACCTTTTGAGACTGGTGTCTGTACATTTCAATCTTAAAAAGTGAAGTGCTTTATCTTCTAGTATCCTTAAATTCAACAGGGAAAGGTTTACTTGATTGAAATGGACATTTCACAGTTTTTAACTTTTGAATGGAACAGCACTCTTATTTGCAAAACTGATTTCTCCCCTTCCAAATTCTCATAGCTTCAAATGAACTCACTGTGCATTTGGTTTTCCCTGTAAGTTAATAACCAGTTCCATTTGATCACTAGTTTAGCTAATGTTTGAGCCAATCTCGGAACATTTGCCACTTTCAGCATCTACTGTCCTGGCTCGTGTGATGGAGACCTGAAGCTCCGAAGACGTGGGAGGAGGGAAGAAAGCGTTTCATACCTTGTCATATTTGCATACTTTGTTGAGGGAAGGGGGAAGCAAAGTCTCATTAGCAGTATGAGCGCAGGATCTTCATTAAGTTTTTTGGATGCTTTTAACTCTTTTGTGGTTGCTCTTTGTGAGTAGCTCATCAGATCATTTTTTCCCCTCTGATCTGTTAAACACCGAGCCTGTGAAGTTATTGCCGTTAATGCTGTGCCAAGTGGTTGAAGGTGACCAATGGAGATGGATGCTTTGCATGACTGATCCTGAGACTTTTGTAGTGCTGAGCTGACAATGGTAGTTCTTTTCATTTTTTTTTTATTTTTGTCACTTTTTTGAAATACAGAAGGCATTGCACTGCTGACTCATTGAGGAGCAATATGTTGACTTTATGCCTGCAGTTGTCGAACTTTCTAATGTAACCCAACGCAGAATGTTTTGCAGTCAGTTTAACAGATATGGACATCTAAATTTTTAACTTGTGTATTTGCAAGGGTTGTGTTGCACACAAGGGTACTCGATACAAAAATTGTTCTGTTAATTAAAACCTAAACAAGTTAAAATATGGCATCCATTCTATAATGTTGACCTTTAATTTCACCTTACTTGGGAGGTTTTTATTAGTGTTTTGATACTTTCCTCGGGGAACGGGTATAGAGTCCAAATGCTTCAACTGGTCTCATGCTGGTGATTTTCATGATTTGCATTTTATTTTTTTAAAACCTTGGCTCTTGCCTCAGATGGTTCCTTTCTTTAGTTTCCAAGATATTTCAAACAGCTCTCAACCCATCTTTGTCTTCCAGCTGTTTGAGTAGAAAGAAAATCATAATATTCATGGCGAGAAGTTTGTAAACCCATAACTGAAACTTAAACTGTATAAGTTCTCTTTGATGAAGCAGCCACTGATAAATCTTTGTTTTCGTGTTTGTGAATCCATTCGTTTGCCCGAAACAGCCATAAAAAGCCTTTGCATCAAGATAATTCAGATTAAATTTTTGGACGTTGACTTTAGCCGCGGTTTCCAAGTTTGTAAAGTTAAGTTTACTCAAGATTCGACCGTTGTATGTCTAGCCATGGTCTTATTCAGATAAGTCTCTGGTGCTATGTAGGTCGTGAATATTTTTTGTTCTGCTACGGCAGATGAAATCTTGACATTAATTTCTCCCTCTTAACCTTCCACTCGCCCTCACTCATGGGTAGTCTTGAAACTGGAGTGAAGTTTCTCATGTTGTTTGGTGTTTTATTGTAGCCTAAGTATGGTACCAGTTCCCCAGTGCCACTCCAAGATTTGAGAATGTAATCTATTCTGACATTTCAGTGCAGTACTTAAGAGTGTGCATTACTGAAGCTGCTTTCTTTTGACTGAGGCGCCATTTGCCTGTTCAAGTTAAGATATTGAAAGGTTCCATGGCACCAAGTTCTCTACGTTTTTAAGACGCTTCTTAAAACTGACCTCTTGCTTGTCCTAATATCCTTATGTGACTCTGTTTGATAACTGTCCCGTGAAGCATCTTGGGATGTTTTACTACAGTTGAGGTGCTATGTGCATGCAATTTGTAATCGTAAGAAGAGCTGGGAGTTCTCCCAGTGTCCTGGCCAACTGTTATTCCTCAGCCAACAATACCAAAAGGAATTAATTGGTTATCTCATGGCTGTTTGAGAGATCTTACAGGTATTACTGACATTAAGTTGAATAATAAATGGGCTCGTTAATATTTTCTCGTCCAGAACTTTTTCTGTCAAATGTTTCTAGTTGTATGCAGTCAACTGAAAATGATAGATGAAAATAATCCAAATAAATTATTTAAACAATTTGCTCAGTTAATTTTTGTGGTACTAGCTGGCTTATGAAAGTTTTATGAAAGAAAAATGTGAGTTTTTGATCATTTTCCTTCAGCTTTTTGTTAGATTTTACTCATTTTTCATGTTTGCTTAAAATTAAGTATCTATATTTAGGATTCTGAGAGACAGGATTTATATGCATTTGGAAAGGCATGGTCTGATTAGGAATAGTCAGCATGGCTTTGTGCGTGGGAAATCATGTTTCATGAATTTGATCGAGGTTTTCGAGGAGGTGACCAAGAGGATTGACGAGGGCAGGGCGATGGACTTTGTCTGCATGGACTTGAGCATGGCCTTTGACAAGGTCCCACATGGTAGGCTGGTCCAGAAGGTTCGAACACATGGGATCCAGGGTGAGCTAGCAAATTGGATACAAAATTGGCTTGGTGATAGGAGGCAGAGGGTGGTAGTGGAGGGTTGTTTTTCAGATTGGAGGCCGGTGACCAGTGGTGTGCAGCAGGGATCGGTGCTGGGCCCTCTGTCATATATATTAATGACTTGGATGTGAATGTAAGGGGCACGATTAGTAAGTTTGCAGATAACACCAAAATTGGTGGTATAGTGGACAGTGAAGTAGGTTGTCTCGGGTTACAATAGGATATAGATCAACTGGGAAAGTGGGCAAGGGATTGGCAAATGGAATTTAACGCAAACAAGTGCGAAGTGATGCATTTTGGGAAGTTAAACCAGGGCAGGACATATGCAGTGGATGGCAGGGCCCTGGGGAGTGTTGTTGAGCAGAGACACCTTGGGGTGCAAGTACATAGCTCCCTGAAAGTGGCAACACAGTTAGACAGGGTGGTGAAGAAGGCGTATGGCATGCTTGCCTTCATCGGCCGAGGCATTGAGTACAAGAGTTGGGACGCCATGTTCCAGTTGTACATAACGTTGGTTAGGCCGCATTTGGAGTAGTGTGTGCAGTTCTGGTCGCCGCGCAGGAAAGATGTGATTAAGCTAGAGAGGGTGCTGAAAAGATTCACAAGGATGTTGCCTGGTTTGGAGGGCTTGAGTTATAAAGAGAGATTGGATAGGCTGGGTCTGCGAAGGAGGCTGAGAGGGGACATGATAGAGGTATATAAAATTATGAGAGGCATAGTTAGGGTAGATAGCCAGAGTCTGTTTCCCATGGCAGGGGTGACTAAAACTAGAGGGCATAGATTTAAGGTGAGAGGGAGGTGGTTTGAAGGGGATCAAAGGGGTAAATTTTTCACACAAAGCATAGTGGGTATCTGGAATGAGCTGCCTGAGGAGGTGGTGGAGGCAGGAACTGTAGCAACATTTAAGAGGCATCTGGACAGGTACTTGAATGCGAAAGGCATAGAGGGATATGGAATTAATGCAGGCAGGTGGGATGGATAAGCATTATGGTCGGCATGGACACGGTGGGCCGAAGGGCCTGTTTCTATGCTGTACGACTCTATGACTCTATAACAAATCATACTTTTGTTTTGTGTCGCCTGTGGCACTTCCAACCAGTTTTAAGTGCAAAGCTCAGATGTGTGCTGGATGCGGAAGGTATTTTTAAAATATTTTTGATGCAGCCAAGTAGCTTTTAATGTTGGTGTAATGTAAATTCTAATGTCGATTATAGACTTTTGAAAACTATATGGCCCTCGTATAGAAAAAAAAAGGCACACTGGATAGTCCCTGTGTTTTTTTTTAATGTACTGAGTAAAATATTGCTCATTGTTATTGCTTACTCTTAGAACTGATGGTGAGATATTGAGCAGTGACAGCCCTTATGATTTGCCAAACAAATGCTTTCAGTCTGTGGGCTTAGGTCATGTTTTCATAATGGGACTTTCCATATGTCAAACAAAATTTCCAAATACAAAAATGATCTTGGCTTTAGAATGTTGGCACTCATGGTATGTAATCATGGCTTTGTTCTCACTGTTGTAAAGGCATGTCTGTAAGCTTCAGACGCTAACCTGTTTGTCAGTGTGTGAAATTCGCTAACCTCCTTTTGTAAGCAAAATGTGATTGGCAAACAGTGTAACTTTTGTCTGTCTTAAAATTGTGCTGCTGCTGTCTGGTTCCCAGGTGTGAGCTTCAGGCAGCCAGCTGCTAACCCAAAGTAAAACTGCTGGAGTTCTGATGAAAGATTGTCAACCTGAAAGGTTAATGCTGTTTCTGTCTCCACCAATGCTGCCAGACCTGCCGAGTGTTTCCAGTATTTTATGTTTTTATTGCAGATTTCCAGCCTCTGCAGGGTTTTGTTTTTGTAAAACTGCTGGAACTTCCTAAGGCCAGTGGCCTAAAAAACCTGCTTAAAAGTGGGTGCTTTGAGTTATTGTGTCTCAGTTGGAACAGCAGTTTAGTTACTACAGTTGATCTCTTGTAATTGGGATAGGGCGAGAGAAATCAAACTGGGTTCTATTTACTGATTCCCATCCATCGACACCCCCCTTCCCCCACCTTTTTTGGAGTGTGCTTGTCTGTGGACAGTAAGAACAGGACTGTGCCCAACTGTGTTACACCCCCCCCCCCCCCCCCAAACACCTTATGGTACAGTGGTTGATACAATTCACTGTCTACAATTATGCTTGCAAATTGGCCAACTGATACAATAGCGAGTACCTGGGACCCGTGGAAGGACAATTCCCAGGGGAGACGTAGTAGGTTGGGATGGAGGGTGTGCTGCAGCGGTGAAGGGGAAAATACAATATTGTCGTCTGCTTTCTAATCCTTGATCAACAATCTGTGACAGAATGGATGATTCCTCCCAGGTCTCTGTTTCTGAAATTGAGGCAAAAATGCAGCCGCAAACGCCTTCCCTGTCCTTCCCAAACTCCAAACGTTTTTCTGTGGAGGTGTCAGCTTCTCATGAAATCATGGCTCAGATTGCAACTCAGTGAAGGAGCAATGACAAAGCCATATTCCACCTTTTCATAGTGGTGTTCGTTGGAATGCTGTTCTGGTGTGTGCTTTAGTAAAGTTCTAAAAATGAACAATCAATTCAATTATTTATGCCAACTCCTTTCTCTAACACTGATTTTTCTGAAGGCAAGAATCTTGTGTTGGTAAAAAAAGTTCCATCGGCACGACTACCCTCCAGCAGCTTCTACAAGTGACCATTCGACTTGCAAGACAATGTGTATAAAGTAGCTATTCTGTGCTGAGCCCAACCTTAAAATACATGCATGCCACAAGTTAACTTTCCATCAGGAGTCATTGGATAGCACTTGGGAGCAAGGAGCCCTGGTCTTTGTATTGTTCTGCCTTGGCGTTAGCTGTGTTGCCCTGTTTGAGATCAACTGATGAGGCATAGAATGGGGATCCAAGGTGGGGCCTTTGAATTTTGAGTGGCTCAGTTTGATGTTTGGTACTGAAATGATGCGTGAGTAATCTGGGGAAAGTGCATACATCTTTTTAAAAAAAAAAGTTGTAAAAATCTGATTTTCCAATTTGTACATAAATCAGAATTAGTCGTTGGAATGCTCGGATGTTCCCCTGTGACTTTCCCAGCACAGGGTGTTCTCTTTTCAGGTCAGCAGTGTGGCAAGGATATTTCACACATTCCAGTCATGGCCGAGTGAAAATAATTTGCAATATGCAGTAGGGTGTTTTTTTTATTTCAAAGCTCAATTCTTTATGGAAGACAAGACACTGTAGTTTGAAAATCTTTTTGCCTGAGTTGCTGCTTTCTCCTGTTTTGGAAGCTGAAACCCGCATTGTGTATCTCAAAAATTATAATGAAGGTATTAAACTTGTTTTGAACAGGTTGCAAACTAAGTGTTTTTTTTTTAAATAGCAAATAACTTGGAGAGAAGCTTTCAGTGTTCTCCATGTTGATGCTGTTTCCAGAAAAAGGTATTACTATGGATATGTTTGAGGCTGACTGATTAAGACAGGGTATATTAAAGAGCAGTATAGCTTGAAGCTTGTTGCTTTTGATTGTCTGAGATAGGAAGCCCTTCCTATTGCAGACAAGTCATTGTCTACTTTTCCAGTTTTATTACCAATGGTGTAAACTGTAAATTTCGATGCAGGTACACTTGGCTTTGAGGGTGCTACCATATTCACAGAATTACAGTACAAATTCCAATGTGGACATTAAGTGTCTAGTCAAACCAGTTTTCATTGGTGTTTACACTTTAACAAACAGCAGTCCTCATCCCATGTTCCTGTTTTGTTCTCATATCCCTTCATTCTGCTTTCCTTTAACCACCCATCTGATACATTCTTAAATGTTGACATGTTCTCTGCTTCAAGCAGCAACTGTCATTGCATTCCACAGCCTCTCAATCCTCTTGTGGAAAGGTTTTTTTTCTTATCACAGAATTTCACATTTTGTTTTAGCCGAATCCTGAAACATTATAATTTTTTATATAAGTCCACCTCATCCTCTGCTCACTGAAGCATGTCAGTCCTTGGTAAAGATGATCAAAAACAATTTAATTCAAGTAGGGCTGCCTACGTTTATGCAGCACCCAGAGAACAGTTGAAGAGCAATTGAGGGTTAAGAGGGCATCACCTATCTGATGTATTGGCTCACAATTGTAAGTGGTATGAAGAAACTAAGGAAGGGCGTAAGGATAAGAAATTTAAGGCTGTTTTTAATCATGCTTCAGTATGGGAGAGCACTACATTGTGTGGTACAGACCATGTAGACAAGGGATGGCCTATGTTAAATTATTGGTCTGTGTTAAGTTAACCACCATGGTGTACCAAGTGCTACAGTCCACCTCCGAGGAGGAGAGTTGAGAGAGCAGTTGCCCAGCATTTCTGTTTATCCAGTCACTTCGACTGGAATTGTGCATCTGTTGGACATTGGTCGAGGAAAGGATGATGCTTTGATATGATGCCCATCACCATAGTTCTGATATGGCTCTGTACAAACCCTGAAGGCTCTTGCTTAAAGGATTGCCGCTTAACTCAGTTGACACAGCTTAAGTCATTGCTTTCAGGAGAAGAAAAATCCAGCAAAGAAATTGGAGGAGCTAAGATTAAGTTTGCAAAATGTTCTAATCATTTACATGTCTGTCCTTCCCAGAAATTATAAGTTACAGCATGGGTGAAAGAACTTCATACTTTTTTAGCTTTGCACTTAATTTCACTGTGTAAGTATTCCCAGATGGCAAAGTTTAATCAGTTTGCTTCACTCTCTTGATGCTTTGTTTGGCAGCACTGATTATAGGATTGTAATATGATGAACAAAGGCCATAAAAACAGTTAAATCCGTTTTCCTCCCATCTGAAGGGAACTTTTTGAAAGGGACCTTATGGATATTTACTATGTTTTTCTTCTGCAGATGTTGGTGCACAAGTACATATAAATGTACAACAAACTGACTTGTTTTGTCCAGTGCTGCTAGCTTTTGAAAACATGGTTTGTGGGTATAGAAACATTGAAAATATAGATGTTGGCTTTGCATGTTGTGCTTTTGGCATATTTCCAATGCAGCAGACTGAAATGCTGGAAGATTCTGGCAGCTACTGTTGATGCAAGGCAGCCAAAAAGCCTGCAGAACAGATGCTGAAATTTACTAGTAATAAGCTGAGTCGCAAGAAGAGAATGATTAGTGCTGCTGATTGAGCGAGCACTGAATCTGAGCACTGCAATTTCAATCTTGCTCAAAACTAATACTACATCCAGTTCTTTTGTAAGAGCAAAGTGGAGTTGAGTTTCTGGTGTTTCAAAGCCTGAGGATCTTTTTGTTATTTTGTGGTTTTGGTGCCCTGAAGAATTTTTTTGTTTTTAGAATTCAAACATCTTTGAATAGACCAGAGAGGTTCTTAAGTTTCAGCCTGTTAGCTGATGTGAATACTCATTATGTTCAATTTTTCAAAATGGATTTTATTTTTTTACTTCTCTTGGTATCTATTCTCTAATTACAAATGTATTTGATTGTTTCTTATACTTTTTAACTCTTGGAAATGTGATGTCATCTTCCAATCAATAAAAAGTTCACTTTCTTTTCCAGGCAACTGCTTGAATTAATACTTCTCATCAGAACAATCTACTAAGACAGAGACTTCCTTGGGTAAGTAAAGTTGTGTTGACAATCCTTTTTTTCCCCCCTCCCGCCCCATGTCTTAAATGAAAGTCTGAGTGGCTGAACACCATTCACTGGTTACTAAGGTTCAGCCTTGTTCTGCTACTGACAATCTGGATAATCAGTCATCCAAGTATGTTCAGCCTCCTGTTATGTAAATCATCTAAGTATACTCTTTTCAAAGGCGTGAAGTGCACAGTCGAAAAGAAAACCTATTCAGTGCTTAGTACAATGTGTAATATCTAAAATAGTATGGTTCCTGTGCAGTGGAAAATTGGTTCAGTGCTATGTGTCTTTGTGCTGCTCAAGAAGTGGGCACAATGGAACCTTCACTGTTTGATCCTTATTTCCCATCATGTCTTTTTAAATGTAGAAGTTTTACGAGGTGGGCTCCATTCTATAGTTCCTGATACTCAACCATGTGTGAACACTGATTTATTAACATATCTTCAGAAATCTGGATGATAAGTCATCAGTGTATGTTGATGGTCCGCCAGATTTTATTTACTTTTTATTGCATTTCATCTTTGCTTGGTGAATTAAATGACAATATTTTACATTTACATTTTACATATATACATTTCTGTGCCTGGAGTATTGTACCCTATGTGTAAGCATAAATTTGCAAGTCGTCTCATACTTGTAGGAGAAAAGGCAACCAGAGAAGTTGCATGCTATGTAATTTCTACACCTCCCTCTCCTATATGACATTCTATAAAACCCAGCTGTTTGACCAGGCTTTCTGTTACCCTGCATAATATCTAATTCTTCGGCTAGATGTTCATTATTTTTGGTTTTGGTTTTGCGGCACAGTGGCGCAGTGGTTAGCACCGCAGCCTCACAGCTCCAGGGACCTGGGTTCGATTCCGGGTACTGCCTGTGTGGAGTTTGCAAGTTCTCCCTGTGTCTGCGTGGGTTTTCTCCGGGTGCTCCGGTTTCCTCCCACAAGCCAAAAGACTTGCAGGTTGATAGGTAAATTGGCCATTATAAATTGTCACTAGTATAGGTAGGTGGTAGGGAAATATAGGGACAGGTGGGGATGTTTGGTAGGAATATGGGATTAGTGTAGGATTAGTATAAATGGGTGGTTGATGTTCGGCACAGACTCGGTGGGCTGAAGGGCCTGTTTCAGTGCTGTATCTCTAATCTAAACTCTGTGGAGCACCGTAGGACATTTTTCTACTTTAAAAACAGCAAATATTGTATTGGTGATAGTGCAAATGTGACACTTCTGTCTTTTTAGACTTATTTTCCAATCCACTTTCGCAGCTTCTGGTTCTTACTACCTTAATTAATTTTGCAGCCCACTTGAACTGTGTTTAGTTCTCCCTGCTGACAAATTACAGCCACAGCTTGGGTAATAAATAGAAGGATACACCTCAGAGACCATTCACCCATCATGCCGATGTCAGCTCTTTGAAAGAGCGATCCAGTTTGTCCCATTGCCTTGTAAGATTTGATAAGATGGGGTGGTTTATGCCCCTTTTTATGGTGGGAATGGATTTGGCAGCTCAAAGCTTATGAATCGGCTTTATTGAGATAAAGGAAAGGACAAGTCTATTAAGTTTTCAGATAAACTCACAGCTGCAGTGACCCAGGTTCAATTCTGGGTATTGCCTGTGCGGAGTTTGCAAGTTCTCCCTGTGACCGCGTGGGTTCTCGCTGGGTGCTCCGGTTTCCTCCCACAGCGAAAGACTTGCAGGTTGATAGGTAAATTGGCCATTGTAAATTGCCCCTAGTGTAGGTAGGAGAATGGTGGGGATGTGGTAGGGAATATGGGATTAGTGTAGGATTAGTATAAATGGGTGGTTGATGGACGACACAGACTCGGTGGGCCGAAGGGCCTGTTTCAGTGCTGTATTTCTTTTTTTTTTAAAACTATTAGTGACAAACTCTGGCAGTAATTAACAGTCTAATATAGATACTACCCATATTAGAGACTGGACTGGGTAGCAGAGCGCACGACTCTATTGCAGCTTTTGGTTTTCAAGATTTTTTGCGCTCGCTCTCATTCCCCATGGCCCAGCAAATTTTTCTTTTGCAATTCTTCATTCAATTCCTTTTTTATAAATTGTTTTTGAAACTGCTTTGATGCTTTCAGACAGTACATTCTAGATTGTTTCAATGTGCTGTGTAAAACATTGCAAATAGATATGACACAGAAACCGGTCATTCGGCCCAACCAGTCCATGGTGACGTTTGTGCTCTACTTGAGCCTTATCTCAATCTATCATTGTAACCCTTTACTCCCTTCTCCCTCATATGCTTGTCTAGCCTTCCCTTAAATGCATCTATACGATTAGCTCCAACCACTCCCTACGAGAGCAGGTTCAACATTCTCACCACTGTTGGGGGTCAGAGGAACATAAGAACAGGAGTAGGCCATTGAGCCTGCTCCGCCATTCAATATGATCATGGCTGATCATTCACTTCAATGCCTTCTTCCCGCACTATCCCCATATCCCTTTGCCATTGGCATTTAGAAAACTGTCAATCTCTACTTTAAACATACTCAGTGAGCTTCCCCACTTCTCTCTCGGGTAGAGAATTTCAAAGATTCACAACCAAAAGAAAAGCAACACTCAACTCATTCAAAAGGAGTCCAGATATGCACCTCAAGTGCAGTAATCTGCAGGGCTGTGGACCAAATGCTGGAAGGATGGATTAGAATGGGTGGATCGTTTTTCGGCCGGCGCAGACACAATGAGCCTAGTGGTCTCTTTCTGTCCCTTAAACTTTCTAGGATTTTATTTCTGTTCTATAAAGAAATATCTCCTTGTCTCTGTCCTAAGTGGCTTCCCCTTTATTTTGAATTTGTGTCCTTCAGTTCTAGACTCCCCAACCAGGGGAAACATCTTGCCTGCATCTACCCTGTCTATCCCTTTAAATATTTTATAGGTTTCAAAAAGATTACCCCTCATTCTTGGCAACGCTAGAGAATACAGGCCCATGTTCCCCAATCTCTCTTGATACGCCAGTCCTGCCATCCCAGGAACAAGTCTGGTGAGCTTTCTTGCCCTCCCTCTATGGCAATAATATCCTTCCTAAGGTAAGGGGACCAAAACTGCGCACAGTCCTCCAGTTACAGTCTAACCAAGGTTCTATACAACTGAAGCAAGACTTCACTACTCCTGTAGTCTAATCCTCTTGCAATAAAGACTGACATACCCTTAGCCTCCTTAATTGCTTGCTACACCTGCATGTTAGCTTTCAGTGACTTATTAACGAGGACACCCAGGTCCCTTTGTACATCGACACTTTCCAATCTCTTACCATTTAAGACATACTCTGAACATCTGTTCCTCCTACCATAATGGATAACGTCACATTTTTCCACAATATATTCCATCTGCCATGCTCTTGTCCACTCACTAAGTCTGTTCAAATCCCCTTGAAGTCTTTACATCTTCCTCACAACACACATTCCCACCTAGTTTTATTTTGTCTGCGAACTTGGAAATACTACATTTGGTCCCCACATCGCAATCATTGATATATATTTTGAACAGCTGGGGCCCAAGTTCTGAACCTTGCAGTACCCCACTAGTCACACCCTAGCAACATGCCCCATTTATTCCTACTCTCTGTTTTTTGCCTGTTCACCAATCCTTAATCCATGCCAGTATATTACCTCCTATCCCATGTGCTTTACTTTTGCTAACCAAACTCCTGTGAGGGACCCTAACAAGCCTTCTGAAAATCCAAGTATACCTTGTCCACCAACTCACCTTTATCAATTCTATGTAACATTCTCAAAAAACTCCCAACAGGTTCATCAAACACAATTTTCCCATTCCTAAATCCATGTTGACTATGGCCCATCAGATCATTTATGCAAGTGCCCATTTATCACATCCGTTCGAATAGTTTCTAACATTCTCCCTACTACTGATGTAAGGCTAACAGGTCTGTAATTCCCTGTTTTCTCTCTCCCTCCCTTCTTAAATAGTGGGGTGACATTTGCTACCTTCCAATCGACAGGAACTGCTCCAGAATTTATAGAATTTTGGAAGATGATCACCAATGCATCCACTATCTCCATAGCTACCTCTTTCAACACTCTGGGATGTAGAATATCAGGTCCTGGGGTCTTATCAACCCTCGGCCCCATTAATTTCTTCAATACAACCTTCTTAGTAATAATTTCCTTCAATTCCTCACTCTCCCTAGTCTCTTGGATCTCTAATTCTGGGAGATTTCTTCTAGCTTCCTCAGTGAAGACAGATGTAAAATCATTCAGCTTCTCTGCCATTTCTCTCTTCCCCATTATAAATTCTCCTGACTCTGCCTGTAATGGACCCACATTTGTCTTAGCTAAACGTTTCCTTTTTACGTACTTGTAAAAGCTTTTACAGTCCATTTTTATGTTTTTAGCTAGTTTACATTGTCTATTCCTTTTTTTTCCAGTTTCTTGGTCCTCCTTTGCTTTATTCTATAATCCTCCCATTTCTCAGGTTTCCTACTATTTCTGGCAACTTTTTTTTTGCTTGTGCAATGTGGGCCAGCATTTATTGCCCATCTCTAATTACCCTTGAACTGTGGCTTGCTAGGCCATTTCAGAGGGCATTTAAGAGTTGCTCACATTGCTGTGAGTCTGGAGTCACATGTAGGCCAGACCAGATAAGGGCAGCAGATTTCCTTCCCTGAAGGACATTCGTGAACCAGATGGGTTTTTACAACAATCAACAATGATTTCATTGCCACCCTTAGACTAGCTTTTAATTCCAGATTTATTAATTGAATTCAAATTTCACCATCTGTTGTGGTGGGTTTTGAACCCATGACCCCAGGGCTCTGGATTACTAGTTCAGTGACATTACCACTACGCCATCGCCTCCCACTTTATAGGCCTTTTCTTTTAAACTTATGCAGTCCTTAACTTCCTTTGTTAGCCACGGTTGACTGCCTTTACTTTTGGGGTTTTTGTACATTGAAGGCATATATAGTTGCTGTAAACTCTGTAATAATTATTTGAAGACTGTCTGTTGTCTATGCACTGTCATGCACTGTAATGTATTTTTCCAATCTTCCTCAGCCAGTTTGCCCCTCAAACCGATATAATTTCCTTTGTTCAAATTTGACACCCTGGCTTCAGATTGAATTACCTCACTTTCAAATGTATTGTAGAATTCCATCATTATTAAGGTCACTCATCCCTAAACGTTTGTTTCCAACAAAATTATTAACCCTTTCTCATTACATAATACTGGTTCTAAAATATCTTGTTCTCGAGTCAGTGCTTCAACATACTGTTATAGAAAACCATCCCTACCATACTTCAGAAACTCATCTCCACAGCATCACTGCTCATTAGGTTTACCCAGTCTATGTGCAGATTGAAGTCACCCATGATTACTGTATTACCCATGCTACATGCTTCTCTAATCTTCTGATTGATACCATGCCCCACACTACCACTACTATTTGGCCTATAAACAACAACTATCAATGTTTGCTGCCCCTTGCTGTTTCTTAGCTCCACCCAAACACATTCCACATTTTATTATTTAGATCGGAGATCCTCCCTTACTAATGTACTGATCCCAACCCTTCTTATCAGCGCAACACCACCTCCTTTTCCTTTTTTCCTGTCCTTCCTAAGTGTCGAATATCGTTGAATATTCAGTTCCCAGTCTTGGTCACCCTGTAGCCACGTTCCCTTAATGGCAATTAGATCATACCCATTTACTTCTCTATGGGCCTTTAATTCATCTTGTTGCGAAAATGCTGCTTGCATTCAGGTAGAGTGCACTTAACCTTGTTGTCTTGACATTATTCTGTATTTTAAATCTAGTTGATGCTTGTCTTTGTTTCGCCTGCCTTCTAATGTCACTTGCTACTTTTCTACCTCCTGTTAACAGCTTTACTTCCTTCCAATTTGAGCTACCCCTCAGGTTCCCATCCCCCGACAAGCTAGTTTAAAACCTCATTATGGGCAGCACAGTGGCGCAGTGGTTAGCACCACAGCCTCACAGCTCCAGCGACCCGGGTTCAATTCTGGGTACTGCCTTTGTGGAGTTTGCAAGTTCTCCCTTTGTCTGCGTGGGTTTTCTCCGGGTGCTCCGGTTTCCTCCCACAGCCAAAGACTTGCAGGTTGGTAGGTAAATTGGCCATTATAAATTGCCCCTAGTATAGGTAGGTGGTAGGAGAATTGAGGGACAGGTGGGGATGTGGTAGGAATATGGGATTAGTATAGGATTAGTATAAGTGGGTGGTTGATGGCCGGCACAGACTCGGTGGGCCAAAGGGCCTGTTTCAGTGCTGTATCTCTAAACTAAACTAAACCTCCCCAACAGCACTAGCAAATCTCCCTGTGAGGATATTCGGTGTATCCTGTCGATCTTGTACAGGTCCCACCTGCCCCATAACAGTCCCAATGGCTCAGAAATCTGATGCACTCCTACAACAATTCTTCAGCCACGTGTTCAATTGACCAATCCTCCTATTCCAATGCTTTCTAACATGTGGTACTCTGGAGTAATCCTGAGATTAATGCTCGTGACATCCTGCTTTTTAATTTCCTTCCTAACTCAATAAAATCTGCTTTCAGGACCTCATCCTTCTTCCTACCTTTGACATTGGTGCCAATGTGGACCATGACCTCTGGTTATTCACCCTCTCCAGAAAGCACGTCCTGCAGCTGCTCCATCACATTCTTGGCCCGGGCACCAGGGAGGCAATATGCCATACTGGAGTCACGTTTACTGCAGTAGAAACATCTGTTAGGGGATTCAATAGTCAGTGGATCTATCACGATTGCTCTTCCACGCCTCCTCTTCCCATCTGTTCAGCTGAGCCACCAGTGTGGCTGCACTCCCCCAAGGAACCATCACCCTCACCACTATCCAAAATGGAAAACCGATTAGCAAGCAAGATAGGCTCATGGAACTCCTGCACTGCCTGCCTGGTTCCCTTGGACTGCCTGGCGGTCACCCATTCCCTCTCTGCCTGTATACTCCTAACCTGCGGTGTGACAACCTCCCTAAATGTGCTATCCATGTAGTCCTCCGTCTCACAGATGCACAACAGTGATTCAAGCCACTGCTCAAGTTCCAAATCCCGGAGCTCAAGCTTATGCAGCCGGTGTCACTTGTTGTAGATGTGTTTGGCTAGGATACGTGGTGTCCGTGACTTCCCACATACCGTAGGATGTACATTCCACTTGGTCGAGCTGACCTGCCATACTGTAACTTTAAAAACTATTTATTACAATTAGAAGTAGAATAACTTAGCAGTTACTCACCAATGAGCTTCTTCCCCTCTACTGAAGAAAGAGGCCGCTACTGGAGGCTGAAAAAAGGTGGCGCAGTGGTTAGCACCGCAGCCTCACAGCTCCAGGGACCCAGGTTCGATTCTGGGTACTGCCTGTGTGGAGTTTGCAAGTTCTGCCTGTGACCGTGTGGATTTTCGCCGGGTGCTCCGGTTTCCTCCCACAGCCAAAGACTTGCAGGTTGATAGGTAAATTGGCCATTATAAATTGCCCCTAGTATAGGTAGGTGGTAGGGGAATATGGGATTATTGTAAGGTTAGTATAAATGAGTGGTTGTTGGTCGGCACAGACTTGGTGGGCCGAAGGGCCTGTTTCAGTGCTGTATCTCTAAATAAAAAATGAGGAAGAAAGGAGCCCCTCCCTCACGCACCAAACTCTCACTTTACACTCTGTGCACTCAAAGTAGCTCTCGGAGCAAAACAAATTTATTTTCTCTTTCAATTTATAGTTCCCCTCCTTACTGAACTCCTTCATTTAACAAACTCCCTTTACACGCTGTGCCTTCCAGCAGCAGCAGGGTCAAGAAGTTGTGCTCTTCCCCACAAGTGGAAATCATCTCTGTCCATCCACTTCATTGTAACCTTTCATAATTTTGAAGACCTCCAATCGCTCAACCCCTCAGCCTCCTATTTTCAAGCCATGTATATCCATGGATTTCTGGCATCATCCTTGTAAGTTTTCTCTTCAGCCTCCCCAGTGCCTTTCTATCCTTATAAAATGATGACCAAAACTGCATGTAGTATTCCAAATGTGGTCCAGTCAAGGCTCGATACAGGTTTAGCATAACGTACCTACTTTTCAATTCTATCCTTCTAGAAATAAAGCCGAGTGTTTGGTTTGCTTTCTTTTATGGTCTTGTGTCACGGAACCGTATTTATTTTCTCCTCTGATTAAAACAGTGTGCCTTTTAAGACTCTGTTAAAAATAGTGTGCCTTTAAGACAGGCAGAGAAGCTTCTGGATTTCTGGCAGTGTGCCAGCTGCATAGCTGCATTTTGTTATCAAGGCAACAGCAGGGTAGAGAGAGGGTCACATGGTATAATGTTTCTACTTAATTGTGTAAATATCCGCTAAAACCATTTTTGAGACTCCAGTGAAGCGTGCAACTGAAGAGAAGAGCTGTCTATTTTACTCAGCAAAAATTCTCCAAGAAGCTGCAGGCTGAGTTAATTTCCTCAGGAGGGAAAAAATGCCCTTTTTTTTTTGAAGAGACTATTTGTATTGCTGAAGTAAAGATTTGACTGAGACAGTTTTAAAATTCAAGTTGACCTATTGTAGTGCTCATTGTTGAAAGAACTGTTCGCCTGCTGCAGCCGAAGTGTTTTGAATGCCCATCAAGAACAGACTATTTCATCAAATCTGTGTGGAGACTTCGAGTGGCATTTGATTTTCATATTAGAATACCTCATCCATGAGGAACATAACCCATGAAGACTTACTTATTTATTCTTAAGAACCAACTAATTTTTAAAACATTTAAAAAAAAAAGCTGATTTTTGAGTGTTTGGGTGAAGTTAGATTAAAGTAAGTTAAAAGGTCTTTAGACATAGGTTTATTTTAACAGTCTTTAAGATTTAGCTTTTTTACAATAAGTAGTTAATTTGTTGTCGTAAGATACCTGGTTTGGTCTCTTGTATTCTGGGGGTTACTAAAGGGTTTAATTTGGCTGTTTTCCAGTTGGTTAGGAAACTTTAATATGCTGCGACCTGTGGAGTGACGTGACTGAATTGATGGTGCATTGCTCCCGCTTCGGTCAGAACACTTGCAAATCAGTGGCACAACTTAGTGCTTGGTGTATTTGTACACCCGAATCCCTTTGTTCCTCTACCCCACCTAGACTCACAGCTTCCAAGCAATAAGTGATCTCCATATTGTTATGAGAAGGGGTCTAGTGGTTCCCCCTGGTTTAACCGTAACAGGGTTTAATTTTAGTAACATGTTTTTAGCTCCCCCTCAGTGAATCCTTGTTCACTGCTCCAATTGTAAGGCCAAAGAAATCAAACATGCATATGCGATAAACACACATGCAGATAGAGACAGAAAAAGTATAAAGAATAAAGGAGAACAGTTTGAGGAAATATCTGTTAGTTATTTACTGTCCTTTGAGTTCAATGTAGAGTCTTTGGTTGCTGGTAAATCCTGCTGTTCGTTGGGGCCCAGTTCACACTTCAACTTGTTTTGATGTAGGAGCCTTTTCTCTTCTGAGTTTCACGTGACTTCCCTGGGTTGGGTGGCTTGGGAGAAAGCGAGAGAGACAGCCAGGAGAGAGGCTTGCTTGTTCCAGCTTCAGTTGCAAAAACTGATTTCTGAATTCAAATTGTCCTGTGGCTAGTTCAAAAAACCTGGACCAACCAGTTAGTCATGTGACCAGTTGGTTTAACTAGTCCTAGCTTTGTGGATTGTATCATCTTAACAGGCCCGGGAATGCGCTTCCTTACACCTTCAACGTCTGGTGATCAAAATCTATTTGTGTTAATTGGAGCAGGGCATAGTCCTTTGTCTCCACAAGCCGCATCTCTTCGTATGCAAATGTCCTTCCAGCCCAGTGTCTGGTGATCTCTTTAACAAGTCATTTCTTCACTCCAGCAACAGTTTAAAATCAATGTTCGTATGACAAAATTAATATGCCTCCTTCTTGGCAGGTGAGGGTCTGCATGACAATATTGTTTGAATGAAAATGACGACCTCACATCTATCTGTGGTGATCTTCATTTGCCAATTGTTTGCCCGTTCTGCAAGTTTACTTATGTTCTCCCTGTAATTTATTGCCGTCCTCCTCAGTATTGACTTTCCTGTCACCCATAATTTGGTTTCATACACAAATTCAGGAACTGCATTTTTTGATTCCAGAATCTAAATTGTGAACCGTGGTCTCAGCATTGATCCTTGTGGAACTACAACTTCCCACCCTCCTGCCACTGTAAATACCTGCCCTTCATGACTGCCCTTTGCTTTCTGTCTTAAAACCAGCTATCAATCCACTCTGCAACTTATCCCTTGACTCTGCGTTCTCTATCTTTATTCATTACTTTATTATGGGGCATCTTATGAAAGGCCTTTTGAAAATAGAGATAAAATACACCTACTGCATTGCCATTGTCTATTCCCTGTTAGCTCTTCAAAAAATTCAATACAGTTGGTCAAGCAAGGTTTTAGCTTCTGAAATTCAGGCTGACTATTCATTATTATATTTTTCTTTTCTACATGTTCTATCCTCCTTTGGGAGGGATTCCATTATTTTTCCGACCACCAATGTTAAGCTGACTGGTCTAACATTCCCTGTGCATGTTTTGTCCCCCTTTAATATAGGAATTATGTTAGTTATCCACCAGTTCTCCGGTACTACGCCTTTTTTTTTCTAATCAACTATTAACTATGGATGTTAATGCATCTGCTATCTCTTCCCTAGTTTGCAATCCATCTGGACTGGGGCTTTATCCTCATTGAGATTGATTAGTTTATGCAGTACATCCCTTTTTTATTCTAAATGCACTTATCTCATTGCTCAGCTTAACATTCAGTGTTATGTTTACTGGTTGTATCTCCCTGGTAAATACCAAAATGAAGTAATTAGTATTTTTGCCATCTCTCTACTAGCTGCCGTATTATCCTGTCTATCCCTTAATGGTCCTTTTCCCATCTCTGCCTTTTTTATTAAATTGGTACGGCTTAATAATATTTGACTTTTATTTTATGTTCCTTGATTTAATTTCATAATTCCTCTTTGCCTTCCTAATTTTTTTTTTTACTCCTCTCCTAATCTCTTCGTAAGCACTCCTCTGCTGTCTATGTACTTAATGTATGCCTCTTTCTTTACTGCCAGTTCCCTTATGTATTTATTCATCCATGGAGTCTTGCTGATCAGTTTGCTCTTAGTACAGTGGAATATATTTTTCCAGTACCCCGAGCGCCGTTTTAAAAGTTTCCCATTGTTCTGTGTGGTTGTTTGCCAGTACTGTTGCCCTTTTTATTTTCCCAAGTTCGATTTTCAGCCCCTTTAAAATCAGCTTTTCTCCAATATGTTAATCTGGTTTTCATTATACTTATGTTCTTTTCTGTTATCATCTTAACGCATGTTATATTATGGTCACGATTGCCTAGATATTCTCTACTTTTACTTCTGATATCTGCTCTAGTTCATTCTTCATTACCTAGATCTAATAGCGAATCTTCCCTTGGGGGCTTTTACACATTGGATTTGAAAGGTGTCCTGTACGCATTGTAGGAACTCCATTCCTTTACCTGTCTCTTCTGTCCAATTATTATCTTTTGTAGTTGAATTCCCCCATGATGATGATTAGTCACAACTTTTTACTCAAATCCCTAATTTGTCTGCATATTGCTTCTCCTCCCTTCCATTATTAGGTGGTCTCTCGACTATACCAATTAGTGTGATTGATACTTAATTATCTTTTACCTCTACCATATGGATTCTATTTTTGTCTTGTTAGTTGTGTTCCTTTTTTCAACTGCCATTATGTTATCCCAAATAAGTACAGCTACTCTACCTTCCCTTTTTCCGCTCTATCTTTTCTAAATATTTCGTACCCTGGGAATTAATTCCCAGTTCTGATTTTTCTGTAGCCGTGTTTTGGTAATCCCTACTGTCTGGTTCCTCTCAATGCATGTCTCCAGCTCCCCTTTTTATTACAGGCACTGTGCATTACTGTACAGACATTTTAGCTCATTTTAATAGAATTTCTTCTCACTTTATGTTCCTTTTGGACCCTAGTTCTATATTTATTCCCTTGCCATCAATTCCCTCCCTTATAATTTCCCATGCTCTCTTTCCTTGTTTTGTTTACTGTTTAGGCTGTTTACATTTCTTGTAGATCCCTCCCACCCCATCTTACTAGTTTAAAGCCTTGGCCACCTCTCTATTTACCCTTTCTGTGAGGATCCCGTCCTATCATTACAGCTCCTTCCTGTCCAAGAACTGGTGCCAGTGTCCGATGAAAAGAAACCGTTCTTTCCGAAACCAGCCCTTTAGCCACATGTTAATTCTCCTGATCTGTCTGCTGCAATGCCAATTTACATGTAGCTTGGGCAATAGTCCAGAGATTATTACCCTCAAGGTCCTGCTTTTTAATTTAGAGCCTAACTCCTGATGGTGTTTTTGCATGTTGCCCCTGGTTCTTTTGTCAATCACCTCAGATCTGTGTGCTCTGGCTATGACCAATGTGCACTCTAATTTTTTTTGTGGTGCATGATTTAAATTCAATTACACGGCCACACGCACGCGGTAGCTTCAAGGGACTGACTTGTGTGGGAACCTTGGGGTTGCTGCAAAGCTTAGTGAGACATTGTTCCCATTGGCTGAGGGTCATCACCCATCAAAACATTGAATTACATTGAGTCTACAGAGAAACAGGTAATTTGCACCAACTTGGTCTGTGCTAGTGTTGATGCATCTCACAAACCACCTCCCATTTCTCCTCTTCTAACCCTATCAGCATACCTTCCTGTACATTTCCACTTCATTGTAATTATCTAGGTTTCCCTTTGATGCATTTATGCTATTTGCCTCAACAACAAAAGCGTGTACTTATATAGGGCCTTTAACATAGTAAAATGTCCCAAGATGCTTCACAGGAGCATTAACAAACAAAATTTGACACTGAGCCACGTAAGGAAATATTAGGGCAGATGACCAAAAGCTTCATCAGAGGTTTTAAGGAAATAAGAACAAGAAATAGAAGCAAGATGAGGCCATATAGCCCCTTCAGTCTGCTGTACCTTTAAATAAGACCATGGCTGATCTTTGATCACAACTCCAGTTTCTCACCCTATCCTTAATGTCGCTTGATACCCTTGGTGTCCAAAAATCTCAGCCTTGAATATATTCCAAAGATTCACAACCCTCTGAGCCATCTGACTGAAGAAATTTTTTCTCTTCAGTCCTAAATGGTTGACCCCTTATCCTGAGGCTTTGCCCTCCTAGCTCTAGACTCTCCTCAGCCAGAGGAAATGGCCTCTGAGCATCTACCCTGTTAAGCCTTCCCAGAATCTAATGTTTCAGTGAGATCACCTCTCATTGATAACTTCAGAGAGGATAGCCCATTCTATTTAGTTGTTCCTTGTAGGACAACCCTCTTGTCCCAGGAATTAGTCTAGTGAAGCTTCATTTCATCATCTGTAAGGCATGTATATCTTTGTTTGGGTATGGAGACCAAAGCCCTATATAATTGCAGCAGGACTTAGTTAATCTATGCGCCAACCCCCCCCCCCACTTTGCAATAAAGACTAACATACCGTTTGCCTTTCTAATTGCTTGCTGTAACTGCATGTTAACTCGTTCATTTACAAGGGCATCAAATCCCTCTGAACATGATCATTTAATAATTTCTCCCCATTTTTAAGAGTGTTTACTGTTCTTCCTACCAAAGTGAGTAACCTTGCCTTTCCTGACATTATACTCCATTTGCTACCTTCTTACCGCTCATTTAACTTATCTCTATTCCTTTGCAAGCTCTTGTATCCTTCTCAAAGGTTATTTTCCCACTTGTATTGTCAGCAAACTTGGACACATTGGCTTTGCTAAAGGGACCAAGTGCAGAGGTTCACAAACTTGACTTTGTGTACCCCTTTCCAGATCCACCAGCTGCCTGCTTTCCCGTCACAGCATGCAGGTTAAATATTTTAACCAAAGCCTAAGCATTGTACAAATTCTCTTACATGTACACAGTTTAAGTAATGCCTTACTAGTAATACTTGCCATTAATCTAAGAATGAGGTTTATTCTGGCATAGGCGCTTCATGTTTGGAGTGCTAAATGATAATTTGAGTTGTAAGTTGCTTTTTGTACAAAGGCTTTGAGGATATTTTGATTTAATTCCAGCAGTGGTGAAAATGTTTGTGTTTCACTGGATGCGGAATGGACCTCTCCCATCAGTTTCTCCTAAATTGAGTATGACAGTTAGTTGAAAACAAGTCTTCTAATAATTAAGGCACCAGTCTAACTTTGATCATTCCTTCCTATTTAACATTTCCCAGAAAAATATTCAGATACTGGAGGGTTATTTTTCCCAGAAGCAAAGTTGGTCCTCGCCGGTTTTAGTAAAAGCAATTCTTAGCACTGATATTAGTTTGTGTTGTAACCTCTGCACCTGCAAACTAAAACACATCTGCTTTTTAAGTCAACTTTTTCTCCGACAGCATTATTTTTAATGCATCCTATTGTACTACATCCACATCTAAAAATAGGATTGCTTATGCAGTTACTTTGAATGTTTTGTTTCCTTCTAAGTAATTCACATTTTAATGGCGCTGTTTCTTCGTCAAGTTACATGTTTCAGATTAAATTTGGATCATTGCATACTTAATAGTCAATTTTACCAAGAGACTGGATCAGTCAGCATGTGGAGTTGGTTAAAATGAGTCAAGCTCAATAAAATGACTGTTTCCAAAACACACAATAATTTGCATTTCTGCCAAAAAAAAACTAGTAAATAAAAGTTAAAACTAGCACCTTGAAAGATGGGAGAAAAGGCAGTACATAGCTTTTTGCTGCCCTCTATTTTCTTCTATGAATTTTTTTTTTTAAAAAGCTGAATAACTTGAATAGTGTAATATCTGGCCAGTAGTGGCCTTGGGAATTTCTTGATTGAAAGGCTTTTAATTTTAAACCAGCTTGCAAGTAAATGGTAGCTCTGCTTGCCAAAAATTTTAAATCTGGTCAAATGTTGCCAGCACACCCCAAAGACACATTTAGAAGCCCATAGTGCCATCAGTGTCGGTGACTGACAATTTGCAGCTTCTAATTTCATGCAAATTGCAACAAGTTACAGTGCAATGGGAGAAAACAAACAAGGGAATGCGTAAGGAGCTAAGTTAATATAGATTGTAAATAACTGGGGCCCCAGCGCTGATCCTTGCGACACCTCACTGGTAACAGCTTGTCAACCTTCAAATGACCTTACTGTTTTCTGCCCTTGAATCAATCCTGTATCCATGTAAGTAAAAAGGGAGAGTAGCAAGAGTGTACGTAGGTCCCTTAGAGGCTGAGAGGGGAGAAATTCCAATGGGGGAATAGGTAAATGGCAACGGCGTTAAATGTTTTTTATCTGTCTTCACTGTAGAAGACACAAACTGCGCCCCCCCCCCCCCCCCCCCACCCCTTGCCACTCCCCAGAAATGGTGGGAAACCAAGGGTTGAATAAGAATGAGAAAGTAATTAATATTAGCTAAGAAAAAGTACTGGAGAAATTAATGGGATGAAAAGCTGACAAATCCCCTGGATCTGATGAGCTACAGCCCCAGCACCATGAGCCCTTATCTTGTGCGACAATCTTTCTTGTGGCACCTTATTCGTTGCCTTTTTGGAAATCCAAATATACTATATCCAGGGGTTCCCCTTTATCTGCTCTACTAGTTACATCCTCAAAAAACTGATTTGTCCAACACAATTTCCCTTTCATAAAACCATGTTCACTCTGCCTAATCATATTATGATATTCTAAGTGCCTGAGTACTGCTTCCTTAATCATGGATTCCAGCGTTTTCTGTCTGACTGCAGTGCTAATCTGGACTGTAGTATCCTGTTTTCTCTCTCCCTCCTTTCTTGAATAGCTATGTTACTTTTGCTACCTTGAATCCACTGGGACCATTCCAGATTCTAGGGAATTTTGGAAGATCACAACCAGTGCTTCTGTTACCTCTGCAGCCACCTTTTTTCAAAAGCTCAGGAAATAGCCCATCAATCCAGGGGATTTCTTCAGTACTTTTTCTTCACTAATAATTACTTTAAGTTCCTCAGTCTTATTAGACTCTTGGTTTCCCACTATTTCTGATATTTTTTGTCTTTCACTGTGAAGACAGATAGAAAAGATTTGATGTCTCTGCTATTTCTTTGTCCCCCATTATAACTTCTCCTGTCTCTGCCTCGAAGGGGCCCCAAGTTTACTCTTCCTTTTTACATACATGGAGAAGCTCTTGGAATCTGTTTATAGATCTCTTGCTAATTTATTCTCAAATATTTTCTCCCTGTATCAATTTTATGGTCCTTTCCTGGTTTTTAAAACACTGCCAATCCTCATGCTTACTACTCTTGTTGACAGCCTTATAAGCTTTTTTTAATCTCATACTATCTTTAATCTCTTAGCCACAGATAGATCACTTTTCCCATGGAGCTTTTATTTCTCAATGGAATGTATACTTGATTAAATATTTCTGTAAATGTTAATCATTACTTGTCTACTGCAATCCTTTAACCTAATTTCCCAATATATCTTGGCTAACTCTCCCCTCATACTTATGTAATTGTTTTTATTTAAGTTTGAGTTTAGTTTTCATCGCTCTCGCATTCAATGTGAAATTCATCATACTATTATCACTCTTAGCCAGAGGATCCTTTGCTATGCGATTACTAATTAATCCGACCTGATTACAAGACAGGGTCGAAGATGGCCTGTTCCTTGGTTGGTTCTATGATGTATTGTTCTCGAACTGTCTCGAATGCAATCCATGAACTTGTCCTCAAAACTGCCAATGTCATTTAAGCAGCGTCTTAAAGGAGGTAAGAGAAATAGAGAGAGACGGAGAGTTTTCGAGGCAGTTCCAGAGTCTAGGGCCTTGGCAGCTGGAGTCAATTTAGTGATTAACTTTGATACTTGAAGCCAGAATTAAAGGAGGCTTGTGGGGTCAGAGGAGATTAGAGATTGGGAGGGACCAGGCCAAGGAGGGATTTGAAAACCAAGATGAGAATTTTAAACTAGAGGCATTGCTTCACTGGGAGCCAGTCCAGGCCAGCAGCAAAGGGATGATGGGTGAACAGGACTTGGTGCAAGTTTATATACGTGCAGCTGAGCTTTGGATGACAAGTTTACGGAGGGTAGAATGTGGGAGGCGGGGCCAGGAGTGGGTTAGAATAGTCAAGTCTGGGGGTGTCAAAGGCATGAATGAAGGCTTCAGCAGCAGAAGAGCTGAGGCAGGGAAGGAGATGGGCAATGTTACGGAGGTGGAAATAGGCGATTTCAGTGCAGATATGTGGTCAAAAGCTCATCATGGGGTCAGATATGACACAGGTTGCTAACAGCCTTGTTCGGCCTCAAACAGTTGCCAGGGGATGGGGTGGAATTGGTAGTGAGGGAACGGCATTTGTGGTGGAGCCGAAGACAATGGCTTTGGTTTTCCCAATATTTTATTGGGGAAATTTCTGCTCATCCAATACTGGTTGTTGGATAAGCAGTCTGCTAAATTTAGCGATAGTGGAGTGGTGGAGCTGGATGTCATCAGGGTACAAATGAAAACTGACATGTTTTCATGTAATGTCATCGAGGGGCAACATGTTGATGAAAAATAGGGGTGCAAGGATAGATCCTTGGAGATACCAGAGTTGACTTGTGTGGGAATGGGACAATAAGCCATTGATGACAATTCTCTGACAAGAATTTATATAAAGATGAGAATGAAACCAGGCACATGCTGTCCTGCCCAGCAAGATGACGGTCGAGAGGCATTGGAGGATGATGGCGTGATCAACTGTCAAAGGCTGCGGCAGGTTGAGAAGGATGAGGAGGGATAGTTTACCTTTGTCACAATCACATAGGATGTCATTTGTAACTGAGAGTCATTTTGGTACTGTGGCGGGGTGGAACAACTCTGACGCAACTGACTGGATAATAGAGGACGGTAGCATCTCGCTAATAGGTTTTCTTGAGTTTTGGCGTGGGAAAGTTGTATGGGTTCTATTAATAAGAGGAAGATCAAATGAGCAAAGATCAGTTAACTGAAGATGATTTGGTTGGTTTTTCCCTCCCATAAAATGAAGTCAAATCGATTTAGTGCTGTGTTGTGGCCTGGTTATTTCTGTAGGTTGAGCTTTAGACTTGCATGTAGTGTTGATGAATCTGAAACTACAATCATTTGGTTTCAGTTCAAATCCATCTTCTCTCCAGGGATATTCTTTGTTGCTCCTTCACTGTTTTATCCTGTTGAATTTGTCTCTGGGATATTTAAATTCTTCATGTTTGGCAGTCCTCTGAACATTGCATTGGTTTGATAGACGTAAAAAAGAGACCCTTCAACTTCCTTGCGGGTTCTGAAGGTTTTTTGGGAAAGTCGGCTCTGGTGCACAAACTACAGAAAAGTAGAAAACCTGAGGCTTGACTCCCACATCTAGTTTCAGCCAAGAGCTGGATTTTAAACGAAACATAATTGGTATGACTGAATTAAAAACAGCATTGTGAAACTTATCTGGTGTGTTTGTGTGTA
This sequence comes from Heterodontus francisci, assembly GCF_036365525.1. Classification (NCBI taxonomy): domain Eukaryota; kingdom Metazoa; phylum Chordata; class Chondrichthyes; order Heterodontiformes; family Heterodontidae; genus Heterodontus; species Heterodontus francisci. The sequence goes on from NC_090393.1 coordinate 10,044,662, forward strand.
AATGTTGTGCTTAGGCAAAATCCCTGACTCATTTCTCTCTCCTACAACTCTTTATATGGCCAAATAGTGTGACTGGGGCAGCTGGAAGTATACCGCTAGTATTCTGCACACAAGTGGTTTCCCCCTCCCCAACAGTTAATCGTTGCAATTACTGAGAATTATTCTGCTTTGTTGAATTTTACTCGTCAAGAATGATGGGGTTTTTAAGCTTTGATTTCCTCTGGAGGCTCCCAGCATCACAGATGCCAGTCTTTAGTCAATTCACTTCACTCCACGTGATGCAAGAAATGGTTGAGGGCACTGGATAGTAAAGGCTATGGACCCTGACAACATTCTGGCTGTAGTCCTGAAGACTTGTGCTGCAGAGCTAACTGCGTCCCTAGCCAAGCTGTTGGAGAACAGCTATAACACTGGCATCTACCTGCCAATGTGAAAAATTGCCCAGGTATGTCCTGTCCACAAAGTAGGACAAATCCAATCTGGCCAGTTACCACTGCATCAGTCTACTCTCAATCAACAAAGTGATGCAAGGTATTGTCGACAGTGCTGTCAGTTGGCAGTTGCTCAGCAACAATCTGCTCACCGGTGTTTAGTTCGGGTTTGCGAGGGCCACTCTGCTCCAGACCTCATTACAGCCTTGGTTCAAACATGGACAGAAGAGCTGAATACCCGAGGCAAGGTGAGAGTGATTGCTCTTGATATCAAGGCAGCATTTGACGCAGTGTGGCATGAAGGAGCCCTAGCAAAATTTAAATCAATGGGAATCAGGAGGACAGCTCTTGGCTGATTGGAGTCATCCCTAGCACAAAGGAAGATAGTTGTGGTTGTTGGAGGTCAATCATCTCAGCCCAAGAACATCACTGCAGGAGTTTCTCAGGGTCCTGTCTTCGGCTCAATCTCTTCAGCTGCTTCATCAATGACTCCCTCCATCATAAGGTCAGAAGTGGGGATGCTCGCTGATGATTGCACAGTGGAAGTACCATTCGTGACTCCTCAGTTACCGAAGCAGTCATGCCCACATGCAGCAACATTCAGGCCAGGGCTGATAAGTGGCAAGTAATATTCGTGCCACAGATGTGATAGGCGATGACCATCTCCAAAAAGAGAATGTAACCATCTCCCCTTGACTTTCAACAGCATTACCATTGCTCAATCCCCCCACCAGGAACATCCTGAGGGTCACCATTGACCAGAAACTTAGCTGGACCAGCCATATACATACAGTGGCTACAAGAGCAGGTCAGAGACTGGGAATTCTGTGGCAAGTAACTCACCACCTGACTCCCCAATGCCTCTCCACTATCTACAAGATACAAGTCAGGAGTGTGGTGGAATAGTCTCCACTTGCCTTGAGGAGTGAAGTGCCAACACTTGAAGCTCAACACCATCCATGAAGAAGCAGCCAGTTTGGTCAGTACCCCATCCAGCGCTTAAACATTCACTCCCACCACCACTGACACACAGTGGCAGCAGTGTGTACTATCTACCAGATGAACTGCAACAACTTGCCAAGCCTCCTTCTCCAACACCCTCCAAACCTGTGACCTCTACTATTTAGAAGGACAAGGGTAGCAGATGCATGGGGGCACCACCTGCGAGTTCCCCTCAAGCCACAGGCCATCCTGACTTGGAACTATATCACCATTCCTTCACTGTCGCTCGGTCAAAATTGTGGAATTCCCTTCCAAACTGCATGTACCTACACCACATGGACTGCAGCGGTGCAAGAAGGCAGCTGACCAGCACCTTCTTGAGGGCAGTTAAGGATGGGCAAGAAAAGCTGGCATTGCTAGTGACGTGCACATCCCATGAATGAACTTAAAAAAAAAAAAACTGCTTCATTTTGGAAAAGATAAATTGAGTACTACCAAAACATCTTGACCTGGTGATGAAGTATTAGGGAAGTGCTCAGATTTCAGATCAGATGATTTTGTATACTAAAATATTGCATATCTAAGGCTTAAAATTATTCATGGCTAGATTGACTTCTAAGATGGTAGGACTCTAGGAAGTACAAAGGGTCAGAGGGACCTTGGTGTACTTGTGCATAGATCACTGAAGGCAGCAGCACAGGTAGATAAGGTGGTTAGGAAGGCATATGGGATTCACGGAGACGACTCTGAGGGCAGAGTTCCAGACCGGTAAGTATAAAAACCTTGCCTCGGGGATTCGCGGCCGACATCCACGGAGAAGACTCTGAGGGCGGAGTTCTGGACCGATAAGTTACCTCGGGTGGAAAAAAAACTGAAAGTGACATCACAAGACTGTGACCTGATTGGCTGGTATGGAATCTGTACTGAATTTGAAAATAAAACATTGATAAAAATTGATTAAAACCCTAATTAACTAATTATTAAGTAGAGTAACTAAACCAGAGGGAGATTACTGTATTTAGATAGCATTTAGTATTTATGGTAGAAATCTAGCACTAGGGACCACATAGTTAAGTGCATCATCATTTAGTAAGGATTTAATAAGTATTTATTTTAAATTAATTTATTAATTAGTGATAGAAATGTCAGAGGGGTGAAGTGCTTCACCTGTGAGATGTGGGAAGTCCGTGACACTTCTAGCGTTCCGGGCGACGACATCTGCAGTAAGTGTAACCAGTTGCAGCTCCTCACAGACAGCATGGATCGGTTGGAGCGGCAACTGGATGCACTTGGGAGCATGCAGGTGGCAGAGCGCGTCATACACAGGAGTTTTAGAGAAGTGGTTACACCCAAGGTGCAGGCAGATAGATGGGTGACCGCTAGAAGGGGCAGGCAGTCAGTGCAGGAATCCCCTGTGGCTATCCCCCTCTCTAACAAGTATACCATTTTGGATACTGTTGGTGGGGATGGCCCATGAGGGGAAAACAACAGTAGCCAGAGCAGTAGCACCATGGCTGGCCCTGTTGTTCAGGGAGGGACAAAGCACAGAAGAGCAATAGTTATAGGGGACTCTATAGTCAGGGGCACAGATAGGCGCTTCTGTGGACGTGAAAGAGACTCCAGGAAGGTATGTTGCCTCCCTGGTGCCAGGGTCAAGGATGTCTCTGAACTGGCAGGGGACATTTTGAAGGGGGTGGGTGAACAGCCAGAGGTTGTGGTACACATCGGTACCAATGACATAGGCAGGAAGAGTGACGAGGCCCTGCAGGGGGAGTTTAGGGAGTTAGGTAGAAAGTTAAAAGACAGGACCTCTAGGGTTGTAATCTCGGGATTACTCCCTGTGCCACGTGCCAGTGAAGCTAGGAATAGGAAGATAGTGCAGCTAAACACGTGGCTGAACAGCTGGTTTAGAAGGGAGGGTTTCAGATATCTGGACCATTGGGATCTCTTCAGGGACAGATGGGACCTGTACAAGAAGGACGGGTTGCATCTAAACTGGAGGGGCACTAATATCCTGGCTGCAAGGTTTGCTAGCGTCACTCGGGAGGGTTTAAACTAGTGTGGCAGGGGGGTGGGAACCAGAGCAGTAGGACAGCTAGTGAAATAAATGAGGAGGACATAGTAAATAAGGCCAGTAGGACTAAGAGGAAGAGCAGGCACGGAGATGTTGCGGAGCACAGCGGGACTGGTGGTCTGAAGTGCATTTGTTTCAATGCGAGAAGTATAACAGGTAAGGCAGATGAACTTAGAGCTTGGATTAGTACTTGGAACGATGATGTTATTGCTATTAGAGACTTGGTTGAGGGAAGGACAGGATTGGCAGATAAATGTTCCGGGATTTAGAAGCTTCAGGCGGGATAGAGGGGGATGTAAAAGGGGTGGGGGAGGAGTTGCATTACTGGTTAAGGAGAATATCAGCTGTACTGCGGGAGGACACCTCTGAGTGGTCATGCAGCGAGGCAATTTGGGTGGAACTCAGGAATAGGAAGGGTGCAGTCACGATGTTGGGGCTTTTCTACAGGCCTCCCAACAGCCAGCGGGAGGTAGAGGAGCAGATATGTAGACAGATTTTGGTAAGATGTAAAGGTAACAGGGTTGTGGTGGTGGGTGATTTTAACTTCCCCTAGATGGACTGGGACTTAATTAGTGCTAGGGGTTTGGATGGGGCAGAATTTGTGAGGAACATCCAGGAGGGCTTCTTGAAATAGTATATAGATAGTCCAACTAGGGATGGGGCCGTACTGGACCTGGTATTGGGGAATGAGCCCGGCCAGGTGGTCGAAGTTTCAGTGGGGGAGCATTTCGGGAGCAGTGACCATAATTCCATAAGTTTAAAGGTACTTGTGGATAAGGATAAGAGTAGTCCTCGGGTGAAGGTGCTAAATTGGGGGAAGGCTAATTATAACAATATTAGGCAGGAACTGAAGAATTTAGATTGGGGGCGGCTGTTTGAGGGTAAATCAACATCTGACATGTGGGAGTCTTTCAAACGTCAGCTGATTAGAATCCAGGACCAGCATGTTCCTGTGAGCAAGAAAGACAAGTTTGGCAAGTTTCGGGAAGCTTGGATAACACAGGATATTGAGCATAGTCAAAAAGAAAAAGGAAGCATTCGTATGGGCTGGAAGGCGAGGAACAGGCTAAGCACTTGAATATGAAGACAGTAGGAAGGAACTTGAGCAGGAGTTAGGAGGGCTAAAAGGGGCCATGAAAAGTCATTGGCAAACAGGATTAAGGAAAATCCCAAGTCTTTTTATACATATATAAAGAGCAAGAGGGTAACCAGGGAAAGGGTTGGCCCACTCAAGGACAGAGATGGGAATCTATGTGGAGTCAGAGGAAATGGGCGAGGTGCTAAATGAGTACTTTGCATCAGTATTCACCAAAGAGAAGGACTTGGTGGATGATGAGCCTAGGGAAGGGAGTGCAGATCGTCTCAGTCATCTCATCAAAAAGGAGGAGGTGTTGGGTGTCTTGCAAAGCATTAAGGTAGATAAGTCATAAGTGAAGAAGTGTGTGTGAAGGTAGATAAGTCCCCAGGGCCTGATCGGATCTACCCTAGAATACTGAGGGAGGCAAGGGAAGAAATTGCTGGGGCCTTGACTGAAATCTTTGCATCCTCATTGGCCACAGGTGAGGTCCCAGAGGACTGGAGAATAGCCAATGTTCCTTTGTTTAAGAAGGGTGGCGAGGATAATCCAGGAAATTATAGGCCGGTGAGCCTTACGTCAGTGGTAGGGAAATTATTAGAGAGGATTCTTCGGGACAGGATTTACTCCCATTTGGAAACAAACAAACTTTTTATTAGCGAGAGACAGCATGGTTTTGTGAAGGGAAGGTCGTATCTTACTAATTTGATTGAGTTTTTTGAGGAAGTGACGAAGATGATTGATGAAGGAAGGGCAGTGGATGTTGTCAAAGGCTTTACTAACATCCATATAGATAAGGTCCCTCATGGCAGACTGGTACAAAAGGTGAAGTCACACGGGATCAGAGGTGAGCTGGCAAGATGGATACAGAACTGGCTCTGTCATAGAAGACAGAGGGTATCAGTGGAAGGGTGTTTTTCTGAATGGAGGGATGTGACTAGTGGTGTTGAGGGATCAGTGCTGGGACCTTTGCTGTTTGTAGTATATATAAATGATATGGAGGAAAATGTAGCTGGTCTGATTAGTAAGTTTGCGGACGACACAAAGGTTGGTGGAGTTGTGGATAATGATGAGGATTGTCAGAGGATACAGCAGGATATAGATCGGTTGGACACTTGGGTGGAGAAATGGCAGATGGAGTTTAATCCGGACAAATGTGAAGTAATGCATTTTGGAAGGTCTAATGCAGGTGGGAGGTATACAGTAAATGGCAGAACCCTTAGGAGTATTGACAGGCAGAGAGATCTGGGCATACAGGTCCACAGGTCACTGAAAGTGGCAACGCAGGTGGATAAGGTAGTCAAGAAGGCATACGGCATACTTGCCTTCATCGGTCGGGGCATAGAGTATAAAAATTGGCAAGTCATGTTGCAGCTGTACAGAACCTTAGTTCGGCCACACTTAGAATATTGCGTGCAATTTTGGTCGCCACACTACCAGAAGGACGTGGAGGCTTTGGAGAGGGTCCAGAAGAGATTTACCAGGATGTTGCCTGGTCTGGAGGGCATTAGCTATGAGGAGAGGTTGGAAAAACCCGGATTGTTTTCACTGGAACGACGGAGATGGAGGGGCGACATGATAGAGGTTTACAAAGTTATGAGCAGCATGGACAGAGTGGATAGTCAGAAGCTTTTTCCCAGGGTGGAAGTCAGTTACTAGGGGACATAGGTTTAAGGTGCGAGGGGCAAAGTTTAGAGGGGATGTGCGAGGCAAGTTTTTTTTTTTTACAGAGGGTGGTGAGTGCCTGGCACTTGCTGCCGGGGCAGTTGGTGGAAGCAGATACGATAGCGAAGTTAAAGAGGCATCTTGACAAATACATGAATAGGATGGGAATAGAGGGATATGGGCCCTGGAAGTGCAGAAGGTTTTAGTTTAGGCAGGCATCAAGATCGGCGCAGGCTTGGAGGGCCGAATGGCCTGTTCTTGTGCTGTACTGTTCTTCTTCTTGCCTTTATTAAGGCATAGACTATAAGAACAGGGAGGTTCTGATGGAGCTGTATAAAATGCTAGTTTGGCCACAGCTGAAGAACTGTGTACTGTTCTGGTCACCACACTATAGGAAGGATGTGATTGCACAGGAGAGGGTGCAGAGGAGATTCACCAGGATGTTGCCTGGGCTGGAGCATTTCAGCTATGAAGAGAGACTAGATAGGCGAGGGTGGTTTTCCTTGGAGCAGAGAAGGCTGAGGGGGGACCTGATTGAGGTATACAAAATTGAGTGGCATTGATGGGATAGATAGGAAGAAACTTTTTCTCTTAGCACAGGGATCAGTAACTTGGGGGCATAGATTTAAGGTAAGGGGCAGGAGGTTTAGAGGGAATTTGAGGAATTTTAGGGCGGCGCAGTGGTTAGCACCGCAGCCTCACGGCTCCAGCGACCTGGGTTCAATTCTGGGTACTGCCTGTGTGCAGTTTGCAAGTTCTCCCTGTGTCTGCGTGGGTTTCCTCCGGGTGCTCCGGTTTCCTCCCACATGCCAAAAGACTTGCAGGGTGATGGGTTAATTGGCCATTATAAATTGTCCCTAGTATATGTAGGTGGTAGGGAAATATAGGGACAGGTGGGGATGTGGTAGGAATATGGGATTAGTGTAGGATTAGTATAATTGGGTGGTTGATGGTCGGCACAGACTCGGTGGGCCGAAGGGCCTGTTTCAGTGCTGTATCTCTTTAATAAAAAAAAACTTTTTCACCCAAAGGTGGTTGCAATCTGGAACACGCTGTCTGAAGGGGTGGTCGAGGCAGGTAACCTCACAACATCTAAGTAGTATTTAGTTGAGCACTTGAAGCATACAAGGCTATGGACCTAGTACTGGAAAATGGGATTAGAATAGATAAGCGTTTGATGGCCAGCATGGACACGATGGACCGAACGGCCTGTTTCTGTGTAGTGTATCTCTCACTCTATCACTATCACCTGCTTGTAATTTTCATGATTGAAATTACATTAATTAGGTAGGTTGGTATCACTAACATTGCTTGCGCAGGAGCTCATTGCATTTTTACCTGGTGAAGTTAAATGTGTTATGCCACTAGTAGGTCTGCAAAAAAAATGTTGTCCTGTAAGTGCAACACTTCACAATCACTAGTTTGTCATTTTTTAATTAGCACTTCTCAATCACTGTTTAACCTAATTGATTATATTTATCCCAACTATTTTACTTGATGCTAGCTTCTACTGGTCCTTCTTGCCCTTCTTTGTCTGTCTCAGAAGTACTTTGTGGACAACTGCATCAGAATAATAAGTAAAGCATGAAATTGAAGACAAGATCCATATTAATTGATCAAAAATAAGTTTGTACATTTTTTACAGCCCTTGACCTACTTTCTACCCTCAGTATGGCACTGCAGTTTCTGCTCAAGGTTTTGGAGTGGGGCTTGAACTCATACCCTTCTAACTCAGAGTTGAGAGTGCTGCTAACTGAGCCACAGCTGACACACAATCCAATCTTTCCAGCATCTTAAAATGCAGTTTACTAATAATCTGACAACTTAAAACGTTGATATTTAAAAATCAAACTACTCAAGATCCACTCGTGTAATATAAAGATGTTTTGACCCCAATCAGCTTGTTAACTTTTGAACTTCATCTTTGTTCCTTTCCATTTAATGTTTCACTCACTCTTTCTTGCCTGGTTCTCTTCAGTGGCTGGGCTGAATGAATCTGGAACATTTAATTGCATTGCCGTTGGTTGGGTGGAATGTGCTTTGGGAGCTGGCAGTCCTAGCCCTCAAGTACAAAAGCAGCTTTGGTGATCTCACTGCTCAGAGTGCAGTGCAGTCTGGATCTTTGAAGTTATACAGACGGAGTATTCTGCTGACTAGCAAATATGGCATAGTTTTTCTTCCTGTGTGTCCATTGGTTTGGCATTTGCTAAGTTAAAACTAGATTGGCACTTGGCAAAAATAACTTGGAGAAGCTTCCAAAGAATAAAACAAGCTGTTTATCTGTTTCAGTGGAAGTGCTTGCTGCCTGAGATTGTTTATTGAACACCATTCTGGCGTCTTCCTGACTTATAATGCTATGGTGTGTATGGGCAATATTTCTGTTGTCTCTTGTTGCGCCTGATTTCTCCTGTTCTCAATGCATCCTTGGCTAAGAACATTATCCTCCAAGTTCTATATTTGGGTTGTTTCTTGACTTTCCACAAGATGGTGATATTGCTCCCATCATTGAAATGTCACCCGGTTTAGAATTGTCTCGTCTCTGTAGTGATTTCAACTGGATTTGTTTATCAGTACTTGACTCTCTAATTAGATAATTACATTGGATAGAAATGGTTGCTGTCGGAAAAAATATTTGCTTCCGCCCCCCCCCCCCCCCCTTTCAGAACACTTTCAATCTTAATGTTTTCTCGTGCATCTATAATCCTTGGTATTTTAAGCAAGACCGATTTTCTTGCCGTTTGAATGTTCTGATCCATGACTGAGATTCCTTTTTATGCTGGAATATCAGAAATTCTGGATGGCTATTTTTTGCCCCATTTTCTTCAAAAGTCTTCCTTGTTGGGCTTTGGAACATGAAAGTACACCATGGATGTCTCCGCTACTGTTGGTGAGAATCCAAATTCAATCATATATAGTCATTTCATTAGGAATTTTAATAGAGAGAAATATTATTTTTGTCAGTCTGAAGCAAGACTTCGTATGTTCTCTCTTTGTCTAGACACGTTTGAAGATATCTAATTAGCAGGGTTATGGGAAAAAGATGCCATACGGGACTAAATTGGACTGCTCTTTTGAAGAGCTCGCACAGGCACGGTGGGCTGAAATTACCCTTCTGTGCTGTAAGATTCTCTTATCTTGCAGCATTCATCAGTGGTGGGTAACCTGCTCTCAGATCTCTGTTTTGGATCTGGAGCACCGAAAATTGCCAGACCTCCCTCCCCCATGTTAATGCAAGGAACTCAATTTGCTGTTGCTCATCTCAACCTTTTGTTTAGATTTCAGTAGGTTCATGTAGGTGCATTTGAGTTTCATTGCATCTATTATCCGTGCAACACTGACATCACGTCAACTCTGCCTTGTTTACGCAAATTGATATGCAAAGTTAACGATCATTTGCTGAACCATGGTTTTAGGAGCAACATTTGGCTTTCAAATGTCTGTTCATCATTCGGCTGTGAAAATGTTCTGTTCATATTAAAACTGTTCATTTCATTACATCTCTCTCCTGGCTACAGTTGTATTTGGCTAAGCCTTGTTCTACCATCTTGAATGCAAAGTAATGTGTTTGTAGGTAGCCTTTCTTAGTAGAAAGCTAAATAATTTCAAGCCTTTAACCTAGAGCATTTCCATTGCATCATAAATTTGGAGAACATTATTGTTTTTCAAGCCAAGTCATTTATTGAGCGATTAATTATCTGAAATTGAAGAGCTTTATTTTACTAAATAAGTATTTGCCTAAAGTTTTAAAAAAATCAAAAACGAGTTCAATGCAGTCGAGAACCAATGAGGAATCGGTAGATAACTATTACGCAACTGGTAAGCAGCAGACATGGAATAAGTTAGTCCAAATAAATGACATTTATAGCACGAGCCCGTAAGAAATTAAGTATACAATGCATATTCAACACAAACGCACATTTATGTAGCACCATTAATGTATTAAGACATCCCAAGATGCTTTGGAGGCAAAAGGAAAAAGTGGACAAATGCTCCTACAATTCTTTTAGATAGGGAGTTTCAAGACTATGATGAAGGAATGCCAGTCTATGTCTAGTTTAGGATGGTGTGTGATTTGGATGGGAACTTGGAGGTGAAGGTGTTCCTGTTAACCTGCTATTCTTCTGGCTGGTGGAGCTTGTGGGTTTGGGAGCTGCTGTTGAAACCTTGTAGAGTTGCTGTGGTGCTTTCTTTCGAACACCCTCCAGCCAAGGTATGTCGATGGTTTCCAGCTTTATTTTGAGATGATGTGAATTTCAAAACTTCATTTTTGGCAATACTAAAAATATGAGACATGTTGTCGAACCTTTTCTTCTTGCACTCATCAGGACAATCCACAAGAATAACAGTCAGGGAAAACTTAACTTATCTTTTTGGATTGTGACAGCATTTGGTTGGTATGTTTAGAGTTGTTAGAACTTGAGGTTTGGCTAAACTTGTGTTTAATAATGAAGAAACTGCAGCTGTGCTCTTAAGGGATCCCAATCTGGTATGGGTGGTGTGGTTTAAACTGATGAAAAATTGTTTGACTGTTCATTGTATTACCTTTTCTGTTAGTGCATGTCTTCTTTCTGGTAGGCATGGCAGGTGGGCAGTCATTTGTATTTTTGTAATTTTTTTTTTTTGGTTTATGGGATGTGGGTCTTGCTGGCTAGGTCAGCATTTATTATCCATCTGTAATTGCCCTTGAGCTGCCTTCTTGAACCGCTGCAGTCCTTGGAGTGTAGGCACACCCACAGTGCTGTTATGAAGGGATTTCCAGGATTTTGACCCAGCCACAGTTAAAGACCGGAGATTTTGTTCCAAGTCAGGATGGTGTGTGGCGTGGAGGGAAACTTGCTGGTGGTGGTCCCATGCATCTGCTGCCATCGTCTTTCCAGGTGGTGGAGGTCACTGGTTTGGGAAGGTGCTGTCGAAGGACCCTTTGTGAGTTGCTGCCATGCATCTTGTAGATGGCGCACACTGTGCGTTGGTGAAGGAAGTGCATGTGCAAGGTGGTAGATGCTGCTTTGTCCTGGATGGTTTTGAGCTGCTTGTGTTGGAGCTGTGCCCATCCAGGCAACTGTAGAGTATTCTATCACACTCCTGACTTGTGCCTTGTGTCACGGATTTTTAATTATTTTTCTCCTCTTTTTAAAAAAAAAAGTGTGTACCTTTAAGACTGTTAAAAACAGTACATCTTTAAGGGAGAGAAAGTCCTGGAATTTTGAAGGTACAGTGTGCTTGCAGCTGCATTTGTTACCCAAGGCAACAGCAGGAGAGGGGTCACATGGTTCAGTGCTTAGATTTGACTTTGGGTAAAACTGGCAAAAACTGGTCTGAACGTGTTAGTTTTGAGACTCTCCAACGAGGCATGCTGCTGAAGAGAAGAAAGCTGTTTCTTTCCTCTCAACAAAAATTCTACAGGGAGTTACGGGCCGAGTTAATTGCCGAAAACAAAAGCCTTTTTTCAAGCAACAGTTTGTATTGCTGAAGGAACTGTTGTTTATTCAACGAAGAGTTTAGTGCCTATGAAGGATCGACTACTGCATCAAATCCACGTGAAGACTTCGAGTGGCCTTTGACTATTTCCACATCAGAATACCTCATCCATCAGGAATGTAACCCACAAAGACGTACTTATTTATTCTTATGCAGCTAACTTTTAAAAATATCACTTTTAAAAGCAGTTAACTATTTTTATATGTGAGAGAGAGATTGGGGGAGTTAGATTAAAATAAGAAGTTATAAGATATTTAGACATAGATTTATCTTAATAGTGTTTAAGTTAAAAATTTTTTTTAATATAGTTAATTAGTTGTCTAAAGATTTGGTCTGTTTCATTCTGGGGGTTACTGGAGCATTTAATTTGGCTGTTTTCCAGTTGGGTGAAGAACTTTAAATAATATGGAGTGACAGAACTGAATTGACAGTGCGTTGCTCCCGCCTCAGTCATAACACTTGTAGATGGTGAACAGGAATTGGCGAGTCAGGAGGTGAATTTGTGCCACAGAATTACCAGCCTCTACCTGCTCTTGTAACCACAGCATTTATGTGGCTGGTCCACTTTGCTTTCTGGTCAATGGTTACGCTCAGGATGTTGTTAGTGGGGAGTTCACTTTTGGTAATGCCATTGAACGTGAAGGGGAGGTGGTTAGATTCTCACTCTTGTTTGAGATGGTCATTGCCTGCCACTTGTGTGGTATGAATGTTACTTACCACATATCAGCCCAAGCTTGGATGTTGTTCAGGTCCTGCTGCATTTGGATAGGGGCTGCTTCGTTATCTGAGGAATCACAAATGGTGCTGATCATTGTGCAATCACCCTATTGAACATCCCTATTTCTGAACTTATGGAGGATGGTTGGGTCTAGGACACTACCCTGAGGAACTCCTGCAGTGATGTCCTGGGACTGAGATGATTGACCTCCAAAAATCACAGCCATCTTAGTTTGTGTTCGGTATGACTCCAACCAGCAGAGAGTTTTCTCCCTGATTCCCGTTGACTTCAGTTTTACCAGGGCTTCTTGATGTCATACTCTGTCAAAGGCTGCCTTGATGTCAAGGGCAGTCGCTCTCGCCTCGCCTTTGGAGTTCAGTTCTTTTGTCCATGTTTGGACAAAGGCTGTGATGAGGTCAGGAGCTGAGTGGCTCTGGCAGAACCCAAACCGCGTGTCAGCAAGCAGGTTGTTGCTGAGCACGTACTGCTTAATAGCAATGTTGACTGATGATTGCAAGTAGACTGATGGGGTGGAAATTGGCCAGGTTGGATTTTTGTGTACAGGACGTAGTTGGGCAATTGGTAGATGCCAATGTTGGAGCTGTACTGGAACAGCTTGGCTAGGGTCACGGCTAGTTCTGGAGCTCAACTCATTAGTACTATTGCCAGAATGTTGTCAGGGCCTTCGCATTGTCCAGTACCTTCAGCCGTTGCTTGATCTCGTGGAGTGAATCGGATTGGCTGAAGACTGGCATCTGTGATGCTGGGGACTTGAGGGTGAAATGTGTCGTCCACTCGGCACTTCTGGCTGAAGATGGTTGCAAATGTGCTGGGCTTCCCCCATGGTTGAGGATGGGGTTGTTTGTGAAGCCTCCTCCTCCTCTTCATTGGGCCAGGGTTGGTCTCCTGGCTGGATGGTAATGGTAAGAGTTGGGGGTATGCCAGGCCATGGTTATCGATTTGTGATTGAATACGATTCTGCTGCTGCTGTTGGCCCACAGCGCCTCATCGAGTTTTCAGACCTGTTCGAAATCTATCCCATTTCACACGGTGGTAGTGCCACACAACACGATGGTGGGTATCCTTAATGTGAAGACAGGACTTCATCTCCACAAGAACTATGTGTTGGTCAGTCCTACCAATACTGTCATGGACTGATGCATCTGCGACAGGTACATTGGTGAGGAAGAGGTCAGTAAGTTTTTCCCTCTTATTGGTTCCCTCGCCACCTGCTGCAGACCCAGTCTAGCAGCTATGTGCTTCAGGACTCGGGTCAGCTTGGTCAATAGTGGTGCTACCGAGCCACTCTTGGTGCTGGCTATTGAAGACCCCATCCCGAGAACATTGTGCCCTTGCTACCGTCATCAGCTGAGTGTGGGGGGCGGGGAGGTGGGGGGGGGCGGTGGGAAGGGTGGTGGTGGTGGCTGGTAGTAGGTGGTAATCAGCAGGAGGTTTCCTTGCCCACGTTTGACCTTATGCCATGAGACGTCATGGGGTCTGGAGTCGATGTTGAGGATTCCCAAAGTAATTCCATCCCGAAAGTATACCACTGTGCCGCCATCTCTGCTGGGTCTGTTCTGCCAGTGGGACAGGACACAACCAGGGATGGTCATGGCGGTGTCAGGGACCTTGTAAGGTATGATTCTGAGTATGACTATGTCAGGCTGTGGTTGACTAGTCTGTGTGACAGCTCTTCAAATTTTGGCACAAGCCCCAGATGTCAGCAAGGAGTACTTTGCAGGGTCCACGGGACTGGGTTTGCTGTTGTAGTTTCCTGTGCCAAGGTCTATGCCGGGTGGTCCGTCAGGTTTCATTCCTTTTCTTAGACTTTGTAGCAGTTTGTGACAGCTGAGTGGCTTGCTCGGCCATTTCAGAGGGCATTTAAGAGTCAACCACGTTGTGCGTCTGAAGTCACATGTCAGACAAACTAAATAAGGACATTTCCTTCCCCAAAGTGAACTTTAAAGAACCAAATAGATTTTCACAACAATAGACAATAGACATGGTCACCATTAGACTAGCTTTTAATTCTCGATTCATTAATTGAATTTGTGATGGGATTAGAACCCTCTCCTCGGAGCATTAGCCTGGGCATCTGGATTATTAGTCCAATGACATTACCACTGCTCCACCGCCTCCCCTTTTTAATTTGCGAAAAGTAGTTCCTTGGATTGATCCAAAAGAGTTTGTGTTGGACCCCCTTAGACATATAGCTTCTCATCTTCATAAAATTTTAATAAATCTTCCTTTTAAGCACCCTCCCTTCCCTATCTCCTGCCATGTCTGAAAGAGTTGGTATAGAGAGTATATCTCAATTTAAATTTTTTTTGTTTTTTCTCACTTGTTAACTGTTGGTTAACCAAAGAGCAGTTGATGTAGGCATATATGTTGGTATTTGGGCAAGGTGAGGTGCTATTTTGGGTATAGACGTTTCAGAATACAGTTCTGATTAGAGGGGGGAACTTGGCCGAATTGTTTTCCCAACTGATTGTGTTCCATCATTTTACACTTTCTGCAGGTTTTTTTTCTCTTCACTGTCTTTTCCCTTAGATGAGCATTTCTGTCGTGGCTTTTTAAATATGCAGACTCATTTGTAAAATATCTTTGCTTCACCTAAAGATATTTCATTTAACAATTTCCTGTTTTTATTTTAAGCAGGAGCTAGGTCGTTGAACCCATAAGCTTCCGCTATAATTTTTTTCATGGGCTTCCCCATTTACTTTGATTTAGTAAAATATTTGTTAATGTTGCAGTTTTCAGTTCTGAAGAGAGGATCTACCTAAAGGATTAACTTGACTTCTCTTTCTTTAGTTGCTGACTGTGCTAGATTTTGAAATAAAAATAGGAAATGCTCAAATTTGCACTATTAGCAGTTATTCTTCCTCTGCACATTCTTGCAGAGTACTTGACCTTTTCGGGGAAAATATGCTCCAGATTGTGTCTTGTTCCTGTTATCAGTTGACTAAAGACTTGCTGGCAGGTTCCAGGAGGAATGTCTGTTGTTTCTCTGATTCTACTTTCTTTGTCGATCGAAGAGGGTTTCATTGCATTAGTTCACCTGCTTTAAATGCAGCTTGTGTCTGAAATAACAGCATTGAAGAATGAGAGTCTATTTGACCTGTTGAAGGTCATCCTACTTGTATGTAATACTAAGCCTGGCTTCAAACTGCAGTCTTTATCCTTTATCTTTCTCTGACATTGGCTGGTGACTTATTCCAAACAGTTATCGCCAGTTGAAGTGAACAATTTCTTTGTAGTATGTTTATAACTAAATTTGCGCTGTGGTCTTACTGGCTCTTGAACTTTAGAATCAAGAACCAAGGGTAAGGTTCTTAAATATTTTTTCATCACTTAGCCATTTACAATTCAGATAATTATTGAAATTTTCTGCATCCTTTCCAAAATTTATGTAGTTAAAGTGGTTATTTGATTTGAGCATAGTGGTCCAAGTGGTCAGACTATTGGATTATTGAGGCTTTGTACATAACCACTGTCAGCTGGTACTTTTGTGTCTATGTCCATACAGTTCATGTGCTTTTAATGAGCTCTTTGTACCAATGTTGCTTTTCTTAGTCTCTGTGTTGGTGCCGATGTAGCACTACAAGAATCAAAGGTGCTTCACGATGAAGGAGTAATATTGGAGCGTGCAGAGTCAGGACAACTAGCAGAATGGATAGCTGTTTGGCTGCAAGACAGAGCAGACTGTAGAGGTAAAATATAGTTGTTCAGAGTGGCAGAGGGTGGAAAGTGGGGTCTCACAAGGATCAGTGCTGGGACCGCTGTTCACAATTTATTAATAATTTAGACTTTGGGAACAAAAACAGAATTTCTAAATTAGTGGATCCATCAAATTGCGGGTTAGTCAACACTGAAGGGAGTTCTAACAAATTACAAAAAGACATGAACAAACTTGAAGAATGGGCATGTAAGTGGCAAATTAATTTCAACGTAGGTTAGTGTGAGTTATTATATTTTGTTCAGAAAAATAACGGCACATCACTTAATCTAAATGGGTTAGAAAGCAAATGGATCTGGGAGTACAAATACACAAATCACAAAGTTGTGAAGCAGGTCAGTAAGGCCATGACAAAGCACTCGGGTTTATTTCTTGAGGGATGGGATTGAAAGTAGAGGCACTAAAGATGGTGCAAAAAGATTTACAAAGATGATACCAGAAATGAGAGGTTATACCTATTAGGAGCGGATGAATAGGTTGTGTTGCTTTTCTCTTGAGAGATGTTTGAGGGGTTACTTATTAGAAGTCTTCAAAATTATGATAGGTTTTGATAGATTAGGCACCGGCAGTATGTTTCCCCTTGTGGGGAAGAACGAAGTAGAGGCCATCAATATAAGATAGTCACCGAGAAATGGTATAGGGAATTCAGAAGAAATTTCTTTACCCAGAGAGTGATAAGAATGTGGAATTCACTACCACAGGGAGTAGTTGCAATGAATAGCGCAGATGCATTTAAGGGAATATAGATAATTTCATGAGGGAGAAAGAAATGGAGGATTCTTTTGATGGTTCGATGTTGGCGGATGCGAGGAGCTCAAGTTGAGTATTGATGCCAGCATGGACTCGTTGGGCCAAATGGCCTGTTTCTGTGCTCTGTATTACAAGTAACTAAGTAAGAATGGCCACTTAAGCAATTGCCAGGCCCATGGTACCCTAACATAGGGAGAGGGGAAAAAATCTTGATTGAGGGAAAAAAATGTTGCTTTCAGTACATAACCCATCCAAGAATTTGCATTTCTGTAGAGCTGGAATGTTTTAATAATATTAGGACAGGTTTTGAATTTATGCTTGTTGCTGTCCTAAGGAGTTCCGGATCTTGGCTGCACTGTTGGGGGTGGGTAAATGAGAAAGCAGTAGAGACTTTGAGCCATGTGTTAGGATTTTCAGACAGGAAGGGAGAAAATATTTAGCTAGTCCCACCAATTTCCCCATACCCTAATAATTGATTGGAGTTGTTCATCTGTCTGCTCCCTTAGTTGGGTAATGCACTAAGACTGAATGTGTCTATTTTAAAATAAAATGTCTAGGGACCTCTCATGATAAATCTCCATTACCTTACAAACTTTTGACTCGACAATTGTAAGTGACAATAATGGTAAATTGCTGGAAAATGTTCATATCATCCAAGCTGAATCATGCATTGTTGTGATTGTAGAGTCTGAGAAATAATCGCAAACAATCCCGTAATAATGTAACCTCCTGTTTTAAATGCAAACGATTCGTAAAAGGAGCTAGATGATGGCATTTCTTGGATTACTTTTCAAAAAACACAATCTTATGAAGGTGTTTAATGTCTCCATGTTCAATTTGTGTGGTGAGATTTCATCCTTTTGAGAGATTCTTTTGGGCCTCCTTATTTCGAGAGACAATGGATACGAGCCTGGAGGTGGTCAGTGGTTTGTGAAGCAGCGCCTGGAGTGGCTATAAAGGCCAATTCTGGAGTGACAGGCTCTTCCACAGGTGCTGCAGAGAAATTTGTTTGTCGGGGCTGTTGCACAGTTGGCTCTCCCCTTGCGCCTCTGTCTTTTTTCCTGCCAACTACTAAGTCTCTTCGACTCGCCACAATTTAGCCCTGTCTTTATGGCTGCCCGCCAGCTCTGGCGAATGCTGGCAACTGACTCCCACGACTTGTGATCAATGTCACACGATTTCATGTCGCGTTTGCAGACGTCTTTATAGCGGAGACATGGACGGCCGGTGGGTCTGATACCAGTGGCAAGCTCGCTGTACAATGTGTCTTTGGGGATCCTGCCATCTTCCATGCGGCTCACATGGCCAAGACATCTCTAGCGCCGCTGACTCAGTAGTGTGTATAAGCTGGGGGTGTTGGCCGCTTCAAGGACTTCTGTGTTGGAGATATAGTCCTACCACCTGATGCCAAGTATTCTCCGAAGGCAGCGAAGATGGAATGAATTGAGACGTCGCTCTTGGCTGGCATACGTTGCCCAGGTCTCGCTGCCATAGAGCAAGGTACTGAGGACACAGGCCTGATACACTCGGACTTTTGTGTTCCGTGTCAGTGCGCCATTTTCCCACACTCTCTTGGCCAGTCTGGACATAGCAGTGGAAGCCTTACCCATGCGCTTGTTGATTTCTGCATCTAGAGACAGGTTACTGGTGATAGTTGAGCCTAGGTAGGTGAACTCTTGAACCACTTCCAGAGCGTGGTCGCCAATATTGATGGATGGAGCATTTCTGACGTCCTGCCCCATGATGTTCGTTTTCTTGAGGCTGATGGTTAGGCCAAATTCATTGCAGGCAGACGCAAACCTGTCGATGAGACTCTGCAGGCATTCTTCAGTGTGAGATGTTAAAGCAGCATCGTCAGCAAAGAGGAGTTCTCTGATGAGGACTTTCCGTACTTTGGACTTCGCTCTTAGACGGGCAAGGTTGAACAACCTGCCCCCTGATCTTGTGTGGAGGAAAATTCCTTCTTCAGAGGATTTGAACGCATGTGAAAGCAGCAGGGAGAAGAAAATCCCAAAAAGTGTGGGTGCGAGAACACAGCCCTGTTTCACACCACTCAGGATAGGAAAGGGCTCTGATGAGGAGCCACCATGTTGAATTGTGCCTTTCATATTGTCATGGAATGAGGTGATGATACTTAGTAGCTTTGGTGGACATCCGACCTTTTCTAGTAGTCTGAAGAGACCACGTCTGCTGACGAGGTCGAAGGCTTTGGTGAGATCAATGAAAGCAATGTAGAGGGGCATCTGCTGTTCACGGCATTTCTCCTGTATCTGACGAAGGGAGAACAGCATGTCAATGGTCGATCTCTCTGCACGAAAGCCACACTGTGCCTCAGGGTAGACGCGCTCGGCCAGCTTCTGGAGCCTGTTCAGAGCGACTCGAGCAAAGACTTTCCCCACTATGCTGAGCAGGGAGATTCCACGGTAGTTGTTGCGGTCACCGCGGTGACCTTTGTTTTTATAGAGGGTGATGATGTTGGCATCGCGCATGTCCTGGGGTACTGCTCCCTCGTCCCAGCACAGGCATAGCAGTTCATGTAGTGCTGAGAGTATAGCAGGCTTGGCGCTCTTGATTATTTCAGGGGTAATGCTGTCCTTCCCAGGGGCTTTTCCGCTGGCTCGAGAATCAATGGCATCATTGAGTTCTGATTTGGTTGGCTGTTTGTCCAGCTCATCCATGACTGGTAGAGGCTGGGCTGCATTGAGGGCAGTCTCAGTGACAGCATTCTCCCTGGAGTACAGTTCTAGGTAGTGCTCAACCCAGCGGTCCATCTGTTCGCGTTGGTCAGTGATTATGTCCCCCGATTTAGATTTGACGGGGGCGATCTTCTTGATGGTTGGCCCAAGAGCTCTCTTCATACCATCATACATTCCTCTGATGTTTCCGGTGTCTGAGGCCAGCTGAATATGACTGCATAGGTGTTGCCAGTAGTCGTTTGCGCAACGCCTAGCTGTTCTTTGTGCAGTACTTCTGGCTGCTTTAAGTGCTGCGGATGTTAAATCGCTGGGGGCTTTCTTGTAGTTCAACAGTGCAATGCGCTTAGCGGCTATGACAGGTTCCAGCTCTTCATTATGAGATTGAAACCAGTCTGCATTTCTCTTCGCACTTTTGCCGTAGGTGGTCAAAGCTGACTCATAGATGGCGTCTCTGATGTGGGCCCACTTGATCTCAGCATCCCCTGTGGGAGTGTTTTGAAGGGCTGTTACAAGTGAATTTAGAAATTTTTGTAACAGCTGTGGGTGAGAAATTCTGCTCGTGTTGATGCGCGGGTGGCCCTTCTGCTTGGAATGATGCAACTTCTTTGGTCTGAGTCTAACCTTGCTGCACACCAGGGAGTGGTCGGTGTCGCAGTCCGCACTGTGGAAGCTGCGTGTGATTTGAACACTGTTTAAGGCGGCTCGCCTTGTGACAATGAGGTCTAGCTGGTGCCAACGACGTGATCTTGGGTGCCTCCATGAAACCTGGTGACAGGGTTTAGTGTGAAAGAACGAGTTGGTGATGCAGAGGTTATGATAGGTACACAACTCAAGCAGTCTCTGCCCGTTCTCATTCATCCTTCCAACGCCATAGCGCCCAAGCCAGGAGGGCCATGAGTCATGGTCGGCCCCATCCCTGGCATTAAAGTCCCCCAGCAGGAATAGGTGTTCGGTGTTGGGGATGCTGCTAATGATATGGAGTTGTTCATAGAACTGGTCTTTAGCTTCAGGTGGGGAGCAGAGTGTTGGAGCATAGATGCTGAGTAGGTGTACTGGACCAGAGGTGGTGAGCAGTCGGATGGACAGTATGCGTTCCGAGCCGCAAAACGTGTCTCCCGCTACGTTCTGTGTTTTCAACTCTCAGATGGCCAGCGTTCCGGGGAGGCCAAAGAAAAAGCTTCCAAGATGCATTCTGAAGCTCTCTTCATTGTGCGGCAGCATTAACGTTGATGACTGGGAGGAGCTTGCTACCAGTTGTTCAAAATGACAACTTGACCATCAAGCTGCATCATGCTTTGAGTCCATCCGCCTGCATGATGAGGCAGAGCGGCAGCAGAGAAGCAAAGAAAAGGAAGCAAATACCGCACTCTGGAACCCACTACCTTGTGGGACGTCTTGTCCCAAGTGCCCAAAGGTCTGCAGGTCGAGAATTGGCCTTTTCAATCAGGTGAAGACCCATGGCAGAAACACGCAACCTTGAGTAGACATCCTTGAATCGAGGGACAGCCGATGGACTGCGAGATTAATTGGAGTAATGTTGCTGAATCTAAGAGGATCTATTTTTTTGATACTCAGCCCATCCCTGTCAGTTCAGAATCGTTAAACTATTTTAGTAATCACTCTGGATAGCGACATGGTGCAACTTGAGTAGTTTTAATCCTATTGAAGACTGCAGCGGGTATGACAGTCTTATGTCTCTCATCCACAAAACATCCTGAAGCTTCCTGCAAAATATGAATTGGAATGTTATGCTGGGATTGCATAATGGTCAAGATGGGTTGCTATTGCTTTTTTGGGAAATGGTTATTTTTATTTTCAGTTATGTAGAAAATTAAATTTAATTTAATTCAAGAGAATTGAGTATGACTGGAACATGGTAATATTGTGGATTTTTTTTTTTTGCACCCAAGTCGGGAATTAAGGTTCTACTTGATTTTGCTATTGTTACAACTGACTGCTCCTGTTAAAGCCCCCAATCAAAATATACGATTCTGATTGTGGTGGGAGAAACGCACTGTTAATTCAATCTAGTTGCTCCACAGATCGCTTAACATATCTTTTTAAATTTTCCAAATTAAAGAAAGACCCTGCCAAATTGCACCATCTATTAACCCCTAAATGAGGCTAACCAAACTAGGTGTCTTTAAATCAACAAATTAACTGTTTAATTAGAAAAACTAAATTCTTAAACACTATGAAGATGTAAACAACTTTTAAAATAGAAAAAATTAGAGTACTTGCAAATTTACAGTCCAATGTTGCTTGACGTCCTCACCGCTGTCCAATGGGGGGGAAAAAAGGTTCTTCCACAATAGAACAGACCATAGTCTAACTCCAGCAGTAAGTGATGCTTTCCTTCTCCAGCAAATTTCAACAATTAACAACTTGAAAACACTTCCAATAGAATCAATCTAGAGTTTTTTGAGGATAAAAGATTCACAGTCTAACTTCCTTCAGTTCAAATGATCAGAGATCTCCGTTTTGCCTTGACTTTTTTTTTAGAATTTTGAGATAATTAAACAGACTAAAATTCTCTTCCTTCAGTTTAAATGGTTCAGAGCTCTTTTTCTAGGTGATAAAACTAGCTGTCTGTGTTCTGTTAGAAGAAACTGTCTTCAATAAAAAAGCCAGCTCAAAATTGAATTGTAACAAATGTATCGTTTGATACTAACTCCAAGTGGCTATATCCATGGTAACAAGAATGCACCCTTTGGATTACAATCTCTGGTTGTATCCAGTGGCAACTGAAAATGCGTTTTCTCTAACTCCTGAGGCTGACTGGTTCTTAAAGCTCTTACTGGTTCTTAGAGCTATACTGATCCTTTGCAAGCCTTAAAGGCAAACCGCATATTTCCCCGGAGGATAAAAAACTACAGGACCATGACACTCTGCAAAGCTATTCAATGTGTTGGCTAATGAGTAGTGGGATGATGCAAGAAGGTTGCATGTTGACTAAGTTGATCCGTTGGTGATTGATAAATGGGATGTGGGTGTTGGTGGCAAGGCCACCATTTATTTGCCCATCCCTAGCAGTCC
This sequence comes from Heterodontus francisci, assembly GCF_036365525.1. Classification (NCBI taxonomy): domain Eukaryota; kingdom Metazoa; phylum Chordata; class Chondrichthyes; order Heterodontiformes; family Heterodontidae; genus Heterodontus; species Heterodontus francisci. The sequence continues at coordinate 10,067,263 of NC_090393.1, forward strand.
TTGAGAAGAATTGCTGCAGACTGTGAAGGTCGGGAGTTCAGGATTTTGGTCTTGTGGTGATGAAGGAACGGCAATATATTTCCCAGTCAGGATGTTGTGTTACTTGGAATCTTGGAGGTGACTGTGTTCTCGCATGTCTGCTGCCCTTGTCCTTCTTGGTCGAGGTTGCAGATTTGGGAGGTGCTGTCAGGGCCTTGGTAAAATGCTGCAGTGCATCTTGTAGATGGTGTGCACTGCAACCAAGATGTTTGATGGTGGAAGAAGTGGATGCTTAGGGTGATGGATGGGGCACTGATCAGGTGGACAGCTTTGTCTTGGATGGTGTCAAGCTTCATATCTTGGAGCTGCACTCGCAAGTTAGTGGAGAATATGCCTTTGTGACAGTCATGCTCACATTTACCTTGTGTTATGCACAGTCTGCAGCAGTTCTTTAGGACAAATAGTGATGGGCAAATAAATGGTCTTGTCACCCACATCCCATTTATCAATCACCTATGGATCGACTTTGAGTCAACATGCAACAGAAGAGAAATGAATTAAAGTCAAGTGTTAAACTTAAACCACAGGAACCTGAACACTAGTATCAGTCAAAAAGGAGTAGCAGCAGCGTGACCCCTCATGTACTGCAAATCAGCAAACCTGTCTACAAGAATGAAACTCATTAACCTTGTCTGAAATAGCTCTGGGGAGAACTAGTTTGAACATGAAAAGAACACGGTTGCATATTGAAGACTCTTAACAACATGAATGAACTAACAGGATTCTGGAGACAAGACGGCACCCCCCCAGCTCAAACCAAAATTGAATAGGTGTGAAATAGCAGCGTGTTAAAAGAAGGATCCCCATTCTGCCATTAATTGATAGCCCTGGTTTCCACATCCTGGGTCACACCAGAGGAGTGGGCCATCTGTCTCCTAACAGAAACGCTAACGTGACATATTTTTATGTTAGCCCCAGGGAGGGAGGGATCAAGCCAACATCTTCAGAAAGCAGTCCAGCCAGGGACTGTGGCAGAGATCCAGCCAAGCAAGTTAATTCTGCTAATTCTAAACTTCAGTTTGCTGCAGCAGAGAACTGAGTGACCACCACTTCCAGTCTGAAGCTTTAACGACCAGAAAATCTACAAGACCAACAAGTTCAAAACTACAAACATCCAGGCTTGCATCTTTTAAAAGAGACTGTCCTGAGAAATTTCAACAGGTTTGCCATAAAACATGAATAACTACGTAACTTTGAACTTTAAACCTCTTTCTATCTGTTGTGTATGTGTGTGTGAATGAATGTGTGCATGGGTGAGGTTCCATTCACTCTCCTGCTTTCTATCCTTGGGTTTATGGGGGTGGTGGCCGAAAGGTTTGGCTTATTCACAAGCTCAAAATTATCAGCAATTTCTGCTGCTTGCCTAGCTTTTAAAACTCAGGTTATCTACACGAGTTCTCATTACGGAAGGGTTTGAATTTTTAAACTCTTGCAAGAGAATCAAATCTATAAGGTCCTTGTTTATGTTTTGCGTCTTTAATGTCCGTGTCCAGTGAGAAAAATTAATTGGCTTCACCCTCAAATTCTGCATACATCTACCCAGCCAATCTCTAAGTTTCGAAACCTCTGATAAGCTTCAGGGACTAACTCATATCCAGTGAGAACAGCCTTTTTTGCTATCTCATACTCTGCAGAAGCCTCTTCAGGAAGCATAGCATAAACTTCATGAGCTCTGCCCATCAACCTGCTTTGCCTAAGCAGTGTCCCGCTTTCCTTCGGCCATTTCATTTGTTTCACTATTTTTTCAAAAGTTATGTAAAATGCCTCCATGTCCTTTTCCTCAAACTTGGAGAGAGCTTGTATGAATTTAAGCAGCATTTTTTCTGGGTCCTGGGCTGAATTCAGACTCTTCCTGACCAGAGCTTTACCTGGATTCAAGGCTAACCCTTTGTCTCAGTTCCATCTCTCAGTTTAAATTCCTTTTCTTCTCTTTCACTCTGAAATGCGGTCTCTTTTTCCCTTTCCTCATTTCCCAACTCAAGTTTTCTTATTGCTATTTCTTTCTCCTGTACAGGACTAAGTTTTTCGATTTCTAATTGAATCTTAGCCAATTCCACTGCATTACTCTTTGACTTACTATCTTCCTCCTCTTCCAATTTTAAATGTTGGGCTGTTACGTCAATTATCTCTGCTTTTTTTAGTACTTGATTTCAATTCTAACCTCAATTTGGCTGCCAAATCTTTTAGTTTGCTCTTAGTTAAAGTTGTCAAGTCACAGAGGGACACATTCTCCTTTCCCAGAAATGCTGCAGCAACTGCTAATGTCATTCTGATGGTACAACCATTACCCCATTATACAAGAAACCTGGTTCTTTTTTGTCTTAAAAATTATTACTCCTCTCAATTAAAGTAATTAGCATTGCATTTGGATCCCGAGCGATCGAGCCTCGAATTAGTATGATCCTAGACAAGAGTCCCAGTTAATATGTTACGACCGAGGCGGGAGTAAGGCATTGTCAATTCAGTCTCATGACTCCATAGGTTATGGCATGTTATTAAAGTTTTTCACCGACCAGAAATTAGCCAAATTAAACAATTTATTAATCCCCAGAATAAAACACACCAAATTAACTATTTATTAATAGACTATATCTTGGACAATACTGAGATAAATCAATGTCTGCAAAGACTTTATAACTTATTCCTCCTAACCCTCATGCGCACACATTCAAAAAACAACGGTTCACCGATTCAAAAATGTTTTAAATTAGAGCTGTTGCTTAGGAATAATGAAACAACTGGGTTGTAAGTCTTGGCGGGTTACGTTCCCCGTTCGGTGAGGTGTCCGAGAGTTGATTAGTCAGATTCCACTCCAAGTCTCCAGGCAAGTTTGATGAACAGTTTGTAATGGATTGGCGTTAACGGTACTTTGGCTGCAGTAGGCGTCACTCAGATCTTTTAACAGTGAGTATAACAATAGGTCTACTTAGATTTTTGAATTAGCAGTTTATCAGTAGAACCTTTACTGAGTTTCCAGAACTCCCAGAAACATGAAAGGCAACAGAAAGTCACTCCTGAGGCAGAGACTTTTTAGAGACTGGAAGTTAAAAGGAGTTTGCTACCTCCAATAATGCAAATATTCCTTTCCAGGGGTCTTTTCCTCTTTAAGCGCAACATAGCCTGTAGGCCAATGTAGATTTTCTTGTGAGAAACAAATCCTTCCTTCAAGAAGCACGCTTAACTGGTCTATCCGTTCAAGCCGGTTCTAGGCAGTCTTTACGCGCAGTCAAACTGATACAGTACAGCATGTGACCTCTCGCTGGTGCTTAGGAAACAGGCTTGCAGCTCGCACATCCTGTCTTCAGAGACACAAAGAACTCTGTCTTAAAGGCAAACAGACCCCTGCTAGTGTTTAAATGGAGAGAAAAAAAAAACACTTCCATGACTAGGGGGAGCCGCCCATACCCCTTTCCACATGTCTTAACACTTGTCTATGGTGGAAAGGATTTAGGGAGTCAGGAGGTGAGTAACTCACTGCAGAATAACCGGCCTATGACTTGCTCGAAGCTGCATTATTTATGTGGTTGGTCTTAAGTTTCTGGTCAATGGTGATCCGCCACCCAGAATGTTGATGCAGGATGCAACGACCGTCGTGTCGTTGAATGTCAAGGCAAGGTGGTTTGACTCTCTCTTTCTGAACTGATGCATATGATCTTTTCATAGTACAGTAGGTGGATAATTAGTTGAGGACCCTTCCTTGTCGAGTGTCTGTGTCAGGACTGGTTGATGACCGCCATGATTGGGTTTTTATCAGTTTTCTATGGTAGTTGGAGATGGGTTGAGAAAAGTGTTGCATAAACTGAGAAGGGCAAATGGAGTTAGGGAAACATGGTATGAATTACTGAAACTTAAGTTGGTCTTGCAGAGATAATCTTGATGCGCTATAATTTGCAGTTAAAATTCATATTGTCAAGATCTATCCATCTTTGGCCTCCTTATCTCGAGAGACAATGGGTAAGCGCCTGGAGGTGGTCAGTGGTGTGTGGAGCAGCGCCTGGAATGGCTATAAAGGCCAATTCTAGAGTGACAGACTCTTCCACAGGTGCTGCTGAAAAATTTGTTTGTCGGGGCTGTTACACAGTTGGCTCTCCCCTTGCGCCTCTGTCTTTTTTCCTGCCAACTGCGAAGTCTCTTCGACGCGCCACACTTTAGCCCCTCCTTTATGGCTGCCCGCCAGCTCTGGCAAACGCTGGCAACTGACTCCCACGACTTGTGATCAATGTCACAGGATTTCATGTCGCGTTTGCAGACGTCTTTAAAGCGGATACATGGACGGCCGGTGGGTCTGATACCAGTGACGAGCTCTCTGTACAATGTGTCTTTGGGGATCCTACCATCTTCCATGCGGCTCACATGGCCAAGCCATCTCAAGCGCCGCTGATTCAGTAGTGTGTACAAGCTGGGGATGTTGGCCGCCTCGAGGACTTCTGTGTTGGAGATACGGTCCTGCCACCTGATGCCAAGTATTCTCCGGAGGCAGCGAAGATGGAATGAATTGAGACGTCACTCTTGGCTGACATACGTTGTCCAGGTCTCGCTGCCATAGAGCAAGGTACTGAGGACACAGGATTTATACACTTGGACTTTTGTGTTCCGTGTCAGTGTGCCATTTTCCCACACTTTGTTGGCCAGTCTGGACATAGCAGTGGAAGCCTTTCCCATGCGCTTGTTGATTTCTGCATCGAGAGACAGGTTACTGGTGATAGTTGAGCCTAGGCAGGTGAACTCTTGAACCACTTCCAGAGCGTGGTTGCCAATATTGATGGATGGAGCATTTCTGACGTCCTGCCCCATGATGTTCGTTTTCTTGAGGCTGATGGTTAGGCCAAATTCATTGCAGGCAGCCGCAAACCTGTCGATGAGACTGTGCAGGCACTCTTCAGTGTGAGATGTTAAAGCAGCATCGTCAGCAAAGAGGAGTTCCCTGATGACTTTCCGTACTTTGGACTTCGCTCTTAGACGTTGAACAACCTGCCCCTTGATCTTGTGTGGAGGAAAATTCCTTCTTCAGAGGACTTGAACGCATGTGGAAGCAGCAGGGGGAAGAAAATAGTTCATTGAAAATGTACATGTTGGATTTCAACTTGCATGATAGTTTCTTTATTCCAGCTTCTTCATGTGCCATAGCAGTGACCTGAGATTGTCGTAAGTGATTGATCACATGAAATCCCTTCTAAAAAGAGTTCTGACTTGGGCTTCTACTTTTGAGCCTATCCTTTGTTCAGAGCAGGAATCAGTTGCTTTAATCTTTAGTCTTGGCAATAAGAACACTGGTCCCCATCAGGAAAATTTGCTTTATTGAGCTCCTTTTCAGTACTGACTGGTGTATAGGTCTTCCCTATCTTTCACTACTGTCTTTCAGAAGAGAGAAGGTGAGGCTTCCCAATCCTGATTATGCATTGACCTACTGAAGTGTGTATAGACAGCTGAAGATAGGGTTGGGTTTGACAACAATGAGGATCTTTATCATGTTTCCCCTAGTCGCCTCACTCTCCAATGCTCAGTAGTCCAGTAGTTTGCTGATATACATTGTCCATATTTACTTTTGGAGAATGGTTGGGTATGAAAGGGCTACTAGTGCCTGTGCAACTGTACCCAACTTGAGTCATTGTATTCAGGACAGAAGGAGTACATTTTATTCTATGCATGCAAGTGGCCATTACATTATGGAATAATCTTGAATCCTGCCCCAATAATAACATTTGAGGATAAGTGACAGCACGCAGATTTTTTTGGGGGGGAAAAAAAATCTACTGACTGGCAGCCACGAGTGACTATTGTGGCTCCTTTCTCCTCCCAGCTCAAAAACACAGTACTGCTAAAATCAATCATCAATGAACTGTTAAATCTAGGATGGATCTTTTGGCTCATGGACACTAATTCAGTGAGATGTTTCATGATGTCTCTTCCCTATCAACACCGAGAATCTGAGCTAATGCAATTTTTTAAATCTCTGTTTCGGCTCCCACCCTGCCACTAATTAATTAGAAGCATCTTGCTAACTTACTCATACTTGCAGTATTCATGAACTGAGAGATTTTTCATACTGATGAAATAATAACCAACACTAAGCTGCAAGCAAGCTATGATGAATCGAGTTCTCTCCTGGTTCTGTCATAAGTAATTATTCCCAACTGATAAAAATGGCCAGTTGCAAGCACTCTGCTGTTTCAGTTAGTAAGGTTTTCAATTACCTGGGTTGTCATTAATCGTTTAACACAAAAACAATGCAAGAGCAACACAGTCTGACGCAAAATGTTGTCTTCCTTTCCTTGCAATAGATGTTTCCTTTGCATTAGATTAAATCAAATCAAGATTTTCAGCAATACTTTGTATGGTGAAACAATTCTGTACATTTAGTGTTGATGGGTGAAAGCAAAGTTAAGTAGCAGCCAATAGGGCGGCACAGTGGTTAACACTGCAGCCTCACAGCTCCAGGGACCCGGGTTCAATTCTGGGTACTGCCTGTGTGGAGTTTGCAAGTTCTCCCTGTGACTGCGTGGGTTTTCGCCGGGTGCTCCGGTTTCCTCCCACAGCCAAAGACTTGCAGGTTGATAGGTAAATTGGCCATTATAAATTGCCCCTAGTGTAGGTAGGTTGTAGGGAATATGGGATTACTGTAGGGTTAGTATAGTGGTGGTTGTTGGTTGGCACAGACTCGGTGGGCCGAAGGGCCTGTTTCAGTGCTGTATCTCTAAATAAATCAATCAATCAATCAATCTGTTAATTGTTACTCTTGCGAGAAAGCATCAGGGCTTGCAAAGCTCTACCTCTTGGTTCCCTGGCCAGTATTTATCCCTCGACCAACTTTTATTCCTCAGCCAACGGCTGAAACAGTTCATCTGATCATTCATTTCATTGCTGTTTGTGGGAATTTGCTTTGCACAAATTGGCTGCCGCAGTTCTTAAATTGCAACAGTGACTCATTGACTATACTTCAAAAGTACTTTATTGGCTGTCAAGCCTTTGGGATGTCATGGTTATAAAAAGTGCTATGTAAATGCAGTTCTTATTGAATTTGGTGCTTTCAAAAAAAATTAGAATTTTAATTATTCCTAAAGTTATGTAAATACCTTTTACACTGGCATATGGTATACATATGCTTGGCCCTGGCCCTACCCACATGCATTAAAAAGCATTTATCTACATTAAATTGTATGTTTCAGACTTGGAGTCCATCTTGATAGGATTTTAGACAAAAAAAAACACGTGCACAAATTTTGCTAAAAATGTGGATGATTTCCTCAGCACTTCTGTCCAAATTGTGAATGCAGATTGTACAGGGCATTCCTGTTGAAATCCACTCAGTAGCCAATAATAACCTTCTGTCGAATGGATTGAAGTCCATTCTCCACTCTGTGATCTGCCTATCTGTCCCACTATGTAATTAAGTAGTCTGTTGTAAGGCAATACAGTACTTGTATTGGGGAGACAGATGCCCCTAGCTAATTGAGCAAGTTGCATATATGACACCATACGACTTTGCTGCTTCTATAATATAAACCAACGGATGTCTTGTGGGAGTTATGGCTAGGGGTTAGGATTAGTAATGAAGATCCCAGCAGTGATTCTGTCCAAACATTCAACGCGCTTGCAGAACTGGTGTTGAGATAGGACGAGGACAGTGCTGAAGTCCAGCAAGTAGCCAAAGAAGCAATCCGGTCAGGAGTATTTTTCAAATTCATCTAGACTCTATCAAATCATTTCAGTCATTATACCATGTATATAATGTAAGTAAGTAATATAGTTCCATAATTTTTATTATGGAATAAGCAGTTGCAATTTGCGCTCAGAAGGCGTTTCCTTGCATTCCAGCTGCTCAGCTGGCGCCTTCACTCCACGAGCAAGTCATTTGGGGCCAAGCAGTCATGTTTCTTTAACCACCTTCGTAACAGTAGTGATTGAAGTAGCTTTCATTCAGAAATTCACCATTGCCATTGATTTTTTTGGGAGGCAGAGCTAAGGTAATTAACTTCAGAGTTTTGACAGATCTAACAGTAAAGCAATGTAAGGTATGAGTGATTTGGGACATAATTTCCTATGATGTAGATGTGCCATTATAGTGGTGCAAGCCTACAGCAAATGCCAGTGTCTCTAATATTTGTTAGTAGCTTGGCTACAATCAAAGGCAGACTAATAGAGCTGTAATTGGCTGATTTCTGTCTTGTTGCCCTTTGTAAATATTAATACCATACGGGCCTCCCTCCAGCCCATGGCAATAATCCCTGATTCTAGCATGCTGTTAACTATGTAAACAAGGAACTTGCTGATCTCAGCTGCCATTTCTTTGAGCACCTTTGTTTTGATTTTTATCAAGGCCAGGAGCTCGATCAGAGTCAAGACGTCTTATTCTGGCCAGGACTACATCTGCATCCATTTTAGAGTTAACTGTAACCTCAGAATTATCCACTGGATTGAAGAGTGATGCAAAGTAGTCATTTTAAAAAGCTCTAGCATATCCTGGGAGTCTAACTTAATCTGTCATGTGGAATCCTACCAGTCCTTATTGCTCCTCTGCCTCTTTACATGGCTGAGAAGTATTTCTGTGCTGCTATTGCAGTTATCTGCTATCGTGTCGATTTGAGCTTTTTGTGGCCTTGCCACTCCCTGGGAATGCCAAATGCACCTGTTCCCAGCACTGTGCTAATACTGTGGAGAGTGAAGCAGAGCTAACATTTGAGATCTGTGACCTTTCATCAGAACTTGGTTTCTGGGAGAGAAACAGACAGGATTGGACCTGCGGGAGGAACACTGAGTGGGGAGCAGTTAAATAAAGGCTGAGGATCGCGGCCAACAGCACTTTCCTTCTTGGAGAGCTGCGGAAAGGAGTCCAGGCGTGCCTGAGTTTGGAAAAAAGTGAACGTGACATCACAATAAAGCTGCAAGGTGATTGGTTGGTGAGTCACTGCTGGTAGGGAGTATCAGTAAATAGCTGGAGTAGTACACTCCTGTTGGGGTGAGTGTGTTAATAGTTGGGTTATTGGTTATAGCGTTTCCAAAAACTGGCAGACTAAAAACGAGTAAAATTAATTATTGGTAATGAACAAGTGAGTAGCTGGTTGTATTTTTTTTGAGTAAGGTTTATTTTAACTTGTCAAATGTATTGATTATTAGGATATATCAGTACTAGTAAGGATCCATTAATTCTAAGGTGCTGTAGTATTGGTAAGTTTTTTTTTTAGCAATAGCAAAGGGTCAACTAAAATAAAGGAATGGAAGGGTTGCTTCAAACTCAGGAGTGCACCTCCTGTGCTATGTGGGAGCTCCGGGACGCTTCCAATATCCTGGAGAACCATTTGTGCAGGAAGCGTAGTCAATTGCAGCAGCATGAGCTCTGGGTTTTGGAACTTGAGCAGCAGCTGGCAACACTGCGATGCATTTGTGAGGATAAGAGCTATGTGGATAGCATGTTGTATAGATGTCGAGATATAGAGGGCAGCGCAGTGGTTAGCACTGCAGCCTCACAGCTCCAGGGACCCGGGTTCATTTCTGGGTACTGCCTGTGCGGAGTTTGCAAGATCTCCCTGTGACCGTGTGGGTTTTCGCTGGGTGCTGAGGTTTCCTCCCGCCGCCAAAGACTTGCAGGTGATGGGTAAATTGGCCATTGTAAATTTCCCCTAGTGCAGGTAGGTGGTAGGGATATTGGGATTACTGTAGGGTTAGTATAAATGGGTGGTTCTTGGTTGGCACAGACTCGGTGGTCCGAAGGGCCTGTTTCAGGGCTGTATCTCTAAATAAATAAAATAAAAATGTCACCCCACAGAGGAAGTGGATGACTGCCAGGCAGTTAAAAAGCATCAGGCAGGTAGTGCAGGCGACCCCTGAGTGCATCTCACTCTCCAACAGGTATTCAAGTCTGAATCCTGATGCTTCACCTTGAGGAGTGTCACCAGAGCCTAGTCCATGGCAGCATGGGTGGCTTAGCTGCAGAGGGGGTACAGGGAAGGCTGGAAAAGCCCTAGTGATAGGTGATTCAATAGTCAGGAGAACAGACAGGCATTTCTGTGATCACAGTCGTGAATCCAGGTTGGTGTGTTACCACTCTGGTGCCAGGGTCAAGGATGTCACTGAGTGGCTGCAGAGCATCTTGAAGGGGGAGGGTGAACTGCCAGCAGTCGTGGTACACATCGGAACCAACAACATACGTCGAAAGAGGGGTGTGGTCCTGCGGTCAGAATTTAGGGAGCCAGCTAAGAAATTAGCAAGCAGGACCTCAAAAGTAGTCATCTCCGAATTACTCCCAGTGCCATGCAAGTGACTTGGTTAGAATCAATTTTTTTTGTTTGGCATTTAATGCAGCAAATGAACACAGTTGCAATGAGTTACCATTTTGTGTTTGTCCAGGTGTGTTAACTGTATGCTGTAAGTGACCAAAGAATAAAATATTTGTTAAAAGTAATTTAGCTGAAAATAAATAAATGTGAAATGCTACAGGATGAACTTTCCACTTATTGGATGTGGTTCACATAAACAAGCCTAGGGTAAAGGCACAGATTTTTTTAAAAGCTAAATTTGCTAGTGATTAGAATGTGCAGCACAAATTATCTTGGATATTAATACGATTGGCATGTTGTAACCAATCGTGGCTCAACCTGGTGAAACAACAGCGTCAACACAAACTCTATGAATTTTTTTTAAAGACATTGATGTGTACTTCTGCAATTTTCTTGTCAGGAAATTTGCAAGTAGAGTTTAAAACATTGCTATTAAGCAAGTATTGACAACTGCTTCCTAAAATTCAGTTGATAGGTTGAAAAATCCTAGCCTCCTAAATTTGAGCCAGAACCTTGTAATGGAAAAATGTGGAAGTTGATGTGAAATTGTTTTTCAGAATTTGAACTTTACGGTAAACTTCCTCTTTGTTTTGTGATTTTGTTTAACTTGCCTTTGTGAGGTATATTGATGGTGAGCAGAATTCAGGAGAATAGAGTGATTTTAACTGTCCAAGCACACTAGTCAGGCATAGATCTTTTCTATGATCTGCTCTTGGATCAGTTGTAGTGTTGAAATTGTTTCTACCCTCTGTTCAATCCTTGTACTGATGACTTTTCAATCTGTATAATCATTGCTGTGTGGATTTCAGTAAGGCCCCTTGACCTGATGCATTTTTAAAAATAAAACTCCCTCTACTCTCTCTCCACCAGTGAGTCCCAGCTCTCTTGTTCCACTATTGTAATTTTTAAAAAGATAACGGTCAGTTTGGGTCAAATTATGGTGAGTTTTGGGGTGTGAAATTGATTTGCATTTGGAGCTGGCTTCAGACTGTCAAACTTAGTTTAGGTTTAAATGTTGGTCAGCAATTTATATTGGATTTAAATCCATGTTCCAGAGTACAGTGGTACCTATAGAATTCTGAAGTTGGTTTTAAATTCACCTTTCCACATCTAGCCTTGGCACCCCTTTAATGAACAGCTTATATTTGCAGTAAATTTGCAGCACAATGGGTAATCACCAAAGCGACAATTGACTGGAAAAGTCTTATATTGGGAGTTGATCAACTTTTTGTTATCCGTTAAGATGAGCTGAAATGCTTTTGCTGCTAGCTAAGCAAATGGTTACTTTGAACAAGTTTTCTAATTACCGTGTGTGTGGAACTGCTAGTTGTTTATCACTTATGATGTGATTCAGTGAGCATTATACAATGAAGTATGAGCATTGAAGCTTGAATATAGCTATGTGCTCTGGTGCTATGCTGGAAAATTCAACTGGTGGCAATAGCAGTTGAATTACTAACCTGCATCATCTTTGTTAGGTTGAATGAGGTAAAACCAAATGGATTTTCTTGGTCAGATGGACAAGTGCAAGGTTGAAGCTAAATTCTGGATTTCTTTTGGGGACCTTTTGTTAATATTACATCTATCTGGTAGTGGATGCCACAACCAGTAAATCTTTGTTAAGGCATATTTTGCAAGAACTTGAAATTCTGATGAAGCTGATAAGCTAGTTTAACATAACCACACACCGAGCCTACAATGACTGGCTTGTAAATCGCCAAAAGATGGTTCTGAGATATGCCGGGCTATTTCAGGCACAAGTAACAGGACTCGAATGAACTGTATATTTTCCTTTTGGGGGAATTTACGCAGCAATAATTTGATAGACTTCAGTGGTCCCTTGAACTATGAGCTAATCTAATCATGCATGACTAATGTAAAGTAGGGAACTACTGTGTAACAGTGAGTCAGTATCCATCTCTTCTATCTAGATATACTCATAGTAAGGGGAATCCTGCAGTTTACTGATATGAGGATTTTGACTTTGGCTTAATGAATGCAAATTATATACTGCATGTTGCTGGCAGTTTAGTGGGTAATTTGGCTTCAGTGTATTATGAATAGTCAATACGCAGTGTCTTTTTCACCTTCATGTTGCTTTTTGTGATTAAATTGTTAGACTTTTTATCATTTCATATCACGCCAATTTAAGATCAGTCAGATTGATTTGCTAAAATCAAACTCTACTGTGCGAGTTGAAAACCACATAAGATATCCCATAGATTAAATTGTTATGTTTACAAATATTACATACTTATCATAATTTGTGAATTGGAACAAATAATTACAACTGCTCTGTAACTGGCATTTGTCATGAACTATTGAAATTACTTTTCCAAGATGATGGTTGAGGCATGTATAATCAGTTTTTGGGGGATATTTTCATCTATTGAGCCAGAAGCCTACATTAATAACACGGAAATCAAAACACTGCAGATGCTGCAAATCTGCAACAAAAGCAGAAATTGCTGGAAACGCTGAGGTAACTTGCAATTGGGCTATTGCTATATCATGTGACATAGAGAAAGAATGTCCCTTCCGTTGCTGTTAAATGCATGTCAGAACAACATTTGTAATGTAACAGGCTGAATTGTGCAACCTTGGAAAGAAAGTAACATGGGTGGTGAAGAAAGGAGTTAATTTAAGAGGAATAGTTCATATTTTTAAAATGTATTTGGGGAGCGGAGTAGATAAAAAGTTCAGGTAGAATTGATTATAAACGTTTCAATTTGGCTTAAGTGGATTGGGAAAATAAATTAAAAGATAAGACAGAAGAGAAGCAGTGGCAGACATTTATGGAGATTTGATAACTCCCAACAAAGATATATTCCATTGAGAAAGAAAGACACTGAGAAGGATGTACTGTGACTAAGGAAGTTAAGGGATGTTATCAAATTGAAAGAAAAGGCATACAATGCTGCAAAAATTAGTGGTAGGACAGAAGATTGGGAAAATTTTAGAAACCAGCAGAGAATGAGTTGAGAGAAGAAATTAGATTGAGAGTAAACTAGCAAGAAATGTAAAAACAGACAATAAAAACTTGTACAAATATATAAAAAGGAAAAGTAGCTAAAGTAAGTGTTGGTCTCTTAGGATGAGAATTGATAATGGAAAACAATGAAATGGCAGAGACCTGGAACAAATATTTTCTATGTGTCTTCACAATAGAAGGCACAAAAAGCATCCCAAGAATAGCAGAAGATCAAGAGGTAAAAGGGAGGGAGGAACTTAAAACAATCACTTTGACTAGAGAAAAAGTATTGGGAAAACAAATGGGACTAAAGGCTGATAAGTCTCCTAGACTGATGGCCTGCATCATAGGATCTTAAAGCAAACGGCTACAGAGATAGTGGATACATTAGTTGCAATCTTGGAAAATTCCCTAGATTTTGTAAAGGTCCCAGCAGATTAGAAATATGCAAATGTAGCACCTCTATTCAAGAAAGGGGGGTGCGACAGAAAGCAGCAAACAATAGGTCAGTGAGCTTAACATCCGTCATTGGGAAAATGCTAGAATCCATTGTTAAGGAAGTAGTAGCAAGTGGATACACTTGCCAATTCAGTGAGTTTAGTTTAGTTTAGAGAAACAGCACTGAAACAGGCCCTTCGGCCCACCGAGTCTGTGCCGACCATCAACCACCCATTTATACTAATCCTACACTAACCCCATATCCCTACCACGTCCCCACCTGTCCCTATATTTCCCTACCACCTAACTATACTAGGGGCAATTTATAATGGCCAATTTACCTATCAACCTGCAAGTCTTTGGCATGTGGGAGGAAACCGGAGCACCCGGAGGAAACCCACGCAGACACAGGGAGAACTTGCAAACTCCACACATGCAGTACCCAGAATTGAACCCGGGTCGCTGGAGCTGTGAGGCTGCGGTGCTGAGCACTGCACCGCCCATGTGTTATTGTTTACATGCTGTGATCATAAAAGCCAATCAGGCAGGTATTCTTGAGTTTAATGAAGACCCTAGATTTATTGTACTTAAAACGATGTATTCCTCTCTCACTCGCTTGCATGCGTTACGAATTAGGAGCAGGATTGGCCACTTGGCCCTTCGAGTCTACTCTGCCATTCAATAAGTTCATGGCTGAACTAATTACTCCACATTTCCACCTACCCTTGATAACCTTCCACCCCCTTGCTTATCAAGAATCTATCCGCCTCTGCCTTAAAAATATTCGAAGACTCTGCTTCCACCGCCTTTTGAGGAAGAGAATTCCAAAGACTCACTGCCCTCAGAAAAAAAATTTCTCCTCATCTGTCTTAAATGGGCGACCCATTATTTTTCAACAGAAACCCCAAGTTCTAGATTCTCCCACAAGGGGAAACATCCTTTGCACATCCACCCTGTCAAGACTCCTCAGGATCTTATATGTTTCAATCAAGTCGCCTCTTTCTCTTCTAAATTCCAGCAGACACAAGTCTAGCCTGTCCAATCTTTCCTCATAAGACAGCCCGCCCTTTCCAGCTATTAGTCAAATAAACTTTCTCTGTTCTGCTTCCAACGCATTTACTTCCTTCAATAAGGAGACCAGTATTGTCCACAATGCTCCAGATGTAATCTCACCAATGCCCTGTATAGCTGAAGCATAACCTCCCTACTTTTGTATTCAATTCCCCTTGTGATAAACACATTCTATTAGCTTTTCTAATTATGTGCTGTGCCTGCACACTAACCTTTTGCGATTCATGCACTAGAGCACCCAGATCTCGAGGCATCTCCGAACTCTCTAATCTCACAATTTAGATAATATGCTTTTTATTCTTCCTGTCAAAGTGGACAATTTCACAGTTTCCCACATTATATTCCATTTGCCAGGTGTTTGCCCACTCACTTAACCTATCGATATCCTTTTGTTGCCTCCTTATGTCCTCTTCACAAATTACTTTCCTACCTATTTTTGTGTCATCAGCAAATTGAGCAGCTATTCCTTCGGCCCCTTCATCTAAGTCATTTATATACCTTGTAAAAAGTTGAGGCCCCAGCACAGATCCCTGTGGCACACCACTCGTTACATCTTGCCAACCAGAAAATGACCCATTTATGCCTATGCTCGGTTTCCTGTTAGCTAGCCAATCTTCTATCCATGCCAGTATGTTACCCCCCAACACCATGAGCTTTTATTTTCAGCAATAACCTTTGATGTGACACCTTATCAAATGCCTTCTGGAAATCTAAGTACAATACGTCCACTGGTTCCCCTTTATCCACTCCTTTTATGTAACTCCCTCAAACAACTCCAATAAATTGGTTAATGTTTCCCTTTCACAAAACCATGTTGACTCTGCCTGATTAACTTGAATTTTTCTAAATGCCCTGCTATAACATCTTTAATAGCGTCTAACATTTTCCCTAAGACAGATGTTAAGCTAACTGGCCTGTAGTTTCCTGCTTTCTGTCTCCCTTTTTGAATAAAGGAGTTACATTTGCTATTTTCCAATCTAATGGAACCTTCCCCAAATCTCGGGAATTTTGGAAAACTAAAACTAACACATCAACTATCTCACTAGCCACATAATTTAACACTCTAGGATGAAGTCCATCCGGACCTGGGGACTTGTCCCTTAGCTCCAACAATTTGTTCAGTACCACTTCCCCAATGATTGTAATTTTCTTGAGTTTGTTCCTTCCTCCCTCCCATTTCCTGACTTGGAGCTAATGCTGGGATGTTACTTGTATCCTCAGTAGTGAAGACCGATGCAAAATATCTGTTCAATTCATCTGCCATCTCCTTATTATCCATTATTAATTCACCAGATTCACTTTCTGTTGGACCACCGGTTACTTTGTTAGCGCTATTCCTTTAAAAATATCTAAAGAAACTCTTTCTATCTATCTTTATATTTCTAGCTAGCTTTCTGTCGTACTCTAATTTTATCTTCCTTATTAATCTTTGCTGTTTTTCTATTCTGTCCAATCTTCTGACCTGCTTCCCATCTTTGCACAATTATTGGCTTTTTCTTTAAGTTTGATACAATCTTTAACTGTTTTAGTTAACCACGGATGGCGGGTCCCACGGTTGCAATTTTTCTTTCTCGTTGGAATGTATCTATTCTGTGTATTCTGAAATATCCCCTTAAATGTCTGCCACTGCGTCTCTATTGACCTATCCCTTAACATGATTTGCCAGTTCACTTTAGCTAGCTATGCTTTCATGCCCTCATAATTGCCCTTATTTAAGTTTAAAATACTATTCTTGGACCCACTCTTCTCTCCCTCAAACTGAATGTAAAGTTCAATCATTATGAATACTGCTACCTAGGGGCGCCTTTACTATGAGGTCATTAATTAATCCTATGTTGTTGCAAAATGTCAGGTCTAATATAGCCTGCTCTCTGGCTCCAGAAGATATTGTTCCAAGAAGTTATCCCGAAAACATTCTATGTACTCCTCATCTAGGCTACCTCTGCCCATCTGATTTTTCTAGTCTATAGGTTAAAATCCCCCATAATTATCGCTGTACCTTTCTGACAAGCTGCCATTATTTCTTCCTTTAACCACACTGTAGGATGGGGTATAATGTTTGGTGGCCTGTACACCACTCCCACAAGTGACTTCTTGCCTTTATGATTTGTCATCTCTACCCAAACTGCTTCTACATCCTGGTCTTCCTAATGTTAGAGAGGGGAATGATAGATTGGTCAAATTAGAGTTCAGAGAAATGAAAGGGGTATATAGTCTGTGGAGGTTGGTGACTCTGCTGGTTTCAGGCTGAATTTGATGGTTGCGTGACTTTCCTAAGGCTTCTGGTTTGAAATCTATTTTGGACATAGATCTCAAAATGTTTGAGAGCCAGCAACAGTCTCTGCTTCCCTCTCCAATTTTTTGGAGAACTACCCAACTAGTGTCTCAATGCCTAGCTCATCTTGACCCCTACCCTAGGTCATTGGCATCAACTCACCTTCAAATGGTTTGTTAAAATTTTGAAGCTGTTGGCACCGGCTCGTTGTTTATGCTGGTTTTCAGCCTCAGAAGCTGTTTGGCACCTCCCCGACCACAAGACCTTGGCTCTTATCTGAAACAAGTCTGTCAGTGGGGTGGCTATAGTGCTGAAGTTTGGCACATGCTTGCAGTAAAATCCAGCCATCCCCTCAAATCGCATTATTTTCCGTTTGGTCATGGGGGATGGGAAAATCCATCAACGCCTGTACCACCACCTCTGGGCTTCACCCACCCTTGACCCACAACATTCCCCAGGTAGGTTAACTGAGCTTTAGCGAACTCACTCCTTGCAAGATTTACCACTGGGTCAGCCGACTGTAACCTTCAGAAGAGGGCTTCTAACTGGTTTAGGTTGTGCCCTGAGGTGTCACCATATACTAACAGATCACCCAGGTACACTACACAATTGGTTAGACCAGCCACTACCTGGTTCATCTACCTTTAGAAGGTAGCTGGGGCATTTCTTAAGCCATGGTACTGGATAAGCCGCCTGGGTTGACAAAAGTTGAGATCTCTTCAGCTCGGGTGGTTCAGGGAACCTGTAAGTATCCTTTTAACAAGTTTATTTTTGTCATAATGGCAAAGTCTTGCGGATGTTGGAAATCTGAAATAAAAGCAAAGTGCTGGAAATACAATCCTGGAAATCCATCTCCAACACTTCCCGTTCCCTTCCTCGACTTCTCTGTCTCCATCTCTGGCGATAGGCTGTCTACCAATATTCATTATAAGCTCACCAACTCCCACAGCTACCTCAACTACACTCCTTCACACCCTGCCTCCTGTAAGGACTCCATTCCATTCTCCCTGTTTCTCTGTCTCTGACGCATCTGCTCTGATGATGCAACCTTCCACAACAGAACTTCTGATGAGGCTTCCTTTTTTCTCAACCGAGGATTCCCCCCCACTGTGGTTGATAGAGCCCTCAACCGTGTCCGGCCCATTTCCCGCACCTCTACCCTCACCCCTTCCCCTCCCTCCCAGAACCGTGACAGGGTTTCCCCCTGTCCTCACGTTCCACCCCGCCAGCCTCCACATCCAAAGGATCATCCTCCGCCATTTCTGCCGCATCCAGCGTGATGCCACTACCAAACACATCTTCCCCGATCAGCATTCCAAAGGGATTGTTCCCTCTGTGGCACCCACGTCCACTCCTCCATTACCTCCACCACCTTGTCCCCTTCCCATGGCATCTTGCACTGCAATCACAGGAGGTGTAATACCTGCCCTTTTACCTCCTCTCTCCTCACTATCCAAGGCCTCAAACACTCCTTTCAGGTGAAGCAGTGATTTACTTGTACTTTCAATTTAGTATATTGTGGTCACCTCTACATTGGAGAGACCAAACGCAGATCGGGTGACAGCTTTGCGGAACACCTTCACTCAGTCTGTCAGCATGACCCCGAGCTTCCGGTTGCTGGCCATTTCAACACCTGCCCCCGCTCTCATGCTCACATCTCTGTCCTGGGATTGCTGCAGTATTCCAGTGAACATCAATGCAAGCTCGAGGAACAGCACCTCATTTACCGATTAGGCACGCTACAGCCTGCAGGACTGAACATTGAGTTCAATAACTTTGGAGCATGAGGGGCCCCCCCTTTTTTATTTTGTTGTTTTTTTATTAGTTTATTTTAGTTTAGTTTGGTTCTAGTGTGCCGACCCACTTTTTTTTCATGTTTGTGCTTGGGGCCAGGGCTGTTCATTATCCTGTCAATTGACACCCTCTCTGTATTAACGCTTTGTCTTTCAGCACACCATTAACAGACCATTTTGTCTATGTTCCATGACCTCGTCAGTTATTCTGTGACCTTGTCCTATCAGCACCTCTTTTGTATCTCTTGCCCCATCCCCACTTTACTTGATTAAAATCTTTTACATTTCTAATATTTGTCAGTTCAGATGAAGGGTCACTGACCTGAAACGTTAACTCTGCTTCTCTCTCCACAGACTCTGCCAGACTTGCTGAGTATTTCCAGCATTTATTATTTTTATTGGACTCATTGGGTGAGTCCTTGTTGGCAAACAGAAGAAGCCTTTGTCCCAGTCATGGTGTTACTCACGGTATGCCCTGATCATTGTACTTGGGGTCTGGTGGTACCGTTGCAAAGCCCCTTGTGACTGTGGGTGATAGGCTGAGGACTTCAGCTGGGTTATACCCAGATTACCCATGACCTTTTGAAACATATTGGGCATACAATTCATGCTCTGAACTGACTGGATCTTGGCAGGTAGCCCATATTGGGTGAAAAATTGGATTAGCCACTCAACCACTACCTTGGCAGAGAGTTTTCTTCGGGGAATGGCCTCTGGAATTGGTAGCCACATCCATAATGAGAAGACACTGGTAACCCTCTTTTGTTTTTAGCATGAGCCCCACACAATCCACCAGCACTCTGCTGAACGATTCCCTAAAAGCTGTTATGGGAATTAGAAGAGCAGGTTTTATTGCAGGTTGGGGCTTCCCCACAACCTGGCACAAGTGGCAAGTTTTATTTTTACTTTATTTATTTAGAGATACAGCACTGAAACAGGCCCTTCGGCCCACCAAGTCTGTGCTGACCAACAACCACCCATTTATACGAACCCTACAGTAATCCCATATTCCCTACCACCTGCCTACACTAGGGGCAATTTGCAATGGCCAATTTACCTATCACCTGCAAGTCTTTGGCTGTGGGAGGAAACCGGAGCACCCGGCGAAAACCCACAAGGTCACAGGGAGAACTTGCAAACTCCACACAGGCAGTACCCAGAATTGAACCCAGGTCCCTGGAGCTGTGAGGCTGCGGTGCTAACCACTGCGCCACTCCGCCGAGTTTAGAGAACTCCACCACATCCTTGTGGAGTTGTGGCCAGTAAAAATGCTGTTTTATACGGGCTTGAGTTTTTCAGATACTGACATGTCCAGCCATTTGAATTTCGTGTACTATTTTCAATATTTCTCTGGAATGTTGGGATTATCATATGAGGAGAGATTGAGGAACCTGGGCCTGAATTCTCTCGCGTTCGAAGAATGAGAGGTGATCTCATTGAAACTTAGCGAATTCTTACAGGGGGGGTTAGGTTGGATATAGATAGGATGTTTCCCCTGGTTGGTGAGTCTGGAACCAGGGGAGATAGTGTCAGAATAAGGGGTAGGCCATTTAAGATTGAGGTGAGGAGGAATTTCTTGACTCAAAGGGTCGTGAATCTTTGGAATTCTCCAAACAGAGGGCTGTGGAAACTGAATCATTGAGCATGTTCAAGACGGAAATCGATAGATATCTGGATACTCATGACATCAAGGAAAGTGGAGATAGCGCAGGAAAGTGGCATTGAGGTAGATCATCAGCCATGATCTGATTGAATGGTGGAGCAGTCACGATGGGCTGAATGGCCGACTCCTGCATCTATGTTTCTATGTGCCTATGTACATCAGCACCTCTATCTGATGAACCACTGTCCACTTTTCATCTGCAGGTCTGAGGGGGTCTTCCACTTCCTCATCACCTCATTCTTTAAATAGTAGCACTGTGGAACTGCCTCTGCTTCAGTTTCAGTTTGGGCAGTTTGTGCTATTTTTTTTATCCCTGGGTTGGCTTGCTGAGCCTCGACCAAGGAGGACCTGCTTGATACATCCTTTGAGTCCTCTAAATTCCTGAAGAAGGTTTTGGATAACCAGACAGCGGGGTCATCTGTCTGTCATGCCAGTTGTTTGGCCATGGACCGGATCACGCCACAGTCAGGGAAATGCCAAGGCCTGTCTCCTGCAACTGCTGTCTCCCTGACTTTGGCCTCTCTAAGACTACTGGGGAATCTGCCACATTCACGGCGCGCCTCACCCCCCCACCGCCCCGAAAGTCATTACCAAGGAGCTGGTCAACAGTATCCACAGATAAACTGAGGACAATTCCCACGGCTACCAGTCCTGAAATTAGGTCACACTTCATGGGCACCCAATATAAAGGTATCTGCTTACTTGCCTCACTCGGGGTATGGGGTCACTTTTCCTTTGGAGACATAATCCCAGTAACTCTTGGGGATTTTGTCAAGTTCTCCTGCAGTCTCATTGGGACGTTTACAGGGACTTAGTGCCATAGTTAGAGCCACAGCCTGGTCTGCTGTGTTTCCCATCAGGTCCCCTTTTCCTGCACTGGTCCAGTGTATCTTGACTAATCCTATGAGTTTTCCCCGTAACTTTCAGCAGTCAGCTTGAAGGTGACCTGCCTTGTTGCAGTGGAAACATGCAGGCTTTCAGGCATCACTCCTGTTCTCAGCACCTTCCTTTCTTGCTGGAGGCGGGCCCCCTGTGTTTCCAGCTTTCCCTTCAGACACATGGCTGTTGATCCTCCTAACACCCTCCTGCCTTCTAGCATTTTCAAGTTTTTGGAGGTGACGGGGAAGGGTTTCCCTTCGAGAAAGGGCTTGCGGACAAGTGTATAATCATCAGCCAGGGTTGCTGCCTGCTTAGTTTTCAGAGGGCTCGGAATTTTTGGCAGTGCGCCTCCATTACCTGCTCATGTGCTCAGGATTGCATTTTTGATCATTTCATAGTTTGGACTCTTCTTGGACAAGAGGGAATAAACCTGATGGGCCTTTTCTGTTAATTTGCGTTGCAGTCGCAGGGTCCAGCCCTCCGCTGGCCACTTCAACTGTTTTGCAAACTTTTCAAATGAGATGAAAAATGTTTCCATGTCTCCCTCATTGAACTTTGGTATCAGTTGGGAGAAATTTAAGTGCTGAGCACTCCGTTCTGGGCTAGGGATAGTTCCTGCGCTAGCAGTGCCTTCACTGGGTACATGGGTCTTCCCCTATACTGTTTGAGCTGCCTTAACTCTGTTTCCTGCTTCTCCTTCTGGAAGGCTCTCCTCCTTCCATTCCTGTCTCTTCCTTTCTTTTTCTCTGAATTCTAGCTCTAGTCTCCACTGTTACAGCTATATCTGGGCTTATGCTGTTCTGTCTGTTTCAGATTCTATGCCTGTCTCTGGTTCTTCAGTTTCAATTTCAAAACTGTTAGCCACAAGTTTTAGGATTTTGGTTTCTGAGCTTTTGGATGGATATGTATCTCTAAAAGCCTAGTTATACTCATGGAACTCTTCAATGGATAGGCCTTTTAAACTGTCCCAAGTTACTTAACTCTGTTCTAGGAAGGTGCTGGCCTTGAATGTGAACATTTTATTATGGTAGCATAGAAAACCACGAGAAAACCTGTGGCTTTTTAAAATTATCGCTTGGGATCAATTTGGTTTCAGGCTTCAAATTTCGTGTCTGTCTGTGGGTTTGATCAGACATAGAGCACCCAAATTTCTGTTACGATCAGGTGAGAAGGGGTCAAAGGTCTCCCCTCTTTTCCTTCTGCTTGTTTGACCACAACAAATTTATTTCTTTAAGTGTATATACTTGCCAGGTCACTGAGTGTTTACTTGCTTACATGCCATGATCATAAAAAAAAAAGCCAACCAGATGGGTTTTCTTGAATTTAATCAAGAAAGCAGCGAGCTTTATTGCATTTAAACCGATATAAGTAAAATATATGCTGCAACGTTCTCATACTTGGCGCACAAGCAAATAGGTTAGAGTGGGGAAGGATAGATTAGTCAAATTAGAGTCCAGAACAATCAAAGGAAAATACTGTCTGTGGAGGTTGGTGACTCAGCTGGCTTCAGACTGTATTTCCTGGTTATGCAATCTTTCTTTGGTCCTGAGGCTTCTGGTTTGAAGATGTGGATACTGATTTGGTGGTTCTCCATGAGTCTGCAGTGTGGCTGATTTCCTTCAAGAGGGCTTTCTGTTATTTCCTGAAAGTTCTCTACTCAGCAGTTCCCCTGTCAGGCTTAAGTCATTAAGCACAGTGAGCATCGATCGGTGGACAGACGAACACAATCAAACACAGATCAGTTGAACACTACAGTCTGCAGCAGGGAATATGCCTCAGTGCTCATGGTCAGTTCGAAGTTTACAAGGTTTGAGTGGTTTGTCTCCAGTTTCATATTTAGGTTTTCAGCTGGTGGATTAAAAAAAATAATTTGAACGAGCACGTTTCATGACCAGGTTCTTTGAGAATGTAACAAGTAGGGTGGATTAAGGGGAACCAATAGAATTAGTGTATTGGCATTTCCAACAGGCATTCAATAAGGTGCCACATAAAAGGTTACTGCTTAAGATAAGGGCTCATGGTGTTGGGGGTAATATATTAGCATGAGTAGAGGATTGGCTAACAGGAAACAGTCGTGATAATTGGGTCAGTTTCAGGTTGGCAAATTGTAACTGGTGGAGTGCCACAGGGATCTGTGCTGGAGCCGCAACTATTTACGATGTATATTAACTTGGATGAAGGGACCAAATGTTTTGTAGTCAGATTTGCAGACAGTACAAAGATAGATAGGAAAACAATTGTGGGGAGGACAAAATGTGTTTGCAAAGAGATATAGCTAGGCTAAGTGAGTGAACAGTAATTTAGCAGATGGAGTATTATGTGGGAAAATGTGAGCTTGTCCACTTTGGCAGGAAGAATAGAAAAAAATATTATTTACATGGGGAGAGAATGCAGAATGCTGTGATAGAGGGATCTGGATGTCATTGTACATGAATCACAAAGTTAGCATGCAGTTGCAGCAATTAATTCAGAAGGCAAATAGAATGTTGGCATTTATTGCAAGGGGGATGGAGTATAAAAGTAGGGAAGTCTTGCTACAGTTGTACAAGGCATTGGTAAGACCGCACCTAGAGCACTGCATACAGTTTTGGTGTGCTTACTTAAGGAGGGATATACTTGCATTGGAAGCAGTTCGGAGAAGGTTCACTGGGCTGATTCCTGGGATGATGGGGTTGTGGTATGAGTGCAGGTTGGGCCTATATTGATTGGCATTCAGAAGAATGAGAAGTGATCTTAGTGCAAATAAGATCCTGAGGGGGCTTGACCGGGAAGATGCTGAATGCGTTTCCCCTCCTGGATGAATCCAGAACTAGGGGGCAGGGTTACAAAATAAGGGGTCTCCCATTTAAGGTGAGGATGAGGAGAAATTTCTTCTCAGAGCGTCATTAATCCTTAGAATTCTCTTTTCCCAGACAGCAGTGGAGGCTGGGTCATTTAATATATTCAGGGCTGAGTTAGACAGATTTTTGATTTACAAGGGAGTCTAGGGTTATGGGGGGCAGGCAGGAAAGTGGAGTTAAGGCAAAAGTCAGATCAGCCATGTTGCTGAATGGCGAAGACGACTAGGGGGCCGAATGGCGTCCTCCTCCTATTTCTTATGTCCTTATTCTGGCTAAGGAAGTTGAAAGGTCCAGATTTTTAAACCTTGGTTGGCTGATGAAATGTTCTTGCTCTGGGATAGAATTGATATTTAGGAAATGTGGTTTTAGTTAGACTGTGGTTTGAGAAATGGACCCCTGACTTTCCATTTTTACAGCACTAAAATATTCAAGGTCTCTCGCTTTCAAGTAGAATTCAGTTGAGTATTTAAAAAGAATTAATATTTACAGATGACTGGCTTTTTTTCATAGGATGACCCAGATCATAGAATCTTACAGCTGAGGAGCAAAGAGGCCAGTAAACCTGTGCTGGTTTTCTCTGAGCCACCTAGTCTAAATCTACTCTTCTACTCTCTTTTTAAACTAACTGTCTCATTTCCCATCAGTACGAAATGATTAATTTTAAATCCTGATAAAAAAAAAAATGTTTATCCCAATTTTGTGTTGACGCACAAAATTCACAGCTTATAGTGTTCATCACCTTATTCCATGACAATATGAAAGGCACAATTCAGCATAGCGGTGCATCATCAGACCCCTTTCTTACCCTGAGTGGCGTGAAACAGGGCTGTGTTCTCGCACTGACACTGTTTGGGATCATCTTCTCCCTGCTGCTCTCACATGTGTTCAAGTCTTCAGAAGAAGGAATTTTCCTCCACACTAGATCAGATTGGTTGTTCAACCTTGCCCTTCTTAGAGCTAAGACCAAAGTACGGGAAGTCCTCATCAGGGAACTCCTCAAGCGCATGGGAAAGGCTTCCACTGCTATGTCCAGACTGGCCAAGAGGGTGTGGGAAAATGGCGCACTGACACGGAACACAAAAGTATGTGTTTCAAGCATGTGTCCTCAGTACCTTGCTCTACAGCAGCAAGGCCTGGACAACGTATGTTAGCCAAGAGCGACGTCTCAACGCATTCCATCTTTGCTGTCTGCAGAGAATCCTTGGCAACAGGTGGCAGGACTGTATCTCCAATGCAGAAGTCCTCGAGACGACTAACATCCCCAGCATATACACCCTACTGAGCCAGCGGCGCTTGAGTTGGCTTGGCCATGTGAGCCGCATGGAAGATGGCAGGATCCCTAAGGAAGCATTGCGCAGCGAGCTTGTCACTGGTATCAGACCCACTGGCCGTCCATGTCTCCGCTTTAAAAACGTCTGCAGACGTGACATGAAATCCTGCGACATTGACCGCAAGTCGTGGGAGTCGGTTGCCACCGGTCACCAGAGCTGGGGGCACCTATAAAGGCGGGGCCAGAGAGGCGAGTCGAAGAGACTTAGCTGGCAGGAAAAGAGACAGAAGCACAAGGGGAGAGCCAACTGTGTAACAGCCCCGACAACCAATTTTATCTGCAGCGCCTGTGGAAGAGCCTGTCACTCTAGAATTGGCCTTTATAGCCATTCCTGGCGCTGCTCCACAAACCACTAACCACCTCTTGGTGCTTACCCATTTTGTCTGGCGACAAGGAGGCCAAGGAAGTGTTAATAAATGAAGACCATTCAAATGAGCCGATGCTGTGAAGTGCATAAGCACTCAGACATATTTCTCACATGTGCCTTCTCCCAGAACACCTATTTTGGTTTATGCATAATTCTTGTTGAATAATAATGGCTGAATTTACAGTCTGTCTGCAGTGTTTTATCTTTTGCCGATTATAGCTATTTGAAGCCACGTAGCTGACTGAGGGGATGTAACAGCGTTTGTCAAAACTTGAGTTATCTTGTTTGGTGAAAAGGAATCTTAATGCAAACAAGTTTTTGGTCTTGGAAAAGTAGCCCAGAATAACGTGAAGGGTGACTCTTTGCATATTGGCAAGATGAATATGGAATTGTTTTAGCGGTTGTAAAACAGGTTTGTTTTCTTAATGTACTGTTTCATTGTTTTGCGATAGTTTTGAAATGTACCTCACCATAGTCTATGCAAGATTGGTACTTCCCAGACTTTGCTACAGGGCCAGTAGTGAACATATTCTGAACATTGGGATGCTGTAATGTTTGCTTGTGTTTGTCTTGCAGTTTGAACTTTGTTACTTCATTGCAGCTTGACATTTTGAAATTGGCATGGCTTAATTGTGAAGAAATGGCCATTTATCACAGTATAAAGATAATTTATACAGTGAGGCTTTGCTGTTGGATTAAGTGAAACTCCTTGGCTAGGAACCAACCTGGACCTTGTCAGTTGCTTTTAACTTTGTGTTGGAATTAAAATGTTTATTTTTCCCTGCTGTAGATAGCTTTTGCAACAGGTTCAGCCTAATTATCAAAATTATTTGTTGGAACGGGATTGCTAGATTTAACCTGATGGACATATGGAGAAATTGGGCATTTCACAAACACTGTTGAAGTTTATTGAAATCTTTTAGTTGTGATTAATGTGGATTAGCGATTACACATGGAAAATGTTCTAAATTAGTTTAATTAATTCAGTACCAAGGGCAATGGGAACAATTTTGGGTGGTGTATATGGATTAAAACCCATTTTGGGGTATAATGGTTTAGTTTTACATGGTTTATATAAACTTCCAAAAGGCATTTGACAAGGTTCCACATGGGGGACTGTTAGCTAAAATTAAAGCTCTAGGAATTGAAGGCAAATTATTGACCTGGTTCAGAGATTGCTTAGGTGGTAGAAGACAGAGTAGCGATAATGAGTATGTACTCAAATTGGAAGGAAGTAATTAGTTGCGGCCTCAACTTTTCACTATTGTGTTATCCAAGTCATTAATCATCATCATCTTCTTTGGCCTCCTTGTCTCGAGACAATGGGTAAGTTCCTGGAGGTGGTCAGCGGTTTGTGAAGCAGCGCCTGGAGTGGCTATAAAGGCCATTTCTAGAGTGACCGACTCTTCCACAGGTGCTGCAGATAAAATTGGTTGACGGGGCTGTTACACAGTTGGCTCTCTCCTTGCGCCTCTGTCTTTTTTCCTGCCAACAACTAAGTCTCTTCGACTCGCCACACTTTAGCCCCGCCTTTATGGCTGCCCGCCAGCTCTGGCGATCGTTGGCAACTGACTCCCACGACTTGTGATCAATGTCACAGGACTTCATATCGTGTTTGCAGACGTCTTTAAAGCGGAGACATGGATGGCCGGTGGGTCTGATACCAGTGACGAGCTCGCTGCGCAATGCGTCCTTGGGGATTCTGTCATCTTCCATGCGGCTCACATGGCCAAGCCATCTCAAGCGCCGCTGGCTCAGTAGGGTGTATATGCTGGGGATGTTAACCACCTCGAGGACTTCTGTGTTGGAGATACGGTCCTGTCACCTGATGCCAAGGATTCTCCGGAGGCAGCAAAGATGGAATGAATTGAGATGTCGCTCTTGGCTGACATACGTTGTCTAGGCCTCGCTGCCGTAGAGCAAGCTACTGAGGACACAAGCTTGATACACTCGGACTTTTGTGTTCCGTATCAGTGCGCCATTTTCCCACACTCTTTTGGCCAGTCTGGACATAGCAGTGGAAGCCTTACCCATGCGCTTGTTGATTTCTGCATCTAGAGACAGGTTACTGGTGATAGTTGAGCCTAGGTAGGTGAACTCTTGAACCACTTCCAGAGCGTGGGCGCCAATATTGATGGATGGAGCATTTCTGACCTTCTGTCCCATGTTCGTTTTCTTGAGGCTGATGGTTAGGCCAAATTCGTTGCAGGCAGCCGCAATCCTTTGAGTCCCTGCAGACACTCTTCAGTGTGAGATGTTAATGCAGCATAGTCAGCAAAGAGGAGTTCCCTGATGAGGACTTTCTGTACTTTGGTCTTCGTTCTTAGATGGACAAGGTTGAACAACCTGCCACCAGATCTTGTGTGGAGGAAAATTCCTTCTGAAGACTTGAACGCATGTGAGAGCAGCAGGGAGAAGAAGATCCCAAACAGTGTAGGCGTGAGAACACAGCCCTGTTTCACACCACTCAGAATAGGAAAGGGGTCTGATGAAGTGCTGCTATGCTGAATTGTGCCTTTCATATCCTCATGGAATGAGGTGATGATACTTAGCTTTGGTGGATATCCAATCTTTTCTAGTAGTCTGAAGAGACCATGTCTGTTGACTAGGTCAAAGGCTTTGGTGAGATCAATGAAAGCAACGTAGAGGGGCATCTGTTGTTCACGGCATTTCTTCTGTAGCTGGCGAAGGGAGAACGGCATGTCAATGGTCAATCTCTCTGCTCGAAAGCCACACTGCCTCAGGGTAAACACGCTCAGCCAGCTTCTGGAGCCTGTTTAAAGCGACTCGAGCGAAGACTTTCCCCACTATGCTGAGCAGGGAGACTCCACGGTAGTTGTTGCAGTCACTGCGGTCACCCTTGTTCTTATGGAGGGTGATGATATTGGCATCGCGCATGTCCTGAGGTACTGCTCCCTCGTCCCGGCACAGGCAAAGCAGTTCGTAGAGTGCTGAAAGTATAGCAGGCTTGACATTCTTGATTATTTCAAGGGTAATGCCGTCTTTCCCAGGGGCTTTTCCGCTGGCTAGAGAATCAATGGCATCACTGAGTTCCGATTTTGTTGGCTGTACGTCCAGCTCATCCATGACTGGCAGAGACTGGGCTGCATAGAGGGCGGTCTCGGTTACCACCTTTTCCCTGGAGTATAGTTATACGTAACGCTCCACCCAGTGGTCCATTTGCTTGCGTTGGTCAGTGATTGTGTCCCTTGATTTAGATTTGAGGGGGACGATCTTCTTGATGGTTGGCCCAAAAGTGCTCTCAATGCCATCATACATTCCCCTGATGTTTCCGGTGTCAGAGGCCAGCTGAATATGATTGCATAGGTGTTCCCAGTAGTCATTTGCGCAGCGCATGGCTGTTCTTTGTGCAGCATTGCTGGCTGCTTTAAGTGCTACGGATGTTAACTTGCTGGGGGCTTTCTTGTAGTCCAGCAGTGCAATGCGCTTAACGGCTATGACAGGTTCCAGCTCTTAAAAGTGAGATTGAAACCAGTCTACATTCCGCTTCACACATTTGCCATAGGTGGTCATAGCTGAGTCATAGATGACATCTCTGATGTGGACCCACTTGGTCTCTGCATCCCCTGTAGAGAGCTTAATATATCCAAGTTTGCTGATGATGCAAAGCTTGGTAGTAAAGTAAGTAGTGTAGACAGGAGCGTAAAATTACAAAGATAGATTCGTGAGGGTGAAACTATGGGATGTTTTTCATTGCAGGCAAGTGTGAAGTCATCCTCTTTGGACTAAAAAGATTACTTAAATTATTAAAATTATATTATTTAAGTGGTGAAAAGCTAGGAATCCGTGCAGCCCAAAGTGATTTAGAGGCCCATGTACACATAACTGAAATGTAATCGATACAAAAAAAATCAAAAAGGTTGATGAAATGTTAGCCTTAATAACTAGAGGGTTAGAATATAAAGAGGAGGAAGTTTTGGTACAGTGATCCAAAGCCTTGGTTAGACCACATGTCAAATACTGACTGCACCTTAAAAGCCTTGGAAGTAGTACAGCACAGAGTAATCAATGTTTTCGGGGCTCAAAACTTTAGTTTATGAGGAGAGATTACATAAAGTTGGCTTGTATTTCTAGGAATGATAGAAGGTTAAGGGATGTTTTGCTTTAAGTTCATAGTATTTTGAAAGAAATTGATAGCTTAGGTAGAGAAACCTCTTCTGTTCTAGGGCAAGGGAACATAATCCCAAAATCAGAGCCAGGCCATTCAAGAGACTAAGAAACACTGCTTCATGCAAAGGGTGCTAAGCGAGGAACACTCTCAATGTAGGAGATTCTGGTTCAATTAATTAAAAATCTGAGCTTGATTTATGTGGCTTCAGGGTGTTAAAGGATATGAACCTAAGGCAGGTGGATGGAGTTACAATACAGATCATCCAATATCTCATTGAATTACCAACAAGCTCGAGGGATTGAATGGCCTACTTCTGTTATGTTTTGTTTGTAGTTTGTTCCTCCTTCCTATCCAATTCTCTCTCTCAAACAGTTAATTGGTCAATTAACCATTTGCTTCTGATAGCTGGCTGAGGATAAGGAATCAGGTGTTGTAACCCTACGTCTTTTCATTAGATTATTTTGATTTAGAACCAGTTTCTACCTGTCCACCCAGATAAACCATCTGTTTTCTTCAATAAAACATTTGACTGGGACAAATGAAGATGACCACAGTATCTGGCGATAGCCTCTATCCTCCTGATATTTCCACTGCTGGACATAAATTTATTTTCACAGGTCATAATTGAGATGCTATTTGTGAAGAACAAGCCCGTGTGCAAACAGAAGAATCAAGCAACTTTCCAAAGTAACAATCCATTACAGTTGTTGATCAGTGAAGCATGAATGGAATAGTGGAGCCCTCTGTAGAATAGGAAATGACTTGATCTTAATTCAAGCAAAGAGAATTTTATGCTGATACATGGGGTTATGGTAGCTGAGCCACATGGTAATGCACATTGAAGATTTACAGAAGAGGTGGATGGTTTGTTGAACATCAAATCATGAAATGTGTAAACTGAGTCCAACATTGAATTTCAATAACTGGATAACTTTTTAAGAAATATGAAATCTGGCAGTTTATACAATCTCAAGAAGAAATGCTGAGTTTTTTAGTTTAGCACAGCTCAGACTGCTCATACTCCCTTTCCAGAATCATTTCCACTTGCTTTGTTATAATCTAGGTTGATCTTTCAGTCCCGTACTGCGGGAGTTATCATTGTCTGCTTTGGAATGAGATGTTAAACAGGCCTGTCTGCCCTTTTCAGTTGCATGTAAAAGTTTCCATTGGAACTGTTTTAGGAGTGTGAATTCTTCCATTCTCCTCGTCCTTCAATCAATACCTCCATTCATTTCATTGAGGTATTTCTGTGTGAATGCTACTTAAAAAAAAAAGTAATTGCACTTCAGAAGAACTTAATTGGCTGTAAAATGCTTTGTGCTGTCTTGAGGATAGGAAAAGCACTACTTAACTCCCCCCTACTCGCAGGACTGCATGGTACTATGGTATTTCTTGTTAATTGCTTCTGCTGAGTTGCCATTCTTGCCTTTCTGATAGGTATCCAGCACTGTAAAGAAAGAAAAGAAAGGTCGACTGGACAATTTAAAACCCCATTGACTTTCCTGCACTGAACCTCCCTGACTACGTTGCCTGGGTTTCGCCCAGGAGATGGTCACCTATTCTCCTTGTTCAGCTTTGTCATTCCCAGTAAAGGCATGTCCTATTCATAACTTTAAAAGTCACTGTATTCAGCATAGAACTTTCAGGAGCTGAGTTTTTTTTTAATGAACCACGATGGGCATTAAAATGGTGCATAAGATGGCTGTGCAGGGTCAGGTGACATGCAGTTTCGGCCCAGACATGGAAGTATCTCAAGCCTCTGGAAAGTTCCTAATTGACGGTGGGTGGAGTGCCTCCCTTGAATGGACATACCAAGAGAACCATTTGTGGAATTCACACCTATGTTTGTGGTCGTACCCAAAACTTAATATCTAAGGACTCCTAGTCTCACTGTCTCTGAGCTCTAAGAAACCAGTTAAATCATAAGTAGGTGCGAATGGGCACCATCCATCCGTCATTGTGTAGCAATGGCTTCGAATTTCAAATCATTCTGCGTGGACAACAAAAGTGTTGATTAGGTGGTCACCTGACCAAAACGAATCGCAGATATTAAATCTCATCAATCCAAGCACCAAGGAGAGACTGGGCAGTCTGCAAACAAAGTGCAGAGACAGCAGAAATGACAAAACACCTATGCCTTAAAACTGGAGACTGCTACATCTTAAGGTCTCCAGGCCTGTTACTTTTCAAGTCCACCAGTGCAGAAAACTGACCAGCTCGGGATAAGACTACAAGCAACTAACTTCGTGACCTGCTGAAAATCCACCCCTTCGAGAGAATGTTGTAGTGACTTCAATATACAACTCCAGCTGTCGAATCCACCGAACTACACCTAATGAGTGAAAACTCCTTCTTTGCTAGGCCCACAACGCATGCCTTTTCCCCCCAAGACGAGCCAAGTCACGTGACTTATGAACTAATCTTTTGTTTGTAATTTGTAGAAGTGTCCTCTAACTACTTTCTTGAAAGTGTGTAAGTAAACTGGGGTTTCAGTTTTCTGTCATCTGTCTGTAGCAGCCTGCGGGGTGACGACCTCCTGCACCATGCATTCCAGGAACCCTTCCTATAAAATGTGATGCCTCTAGCACTGAACTCATTCAACGGTTTTGATGGAGTTCAAGCAGCTAATGCTGGGAAATGTAAACTTTTCATGTGTAACCAGTACTCCACATTAATCACCAATCAGAGGCTAGGAATCCTGCGGCAAGTAACTCATCTCCTGACTGCGCAAAGCCTGTCCACCATCTACAAGGCACAAGTCAGGAGTGTGATGGAATACTCTCCACTTGCCTAGATGGGTGCAGCTCCAACAAGACTCAAGAAGCTCGACACCATCCAGGACAAAGCAGCCTGCTTGATTGGCACCCCATCCACAAACATGCACTCCCTCCACTACCAACGCACAGTGGCAGCAGTGTGTACCATCCACAAGATGCACTGCAGCACTGCACCAAGGCTCCTTCGACAGCACCTTCCAAACCCACAACCTCTACCAACTAGAAGGACAAGGGCAGCAAATACATGGGAACACCACCACCTGCAAGTTCCCCTCCAGGTCACACACCATCCTGACTTGGAACTATATCACCCTTCCTTCACTGTCGCTGGGTCAAAATCCTGGAACACTCTTCCTAACAGCACTGTAGGTGTACCTATCACATGGACTGCAGTAGTTCAAGAAGGCAGCTCACCATCACCACCTCAAGGGCAATTGGGATGGGCAATAAATGCTGGCTGAGCCAGCGGCGCCCACATCCCATGAATGAATTAAAAAAAAAATGCTTGTAATTGAACAACAAACCCAAATAATAATTTCAATAGTCATTTGTTTTACTCAAGCTCTTATTCAGTGGAGCTAAGGGTTTAAAGATTCAAGAACATTCCCAAAAACAGTAATTTATTTACTTCATTTGAATGATTTTAAATGTGATGAGCTCAGTTCGGCAGGATGGTTTATAATTCGACCTTGTTTCTAAGAAAATAAGTGAACAGTTCATATAATAGATTGAACTTGTATTGTGCTTGGCCGTCACCAAATTCACAGTTTTTTCTGACGAAATGTGATGAAACTGTTGAAGATCTTCACATTCATGGAAAGCATTGCTATGAGATTTGCAGAGAAATATGTTGCAATAAATTTGTCAATGACAAACCATAGAAAATATCTTCTTCATGGGGTGTGGGATGAATCTATTCATTCGATGGAAAAAGTAGTCTTGCAGAAGCCTGATGTTGAATGCCTTATGAATAGAAAAAGACCTTCTTAAATTTGGCGCAGTGGTT
Organism: Heterodontus francisci; assembly: GCF_036365525.1. NCBI lineage: Eukaryota > Metazoa > Chordata > Chondrichthyes > Heterodontiformes > Heterodontidae > Heterodontus > Heterodontus francisci. Next base: position 10,101,118 of record NC_090393.1, read on the forward strand.
AGCACCGCAGCCTCACAGCTCCATTGACCTGGGTTCGATTCTGGGTACTGCCCGTGTGGAGTTTGCAAGTTCTCCCTTTGTCTGCGTGGGTTTTCGCTGGGTGCTCTGGTTTCCTCCCACAGCCAAAGACTTGCAGGTTGATAGGTAAATTGGCCATTATAAGTTGCCCCAAGTATAGGTAGGTGGTAGGGGAATATGGGGATGTGGTGGGATTAGTGTAGGATTAGTATAAATGGGTGGTTGATGGTCGGCACAGACTCGGGCCGAAGGGCCTGTTTCAGTGCTGTATCTCTAAATAAAAATAAAATAAACTGATGGATCAGTCTAAGATTTGGTTGGTTGCAGTTGACTGAATCATGACAACATAAATGTTAATGCCAGTACACTCCAGAATTTGACTGTCATTTCCTGCATTTGGGGTGATTAGTACTTAGAATTAAAAGTTCTTTCCCCTTTTCCCTGTGGTAATATTTCTCAAAAAAAAAGGCAATAAGAATTTTACAGATTTATGCGATTTTTTTTCTCAGTAATTTCAACTAAAAATATGAAAATGTCAGGTTCACATTGTGCTGCTGCAGATAATTAGATTTATGCAAAGAATTTTCCCCCAAAAAATTATGCCGCCTTTGCCGATCTTAGGGATGCATTCCTATCTTCAGCGTGTTCAATAAATATAAGTTGATCGTCAAAGACTGCTGCTGCCTTGATATCATCTGAACCCGTGGGGGGCAGGGTGGGGGGGTGGTGGTGGTGGCTAGCTTCTGTAGGCACACCACTTAGCTCTACCCATGCATCACCTCCCTTGATTCTTCTACTTTCTCTTACGTTGGACTGCTTGTCTGCCATCCAATTTTGGAGCAGCCCCAAATTCCAGACTTAATTGCTGCAATGTTTTCCTGGCCAGCCTCCACCCTCCATTAACTTCAGCTCAGCTGATCCAAAATTCAGTTGCCCCTATCCCATCTCCTGTCAGGTCACACTCATTCATCAAACTAGTCTTCACTGACTTACCTTTCCTAAAAACAGTTCCTAAAAACTAAAATTCTCAGCTTCGTGTGTTTAGTTCATAGCTTCACCCTTCCCCATCTTTGTAACCAACTCCATTCCTGTAGTGCCCTCCAAATTCTCCACTCCTTTGTGACTTTTCCAGTCCCTTTGCCCTAGTATTGCTATCCTGCCTTCAGTTGCCTATGTCCTACTGTGAAATTCTACCTTTCTGTCTCTGCCTTTTTACACCTCTGTCCTCCTTGAAAACACTCATCCCTTATAGGACTAAAATCCCAACTGGTTCCCTAATGTCTTTTTCGAGAACCACCAATATTGACTTTAAACTGCGTTCTGAAGTGACCTAGCAAGGTGTTCAATTATAAAATAAAACTGCTGAAATGGCCACCTTCTCCAGGGCAATTTAATTGCAATTTAAATGCTGACCTTTCCAGTCGTGCTCACGTTCTGTGAACTAAAAAAGACCACCTCTAAGTATTTGATCATCCCTCACAATCTCAGTTCCTATAGCTTGCCATGTATTTTGCTTCAACCTCTGATGAACCTTGAGCCATTTTATCTTGCTGTAGGTGCTGTATAAGTTAGCATTTTTGTTGTACTCTTGCAGCTTTCCACTGTGACATCCGTGTATATTACATGATCCTTGAAATTACAATACTATCATCTTTATTATTTTAATGAACAAATTAGTTCTAAATTAAATACAACTGCAGTAGTCCAGATAAGATCTGAACTTTAGAGGGTTTAAAAATTGTTCTTCAACTGTCGTCAGTTTTTCATATTAAAATTACATTGTGGGGGTAAATTGAGCTTGTAGCTTTGGTTGAAGCGAGCTCACAAAATGTCAGTGTTTTGAATTTGCATCTTCAACTTTGCTCCGTATCTCTGATTTTTTTTTTACAAAATATGTGTTGGAATATATTTCATTTCTTGTGGTTAATGCAAATGTATGCTGATCATGGCTCTCCGACACTAATAATTACTATAGATTGTGCTATAAATTTTGTGTAATTTGGAGCTGGACAATGAGCAGGTTTTCCTTCTAGATTTTTGCTTTTGTACATGGATAATTCAATCGTCGTGTATTGTGAGGCTAAAATGCTTCCAAGGATATAAATGTCCAAGCATGAAAGCAAAGATACTTTAACTGAACCTTTCCTAAATGTTTTCATATTAATGCATATCTCAGTGTACATGCCCATTTGCATTTTATGAATCCCTTTGATTTGCGTGCTGCCTGTGAGGAATACAGGAGTAAATTGCAGTTTCTTGGCATGACTGGCTGTGCACATGGAGCACTGACAGTCCAACAATGAAGCAGCTTGTTGGGTCTCTGTTCTGGGAATCCCCGAGGTGTTTAAAGGACAGAGGAAGCCATTTGGCTCGTTGGTCTGGGTATTGTATTGGTCGTATGTAGTAAGGACATTTCTGCATTATAAGTGCTATATGAATTCCACGTGTTGTATGTTTGAAGGTGTACTGTAAGCCAAATATTTTGAACCCACTGATTCCAGGTTATTCTCCTTTCCAGTGCTCCTCATCACAATCATTCTGGGTACAGTCCACGTGTGTTCCCAACTGCCGCCTTGTATTTTAATAGCCAGAATTTGGGACCCCTCTGGGAGTTTATATAGCCAGATTATTCCTTGTTAAAATGGCATGTTATCATAGCATATGCCTCACACTGATGATTGAAATCCTAGATGCAAGAGAAGTGCTGCTTAGCGTCTCTATTAGAAACCTCCTTTGGCCTGTTTGGAACCAGGCCTAAGACAGGAAACTTCAAAGATTTAACAAGTGATACTGTGCTTTGTCAACAGCAGCAAGAGATCACTGCTGCTGCTCATAATTGATGCAGAAATTAGACTTCTGTTTGAATTTTCTGGGCGTGTTTACTTGATATAAGATCGTAAGAACTAGGAGCAGGAGTAGGCCGTCCGGCCCCTCGAGCCTGCTCCGCCATTCAGTAAGATCATGGCTGATCTTTTCGTGGACTCGGATCCACTTACCCGCGCTCCCACCGTATCCCTTAATTCCTTTATTGTTCAAAAAGATATCTACCTTAGCTTTAAAGACCTTTACTGAAGAAGCGTCAACTACTTCACTGGGCAAGGAATTCCATAGATTAACAACCCTCTGGGTGAAGAAGTTCCTTCTCAATTCAGGCCTCAATCTGCTCCCTCTAATCTTGAGGCTATGCCCTCTTGTCCTCGCTTCACCTGCCAGTGGAAACATCCTCTCTACTTGTATCTTATCTATTCCCTTCATAATTTTATATGTTTCTATAAGATCCCCCCTCATTCTTCTGAACTCCAATGAATATAATCCCAATCTACTCAGTCTCTCCTCATAAGCCAACCCCCTCCACACCCTCTCCAGTGCCAGTATATCCTTTCTCAAGTAAAGAGACCAAAACTGCACACAGTACTCCAGGTGCGGCCTCATCAGTACCTTATACAGCTGCAACATAACCTCTCTGCTTTTAAACTCAATCCCTTTAGCAATGAAGGACAAAATTCCATTTGCCTTCCTAATTACTTACTGTACCTGCAGACCAACCTTCTGCGATTCATGCACAAGGACACCCAGGTCCCTCTGCATAGCAGCATGCTGCAAGTTTTTACCATTCAAGTAATAATCCTTTTTACTGTTACTCCTACCGAAATGAATGACTTCACTTTTATTAACATTGTATTCCATCTGCCAGACCTTTGCCCACTCACTCAATGTATCTATGTTCCTCTGCAAAGTTTCACAGTCATCTGCACACTTTGCTCTGCCACTCATCTTAGTGTCATCTGCAAACTTTGACACCCGACACGTGGTCCCCAACTCCAAATCATCTATATAAATTGTAAATAATTGCGGTCCCAACACCGATCCCTGAGGCACACCACTAGTGACTGCCAACCAGAATAGCACTCATTTATCCCCACTCTCTGCTTCCTGTTAGTCAACCAATCCTCTATCCATGCTAATACTTTACCCTTGACGCCATGCATCCTTATCTTATGCAGCAGCCTCTTGTGAGGCACCTTGTCGAAGGCCTTTTGGAAATTTAGGTACACCACATCCACTGGGTCCCCATTGTCCACCTTGCTCGTAATGTCATCGTAGAATTCCAAAAGATTTGTCAAGCATGACCTGCCCTTCATGAACCCATGCTGTGTCTGCCCAACGGGACAATTTCTATCGAGATGCCCTGCTATTTCTTCCTTGATAATAGACGCAAGCATCTTCCCCACTACAGAGGTTAAGCTAACCGGTCTATAATTCCCCATCTTTTGTCTACCTCCCTTTTTAAACAGTGGCGTCACATCTGCTGTTTTCCAGAGTCCAGCGAATTTTGGAAAATTACCGTCAGTGCTATTTCTCCCGCCATCTCTTTTAGTACCCTGGGATGCATTCCATCAGGGCCAGGAGACTTATCAATCCTTAGCTCCATTAGCTTGCCCAACATTACCTCTTCCGTAATAATGATTGTTCCCAGGTCCTCACCTATGTTCGTCTCTTTGTCAATTACTGGCATGTTATTAATGTCCTCCACTGAGAAGACCGATACAAAATACCTGTTCAATGCCTCGGCCATTTCATCATATCACATAACTAAATTCCCCTTCTCATCCTCTAAAGGACCAACGTTTACTTTCGCCACTCTTTTTCGTTTTATATATTTATAGAAACTTTTGCTATCTGTCTTTATATTCTGTGCTAGTTTTTTTTCTCATGTTCCATCTTACTTTTCTTTGTAGCTCTTTTTATGGCTTGCTGTTGACCTTTAAAGTTTTCCCAATCTTCTAGTTTCATGCTGCTTTTGGCCACTTTGTTTGCCTTTTTCAATTTGATAGCCTCCCTTATTTCCTTAGACACCCATGGCAGATTACCCCTTTTCTTCCAGTCCTTCCTTTTCACTGGAATATACTTTTGCTGAACACTTTAAAAAATTGCTTTGAAAGTCCTCCACTGCTCGTCAACTGTCCCACCGTAAAATCTTTGTTTCCAATCCACCTTAGCCAAGTCCTCCCTCATTCTATTGTAGTCCCCCTTGTTCAAGCACAGGACCCTGGTATTGGATTTGATCTTCACACTCTCTATCTGTATTCTAAATTCAACCATACTGTGATCACTCCTTCCAAGAGGATCCCTAACCATGAGGTCATTAATTATTCCTGTCTCATTACACAGTACTAGATCTAGGATAGCTTGCTCCCTCGTTGGTTCCATTACATACTGTTCAAGAAAACTGTCACGGATACACTCAACAAATTCCTCCTCAGTAGTTTATCTTTTTCAGTTGCAGTCCAGGTAAACTTAGTTGGCAAGTACTTTCTGAAAGTTATGTTGTGATCCCCCATCTGTGTTTGATGTGTTTTATTCATGTGCTATGATTAGAAAAACGTGTTAGACATCCCATTTCCTGTAGTAAATGGAGTTTACATGTGTTCAAGTCTTCAGAAGACGGAATTTTCCTCCACAAGATCAGGTGGCAGGTTGTTCAACCTTGCCCGTTTTAGAGCAAGGACCAAAGTCCGTAAAGTCCTCATCAGGGAACTCTTCTTTGCTGACGATGCTACATTAACATCCCACACAGAACAGTGTCTGCAGAGACACATCGACAGGATTGCGGCTGCCTGCAACAAATTTGGCCTAACCATCAGCCTCAAGAAAACGAACATCACTGGACAGGACGTCAGAAATGCTCCAACTATCAATATCGGCGACCACGCTCTGGAAGTTCACGCGGCTTTCAACAGAGCTGTGCTGTCAGTCCCACTCCCCGGCTTGATCTAAATAGCTCTGCCAGTTTATTTTTCTTAGTTGGCCTTGCAACTTCCTCTTGCAGTCATTAATCATCTCCGCTTCCGCCACCCTTATGGGCAGCGAGTTCCAGGTCATTACCACCCACTGTTAGAGTGCTTCCGTACATTCCCTGTGCATCTTTAGCCTAAAACTTTCTATCTGTGTTCCCTAGTACTTGCACCATTTGTTAATGGGAACAGCGTTTCCTTGTCTACCTTATCTAAGCCTGCAATAATCTTGTACCCCTCAATCTCCTTGGTTCTAAGGAGAACATCCCAGCTTTTCCAGTCTAACCTTGTAAATAACGTTCTCCATCCCTAGGACCATTCTAGTAAATCTCCTCTGCGCCCTCTCGAGGACTCTCATCCTTCCGGAAGTGTGGTCATCAGAACTGGACGCAACGTTCAAGTTGGGGCCTAACCAAAGCTTTGTCGAGGTTCAGCATAACTTCCTTGCTTTTGTACTCAGTGCCTCTGTTTATGAATCTCAAGATCCCATATGTTTTACTAACCACACTCTCAATATGTCCTGCCACCTTCAAAGGTCTAAGCATCTGCACCCCCCCCCCCCCCCCCCCCACCCTGCCCCCCAGGTCCCTCTGTTCCTACACACACTGTGCCATTAAGTATATATTATCATTCCCTATTCCTTCTGCCAAAGTATATCACCTCACACTTGTCAGTATTAAAATCCATCTACCACCTGTCTGCCCAGCAGGCGGTTCATATCATCCTCACTGTTTGACTCGCATCCAAGTTTGGTGTCATCGGCAAATTGAGATTTTTGTGAATGGTTTGTAACCCCCCTCCAAGTTGTAAAACTCTCATCTTGTTCATTGTAAGATGGGGGTACCCAGCCTAAGGACCATATCTGACCTAGTTCATGATTTCACATGTCTGTTGAAAGCACTTTTTTATTTCTATTTATAATATTTTTATTTATTTATTTACAGATACAGCACTGAAACAGGCCCTTCGGCCCACCGAGTCTGTGCCAACCAAGAACCACCCATTTATACTAACACTACAGTAATCCCATATTCCCTACTGCCTACCTGCACTAGGGGCAATTTGCAATGGCCAATTTACCTATCGCCTGCAAGTCTTTGGCGGTGGGAGGAAACCGGAGCACCCGGCGCAAACCCCCACGGTCACAGGGAGAACTTGTAAACTCTGCACAGGCAGTACCCAGAAATGAACCTGAGTCCCTGGAGCTGTGAGGCTGCGGTGCTAACCACTGCGCCACTGTGTCGCCCTCTATATCTCGACATCTATATAACGTGCTATCCACATAGCTCTTATCCTCACAAATGCATCGCAGTGTTGCCAGCTGCTGCTGAAGTTCCAAAACCCAGAGCTCATGCTGCTGCAATTGACTACGCTTCCTGCACAAATGGTTCTCCAGGATATGGGAAGTGTCCCGGAGCTCCCACATAGCACAGGAGGTGCACTCTCGAGGTTGAAGCACCCCTTCCATTCCTTTATTTATTAGTTGGCCCTTTGCTATTGTTTAAAAAAAAGCTTACCAATACTACACCTTAGAATTAATGGATCCTTACTAGTACTGATATATCCTAATAATCAATACATTTGACAAGTTAAAATAAACCTTATTCAAAAAAAATACAACCAGCTACTCACTTGTTCATTACCAATACCTAATTTTACTCGTTTTTAGTCTGCCAGTTTTTGGAAACGCTATAACCAATAACCCAACTATTAACACACGCACCCCAACAGGAGTGTACTACTCCAGCTATTTACTGATACTCCCTACCAGCAGTGACTCACCAACCAATCACCTTGCAGCTTTATTGTGATGTCACGTTCACTTTTTTCCAAATTCAGGCACGCCTGGGCTCCTGTCCGCAGCTCTCCAGGAAGGAAAGAGCTGTAGGCTGCGATCCTCAGCCTTTATTTAACTGCTCCCCACTCAGTGTTCCTCCCGCAGGTCCACTCCTGTCTGTTTCTCTCCCAGAAGCCAAGTTCTGATGAAAGGTTACAGATCTCAAATGTTAGCTCTGCTTCACTCTCCACGGTATTAGCACAGGAGGGAATAGAATTAACTATCAGACAGGGTTTCCTCCGGGTGCTTCGGTTTCCTCCCACATGCCAAAGACTTGCGGATTGATAGGTAAGTTGGCCATTGTAAAAATTGCCCCTAGTGTAGGTAGGTGGTAGGAGAATTGAGGGAAGGTGGGGATGTGAGAGGGAAAAAATTGGATTAATGTAGCATTAGTATAAAATTGGGTGATTGGTCGGTGCAGACTCGTTGGGCCGAAGGGCCTGTTTCGGTGCTGTATCTCTGACTCTGAGACCATGTTAGCTGAGTGGGGCACTGCTTCTTACAGGACATGAAGCATTGTAGATTACGGTAGAGGAGAGAAGACTGCTGATAGCAGAAAGAATATTCATTCTACATTACTATCACTGTGTGTGTGGTTGTCTCATTATTTTGTTAACCGCAGGCTGATATGCTTTCTGAGGAGCTTTTAATATGTAGTGTTCTCATTGTTATGTGGCTGTGTATGCAGTTAGTAGTGTGTGTTATAATTAGTGGTTGGGCAGTTCACCTTGAAGTAGAGCAGAAAAGCCCTTTCTAAAAAGAAAAGTTTCAGAGCTGCATTGCCTCAGCTGCCCTTCACATCAGCATTTCTCCAAACCCCATGTGTCATGGCCACTGATGATACTGCTGCTTCTACCTTGTGGCACCTGCTGGAATTCCCATACCGCAACCACAGGCAGAGAAAGGAGGCAGCAGATAGAGGAAGGTGAGCTTAAGAAAGGTCAAGTGGAAAGGAAGGAGGAGGGAGCGAGATTAAAAACAGTGACAGGTTGTTGGTCCAATAACTCCACATCTACATCCCAATGTGGAGCCTACTTACTCATGGATCTGGCTTTCTGCTGCAACATGTTGGATCCCTCTGCACTAGATGGCAATGGCATTAAGTTGTATGTAAGGGCTAAAAGTCTTAAATTCTGATCGCACAATTTGCTTTAATCCATATTCGTTTGGTTGTCAAGGTTTTATATGCTGTGTTGGGTGGGCAAACACCAAAAAATGATTCCCAAATCTGCTTTGAATCTTATTTTTAATTAAAATATTCCTATCCAATAATAATTACATTGAGATAGAGCTGTGCATTGTATCATTACTCAAAGTAGTAATGTATGTAGCCTTCTATATTATGAACTGAGGGCAGGACAGGTGGAGAAGTGGGGAACATGAAGGGGAAATGTTTGGGAGATATTGAGCAGAGCAATAGAGGGGGGTTGTATATAAGGAGCTGGCTCTAGGGTTGTGTGAACTGGGCATTTCTGCATTGGGAGAAAAGGGAAGCTGCCGTTTCAGAATGGGGAAGAAGAATGTCTTAATTTATCATGATTGTGTCTGCAATACAGGGAGATGAGAGAGAATATTTGTTTAAAATAACCTGATAACCATTGTGGTATTTTTCAATGGCATGACTGACCAAATGCAGTATGCCTTTTCTGATCAAGGTTGACCAGGCAATTTCTATCTGACTTATGTTCACATTCATCTGTTCAGAATCAGTGTACAGTCTCACTGCTGGCAAGTGTCTGGGCATGGGTGTGAGGTGCACCAGAGTGGAACAGCCAACTATGTTGACTTATCCAGCTCTTGCGTCAAGTATGGTCACTTGAATGAAGTATTTAAGTTCTGTTATGCCTGTGAAACTGTAATGGAGAAAACGGATAACACATTTAACATGAATTATTGATTGAACAACTTGCATTATACAGCACTTTTTAATGTGCAGAATCATTCCACTGTGCTTCACATAAATCTAAAAGAAATGGACGCTGAACCAAGTAGGAACCAATTGCCTTGACTCTTTACTTCATTCGAGATTGTATAAATGCATGTTGTTGTATTGGGGGGTGGTGACCGTAAGTTGTTGAAGTAGTGGGTTTTAAAGGAGAGGGAGGTGTCATAGTTGATGAAGGGAACGCCAGAACTGAAAGCATGGCCGCCACTGAAGTTTAATGGAGAATGGGAGGCCAGACAGGATATCGTAAGAATATTTGCGTAGTAAGATGACAAATTTATGGATAGGGGTTTTGGGAGCAGATGGGTGGAGGTGAGTGAAGTAACTGAGATGGAGAGGAAGTATGCATGGAAGCTTAGCATAAGTTCAAATTGGACATTTTGTGTGGTTGCATAGAGTGACCAACAACATATGGACAAAACATATGGGTGGCGCAGTGGTTAGCACCGCAGCCTCACAGCTCCAGCGACCCGGGTTCAATTCTGGGTACTGCCTGTGTGGAGTTTGCAAGTTCTCCCTGTGTCTGTGTGTTTCCTCCGGGTGCTCCGGTTTCCTCCCACATGCCAAACACTTGCAGGTTGATAGGTAAATTGCCCCTAGTACAGGTAGGTGGTAGGGAAATATAAAGACAGGTGGGGATGTGGTAGTAATGTAGGATTAGTATAAATGGGTGGTTGATGGTCGGCGCAGACTCGGTGGGCCGAAGGGCCTGTTTCAGTGCTGTATCTCTAAATTTAAAAAAAAATGAAAATTGCTCTGCTTCACCCTTACAAAAGCAGTGTCTCTGCAAGTGCTATCATGTTGAGCAGCAGCAGAGGCAATGTTTTTGAAAGTGCCACTTTTCCCCAGTAGTTTTGTATGGTTGCACACTCTTGACACAATTGCAACAAGGCACCTGCTCCCTGATCTCTGCTAATCCGTTTGGCTAAGGTCCAAGACTTCTGCAGAATTAACCTGGCCGCATCTTTTCTGTTGTTGATTCTCTTCCCTTTGAAATGACCATAAGATTGATGATTCATTTGAGTAGGGATCAAAGTGATGGTGTTTCACTTGCCAACATTATCACACCAGAGTTAGAGCAAGTGCTTGCCTTCTTGCATTTGTCACACACAGTTGTTCAAAGTTAGTTTTGAAATCTTGCCCAAACAGAGCATGTGTTTGCTGAAGATTTGAAAATACTTGAGGACTATAAACTGTGGTGGCTTTGTACAAATCCTCAAAACGCTTCTCTCTCAACTTCATTTGAGCAACTAATAGGCAAAGAAGTGCCTGAGTGCTCCCTTCTGTGGTACTGAACTCTGACTTCCCAAGTGACTTTGGAGTAGTTCTGTCTTGCATATTGTCAACGTCTGACAAAATAATGCAGCCAAGGTGAAGAGTCCTTTCAAACTAATCTACCAGTTGACTGGGACCATAGAGGGACAGATGCTCGCCCCTTGCAGACAGTCATTTTTTCAAGAGCTGTATGTTGCGCATGTATGAGCAGGAAATGAACATAGAAATCCTGTTGACCTTCAACCAAAAAGAGCGAGGTGAACCATCAGAGGGGTATGAAACCTATGTTGACACTCTGGCTCCCTCTCCCTGCTTGCATCTTGCCACTGGCATGCTCGAGAAGCAGCAATATCATAAAATACAGCTGGGCTCTGGCAAACTCGAATCTGCCTGTAAATGAAGATTCATTGTTAGGTCAAGGAAGCCCCCTCTGGTTAGAGAGCAAAACTTTCAATCTTGTGTTGGCAGAATACAACTTTGGGGTCAAGTCTCCTCATTGCCTCAACATTGACATATTACATTGGTTTAACAGTTTAATCATTCAGCAATTGTTAGAACAGGATATAATGCATTGAAGGGCACTGGCCAAATGTTGAACTAATTTTTGTTTCAAGTAGGAAAAGAGCTACGCATTCTCCATGAAAATGTCACGAGCAAGTGAAGTAATCCATTCCTATAAAATTTGCAATGAAGACACTATCCAATAATTTGACTTACTACTTGGCTTGAGCCAGTTCTGCTCTACAGTGACCCTTGTGCTTTGAAAATCTAGTTTCATTTCCTATGAACAGTTTCTGAAAGATGCGCTGTAAGACCAGTTTGATCCCAAGTCTGTGCTCAAGTAGTCAATCATAGCTGATGTTGAGAATACTACTATGATAAGCTTCAGCACTACTAGGCCTGTGGGGGGTGTTGTATTAGAGTCAGAGTCGTACAGCATAGAAACAGGCCCTTTGGCTCACCGTGTCCATGCCGACCATAATGCCTATCCATCCCACCTGCCTGCATTAATTTCATATCCCTCTATGCCTTTCTCATTCAAGTACCTGTCCATATGCCTCTTAAATGTTGCTACTGTTCCTGCCTCCACCACCTCCTCAGGGAGCTCATTCCAGATACCCACTATTCTTTGTGTGAAACATTTACCCCTTTGATCCCCTTCAAACCACCTCCCTCTCACCTTAAATCTATGCCCTCTAGTTTTAGTCACCCCTGCCATGGGAAACAGACTCTGGCTATCTACCCTAACTATGCCTCTCATAATTTTATATACCTCTATCATGTCCCCTCTCAGCCTCCTTCGCAGACCCAACCTATCCAATCTCTCTTTATAACTCAAGCCCTCCAAACCAGGCAACATCCTTGTGAATCTTTTCAGCACCCTCTCTAGCTTAATCATATCTTTCCTGTGCGGCGACCAGAACTGCGCACACTACTCCAAATGCGGCCTATCCAACGTTATGTACAACTGTAACATGGCGTCCCAACTCTTGTACTCAATGCCTCGGCCGATGAAGGCAAGCATGCCATACACCGCCTTCACCACCCTGTCTACCTGTGTTTATTGGTTTTTAGCACAAACCATACCAAACACAATGACGATGATTGGTAAGCTAAGCAAAGGGTTCTTCATTAACAAATGACAGAATTCTGGGAGAGCTCTTCAATACATGTGCTAGCTGCTGACTAACAGTGCTCCAATTACTTTGTTGCATGTTAAATTGCATCACTTCCTGTGATGTGTACTAAACTATTTACATATTCAGTAGTACGTTAACTAGTAGTAAAGTAGTTGAAGCAAAATCACAACATCCCCTTTACTTAAATTGCAAAGCTGCATAAATTATAAAATACGTATGGAATTAAATAGGATAATTGTGAACAGTATTTAGATGTATGGATGCTCACATTAACTACTCAAGTGTCTTTGACTCAACCGTCTTTGACTCAACCTGATGTAACAGTGAAACTTGACTGAGATCTGGAATTGCCAATTCTTCCTTCTTTTGACTCATAGGTCTAGACTTGACAGTTGTCTTATACTTGTGTTGTACCTATCATCTTCCTCAACTCCACTCTCAGAACTTAAAAATGAATATGTTAACACTACAGGAGCATTCTGTATGATGCTGTTGGATAATGCTATCCTATTCTTCTATGATCTATTTCTCCTCAAGGTCGCTCTATTCAAGGTGATTACTTCGCATGACCGTGGCTCATTATAGATTTTTGGCACTTTCGCAGGTGGATCACTCTGACCTTCTGTCCAACCTGTAGAGGAGGTACCTTGAGGCCATGTCATGTGTGTTTTTCATTTTTTCTTAAGTTACCTTGGACTGAGGACAATCTGATCAGATGATGACTCAGAAGAGTTGTCCTGACGTGCCTTCTGAATGTGGTCTCTGCTGGGGGATGGTAATTCCGTATTTAGTGGCATCGCTTGTCTGTGCAATATGGCTATTTGAATGTGTTGATTCCCCATCCTTTCTGCTAATCCATTTGACCTTGCATAGTGTGGAGATGACATAATGTGATTAACAGCCCACTTTGCGCACATGTCTTGTAATGGTTTACTGGCGTACTGTGGACCATTAGGTAACACTATCTCCCAGGGAACCAAAAAGATTGAAAACTGCACTTATGTTTGCTCCCGCTGCACGATGTATCCCTCAGTTGACAAAGAATAAATTTAGCGAGCTAGTCGGTAAGAAGTCAGAAGTCGTCACCTCTGACGGTTAAGTCAGTAGCTATCCTTGATCATGGATGTGATCAAACATTATCGGGATGAAGGGAATGTGCTTTGGCTGGACTGATGTTTCTGAAATATGTCGCACATCCACACTGCTCGTTCTATGTCATTATTAATCCCTGGCCAATAAAGTGTCTTATGTGCACGTTGTCTTGAATGGGTGACTAACTTTTAGAACGGAATGCAATTAGTCTACCTTGCTGTGACTAATGTACTCTGAGGCCCTTTTGTGAAGCATATACTTTGAGTGTGGGTTCTTTCCTCGGGTCATAATATTGTAAACATGCTTCAGTAGGAAGTGACTGTTCTAACGAAACAGACGTGCTTATTATCTTTGTGTCACAAGAATGGTGCATCTTTCTTGAAGCTCACGCAGTAATGGTTTCTCAGAGAAATTGAAGATGTATGGTGCTAAAGAGTTAAACAGACCCATATACTGCTATAAATCTTGGTTGAGGAGTAGGCATTGATTGCACATTCTCAACTTCACTGGGATCTGGTCATATTCCAGTGTCAATAGATTGAACTGAAAAAAATAATATAGCTCCCCATTGATAGCACATTTTTCTGCACTTGAAAACAAGATCTTCTCTTCTAGCCATCTTCATTAGAATGTGAAGATTGTTGTCATGCTCTTCCTTGGAACATCCCATGACGGCTATGCCATCTGCAATGTAAACATAGCTGTAACACACTTAGTAATGCGATCCATGTGCTGTTGGAGCCGGTCTTGACTAGCTGACTGACCGAACGGTAATCGTAGAAAGCACTATCTCCCAAATGGTGTTCTGAAAGTTGGTGGTTCCTGTGCATTTTTGGAAAGGTGTACTAACCATGTTTTCTGCCCAACTTTGAGAATAACGTGGCTGTAGCTCTTCTAAAGTAGGAGTCTTGACCATTTTTGTGCTCAATTTAATATTCTGGGATCCAAGCATACTCTAAAGCTAGCATCTTAATTACGGCAGTTATAGAGCTACACCAATCAGTGTGTTGCTGAACACGGCAAATAATCCGATGTTTCATTGTGTGAAGCTCAGACCTCGTCCTGTGTGGATACTGTACTTCCGTGGTGGATCTCAGAAGTGCACTGTTGTCTTTCAGATGAAAAACAGGATCTCCTATTGTTGTGGAATGAAGTGATCGAAAAATACAGAACTGAAACTGAAGAATTATGAAAATGGACTTCGTCCAACTTTTTATAAGAAATATGCTGTCAAACAAATGGAGGACAATACACATGACGTTCAGCATCTCTTGCCCTCAAAGCCACATCTGTGTCGTCTAAGACCGAAAACCAATTAAGCCCAGTCCGCGTGGCGATGCAACAGCTAATAGCACCTGGGTGTTCTCTATTCTTTGGCCTCCTTATTTCGAGAGACAATGGATACGCGCCTGGAGGTGGTCAGTGGTTTGTGAAGCGGCGCCTGGAGTGGCTATAAAGGCCAATTCTAGAGTGACAGGCTCTTCCACAGGTGCTGCAGAGAAATTTGTTTGTCGGGGCTGTTGCACAGTTGGCTCTCCCCTTGCGCCTCTCTTTTTTTCTGCCAACTACTAAGTCTCTTTGACTCGCCACACTTTAGCCCCTCCTTTATGGCTGCCCGCCTTTCCTGGCGATGGCTGGCAACTGACTCCCATGGCTTGTGATCAATGTCACACGATTTCATGTCGCATTTGCAGACATCTTTAAAGCGGAGACATGGACGGCCGGTGGGTCTGATACCAGTGGCGAGCTCGCTGTACAATGTGTCTTTGGGGATCCTGCCATCTTCTATGCGGCTCACATGGCCAAGCCATCTCAAGCGCCGCTGGCTCAGTAGTGTGTATATGCTGGGGATGTTGGCCGCCTCGAGGACTTTTGTGTTGGAGATACGGTCCTGCCACCTGATGCCAAGGATTCTCCGGAGGCAGCGAAGATGGAATGAAGAGACGTCGCTCTTGGCTGACATACGTTGTCCAGACCTCGCTGCCGTAGAGCAAGGTACTGAGGACACAGGCTTGATATACTCGGACTTTTGTGTTCTGTGTCAGTGCGCCATTTTCCCACACTCTTGGCCAGTCTGGACATAGCAGAGGAAGCCTTTCCCATGCGCTTGTAGATTTCTGCATCGAGAGACAGGTTACTGGTGATAGTTGAGCCTAGGTAGGTGAACTCTTGAACCACTTCCAGAGCGTGGTCGCCGATTATTGATATATGGAGCATTTCTGACGTCCTATCCCATGATGTTTGTTTTCTTGAGGCTGATGGTTAGGCCAAATTTGTTGCAGGCAGCTGCAATCCTGTCGATGAGATTCTGCAGACACTCTTCAGTGTGGGATGTTAATGCAGCATCGTCAGCAAAGAGGAGTTCCCTGATGAGGACTTTCTGTACTTTGGTCTTCGTTCTTAGACGGGCAAGGTTGAACAACCTGCCACCTGATCTTATGTGGAGGAAAATTCCTCCTTAAGACTTGAACACATGTGAGAGCAGCAGGGAGAAGAAGATCCTAAACAGTGTAGGTGCGAGAACACAGCCCTGTTTCACGCCACTCAGAATAGGAAAGGGGTCTGATGAGGCGCCACTATGCTGAATTGTGCCTTTCGTATTGTCATGGATTGAGGTGATGATACTTAGTAGTTTTGGTGGACATCCGATCTTTTCTCGTAGTCTGAAGAGACCACGTCTGCTGACGAGGTCAATGGCTTTGGTGAAATCAATGAAAGCAGCGTGGAGGGGCATCTGTTGTTCGCGGCATTTCTCCTGTAGCTGGTGAAGGGAGAACAGCATGCCAATGGTCGATCTCTCTGCTCGAAAGTTAGACTGCTTCAGGGTAGGCATGCTCAGCCAGCTTCTGGAGCCTGTTTAAAGCGACTCGAGCGAAGACGTTCCCCACTATGCTGAGCAGGGAGATTCCACGGTAGTTGTTGCAGTCACCGCAGTCACCCTTGTTCTTATGGAGGGTGATGATATTGGCATCGCGCATGTCCTGTGGTACTGCTCCCTCATCCCAGCACAGGCAAAGCAGTTCGTAGAGTTCTGAAAGTATAGCAGGCTTGGCACTGTTGATTATTTCAGGGGTAATGCCGTCCTTCCCAGGGGCTTTCCACAGGCTAGAGAATCAGTCGCATCACTGAGTTCCAATTTTGTTGGCTGTACGTCCAGCTTGTCCATGACTGGCAGAGGCTGGGCTGCATTGAGGGCGGTCTCAGTGACGACATTTTCCCTGGAGTACAGTTCTAGGTAGTGTTCCACCTAGTGGTCCATTTGCTTGCGTTGGTCAGTGATTGTGTCCCCTGATTTAGATTTGAGGGGGGGTGGGGGGGCGATCTTCTTGATGGTTGGCCCAAAAGCGCGCTCAATGCCATCATACATTCCTCTGATATTTCCTGTGTTAGAGGCCAGCTGAATATGACTGCACAGGTGTTGCCAGTAGTCATTTGCACAGCACCTGGCTGTTCGTTGTGCAGCGCTTCTGGCTGCTTTAAGTGCTACAGATGTTAACTCACTGGGGGCTTTCTTGTAGTTCAACAGTGCAATGCACTTGGCGACTATGACAGGTTCCAGCTCTTCAAAGTGAGATTGAAACCAGTCTGCATTCTGCTTCACACGTTTGCCATAGGTGGTCATAGCTGAGTCATAGATGGCGTCTTTGATGTGGGCCCACTTGGTCTCTGCATTCCCTGTAGGAGTGTTTTGAAGGGCTTTTTCAAGTGAATTTAGAAACTTTTATGTAACAGCTGTGGATAAGAAATTCTGCTCGTGTTGATGCGCGGGCGGCCCTTCTGCTTGGAGTGATGCAGCTTCTTTGGTTTGAGTCTAACTTTGCTGCACACCAGGGAGTTGTCAGTGTCGCAGTCCACACTCTGGAAGCTGCGTGTGATTTGAACACTGTTTAAAGAGGCTCGCCTTGTGACGATGAGGTTCAGCTGGTGGCACCGACATGATCATGGGTGCCTCCAAGAAACCTGGTGATAGGGTTTAGTATGAAAGAACAAGTTGGTGATGCAGAGGTTATGATAGGTACACAACTCCAGCAGTCTCTGTCCATTCTCATTCATACTTCCAATGCCATAGCGCCCAAGGCAGGAGGGCCATGAGTCATGGTCGGCCCCAACCCTGGCGTTAAAGTCCCCCAGCAGGAACAAATGTTCAGTATTACGAATGCTACTAGTGATATTATGGAGTACCTCATAGAACTGGTCTTTAACTTCAGGTGGGAAGCACACTGTTGGCGCATAGATGCTGAGTAGATGTACTGGACCAGAGGTGGTGAGCAGTCGGATGGACAGTATGCGTTCCGAGCCATTTGAGGGTGGCTGTATCATGCTGTGCCAAGAGTTTTTGATGGCGAAGCCCACTCCATGCTGTCTTGGTTCTTCAGGATCCCTACCCTGCCAGTAGAAGGTGTAGTCTTGCTCTCTTAATGATCCGCTTGCAGGGAGGCGTGTCTCCTGAAGTGCTGAAGAGCTACCTGCTGACTAACGCTGCTCTAACGACTGTTGCATGTTATTTGGCATCATTTCTTGTGATGTATACTAAACTGTTCACATATTTAGTAGTATGTTAACTAGTATTAAAGCACTAGCACAGTGGGGAGATGGGGTGAGGTGAGGAATTTGTGGGGGGAGAAGAGGGGAACAGGACAGGGTCTCTCTGCCAGTGGTTCTTGTTGACAAGTACAGATGTGTCAATGTTGAATGAGGACATTGAGGCTCAGCTGAGATGTTCCCGTGTGATCAAGTAGCATACTACCGGATAAAGTGCCACGTAGAAAGGTACGGATTAATCGTGGATAGTTAAGTTGGATTTCTTAAGGGATGGTCATGTCTTACTAACTTAATTGAGTTTTTTGAGGAAGTAACAAAGAGGATTGATGAGGGTAGTGCAGTGGATGTGGTCTACATGGATTTTACTAAGGCATTTGACAAGGTCCCGCATGGCAGACTGCTCAGTAAAATGAAAGCCCATGGGATGCAGGGGAACGTGGCAGGTTGGATCCAGAATTGGATCAGTGACCGGAAACAAAGGGCAGTAGTCGACTGATGTTTTTGCGAATGGAAAACAGTTTCCAGTGGCATTCCACAGGCCTCAGTGTTGGATGCCTTGCTGCCTGTGGTATATATTAATGATTTGGACTTAAATATGGGCGGCACGATTGGGAAATTTGCTGATGACACATACATTGGCTGTGTAGTTAGTAGTAAAGAGGATATTTGTAGATTCCAGAACGTTATCAATGGTTTGGAAGAGTGGCAAATGGAATTCAGTCCAGAGACGTGTGAGGTAATGTATTTGGGAAGGGCAAATAAAGTGAGGGAATCCACAATAAACAGGAGGATATTGAGAGGGGTAGAAGAAGTGAGAGTCCTTGAAGTGCAGGACAGGTGACAGGACAGGTAGACAGAGTGGTGAAGAAGACATATTGAATGCTTTCCTTTATTGGCCGAGGTATAGAACACATAAGCAGGGATGTTATGTTGGGAACTGTGTGAAACGCTGGTTAGGCTACAGTTGGAGTATTGCATACAGTTCTGGTCGCCACATTACAGAAAGGACATACTGATCTGGAGAGTGTACAGAGGAAATTTAAAAGAATGTTGTCAGGGCTTGAAAGTTGTAGCTATGAGGAAAGATTGGATCGGCGAGCATTGTTTTCCTTGGAGGCTGAGGGGTGACCTAATTAAGTTGCACAAAATTATGAGGGGCTTAGATCGAGTAGACAAGAAGGAGAGGCCAATTACCAGGGGGCGTACATTTAAGGTGATTGGTAGAAGGATTAGAGGGGACATAAGGAAACACTTTTCACCCAGAGGGTGGTGGGTGTCTGGAATTCACTGCCAGGAATGGTGGTGGAGGCAGAAACCCTCAAATCATTTAAAAGGTACTTCGACATGCTGCTGAACTGCTGTAACCGGCAATGCTACGGACCAGGTGCTGGAAGGTGGGATTAGATTGGGCAGCTAGTTTTTTCAGCTGGCGCAGACACAATGGGCTGAATGCCCTCCTTCTGAGCCATAATTTTTCTATGGTCCTAGACTAGCATTCAAGAAGAATTCGTACTCAGCTGAAGTACCAGATGACTATTGATGCCAATAAAACAAACATTCAACATGAGTTGCTGCATTCAGGAGAGACGTAAACTGAAAGGATCAGAAAAATATAAGCTTTTTTTGTTAAATGTTGAAGTACTCTGCTAATTGTGCAGTGTTCTCAAGATTGACATGAATAGCTTGGATGGAAAAAGGAGCACATATTATTCCAGATGGGTAACTTCATATTGTGGGATTAACAAATTTGTTGATCCTTTTTAACACAGCATAAACTTCAGTGTTACAAATAATCCAGTTGTTATAATACTGTTTTGATGTTTCTAGAGGAAATGGGTACTCTGAAGGGGTGTGGTGGGTACAGGGGGAATTGAACTGGATCATAAGCCAAGCTGTTTCTCGGTCAAGTGATGGTGTGGTATTCGACTTGGCATCATCACATTGTTCGAGACAGTAATGCTTCAAATTTGATTTTAAGCCTCAAAGCCTTTGCTGCAGTAGTCACTGTTTGGAAAGATAACTGAAATGCTGTGAACCAAACGCGCACAACATATCGAGTAAGATTCTCGGTGATGTTGCTAAGCTGTAAGGCAAAAAATGGTTGCAGTCGTCTATCTTTTTTGCCTTTGGGACGTAAACGGGAGTGTACGTATGTGTCATGTCTGGATTTTCATATTTCTCCTGTATTGGAGGAGCTTGCCATTTCTCGTATTTGCCAAGGCAGAAATAAGGATTGTGATTTAATTGTGAAATCCATACTATTCAATTAAGAGTAGAAAATCTGTGTAAATCTCTAGAGATTGTATGTGTAACAAGCATGTAACAAATAAAAAATCTGTAGTCAAATTGAAAGCATTGTTGTGTGCAGTTGGTATCGAAAGTGCAGTCTCAGATCTTTGTTTACCATGACTCTGCTGCTGCCTAATTCTGGCAGCAGTCTGCATGTGGTTGTAATACAGCAGATTTTACCTTACTGGATGTAATTTTGACCAAACTTTAAGACTTAAGTTAGTTATGGAAAAGGACCAAGTGGGACCGGAAATAAAAGTACTGATTTCAATACGGTAAAACAGGATCTGGCCAAAGTGGACTGGGAGCAGCTACTTGTAGGAAAGTCTACATCAGACCGGTGGGAGTCACTCAAAAAGGAAATAGTGTTCAGGGCCAGCATGTTCCCGTAAAGGTGAAGGGTCGGACCAACAAGTCCAGGGAACCCTGGATGTAGAGGGATATAGAGGATTGGATAAGGTGGGGGGGGAGAAGAAAAGGAGGCTTATGGCAGATTCAGAGCGCTGAAAATGGCAGAGGCCCTAGAGGAGTATAGAAAGTGTAGGGGGGGGGGGGGGTATTTAAAGTAATTAGGGACATGAAGAAAGAATGGTGGGCAAGATAAAGGAAAATCCCAAGGCGTTTTATAAGTATATTCAGGGGAAGAGTAGGGCTCATTAGGGACCCGAGTGGCAGTCTGTGTGTGGAGCCGGTGGACATAGGTGAGGTTTTAAAATGATTACTTTTCATCTGTGTTCACTGTGGAGCAGGACGATGTAGGTGTAGAGATCAGGGAGGGGGATTGTGATATACATGAACATATTAGCATTGAAAGGGAGGAAGTATTTAGCAGGCTTAAAAGTGGATAAATCCCCAGGCCCAGATCAGATGTATTCCAGGTTGTTAAGTGAGGCAAGGGAGGAGATGGGGGATGTGACACAAATTTTCAAATCCTCTCTGGCCACAGGAGAGTTACTGGAGGACAGCAAATGTGGTACCATTATTCAAGAAGGGATAAACCAGTTAATTACAGGCCAGTGAGTCTAACATCAGTGGTTGGGAAACTATTGTAAAAAAAAATTCTGAGGGACAGGATTAATCTCCATTTGGAGAGGCAGGGATTAATCAGGGATAGTCAGCATGGCTTTGTCAGGAGGCGATCATGTCTAACAAACTTGATTGAATTTTTCAAGGAGGTGGCCAAATGAGTAGATGACGGTAAGGCAGTTGATATAGTCTACATGGACTTCAGTAAGGCTTTTGGTAAGGTCCCGCATGGAAGATTGGTTCAGAAGAGTCCGTGGCAGGAGGCAGAGGGTGATGTTTTGGTGGTGTTTTTGCGAGTGGAAGCCTGTGACCAGCGGTGTAACGCAGGGATCGGTGCTGGGACCCTTGCTGTTTGTAGTGCACATTAATGATTTAGATGTAAATACAGGAGGTGTGATCAGTAAATTCGCAGATGACATGAAAATTGGTCTCGTAAATAGTGAGGAGGAGAGCCTTAGATTACAGTATGATATAGTTGGGCTGGTAAAATGGGCAGAGCAGTGGCAAATAGAATTTAATCCTGAGAAGTGAGAGATGATGCATTTTGGGAGGACTAACAAGGCAAGGGAATATTCAATGGATGGTAGGACCCGAGGAAGTACAGAGGGTCAGAGGAACCTTGGTGTACTTGTCCATAGATCACTGAAGGCAGTATTACAGGTAAATAAGATGGTTAGGAAGGCATATAGGATACTTGCCTTTATTAGCTGAGGCATAGAATATAAGAACAGGGAGGTTATGATGGAGCTGTATAAAATGCCATTTAGGCCTCAGCTGGAGTACTGTATGCAGTTCCGGTCACCACACTATAGGAAGGATGTGATTGCACTGGAGCGGGTGCAGAGGAGATTCACCAGGATGTTGCCTGAGCTGGAGCATTTCAGCTATGAATTGAGACTGGATAGGCTAGGGTTGTTTTCATTAGAGCAGAGAAGGCTGAGGGGGGACATGATTGAGGTATACAAAATTATGAGGGGGCATTCATAGGATTGATGGGAAGAAACCTTTTTCCTTTTGCAGAGAGATCAATAACCAGGGAGCATAGATTTAAGGCAAGGGGCAGAAGGTTTAGAGGGGATTTGAGGGGAAAAAAATTAACCCAGAGTGTGGTTGGAATCTGGAATACACTGCCTGAAGCGGTGTTAGAGGCAGGAGCTGTCACAACATTTAAGAAGTGTTTCGATGTGTACTTGAAATGCCACAGCATACAAGGCTACGGGCCAAGTGCTGGAAAATGGGATTCGAATAGATTGGTGTTTGATGGCCGGCACGGACACGATGGGCCGAAGGGCCTGTTTCTGTGCTGTATAACTCTGACTATGACACTCCTGCCTGACGGGCCAACAATACATTTGTAGTATTGCTTGCCTACCACTTCACAAAACTGGATTTAAGTAACTTTTTTCCTCGCTCACCAAAATCTGTTTCGCAGGTTGTTGTAAAATAGTTCCTTTGCTCTTCAGCGGATTTGCAATATTTAAGATGCACATACTTTTTTCTTCCCTTCTCTCTGCTCAAAAATGTCATCTTTTCTAGTTTTTATAATTTTCTTCATCTTGCTTCCCATGGTGGATTGCAAGTTCTTGCTGAATCTGTTAAGGCATTAACAAGGGAGGTTTTTTCCATTGCTGTACTTCCAGTGACCTGCACCTCTAAGTCACCATTTGCTGACGTAACTGAAATATTGAGGTTGGCATTACAACACTTCTGAAAGTATCACCGATTTGGACCCAGCCCCACTGCACAGATCTATCCCTTTGTCACACGCACAAACTATAGCCAACAGCACTGTTTTCAAAGGGATCTTTTGAAATGACATTGAAGGTTTTCACACTCTGTGTTATCTGTCCTGGAGATTGTGCATCTTCTGAAGTGGCTACAGAAAAGGTTCCTATTTCTCTCCTGACTTTGGCATGACTATTGCGACATTGATTAACAGAATCGAAAGTTGGGACAAAATGGTAACCTGCACTGTCTGTCTGTCCCGTTGATGTATTTTTTTTCTAATTTAGAACAACTACTTGTATTTATATAGCACTTTAAATGTAATAGAACCTAAAAATGCACTTCGCAGCAACTTTATAAAACAAAATATGTTGCTGAGCCACATAAGGTGGTAGGTCACATGACTAGAAGCTTGGTCAAGGAGGTAGGTTTTTAAGGACTGTCTTGAAAAAAGTGAGCTGGAGAGGCAGGGAGATATAGGGTGGGTATTCCAGAACTGAATTTAATAAAAATTTGCATTGACTTGTTTTATTAAAAAAAAGTCTGGCAAGATTGCTTGAACTGCTGTCCTACTGAACAAAATAAACGGGAGCCGAATTAGCTGCTTACTCGAACGAAAAAAATTGACAGTCTTGGAGCTTAGTCTTGTGCTGATGTATATTGTGGTGTGCAAAATAATACTTCATCCAGCAGTTTTGTGTTGTGAAGAAAAGATAGTGAGTTGAATTATCCTTCAAGTCAGCAGCAAACTTGAGCTGCTTGTATAAATCCACAAGATTAACATACATTGCTTTGAAGATTTTCAACTGCGTTTCCTTTAGGGATTGTATATCTTTTTACAACATATATTTGCATTTCTGAAGTTAATCTGCAGTATGAAAATTTTAAGTATGTAAAGGCTAGAGCTTACTAAGATATCTGAAGCACAACGATTTCCATTTAATCATTTGAAAATCCAGTGTGTTTGAAGTCTATCTGCATCTTGCAATGGACTGGTTTGGATTAATATGGATATTTCCAGAAAGACTATATCTACATCTTCATTAGTTGACTATTTTAATGTTAACTTCATTCCATGTCACCCGTGGATCGGTTATCGCATTCTCCGGTACCAGTCAGGTGGTCATGCGGTCAAGCCCCACATGAACACACAACCCAGACTGACCATCTGATGTGAAAGATGGCACCTCTGACACTGCAGGGCTTATTCGTGTGGGTGGATGTATAAGGTCCCATTACACTATTTGAAGAAGAGCAGGGAAATTCTCCCACTGCCTTGGCCAAAATTTATCTCTCAACTAACATAATTAAGAGAGTCGTTTCGGGTCAGTGACCCTTCTTCTGAGTTCCGAAGAAGGGTCACTGACCCGAAACGTTAACTCTGCTTCTCTTTCCACAGATGCTGCCAGACCTGCTGAGTGATTCCAGCATTTCTTGTTTTTGTTTCAGATTTCCAGCATCCGCAGTATTTTGCTTTTATAATTAAGAGAGTATCTGGTCATTTATTTCATTGCTGTGTGCAAATTGATTGCCCTGTTTCTCTACGTTACAACAGTGACTGCATTTCAGAAGTAGTTCTTCATTGTTTGTGAAACACTTTGGAATGTCTTGAGGTCATGAAAGACGTAACACAAATGCGGGATTGTTAGCTCTAGCATTTTAAGGTGAACTTTTTTTTCATGTTTTGTGAAGTTATAAGACATGGGTTTATGGCCATAGTTTATCATCTTGTGGGTTTTTGATCATTAGTTAGAGGTTCTGGGGGAAGCTAATGCTTTCTAGAAAGTAGAAGAAATGTGGACAGATGACCTGCTGTGCTTGTGTCCCTTCTACATGCTGTTACCTTTTACTGATGACTTAACTATTTAACTCAGGAATGTTGTCCGTTCTGTTGGGGATTCCTCCCACCCAAGAGTTAGTTTTTAAAAAGAGGCAAAATGGAAGGTAAGAATGGGAGAAATATTGTTTGTCAAGTTGAGAAAAGAGTCCTGCTGCATTAGTTACAGACAGTTTGTACTGTGGGCTCATAAGGAACAGAAGCCAGTTTTGAGAGAAGTGAAACCTGTTTTCCATGTTGGAGAGACAAATTTAGTTCATTGGCCTGGATTTGAACCCGTCCTTCTTACTTTCGAAGTGGGAAAAATGTACAGTTGTCTCCATTTGCTTGACTGTTAGTCAAATTTGGGCTAAAGTTGTTTATCAGAATTAGTCAACTACTTCCTCCTCCTTTGTATGTCATGTAACAATATGTTTTTGTGCCTTATTCTCGGGTCAGAGCTACTTAAATACTGCACTCAATCATTGAATGAGCAAGAGAGACATAATAATCAATCAACTGTCTCCTTTTTGTAATTTTAAGGACATTTTTAAAAAGAAAAGTCAATCAAGAAAAGGCTATTTGACCCATTTAAAAATTCAAGTCTCTTCAAAAATTTCTGGAAATCCTTGCATAGATCATGAAACCGTATTTCACCCATCCATGAGGTCAGGTATATTTCCAAAGGGGATCTCCCTCTTGAATACATCAGTGTCTCTTTAAAAAAAAAATCTAGTTTTTTAAATATTTATCACTTGGGTGTCTTTATCACTGAAGTCTTCTGGCAGAACAATCTCCAGTTTCCAGGTGTGCGACCAGGGGACAAAAAGGAACAAGAAAATGCCTCTTGCATGTAAATAAGGGGGGGAAAAAAAGCAAATGCTGAAAAATCTGAAATGAAAGCAGAACCTGCTGGGGAAAAAAGACCACAAGCTAATTGCTATCATTTCATTAAAATACTTTTATACAAGTTGATCTGAAACATGAAGCCATCATTTCTGCCTTTTGGATACTGTGAAACCTGCTGTGTATTTGTAGTATTTTCTGCCTCCGTTTCAGTGGCACATAAAGTCCACTTCTGTCACAGGTTATTTGCAGGTTGTTGTTTATGTGGATTCTCATCTGTTTGGGATATAGGCTCCACAGACCATTGAGCATGATTTTGCTGTATGCATCTATACTTAAACTCCTGTTTTTTAAACTTGGCTAGTTGTCTTATTCCACTGACATATTTTCTCTAAGCTTTTCTTGGCTTCTCTTTCTTAGACCGAGTCATATGGAACTCCATTCTATGGGTACAGCAGCCGACTGTTATCTCCGTCAAATGCCATTCTTTGTTCATGTTTGGAGAGTTAATGTCAGGAGGCTATTTGTGGTTTGGAATGGAGGAATCATAGCCAAGAGTGATCCTCTGTTCAATAGATGTGCACAGATAGACATGTTGAGCAGAAATTGCTTGTTAGTACTCGTGTTTGAAAACCTCGACCTTTAGCATAAAATCTTCAACTCCCTTTCCAAACTGAATGATGCAGAAAACAGTTGGTAACTGTTGGTCTATTACAGGTCACTAGAACTACTGTACTGGTGGCAGCATGACTTGTAACGCCACCCGCTAATGTAATAATATGGCTTGATGTGATTGTGCATGCCATAATATTATGATTTAGCTCATTATATTACAGTAGATGTTTTGTGCTCTCTGACACCTGTTAACATTGAAACTACATAACGTTGCACTTGCATAGAAGCTAATTTGTCATGAATGTACAGTTGTCGAGAATGCACTTGGCTCTCGGTTCAGCAAGAGAGCAGTGGTTGTCTCTGCTCTCCAGATTCAGCTTTTCATACAAAAGGAGCTTAAGCATTTCAGTGAATAGGAGACTGTTCGCAGTTATTGATTTCACAACTTGTTTCATAATGTAAGATCTGATTAATCTGCAGTGGAGCTCTTGCTCAAAATAGGTTGAGTTGGGCAAAACAGTTTTTTTGAAACTTCCAATTGCCCCATTGTAAAGGAATTACATGGAGTTTGAATGTATAAATTTAAATGTAGTATCTAAATGGGCTTCGTTTTGTAATGGCTTACCAAAAGCCATTGTAAGCCTGTACTTGGAAGCAGAATTTGTGGGAAGGGGAACAAGTGGCAGAAATCAGTTCTGTTTTTGATTTGGTTCTTCAGTAATGTTAAGATGGCAAGGTCTGATTGATTATGTCTTTTTCTAGCACAAGAAGTTTGCTGAAAGACTCTGTTAACCAGTTGTGGATCTAATGTTCAGCGCCTGACAGAAGTGCTTACTTTCTGCAGCAACTTAACACAAGGTAGGTGTTATTTTTTCGACAACTTGAGGGTTAATAACCTGTGTGTGTTCTGTTTATTCTCTTTCTTGCAGGACATTATTTTTTCTGTTGGTATTTATTGCTTAATTGAATCCCTTAAATGGGGTGAGGGGCTGAGGAAAATGAACAGAATGTGAAAAATGCTTGGTGATTTTAGCAAAAAATATTTCTTGCAAATATTTTGTTGAAGGTTCTTAATACAGCAACCACACATCAGAAGAGAATGTATTGATCATGTTTCTCTTGAACAGGAATTTGTTGATCACGGGGAAGGGGGTGGTATAGTGGTATTGTCACTGGACTAGTAACCGAAAGACCTAGGGTATTGCTCTGGGGACATGGGTTCCAATCCCACCACATAAGAAGATGGAATTTGAATTCAATTAATAAATCTATAATTAAAAGCTAGTCTAATGATGGCAGTGAAACCATTGTTGATTGATGTAAAAACCCATCTGGTTCACTAATGTCCTTTAGGGAAGGAAATCTGCTGTCCTTACCTGGTCTGGCCTGCATGTCTCTCCAGACTCTCAGTTGACTCTTAGATGCCCTCTGAAATGGCCTAGCAAGCCACTCAGTTGTATCTAACTGCTACTAAGTCGATAAAAAAGTATGAAACCTGCTGGACCACCTGGCATCGACATGGGCAGCGGAAACGACAATGGCAAACACAGCCCTGTCAACCCTGCAAAGTGCTCCTTACTAACATCTGGGAGTTTGTGCCAAAGTTGGGAGAGCTGTTCCACAGACTAGTTAAGCAACAGCCTGACATAGTCATACTCAAAGAATCATACCTTACAAATAATGTCCCAGACACTGCCATCACCATCCCCGGGGTATGTCCTGTCCCACTGGCAGGACAGACCCAGCAGCGGTGGTGGTACAGTGGTATACAGTCGGGAGGGAGTTGCCCTGGGAGTCCTCAACATCAACTCAGGACCTCATGAAGCCTCATGGCATCAGGTCAAACATGGGCAAGGAAACCTCCTACTGATTACCACCTACCGCCCTCCCTCAGCTGATGAGTCAGTACTGTTGAACACCACTTGGAGGAAGCACTGAGGATGGCAAGGGCGCAGAATGTACTCCAGGTGGGGGATTTCAATGTCCGTCACCAAGAGTGGCTCAATAGCACCGCTACTGACCGAGCTGGCAGAGTCCTAGAGGACATTGCTGCTAAACTGGGTATGTGGCAGGTGGTGGGGGAACCAACAAGAGGGAAAAACATACTTGACCTCGTCCTCACCTAACTGCCTGCCACAGATGCATCCATGACCGTATTGGTAGGAGTGACCACAGACGGTCCTTGTGAAGACTAAGTCCCACCTTCATCGTGGTGTTTGGCACTACCACCGTGCTAAATGGGATAAATTTCGAACAGATCTAGCAATGCAAAACTGTGCATCCATGAGGCGCTATGGGCCATCAGCAGCAGCAGAATTGTACTCAACCACAATCTGTAACCTCATGGCCTGGCATATTCCCCACTCTACCATTACCATCAAGCCAGGAGACCAACCCTGGTTCAATGAAGAGTGCAGGAGGGCATGCCAGGAGCAGCACCAGGCATACCTCAATGAGGTGTCAACCTGGTGAAGCTATAACACAGGACTACTTGCGTGCCAAAGATGCGATAGACAGAGCTAAGCGATCCCATAACCAACGGATCGGATCAGATCTAAGCTCTGCAGTCCTGCCACATCAGCTGTGAATGGTAGTGGACAATTAAACAACTAACTGGAGGAGGTGGCTCCACAAATATCCCCATCCTCAATGATGGGGGAGCCCAGCACATCAGTGTGAAAGATAAGGCTGAAGCATTTGCAACAGTCTTCTGCCAGAATTGCTGAGTTGATCCATCTCTGCCTCCTCCTGAAGTCCCCAATATCACAGATGCCAGACTTCAGCGAATTTGATTAATTCCGTGTGATAGCAACAAACGACTGAAGGCACTGGATATTGCAAAGGCTATGGGCCCTGACAATATTCCAGCAATAGTACAGAAGACCTGTGCCCCTGAACTTGCTGCACTCCTAGCCAAGCTGTTCGAGTACAGCTACAACACTGGCATCTACCTGGCAATGTGGAAAATTGTCCAGGTATGTCCTGTACACAAAAAGCAGGAAAAGTCCAACCTGGCCAATTACCACCCCATCAATCTACACTGAATCGTCAGTAAAGTGATGGAAGGTGTCATCGACAGTGCTATCAAGTGGCACTTGCATAGCAATAACCTACTCAGATACTCAGTTTGGGTTCCGCCAGGTCCACTCAGCTCATGACTTCATTACAGCCTTGGTTCAAGCATGGACAAAAGAACTGAACTCGAGGTGAGATGAGAGTGACTTCCCTTGACACCAAGGCAGCGTTTGACCGAGTATGGCATCAAGGAGCCCTAGCAAAATTGAAGTGAATGGGAATCGGGGGAAAAACTCTCTGCTGGTTGGAGTCATCCCTAGCGCAAAGGAAGATGGTTGTGATTGTTGGAGGTCAATTATCTCAGCTCCAGGACATCACTGCAGGAGTTTCTCAGGGTAGTATCCTCGGCCCAACCATCTTCAGCTGCTTCATCAATAACCTTCCTTCAGTCATTAAGTCAGAAGTGGGGATATTCGCTGATTGCACAATGTTCACCATTCGCGACTCGCCAGATACTGAAGCAGTCAGTGTAGAAATGCAGCAAAACTTGGACAATATCCAGGTTGGGCTGAAAAGTGGCAAGTAACATTCGTGCCACGCAATGACCATCTCCAACAAGAGATAACCTAACCATCGCTCCCTGACATTCAATGGCATTGCCATCACTGAATCCCCCACTATCAACATCCTAGGGGCCACCATTGACCAGAAACTGAACTGGAGTAGCCATATAAATACCGTGGCTACAAGAGCAGGTCAGAGGCTAGGAATCCTGCGGCGAGTAACTCACTACCTGACTCCCCAAAACCTGTCCACAATCTACAAGGCACAAGTCAGCCGTGTGATGGAATACTCTCCACTTGCTTGGATGGGTGCAGCTCCAACAACACAAGAAGCTCAACACCATCCAGGACAAAGCAGCCTGCTTGATTAGCACCTCATCCACCAACATTCACTCCCTCCATCACCGACGCACAGTGGCCGCAGTGTGTACCATCTGCAAGATGCACTGCAGCAATGCACCAAGCCTCCTTACACAGCATCTTCCAAACCCGTGACCTCTACCGACTAGAAGGACAAGGGCAGCAGATGCTTTGGAACACCAACTTCTCCTTCAATCCACGCACCATCCTGACTTGGAACGATATCGCTGTTCCTTCACTGTCACTGGGCTGAAATCCTGGAACTCCCTTCCTAACAGCACTGTGGGTGTACCTACCTCACGTGGACTGCAGCAGTTTATTTTATTTTTTTTATTTTTTTTGTTTAGAGATACAGCACTGAAACAGGCCCTTCGGCCCACCGAGTCTGTGCCGACCATCAACCACCCATTTATACTAATCCTACACTAATCCCATATTCCTACCACATCCCCACCTGTCCCTATATTTCCCTACCACCTACCTATACTAGGGGCAATTTATAATGGCCAATTTACCTATCAACCTGCAAGTCTTTGGTGAAACCCACATCCCATTAATGAATTTAAAAAAAAGTTGGTGCTTTTTTTTTTAAATAGGCAGATTTTTAAAACAAAATTTTTGTATTTTATTATTTTGCAGGTTACTTGGAATGCTTTCTTGAAAATTTTATTTTAGGTCCTAAATTTGGTAAATCATTCGCATTATTTACAATTCCTAAACGACTTTTCCTCTAGACATGTGCTAATTGTTCTACATTTTGTCGCACTGATTGAAGCCGGGATTCATTTTATATCAATGCATTGTTGGCAGCTAAGTACACTGTAAGCACATGAAATAATTTGTAATGAGAGAGCCCACATTAATGTATTAAAAGTAAATTGTTCTTAACTAGAGTAGACATTTAATAGTGTTAGGAAATGGGGAAATAGTTTCAGGAATGCAGTGTTAGCATCAAGCGAGTTCAGTTCAGTAACAGTATCTATTGGTGTGGAAGAATCCTGCTTCTACTCTCCCAACAATAGCTTCAGCTTCAGCAGAGTATCTCCGAATGTGTTCGTGTGGCATTTTATTCGTTCATTAGTCATCCTGGGGCCAGTGAGTGACTGCAAATTCAGGACCTTGCCGATTTAGAGCGGAATTGAAACTCATTCTCATTTCGGGTAGGATTTTTAGGCAGTGGAGAGGAAATTTTAAAATGATCAGTGACAGCTTGGTTTGAACAGGCCAGAGTCCAACTTAGTTCTATCCAGTTCTCAGCAGCACCTCATATATAGTGATGAGTGTTGCTTGTAACTTGTTTGTGAGGAAAGAGAATGAGCACATTTTTAAGCTTAAGTTTTTATTTCGGAGAAAATGTCCCCTTGTGTCATCTATCAGCATCCAGCATCTTCAGTTTGCCTTCAACATAGAAAGAAAGCAGAATGAAGCTCCTTTGACTATTTCACCTCCAAAAGAACTCTCCCTCGAGCTCCACTGGGATAATTTCTTGTCATCCGTTCTTATGAGGCCAAATTATGGGTGGCTTTAATTTGTAAATCCGTTGAAGGAGCAGCAAAGTATAGCCAACTATCAGAGGTAAATTGCAACCCAGACCCGCAGAAGTAAGAAAAGGTAGCAAAATACTGCAGATGTTAGAAATCTGAAATAAAATCAGAAAATGCTGGAATTACTCAGCAGGTCTGGCAGCATCAGAGAGAGAAACAGTTAATGTTTCAAGTCTGTGACCTTTCATCAGAAGTGGTAAAAGTTAGACTTATACTAGGTTTTAGCAAGTGAGGGGGCAGTGGGAATTACAACAAAAGGGATGGTCTGTGATTGGGGCAAGGGCAGGAGAGATTAAATGACAAAAGCTTTCATGGTGCAAGGCCAAAGGGAGTGGTCATGGGACAAGTAAAGAGAAAAGAGATGCGCCAGGAGTAGAATGAATGGCAGGAATGTGTAGCACAGTAGTTTGGTTAATGAACAACCTGAAGAAATGCAATATCTACTATTTGCTGAAAGCTGTTAAATTGTTTGAGTTCAATTGGGCACATAGACTGACACAAATATAACCACCTGAAACCAAATTAAAAAGCATCTCTTACTGCTTGATTTGTGATTGCAGTTGAGGGTATTTTATTCTGAGGGAATTTGATATTTGGAATACTGTCATGGATTCCATCTCATCTACAACTTGCCATATGGGCAATTGAGTGTGATCCCATGCCTTAATGCGAAGTGACAGTTGAGGAGCAATGTACGACATTAGTGTATCAGACAAACATTTTAAAGCAGAAAATCATTTCAGCAACCAAGCTGCTTAGTTTTTCTTGTTCAGTAACTTTATTTATCACTCACTGGTGATGGTATGAATTTTTTTTATGTAGACATGACGTGCTTTTATATAGGAAAACCAATAATGTTTTGGTATTCTCAGCAGCTTTTTGCTGATTGTCACTTGTTCTTTAACCCTGAAAATCTTAACACTATCAGAAGATTAAACTTTCAGTATCTATTTTTAAAAATGCCATGAGGTATAATCTTGTTTAAAAGGGCATAACTTCATAAATGGAACACAACACTGATTTTTTTTTTTTTGGTGAGTTTAGAAGTCACTCTTGGCCATAGTACAAACAGTAGCTGCCATATAAAAAATAGTAATCGAGGTTAAATAATTTTAACATAGCTCTTCACCTGAAATCAGCAGATCTGCCCTTTGGGGAAAAATGTAAGGATATGACACTAGTGCTGAGAATTCTTTTTCAGTCACTCTGTCCCTTTCAATTAGTGTTGAATGGGAAAACAGAAGAGATTGATTTAGAAGTACACTATTTGCACATAAAGCAGTTTTAAATTGATTGTTTCCACTGTGTCTCATTAAGAACTTGGTGTATCAGTCTCTCTGCACTATATTTTTATGAACTTTTAGTGAAGCTGGAATAGAAGCCTCTAATGTAATCTTTTTTGCATTATGTCTGTTGAAACACTAAGCATTAAATTCAACGGTGCCCTGAATATGAAGGCCAGTGGCACTTGAACACATGCAACTTGACATGGGCTCTGTACAGTTGTGTTTGTAGATCAGGAGTATAACAGTTCATGACATGGCATCAATATATGTGACATTGCTTTGTATACTGTTTGCAGTAGTATATGTCTATACAGTCACTGAGCACAGTTTCTATTTCAGCAAAAAATAAGGTTGATTGAAGGAGAATGTAATTTTTTAATATTTTGCACTTTGAAATTCCACCCTCCACCACTACTTGACAATTCAAATTGCAATATTTAATTTGTTTTATTTGTAGTTTGTTTTTTTTTTGCTTTAAGAAATCCTCTTCCTCTTATCAACAGTTCTGTCCTCAACCAGCTGTCGTGAAAAATTTCTTGCTGGTATATGATTTCATGGGTGCACCCTGGTGTACGTCTTGCAGATGACTATTCTTCCTCTGAGTTTTGAACCTCTTCAAACACCAGGGCATTCACAGCTGAGTTCAGTTGTGTTGTCACCAAATGTGCATGCAATTCACTCATTTTGTTTTCAGCAGTGGTGGCTGGATGCCAAGCAGGAGTGGGAACCTATGTCCTCTCTCCCTTAAATAGGCAATGCTTAAGACAGGGTGTATTTCTCTCTTCCTGTTCCTCCTGGCATAAATCTGGGACTTTCCTGGTCTGCATGGTTCATCTCGATGCTTTATACTAATAAACCCATTGAGCTATCAAGGGAGCCTCACTTGAATAGATTTGAAAAAAAAAAGATTTGAGTTACAAGTACTCTCTTGGGCTAGACACTTAACATAGTAGAAAGGCTGTTGACTTCATTTGGACAGCTGGGGAAAAAGGATCACTGTGTAGTTTCTTCTATCCGACTGCTTGATTATTTACCTCCTATACAAAAGGGTATTAAACCAAATTAAAAGCTTGTGCATAGAATTTTCCAACCACTGTTGATTATATCTTTGAGTATTCATATTAGAATTGGTTTAATGAGAGGTTTAGTAGTGATGAGGAGTAACCAGTTACTGCTGCATCAATAAATGTGAATCCCATATGGTGTGCTGCTTCCCAGAAGTTGGATCTCAGGAAAAAAGAGCAACCAAGAACAGTTTGAAACAAAAAGAGCAATAAAAAGTTTTTTGACATTAGTATTCTAAGTATACTTGAGGAAAGGAATAGCAGATGTATTAAATTAGTACTTCACCATTCACAGAGCAGGTAAATATGGTGGGTGTAAATGGAATATAATGTGGAGAAAAATTAATTTACCTATGGAGACTGGGAATTGTTGTTCAGAGGGACCTGGGTGACCTTGTGTATGCATCACAGAAAGTTAACATGCAGGCACAGGGAGCAATTAGGAAAGTAAATGTTATGTTCTTTATGACAAAAGAATTGTCATTCAAGAGTGAAGAAGTCTTAATGTAATCTATAGTTTTTATTGAGACCATGCTTGGAGTACTGTGTACAGTTTTGTTTTCCTTATTTGAGCAAGGATTTACTTGCCTTAGAAGTCGTCGAGCGAAGATTCACTAGTTTGATTACTGGGACGATGGGATTGTCCTCGGAGGAGAGTTTGACTGTACGAAACCTACATTCCCTAGCGTTCAGTAGAATTCAAGGTGATCTGATCGAAACATTACATGTTCTTAAGGTGTTTGACGAGGTTAGATCCTGTTAAGATATTTCCCTGGCTGGGGGAATCGGGTTACAGTCTCAATGAACGATCAGGCATTTGGGACTGAGATGAGGAGAAATTTCTTCACTCAGAGGGTTGTAAATCTTTGGATGCTTCTTCAAGTATGTTCAAGACAGAAATCAATAGATTTTTGGATACTAAGCGAATGAAGGGAGATGGGCAAGTTGGAGTTGAGTTGACAGATCGACCATGATATTAGTGCGTTGTGGAGCAGGCTCAAAGGGCTGAATGGCCTACTTCTGCTCCTGTTTATCTTCTTGTGCAAAGCTGTTGGTGGAAGTGCCAGGTTTCTGGGATTTCAGACGGATGCCACAAGAGGATCTTGGTCCAATTTATGTCAAGAACACTGCTGTTGTGCTGAACTTGGGGTTGTAGAATCATAGAAATTTATGGCACAGAGGAAGCCATTGGCCCATTGTGTCTGTGCCAGCCAAAAAGTAGCAATCCAGCCAAATCCCACTTGTTAGATTTGTCGGTTATGGCAATTTCAAATGCATATGCAAGTACCTTTTAAACGCGATGAAGACTTCTGTCTCTACCTCCCTTTCAGGCAGTGAGTTCCAGATCTTTGCCACTGTCTGGGTGAAAAACATGACTCCTCAACTGTCGCCAACCCCACCTCCCCTGCCTCAATCCCATCAGCTACTTAAATCTGTGATCCTTAATTTATTATTCTCTCTGCTAAGGGAAATAGGTTCTTCCAAAGCCCTCTATGTCGGCCCTCAAATTTATGCATCTCAATTAAATCTCCCCTCAGCCTCCTCGATTCCAAAGAAGCCAGCTCCAGCCTAGCCAGTCTTTCGTCACAGCTGCTGTTCTCCATTTCTGGCACCATTCTTCTTAAATCTCCTCTGTACCCTCTTGTGTGGTCAGAACCTTCATGTAATGCAGTGACCAGAACTGCGTGTGGCCTTGCTAATTTTTTTTTTATATCAGGTTCCAGCATAACTTCCATGCACTTATATATTTATTAGCCTCGGCTAATAAAGTCTTGATCGCCTTATAGACCAGTCAACCTGATGTCGTTAGTGGGGAAAATTCTAGAGTCCATTATCAAAGATTTTATAGCAGAGCACAGTGGTAGAATCAAGCAGAGTCAGCATGGATTTACGAAAGGGAAATCATGCTTGACAAATCTGCTAGAATTCTTTGAGGATGTAACTAGTAGAGTTGATGAGGGGGAGCCAGTGGATGTGGTTTATTTGGACTTTCAGAAGGTGTTCGACAAAGTTTCACATAAGAGATTAGCGTGTAAAATTGAAGCGCGTGGGATTGGGGGTAGTGTATTGCAACGGACAGAAAATTGGTTGGCGGACAGGAAACAGAGTAGGGATAAATGGGTCTTTGTCCAAATGGCAGGCAGTGAATAGTGGGGTACGGCAGGTATCGGTGCTAGGACCCCAGCTATTCACAATATACATTAATGGTTTAGATGAGGGAACTAAATGTAATACCTCCAAATTTGCAGTTGACAGAAAACTGGGTGGGAGGGTGAGTTGTGAGGAGGATGCACAGAGGCTTCAGGGTGACTTGGACAAGTTGAGTGAGTGGGCATATGCATGAAATGCAGTACAATGTGGATAAATTTGAGGTTATCCACTTTGGTAGGAAAGGAAGGCAGATTATTATCTGAACGGCTAAAAACAGAGAGGGGAATATGCAGCGAGACCTGGGTGTTCTCATACACCAGTCGCTGAAGGTAAGCATGCAGGTGCAACAGGTGGTAAAAAAGGCAAATGGTATGTTGGCCTTCATAGCGAGAGGATTCGAGTACAGGAGCAGGGATGTCTTGCAGCAATTATACAGGGCCTTGATGAGGCCACACCTGGAATATTGTGTGCAGTTTTGGTCTCCTTATCTGAGGAAGGATGTTCTTGCTATAGAGGGAGTGCAGCGAAGGTTTACCAGACTGATTCCTGGGATGGCGGGACTGACGTATGAGGATTGATTGAGTCGGTTAGGATTATATTCGCTGGAGTTCAGAAGAGTGAGGGGGATCTCATAGAAACCTATAAAATTCTAACAGGACTTGACGGGTAAATGCAGGAAGGATGTTCCCGATGGCAAGGGAGTCCATAACCAGGGATCATAGTCTAAGGATACGGGGTAAACCTTTCAGACTGAGATGAGGAGAAATTTCTTCACCAAGAGAGTGGTGAGCCTGTGGAATTTGCTACCACAGAAAGCAGTTGAGGCCAAAACATTGTATGTTTTCAAGAAGGAATTAGATATAGCTCTTGGGTCTAAAGGGATCAAAGGGTATGGGGTGAAAGCTACTGAGTTGGATGATCAGCCATGATCATAATGAATGGTGGAGCAGTCTCGAAGGGCTGAATGGCGTACTCTTCCTATTTTCTATGTTTCTACCCATCTTGCTACCTTCAGGGATCAGTGAGAATGCACCCCAAGGTTCCTCTTCCTCTACGCTTTTCAATATCCTATTATTTATTGTGTATTCAATTGTCTTGTTTGCCTTCCCCAAAAATGTTACCCCTCACTTCTCCAGATTGAATTACATTTGCCACTTTTCTGCCCACTTGACCAGTCCATAAATACCTTCCTATAGTCTGCAGCTTTCTTCATTATCATCCACATTACCAATTGTTCTATCATCTGCAAGCTGCTTAGTCATGCTGTCTACATTTAAGTTTAAGTAATTGACATTTACCACAAAAAGCAAGGGAACATAGTACTGAGCCCTGCAGATCCCCACTGGAAACAGCCTTCCAGTCACAAGAGCACCTGTCGACCTTTGCTTCTTACCACTGAGCCAATTTTTTTCTCCTTGATGCCACACTCTTGTCAAATGCGGCCTTGATGTCAAGGGCAGTCGCTCTTGCCTCAGTCTGGGAGTTAGCTCTCTTGTCCATATTTGGACCAAGGCTGTAATGAAGCCTGGACAGGTGTGGCCCTGGCGGAACCCAGACTGAGCATCAGCATGCAGTTTGTTGCTGAATAAGTACTGCTTGACAGCACTGTCAATGAAACTTTCTATCACTCTGATGATTGAGTGTAGACTGATGGGGCAGTAATTGACCGGATTGAATTTGTCCTACTTTTTGTGAACAAAACGTAGCTGGGCAATTTTTCACGTTGTAAATGCCAGTAGATGCCAGTGTTGTAGCTATAGTGGAACAGCTTGGCTAGGGGCGTGGCTAGGTTTGGAGTCTAAGTCATCAGTACTGCAGTCGGGATGTTGTCGGGGTCCATAGCCGATACTGCCTCTTTCTATACTCGTTTGTGGCTTCTGAATTATTGAGCTTTTGGCATCTGATGCATTCTTCCTTTTTTTGCCTTATCCTTCTCCATATGCTCTTTGACATCTGGTGGGGGCAGTCTATATTTGGAATCCCACAGTTTTTCTTTCTGCAAACATATTTTGTTCTGAACCCTCTATCTCCTCCTTTGAATGTCTTACACTGACTTTCAAGTAGCTGTCTTCAGTCCACTCTTGCCAAATGACTTTTCAACTCAGTAAAATTAGCCTTTTCCCAATTTAAAATTCTTACTCGTTATCTATCTTTATGCTTTTCCATAACTACACTAAATCTACCTGAATTATGATCACTCCTACTGATGCCCCTTCCACCTGACCAGGCTAATTGCTTAAAACAAAGTCCAGAACTGTCCCATTTCTTGTCGTATTTGCTACATACTGGCTAAAAATAAGTTCTCTTGAATGCATTTTAGAAATTCTGTAGCCTCTATACCTTTTTATATTGATTAACACCCCCTCCCCCCCAAGTTAGTATTGGGGTAATTGAAATCCCCTATTATTACTGCCCTGTTGTCTTTGCACTTCTCAGCAATGTGCCTACATATTTACTCTTCTATCTCCCTCTGACTGTTTTGGAGTATATAGTATCCTCCCAGTAGTGTGATTGCCGCTGTTTTTGTTCTTCAGTTCAAACCATATGGCCTCATTTGATCTCCTTACATGGCTTGGGCCACATTTTGTTTGATAATGCTTTTGTGAAGCACCTTGCAATGCGTTAGAGGCACTATAGAAATTCACGTTATTGAAACATTGGAGTATGCATAACTATCACCTGATGTCAGGCTGCATATAATTATCTCAAAGTCCTGGAGTGATGCTGCCATTTGGCTGTTTGCAGCTGTTCAGTTATGTGACTGCACTCTGCTCGCAACAGCCTATTCATTTGTGTAGTTACTGAGAGGGAGGATTCTAGAAAAGCATTATGTTGATCAAAAATTGCAGACTTAAATCTCCAAATCCTTCCCCTCATTAGGATCTTGTTACAATAATAGCTATCAAGATACCTGCTAATTTAGAAATTCAGGGATGTTATGAATGGACAATTGAAGCCATTCTTCTGTTTTTTCAGTAATTTCAAAACAAAACTAACCAAGCCAGTCATGTTTAGGTACAGAATTTTCTTAACTAGCAGGACCCAAAACACACGAAATTAAGGTTGTAAAATTAATCCCATGTGGCCTTTACTGCACAGTGCTTAGGTCCTTAAGTCATTGGTAAGTCTATTTGCTCAGCAGAATCTCTTTTGTGGGTATTTAATATTGAAGCCACCAGGTTTATCTTTGCTTCAGACACATTAAATTCGATGAAAACCTGGCATTTAGAACCATTTGTTAACCTATTGGAAATCCAGTGTTTCTGTCCTTAAAATAGCATTGCATTTGTAATTGAAATTGAGAGTCTGGATGAATGGGGAGAAAATTTAGGGGGGGATGGTGTGAGATTTTTGTATATGCTTTTTAGTTTTGCATTGTTACCGTTCCTGAAATTTAAGTGGCTTCATAACTGCATTTTTTTGTTAGCATTCTGCAAGTACTTCCATTTTTTAAATATTTTGAGGACTCGTGTTTTAAAATTGTGGAAATGGATTCCTTTGGAGGACTGAAGAGATGACATCGATGCTGGACTTTTTTTTTAAGAAAGGTCACTGAAAGGACTTTGGGACTTGGTTTAAAAACACACTTACTGGAAGTCACATGTCTTCAGCTAAGTAAACAGCAAAAGTCTTGGTGACTAGGGGGAGTTGTTTACAGAGAAGTGAAATGTCAAGATATGTGGTGAAGAGTTGGTTTTATTTTGAATATTGTTTTGAGTCAGTTGGGGGTTAGCCTGCTAAGAGAGAATACACCAGTTCATTCCTTTCTCCAGCTCTCTGAGAAACCGAGAATCCAGTGTGTGATAGCTGAAACCCCTGATGCGGCATTTCTCCTGGAAAGCCCGCCAGACTAACCCTCGACGTTGCCTGAAGAGAACTGCTCCAAAAAGATCCCAGTAACAAACGTCTACGCTTATTTCGGACGCCTGAAAGAGGACAACTGATAGCATTCCATTTCTTATCTTTTTCCTTCAAGAATTAACAAGTATTTGGCCGGTTATTTTTTGTCTT
The DNA here is from genome assembly GCF_036365525.1 of Heterodontus francisci. Taxonomy (NCBI): domain Eukaryota; kingdom Metazoa; phylum Chordata; class Chondrichthyes; order Heterodontiformes; family Heterodontidae; genus Heterodontus; species Heterodontus francisci. Next base: position 10,141,573 of record NC_090393.1, read on the forward strand.
TTTTGTAAAGAGATATTTGCAGAGAAAACTTGTTCATTTTTTCTTTAACCATGTGTGTGTTGGGCTAATTTAGAAGGGAACTTGCATATTTCAATCTGTTAATGCTTTGCATCTTAAATGACAGTGCACTCCTCCTGTCTTGGTCGTAACAACAGTGTCAGTGTCAGAGACGGCAATTTCCTGAACCTGCCCGCCATTTAGACATCTGATTTATAGAGCTATTGCTGTGTAGTATTCTGTGGAGACAAATATAGATGTTTCTGGTTTCATATTTCTTAACAGCACAGAAGTTCCAAAAAATTGGAACCTACTTAATTCTATTTCCAGTGAGAACTTTAACTGACTCTTGTCCATTTGTTTTAAGATTAATATAATCAAATTTTACTGACTGGAGGAAATTTGAGACTTCATAACTGAGAGTGAAAGTTTTGTTTGGAACGGAGTCAAATTTCAGCATTCTGAAATATCTGCAGCATTAATTTACACTGGCTACTACTCCCTGAGGAGAGTTCAACCACATTGACTTTGTGTGGCCATCTCGCTTGGAGCCAATTTATACTACAAGCGCGCTTTTGAAAGTACTTATGGAAATTCATGACTTTACATTTCCTCTAGTGAAATATCCCTGTTTAATGTGGGAATGTTCAGTCAGCAGAAGGCAAAAGTGGTTGACTGAACATAGCCATGGCCTGAAGTTCACCACCACCTCTTTGTATTGTGATGCACAAAGGGTAGATCAGACAACTGCAAGTTGCACTTTTACTGTGCTGTAAACTTAAAACACTTCAGAGGCAAACTGAACCAGATATAGAACTGTGATGGGAGAACGGTTTGGATAAGGGTTCGGGTTGATTATGAAGTTGACACTGAAGTAGAAGATTTGAAGAAGGGAGAGCAGTAGTAAGGCTCAAAGATTTATCTAGAGTGTTTTGGCGCATGTGGCTTCGGTGGATGAAGGCTTTGCTATTGTGGAGAGGCCAAATGCTGGAATGTAAGGATGAAAATGCTGCAGAGGCAGGGAGAGGGGCAAGCCCATTCATGAATTCTTGCATGAAGATGAGCTTTTTAAAATTATTGTATTGGCTAGGGGGTCACCAGTGAAGTGCGAGTTAGGATTTGGGTGACACTTCTTTGGAAAAAGTTGGAATTTGTGAAGGATGGAATGGAAAGCGTTGAGGATTCTCAAGTTGTTAAAGGCATGGATAAGAGTTCCAGTAGGAGGTGATGGTGTAGAAGCACACATTAGTGTGGGGGTAGAAATGGGTGGCTTTAGTAGCTAAATGTGAATATTAAAACATAGTTTGGTGGTGTTCGGTACCTTCTCGTTGAGTAACCCTGATTGGCTCAGTCTGCGACAAGAATGGCGTCAGCTCAGGCTTGTTTCTGGCCAAAGTTGAATGGGGGATGGCTTTGAGTTAAAGCTTTTCGTTGTCTGAGATTTGTTTGGCTAAGTAGGTGGACAGCAGTTAGACTGGTGAAGGCAAGGTTCTTGTACAGCTTTCCACAGTTCATTTTGATATGTACTCAAGAAAAAAAATGCATTCTGGCTGCTGTTGGGTTTTAATCATGCAGCCAATCAAGTTTACTACTAACTTCCATTATTTTACCTGGTATTGATGCAAGAACCTCCTGTGTTTTGGCACTGAAGTCTTAGTATTCATTTAAAGATTTTTTTTTTAAGTCATGATGAGGGTACCTTGAGTTACAGAACCCTAGTCTATCAACCATAACAAAGCTATTTTGTCGCTTCTGAACACTCCCACCTTTCCACTTTTAATGATTCATCTGTTTTTGGTTCCCTGGAGAAGTCACCCATTCTCCTCCTCTGTAACCAGCTTCCCTACCGTATCCCATATTTTCCTGATTTGTTCCACTCTATATTCATTGATTTCCTTCAGATTGCATGTTCTCAGTCGTCAGAACATCCAGGCTATTGCACTGCGTTGACTGGAATGCTGCATCTTGATCTCTACTGTGCCCTCTGAGAGCATTTAAACAATTTTTTTCAATTCTTGTTTTTTTTTGTCTAATGTGAGACTAATCAACAGCTGCTGCTGCTTAATCCTGATGTCTCCATCCTTAATCTCCTTTATCTATCAACATTCCTGGATGATTTACTACTTGTGGTCTCAAATGGAATTTCCACATTTCCTCTATCAAACTATTTACTTTTCTCATCAGTGCCAAATTATGTCCAAGATTTGAGTAGATAATCCCGTTTGGGAAAGCTTTTGCAGCACTTCTCCTTCATTACTGAATAGTTGATCCTCCATCACCTCTGCCTTCTATACCCATCTCAGCCTTGCCTTTTTTTTTGTCAACGCACTATGACGCAGCAGTGTTCCTTCAAAGCTGATGGGCCATCTGGCACACTTCCTCCCCACTGCATTCCCAGTAAGGTGAAATTGAGAGTCATCAAAGAGTTTCTGATAAATTCATTCTCTGAACTGCAAAACTGGAACTTTTTGTCACCTGCTGTCTTTGCCTCTTCATGCAGTTTGAAGGTTTTTAAAAGCCAAACTTAGCATCACCTCCTGACTGTTTTCTGATGCAGATATTTTTTTTCTTGGGTATTGCACTGCAGGCAATAGTGTTGCAATTTGGTTTTTCAGTAAAGAAACCACTCAAATTTTGAATGACTGTGGATGATTAACCTTTTTAGTGTTTTCTTGAATGGCAAACACTCCCTTGGTATTAGGCTACCCTGTTTTTAATTTGCATTTGGGTTCACATGATATTACAAATGGCACCTCAAGTGAATACAACCTTTTACTGTCTTTTATGGCAAGAGGTATACAATGTTTTAGTCAAGATGCAATGGCAAATCTATATACATCCTTTGTAAGATGTATGAGAGGGAACAGCCCAGATTCAGTAGGGTCTGCTTGGTATGAAGGAATGGAATTATGCAGAAAGATTGGATAAATTATGGCTGTTATTTTGTTACAACAAAGATTACAGTGTGATTTGACAGAACTACTCAATTGTGACGATTTGGACAGGCTAGATAGAAACTAGTAGTTTGCAGTGATTGAGGGGCCACCATTAAACCTCAGATTTAAGAGAGCAAGGGAACCTTTTCCACTAAGGTTGTGACTTTTCGGAATGTCGTGCTTAAGTTCGCGATTCAAGCAAAAGCCGTGTGACTGTTTAAGAATAGATGATGAGAGTGGAACAAGTATAAGTTTTGGAATACTACTTACATGGAGGATAAATTAACATGGCATAGTGGAGCTGAATGGCCTGTTATCCTGTCATTTCTAAATTTTATGTCACTTGGCATCTCTGTCCAGTGTCAGCTAGCTCCGAGTGCTGTGGGGTGGAAACCCACACATAGAAAATCACTATTGGGGTGTATGCGCATGTGCGCACTTCTAAATATTGGATAGTTTTAGCAGAATTGGTTATATTTTCCTCTCTGCTAAATTTCAGACCAGTGGCTCTAAGACTGATGTTTTGCCCATGTTTGTTTATGTCTGTCTCAACTTTTATATTTGCTGTTGCTCCTTGCCTCAGCACTTAAACAGATGTTGCATTTTTCTGACTAGAATCCTTCACCCGTTAGTTTGATATTCCTGTGCTGCAACTTACTCATTTCACCCTGTTTTTAGTCCTCTGCAGCTTTCTAATCCTGCTTAAGGCTGTTGGTGTGCTTTCCAAATCTACCTTCTAGCTGTAGCAGGTGATTCTATGTTAACTTTAGAAAAATTAAACCAAAATTAATGTGTGTTTTGCTTTTTATTAACAATGTATGAATGATCATTCTGATTTTTCTAATTATTTATAAAATACCCTTTTACTAATCTACTAACTTTTAACCCTTGACCCTAAGGTTGCCTGTTTAGCCACCAGGCAAGAACCTCGGGACGATTATGGATGATTATGATGTAAGATCTGCTGCTAGCATTCTAGCTTCGGTTAAAGAACAGGAGGCCCGGTTTGAGAAGTTGACCAGAGCACTTGAGGAAGAACGTCATAATGTTTCCATGCAACTTGAACATGCCTCTGTTCCTTCAGACAGATCGAGTATATCCAACATTGACAACAATGAGTCGTTTGCATGGCAGCAGCTAGTGTTACAGGTAACTTATCCTTTAATCTTAACAGGACAGAATTTATCTATTACTTTGTACCAGAGAGACTAATCAAATAGGGATATCTGTGTACTAGAACTGTTGTAACTTCCCCTCAGATTCTTTGTTCTAAATGAGAAAACACATTCTAAATGACAAAAATTGTTCAAACTAAACCATAAAGCTGTGATTATGGAGATGGCAAATTAAATATTAAAATTGTCTGGGCTTGCTGTGGTCCTGAGATCATCAATGAAATGTGATAATACTTTGTGCGAGCATATTTATTGGCTCTTTATCAGAGATTGGATATTTCTGTGGGCATATTGTATTGATGTATAATTTCATTTATGGAAACAGGAACCATAAGTAATATGTTTCACATGTAAATGCGTTGCATTTGGGACCAAAATCCCTTCCTGAGAAGTTAGTTGTGCATGAAGAAATGATTTGGAAAACTAAGTCTTTCCCTATAGTTGTTGTAAAGCGGTTGTTTGATTCTTGGGTTTTTACGCTAAAATTATGAGTGAGGTTGCTGTTCATATTGAAATGGATGCACTGATGCGCGAATCCCCAAAGGTTGGCAAGTATAGACCGAAGGAAACTTAACCATTTCACCTTGTTTTCAAAAGTGAAGTTTCTCATGTTCCTGTTTGTTTCTCCAAAGATGATTGCTTGTTTTTTTTGTTTCATCTCTCTGTATGTGTCTTGGATCAAGCGACAAGATGTATGCAACATATTGGTTGCCCTCCAAATGTCCTTTCTCTCCTGATTTCTGGAATTTGTCATAATTTGTCTGCTACTCAGCTTTAGTTATGTTTTCAATCTGTCTCCCATATCGTAGTTCACTTATGTGCTGGATCCCTCTACTTTCAGTAAACTACGTATGGCACGTGGAATGTTCCATGACTAGTGAAGAAATGGAAAATGACCCGTTGCAATCAAGTTGCAATAAAAAAACCTTTTTCTAGCCGACACTTAGTATTTAATACAGAAGATGAGGTAGTGCCTTAAATTGCACCTTAAAACTAGTATAAAAAGAATTTTGAGTTTCAAACATATTGCCTTGGTCTACATCATGTTATGTATAGTAGGTGATGCATTTTCAGCACCAAAACTGCTCCTGAATTGGCAACATCACTCAGACAACAAGGATAGGTGATGTGGGAAAAAGAAGGCACACTCTTCTATGGTTCCAGCTGCAGCACATTAATTGGTTCATTGTGGGAGAGATATTCGTATCTCACCTGAAAATGCTTGTTGGCTGCACAAAGTGGAAAGCATTCAGCTCCCCAAGACAAAATGAATTTTTGCTATATTTGTTAGACAAGGGTTGCGATAGATGGAGTTAGATACAAATCACTGTGATCAAATTGGTGGAGCAGGTTTGAGTGATTACGTGGACTACCCGTGTCCTATGTTCCTAAACAATTACTCAGCACCTTGACCTAGGGCTTAATTGACTAATAAAAGTCTTGTAGCTAGCACACCATGTTGAGGATGCAATTCATTGCATATCGTGGTAGATTGTTAATGTATGCTCTTAGTCCCCTCGAGGGAGGGCAAATTGAGACACAAATTATCTTTGATTGCATTTGTGTCAGATCTGCTGAGGTTTACGGAGCAACGTTGAGTGAGGTCTTAAACTAAAGCTGAAATAGAAAAGGCACCAAGGATGAGTACCACCAAATGGAAATTGTGCAGAATTTGCAGGGCAGTAACAGGCATTTTGGCCTGATAACTCTTCACTGTTCCATATGATCCTCCTCCCACCATCCTTCATCTCACTGTCAACATACTATATGTACAGGCCCCAATAACTGAATAAATTTCATTTACCTCCTGTTCATGCAATAAATAACAGCCACCTCTATTCTATTGAATGTTTTGTGTGTTTGACAATCTGGACTTCGACTGGTTTGCACTTGTTACACAGCTGCACTTTGAAAAAAAATGACCCTAACACAGAAAGGAAAAGTGTGGAATGTCGTAAGCTGAATCAGGAGCTATGCTCACTTTTGCCACAGATTGCAAATCAACCCATTTAATCACGACTCGGACATGCTCTGCAAACACGTATCCTATCATAATGGAGAGTGCACAGTTACTAGTTCTTGCTGCTCTGGTCTCAGTGACTTACTAGGTAGTGTAGGATTCAACTGTAAAGATGGAGAAAAATAACATGTTTTTGAACATTTTGTTGGACTTATGTTGAGAATGATGAATCCACAAGAGTTGAATGACAGAAAATGTGATTTAAGGCTGTTGCTCATTCTTTAGCCATGGTATATATCTGAGAAATGGAATGAAATACTTTGACTGCAAGTTTAATATAATTATATATCAAGTATACATTTTCTTTTCACTATTACATGGTCAAAATAAATTTTGCCCCTTCAAGAGAAGTTTGTTTCAGAGCGGAAATTTTCTTATATTCTATTTTACAACAGCAATTTTATATTCTTTGCTTAAATTATTTTAAATTTTGGTCCTTTGTGTTTTGGATTTTATTTGTGTGCTAACCAATTGCCTCCAAATGGCTGAAGTTTTAAATGCAGTTTGTGGCTTATTCATTTCAAATGAATACATTTTTGCTTAGTGTTGCAAATGATATGTTTGATTATTGGTGAAAATAGTACTGCCAGCTGTTATATACTGTGAAGTATTTCCTGTGTCACTTTGATTACACTCCTGTAAAGTGCCTTGGAACATGCCACTACAGTAAAAGTGCTTTTTTTTTTTTACTTGTCATATCATTATTATAACCTGCAACCAAGCTGAATGTTTAAAAAGAACAAACTTGTGCGCTGATTACAACTATGTATAACTTGACGCAGATTATAATTTATACCATAGATCACATCCTTCTGAGTTTTTACATCTGCTTGGGTACCTCCACTGTTGGGCAATATTTTCTAGCCAGTTAGGCTGTTCATGCTTCATTCAATGAAGCTACTTGACACTGTTAGCAAGAAATTATAAAACAGTAGGAAGTTGTACTGCATGAGCAATTGCTTTTTTCAAAATTGCTGTTGTAGAGTAATGCTTTCAGTAGCCTGGTTAAACCTGGAAGCTCTGGGTGTTATGGCATGAATTCTCAGTTATTTCTATTATTCTGCTATGAAGTACTGCTTGGCTGTGCCAGATTTGTTTTGCTGCTAAAAATTAGTTTTGTTTGTTAGGCATGATCTTGGGCTTTTCAGTCCGCAAAGGAGGCATCTGACAGTGAAGTTATAGAAGGTTGAAAGAATGAAAAGATCTGGAATATCACTTCTGACTTATGTTCAGAGTAGGACACAGGGTCAAACGAGCAAAAAAAAAAAGTATATTTCGGATTGATGTAGGAAAATTCTTCAAGTGTGAAAAATATATGGAATGGTCTTTCAGAAAAAATAGTGGAGGCAAAGTCCTTGGAGTCATTTGAAAAATACTGGATACTGAAATTGGGTGAGGTTAGGATGGTTCTTAAAAAGGCCGAATGGTAGTCCTGTGTATATTTATCATGTTATGAAGTAGCATCTTCTCAATGTTCATGTGCACTGCAGTAAAAATATATACTATTTGGAGTTGTATCATTAAAGAGGGCTTCGTTTATAAATTTGAGATGGGATTAAAGGAGTTTCTTGCACATGAGATTTTTGCTTTAAGTTCTCCTCCACTGCTAAAACTTGTCATCTTTCGTTTCAACCACTTTTCGACTCTGTAGATTTTTTTTTTGGTAATTTTGATTTTTTGGGGTATAATTTCTGCCAGTTAATTTGTAACTATGGGAACAGAACTAGAGTCAAGACTAAGGTAAATCTCTTCCTGAATTCCATTTCAACAGTAAGCGCTGTAACGAAAATGCAGAAATCATGTAGATAATATCAGATATGTGGAGGTTTTCATTCAATTAGTAATCGACTTCATCGAATATTGTATCGGGTAAAGGGCTTGGTTTAAGTTGGACGTAAGATATCGCATTGCAATGCAAGAGTTCCCCCAGTTTACTGCTTAACATTCCTTTCCCCATTAATACCATCAAGGATGATCAGTTAATCTGCTAATTTCATTTGTTATTTGTGGAATCTTGCAATGTGTTATTTGGATGCAGCATTTGCCTAAAGACTTCAAAGGTAATTGATTGATGTGACAGAAATGAAGTGCTTTTCACATGTGTTCTCGCCTTTCTCTCATCCATTGGCATTCTCCCTACCCCTCAACTCTTTTGTATCTCCAAACTTGTGATCTTGTGCTAACAAGATGTGCTCATGTTTCCTCCCATGTGCTGCTTCACTTCATGACCTCCTGCTCTCTGCTCTCTCCTGCCCATCCTCCTGTACCCACTTCACCCACTATCCTTTAATTGTATGATTGCTCTTTTTGTGCCCCAAATTCACTCCTCCTTTCCTGTGCTGGTCCAAATTGTTTCTGCTGCCCTTAACTGGCCTGGTCTGCCTGTGACTCCAGCCCTACAGCAATGTGGTTGACTCTCGACTGCCCTCTGCAATGGCCTAGTGTCATGCAGACCCCCTCACCTGCCAAGAATGAGACACATTAATTTTGTCATGAACATTGATTAGCAAACTGTTGCTGAAGTGAAAAAAAGGAATTGTTTAAAGAAATCACCAGGCCCTTGGATGGAAAAAACATTTGTATATTAACAGACAGTGCTTGTGGAGACAAAGGGGTTACTTCCCTTATCCAATTTAACCCACAATAGACTTTGAGCACCAGACATTGAAGGTGAGGGAGCTCAAATTTCAGGATGACTGCTGGGATGGCTGAATCCACAAACACGTGGTCAGACCAGCTGGTCATGTGACTAACATGCTTGGCAATCCGGTTTTTCTGAACTGTACAAAGAGTTTTGAACAGAGAAACTGCTGTATGCTCCTGGACTGAAGAAGACCTCTCTGGTCTGGCTCTCCCTCTCTCTAACTCACAACTCGAAATCCACTGAAGGCACATGAACCCCAAGAAAGGACTCCAACAGCGAACAAGGTTTAAGAAGAATACTGGGCCCCAACGAAGAGCAAGATCTACCTACAATCAAGGACTCTACAGTGAGCTCAAAGAATCCAAACAAAAACTCTTCAGAAATGGCCTCCAACTTATCCACTTTATTTTCTTCTCTTTTCTGTCTCTGTCTGCATGTGTGTATTGCGTATGCATGCTAGTGTGGGTGCGTCGTGTATCTGTAGGCATTACCCGAATTAAAGTTTAAGTTTAATAAATTTCACTTTTCTTCTTTAAACCTAAGAAAACCTGTTTGTGCTGGTTTCTTTGCCTTATAATTAGGAGTTAGTGAACAAGGATTCACCAAGGGGGAGCTAAAGACCCGGTGTGTTTAAATTGAAACCCTGTTACGGTAAGACCAGGTGAAGCCTGAGAGGGTACCCTAGACCCCTTCCTCACCTGGTCGTAACACCTAGCAACCCACTCAGTTGTGATGGGCAACAAATGTTGGCCTTGCCAGTGGTGCCCACATCCCATGAAAAGAACAACAAATTGTCTTCAAAACTCCATCGATCCACTGGGTGGCGGGGGGGGGGGGGGGTGAAATCAGTTTTTTTTAAAAAAGTAAGTCAAACAAAAGGGTTATCGTTATTTCACCGGAAGAGATACAGCTTCACTGGCCTCATCTTTCGAGCTTGTTCTAACATATGGATGGCAATGTAGACTTTTATATTGTTTACAAAAATCTTGTTATTGCCCCTTCACGATAGTCATCGTTAGAATGATTTAGTCACTGACTCTTTATGCTTAACAAAAGTTTAAAATTACCCCTTTGTTCTGCAAGCTCCCAACCTCTCATAATGACACCCTTTTTTCTATATATCAAGAATCAAGAGGTGCAAAAACATTTGCCATCAGACTGCCCAACCAGACATTTTTCAAAAGATATGGTATTTAAACTATACTTTGTGACAGTGCACAGTGACTTGTTTTTACGACATGTAATCAGACATGTTAACTCTGAGGAATACTTACCTTTGGGCATTAATCAATCTAAGACAAACATCTGTTAATTATCCTTGGCAAGAAAAAATCATAGTGGCATGAAGCATCCTAACCATTAATTTGAGTCTTTTTAGCCTGAGGCTTATATACAAACCCAACCTCTTTCTCCCAGAGCGTTTTTGCTTTTGTTAGTTTGTCTCCAATCTTATCCAATATCTTGTAAGGTTTGCCCACAAAGTTAGCTTTGGTAGTTTCTTGCTGGATTGAGTTCCCAAGCTTTGAGGGATTTCAAGGCTGCTGTATCCTTCTGCACTGCAAGAATCAATGGAATTGCTTTGGAGATGGTTTGATTTGTTAGCTTCACAAATCATTCCAATAAATAAGTTGTTTGTCTAATGCATTCACAATCTAGTTGATTCCGACTCATTGCTGTACATGAAAATTATTGGCCTGCAAACTACAATGAAATGAGCGGCAATATCTTTATTGTAAAGTTAGGAGTGTATCAAAACTATTTTAATCCATCGCTCAAAGGCGAGCATCTATCGACGTGAGTCTACTGTTGCACTTTGAAACATAACACCTGTTCCAGGAGGGTAAAATAAGGTCTAAAGGATGTAATTTCGCTTGATTCCAGCTCAAACCAGCCTACATCCTTTGCCATGGTACAAATTCACTATCATCTTGGATGCTGAATTGTACAATTATGTTATGCAATATTCCTTCTGATGGGCCCTAGTTTGGAAGAGACTATTTTTTTCAAACATTAATAGCTGATCCTATCGAAGTGCTGTGCTCTTGGTTTCTAAAATACTTATTTTTGTATTTTTCAAGTCCTACTGAAAGAGAGCGAGCATATGGACTTGGTCTGAGATCTGCTTATGTTCCTCAAATATAAAATATTCAAGCAAGAAAACTTGGTGTTGTAGCAGTTCAAAATGAAAAGGGAAAAGATTGAATATTTGCTTGTGGCTGTATCTTAACAAAAATGTGGCAAATCACCAAGTAAATCATGCCAGTTTGAAGAGTTTTAATTATAGTATTAGCTATAATGAGGGGCATTTGTCTCTAAAATAAGCCTGAGTGTCTTTAATTGGTTTCATTCTAAAAGATACTGTCTTTCACTGTAGAGGTTTGAGAAAATGTTCCAGTCTTCTGCAAGGATCTGTATTATCTTTCATAAGCCGCAGTATCTTCTGTTTCCACAGATATACCTGAGCCAAAAAGACAAACCTGTTACTATAAATGATTTGAGAGATATCCCAATCTGGTCCATTCTAGGAAATACAGCAAGTAAACTGTAACACAAACCGCATTAATCAGCACGATAACAATAGTGCTCAGTTTGTGCTTTCTTTTAATTGGTCATAAGCCATCTTACAGTTTTTTAAAAAAACAAGACTATTAATTATCCAAGACTCTTGTGCAGCAGCTGACATGCAGAGCCTTCACCTTGGCTGAGAAATTAATCCTGAAAGTATTTGGCAGAGTTGTATTTTCCTTCCTTCCCTCTTCTGCATAAATAAATGGGCTTAGTTAAGGATTGTTGAAGAGTTAGAAGGTTGAGGACATGAACTTTGCTAATCTTGACCGGTTTTTTAGTTCCTTGGGGACCTTTCCCCAATTGGAAGAGTGGTATTGGGAAAAAAATGATCTTGTACTACAATAGTTAGATGAGTTGGAGAAAGGGCAAAGACTTGATGCTTTTTTTGTTGTTGAATTAGGGATGGGGGAAAGTTGGGTGTGATTTCACTTAAACTTTAACTATTCATTTGGAAGATACGTCTCTGCTGGTCTTTTCTGAAAATCATCATTAAATCTTGAATTTTCTTTGCTTTATGAAAGTCTTGCTGTTGATATTTGTGAAGGTCTGATGATGTGCATTAGTAAGTGTGTGGCGGGAGGGGGATTGTAGGTCAAAACCTAAATGGCAACTTGATGAGCTTGCTGTTCCATCAATCAGCTCCATGAAACCGGGATGTCAAAGAGGGGTAAGACTTATTGTGTAACCTACCATATGAACATTGTGCCTTCCACCAGCAATCTACCCCATTCTTCAAGTCAAATATATTTGTGCACGAATACAGTGCTGCTGGGGCCTGAGATAATCTGTTCACAGTGGATATTGTGACTTTGGACGTGTTTTTGTGGGAGAATGAGAAGATTGGTTTTCAAACACATCCAATTCTGAGTAGTGTACGTCATCCAATCAGTTCACGGAAATTAGCTTCCTTTCCTTTTTGCTAAACGAGTTTGGACAATGCATACAAATTCAAGCAAGATTTGTTTCCTCATGTGTAATATTCATTTTTATGATTTTAGTTGCATGGTTTCATGAGATGATCTTTTGTTTATTGTGTAGATGTAACGTCATGTCGTAATTGTTATGGTTGAATAAGACAATTTTGCCTTAAGCTGTGTACAGTCAATTACCACATTCTCGGAAAGGTTAGTTTAAAAAATCCATTTTATTTCCTTTTCTTTAACTGAGTAAGATCGGCTTCAAAATTGAACATTTTCATTATTCTATGACTTGGAAAGTTGATTTCCTTGGTTTTGTGTTTTTGTTTCCCTTTTCTGCAGATGATGGCAATGGTAATTTTATTTAATAGTTGAACTGTGTAGGAGTAAGGATAAACATACCGACAACAAGCAAACATAGTCTTGTATCCCCCTTTGGATATGACTAAGTTAATCTTTGTGAAAGCTCAAAAGCTGGAGGGAATGGAAGTTAAGTGTATATGCTGCTTTTTGGAAATATGTTGCAGAGTTTGTGTTTGTGAGGGTAGGATTATGCAAATCTTTGGTTCCACCCTGCTTTTTTTTTTCCTTAGTCCGTTGACTCTTGTTGAGGCTTACACTTGCATAATGCCTATATGGATGAATTGCTGGCACCTTATGTTTTGCAGTCTAATATGAGTAACTTGCATTAAGAAATGGAGCAATATTCCACCAGTAGCTTGGTTCTGCAGGTGAGCCCTACACACCTAGAGGTCATAATTGAGATTGTTAATTTGTATTCATTGTGGGCAGAAAAAGGAGTGAGTGTCATTGGGTAATTGGTTTGCATGCAGGGTTTGGGAGTCGAAGGCCATCGAGTTTTCATTCTTGATCATGAACCAGCGATCTTTGCTTCAAAGTGGGAGTGCATGGATGTTCAAGACAGTGATTCTGCAGCCTCTGGTATTTAACTCCCATGTAGTAGCTGTGAAGTTGTGAGTCCAGCTCCTGAATATTGATTTTTGATTTACCTGGTTGTGTGTGGGAGGGAGGTGTCCCAGCTATGCTATATATGCTGTTGTTATCTGCAAAGGGTGCATTTTCCTGCATTGATCTGGGTTCAGCAATCAGGTACCCTGGCTGGCTAATGGCTCAGTACTGCTGTAAATGTTTTTGTAAATCCAACATTTTACAGTGATAATTTTCATCTGAGAGGCCAGCATTTCTCATTCTGTCGTTAGTCCTTGTAATTGTTGCCAGAATGCAGGCCATGCTCGTTCTTTGATTCATTTCAAAATAATATTGCAGTCTAATTTTTATTTAATACTTAACAATTTCCTGCCAGCTACTGCATTAGGTATGATTTGCCTAAGAGTTGAGTTTTAACAAATCAGATGTTATAGAATGAAATCTGACTGTATGGACTTGTGAACATCATTTGTCAAGTCTGTCTACAGAAAGTATTTTTGACTTGAGATTTCTGAAAATCAGAGATCTCAAAATGGCTTTTGCAGCACTATCAGAAATCAAACTTAAGTTTTGTCGAGCACCTGTTTTCATGTTGGAATTTTGGCTTTATTTACTGTTAAATTGATCCATCAGTGTATATGAACATAAAAAAAAAAAATTGCATTGGAGTGTGCTTTGTGTAATTGTCACCAAGCAATCATGCATGTCTTATAAATGGAGGCAATGATGCATAACTGGTGAGCATCAGGTTTTAAATTTGACTGCCCTCCACTGTCAGTCATTTTGAATTTGAAATATTTACAACTTATGAACTGTTCAGAAACATTTGGCTGCTTGCAACTTTATACTACTAGACAAAAATTAACAAGTGTAGTATAATTTAACTTTTCAAATAAAAGGGTTTCTTAGTTTTGGCCTACTTTGAAACTTAAAACAAAAGAGTTGAGGCACAGGGATTGCTTACAAAGAGGAGCCTGTGTAATGGTAATGCCACTGGATGAGTAATCCAGAGGCCTAAGCTAATGCCCAAGAGACACTGGTTCAAATCCCACCAGGGCAGCTGGTGGGATTTTAATTTCAATTAATTAATAAAAATCTGGATTTAAAAGCTAGTCTCAGTAATGGTGTCATGAAACTATTAATAGTTGTAAAAACCCATCTAGTTCAGGGGAAGAAATCTGCCATCCTTACAGGTCTGGTCTACATGTGACTCTAGACCCACAGCAATGTGGTTGACTCTGAACTACTCACTGAAATGACCTAGCAAGCCACTCCGTTCAAGGGCAATTGGGGATGGGCAACAAATGCTGGCTTTGCCAGTGATGCCTAAATCCCAATAAAGAATTTTTTTTAAGTGATTGAAATTTACAATTTTGATTCTTTCATGGATGATTGCCCTGAAACTGAATGGCTTGTTAGGCCATTTCAGAGGGTAGTCGAGAGTCAACCACATTGCTGTGGGTCTGGAGTCACATGCAGGCCAGACCAGATAAGGATGGCAGATTTCCTTCCCTGAAGGACATTAGTGAACCAGATGGGTTTTTATGACAATCGATAGTTTCATGGTATCATTACTGGGACAAGCTTTCAATTCCAGAATTTTTAAATTAATTAATTGAATTTAAATTCCACCAGCTGTCATGGTGGAATTCGAACCCGTGTTCCCAGGACGTTACCTTGGGTTCTGGATTACAAGCCCAGTGACAATACCCATATGCCACCGTCTTCCCCCCCCAAGTTTGACAGTATTGCAGTTAAGTTTATTTTTTATGTCAAAATACATCTTTATTTGCAACGTCTTAATGCAAATAAGAAACAAAGGCTTGAGTCTCAGCATGTCAACACTTAAGAATACAATGCATTTAAAGTGATGTTTTTCTGTGAGCAAACGTGACAGTTGTTTATGTACTACAAAACCCCACAAACAACTGAAGATGAATAGCCAGTTAATGTGTTTTTGGTGCTGATTGAGACAAATATTGGTCACTCCTGTTTCATAATGCCATGGGATTTTTAACATCCACCCACCAGTGGCAGGATCTTGGTATAATAACATAATTCTGAAGACATGCCACGCCCTACAGTGCTGCACCCTCAGTGCTGCATGAGAGTGTCAGCATCTGTTATGTACTTTTGAAATATTAGCCAGGCACATGAGATTTTACTGACATACAAGTAGATGGATTTGGTTTTCTAAAAAATTGTACTTTTTACAACTGCACAGCTTTTGTATCTTGTCATTTTTTTTGTTAGCTAATATTTGCTTTTGCTGAATTAATTAGTGTTAAGGCAGCACTGCCTCACTTTGTCTAGACTTTACAGGCATCCCTCAGGAGCTCCTTACCCCTTCAGTGATTTCTTTTATAGGTGTGAGTAGTAATTTCACTGTCTATTGGAGTATTCATAGGAAGTGCAAAATGAGACACCTGCGCACACCTGAAGTTGTGACGGGATGAAATACAATTTCTATCTGCTCCACACCAGCCACCCCCCCCCCCTCCCCTAAAGGTGTTGTATACCTGTTTAAATTTTGAGAGAATTTGAATTAGTTAACTGAAATGCTCTGGGATATGTAAACTTGAGCTGTATTTATTGAGTTTAGTGGTATGCTAGTCTGGCTCTCAATATGTAGCTGGTGCAATCTCCAAGGTGAATCTGTCAGTTTTGCTCAAGGTGGTGGCTACTCTGATTCTGCTTCGAGAATCTCAATTTGCCAAAGACACTAAACTTGGAGCTGTGGCAAACAGTGAGGATGATGTGAACTGCCTGCAACAGGACATGGATAGGCAAGCAGAATGGGCAGAAGGTGGAATTTAATACAGACAAGTGTGAGGTGATGCATTTTGGCAGAAATGGTCGGGAGAGGCAATATATACTTAATGGCACAGTTCTAAAGTGTGTGCAGGGACAGAGACCTGGGGTGGATATGCGTCGATCTATGAAGGTGGTAGGACATATTGGGAGAGTGGTTAGTAAAGCATATGGGATCTTGGGCTTATAAATAGATGCTTTGAGTATAAAAGCAGAGAAGTTATGCTGAACCTTTATAAAGCTTTGGTTAGGCCCAAGCTGGTGCATTGCATCCGATTCTGGTCACGTTTTAGGAAAGATGTGAGGGTCCTTGAGAATGTGCAGAGGAGAGTTACCAGAATGGTTCCATGGGTGGGGGATTTTAGTTACGAGGTTAGATTGAAAAAGCTGAGCTTGCTTTCCTTAGAGCAATGGAGATTGAGGGGTACAAGATTATGACAATCTTCGATAAGTTAGACCAGGAAAAGCTGTTCCCAGTAACTAATTGTACAAGGATGAGGGAAACAAATTGATGGTTTTGGACAAGAGGTAGAGTGGGAACGTGAGGAAGCACTTTTTTACGCACCGGGTGTTAAGGACCTGGAACTCGCTGCCCGTAAGGGTGGTGGAAGCAGAGACAAACTATTTCAAAAGGAAATTGGATAGCCACTTGAAGGAAATAAACTTGCAGAGCTACCAGGATCGAGCCGGGGGGAGTGGGAATGACTGGATTGCTTGGCAGAGACTCGATGGGCCGAATGGCGGCCTGCTGTGCTGTAAATGACTCTATGACTGAGTCCAATGGATTACAGTGGTGGAGGTTATGTAAGCGCATGACGAGAAATAGGGCAGGAGTAGGCTATTTGAACCTTTGAGCCTGCACCACCATTCAATATGATTGTGGCTCATTGGAACAGGAGTAGCCATTTACCCCCTTGAGCCTGCCTGTTCCACCATTCATGGTGATCTCCAACCTTTGGACAATATTCGTTAACAGCTTTGACTAACAAATCTATCAACCTCAGATTTAAAATTAACAATTGATCTAGTAGCATCAATTGTCATTTGCGGACGAAAGTTCAAAACTTCTACCATCCTTTGTCTGTAGAAGCGTTTCCTAATTTCACTCCTGAAAGGGCTGGTTCTAACTTTTAGACTCTGCCCCCAGTCCAGGACTCCATAACCAGTGGAATTAGTTTCTCTCTAATTATCCTGTCTGTATCCTTATACTTTGAAAAGTTAGATCAAAGTACCCCCTTAACCTTCTAAATTCCAGGGAATGCAACCCTAGTGCCTGTCCATCATCTACAAGGCACCAGTCAGGAGTGTGATGGTGTACTCTCCACTTGCCTGGATGGTTGCAGCTCCAACAATACTCTCAAAGCTCGACACCGTCCAGGACAAAGCGGCTTGCATGATCAGCAACTCATTCACCACCTTCAACTTTCATTCCCTCCACCACCAACGCGCAGTGGCAGCAGTGTGTACCATATACAAGATGCACTGCAGCAACTCAGCAAGGCTCCTTCGACAGCACCTTCCAAACCAGAAAGCTCTACCACCTAGAAGGACAAGGGCAGCAGGTGTATGGGAACACCAACCCCTGCAAGTTCCCCTTGAAGCCACACTCATCGTGACTTGGGACTATATCGCTGTTAATTCAATGTTGCTGGGTCAAGATCCTGCAACTCCCTTCCTGCACTGTTGGTGTACCTGCACCCCAAGAACTGCAGTGGTTCAGGAAGGCAGCTCACCGCAACCTTCACAAGGGCAATTGGGAATTGACAAATGCTGGCCTAGCCGGTGACTTCCACTTCCCCCGAACCAAGAAAAAACCCCTCGAGTCCAGGTAACATTCCAGTAAATCTAGGTTGCACTCCCTCCAAGGCCAACATGTCCTTCCTGACGTGTAGTGCCCAGGACTGCTCGTAGTGCTCCAGGTGTGGTATAACCAATGCTTTGTAAAGCTGAAGCATGACTTCTATCCCCTTGTATTCTAGTCTTCCTAGATAGTTCAACATTCCTTTGTATCCACCCCACTTTCTCCCCTTCTGAATGTGTTGACTTAGGCTAGAATTTGTTTCTATAGCTGCAGGCAGCCCTCCAGTAAGTTACTTTCCTTTTAATATGATGGCTCATATACCTATGTGTTAGGTTGGAGGTTGGTGGTGGTTGGAAATGTAGGAGTATCCATACTGCGGCAGGCATTACTGGAAAGTGACTAGATTTTCCACACAGTTCAGCATCTATGTAGCTTTGTATATAGGTGATTTGTTACACAGAGAATAAACTTTTCTCTTAAGCTGCCACCGCCACCCCTTCCCCCGCCGCGCCCCCCCCCCCCCCACCACCACCACCGGTAGCTTCTGAGCTAAGTGTTGGCAGCATTCTTAGTGCACGTTCATTTCTTGAACGGAGAAATGCAAAGTTGCATGACAAGGAGCTAGCAATTACAATGAGTAGACTGTAGTTCAGACAAGATTGCGTATATCTCTGTTGAAAATGGGTCAACTAGAAATGTTCAAGTTGCGAATTCAAATAACTTGACATTTTAAAAGCCCTGGTACTAGTTCTCATGACTTTCAAGGGCTGTTTGAATAGATTAACTTGGATTGATGTCTGTCCTACTGTTAGTGGTGTGACTATGGTCAGGATAATGCTTCTTTTTTTGCTGCACTGGCCATCTTTCATCCAGAAACATTCCTGAGCTTTTAAACAAACACTGAATTTGATCTTGGGTCTGTAAATAATTGACATAGCACTAGATGTGAGGAGACCACATCACTACCATAAATGGTAACTGCCAAATGTTAGAACTGTGTGTTATTGCCAGTAATAGCTTCTTGAAGTTGACAGGTCTGCTGTATTCCCCCTGATGAAGTAGTGGACATAAGGCGAGATCTGGGCTGGGTTTCTGAATTATTTCTTTGTTGAAACTTTCATCTCGTGTGTAGATCAGAAAAATTTCTCAGGGCAGCTTGAGACCTTTATATGTTTGAGGAGGGAAGGGAGAGGTTTTTAAAACTGAGCCTGCTGCAAGTAAGTCATGGTGTGAAGGATATCGGTGGTAATGACTGTTTGAAGAATTACTACAATACTTTCTCGTAAAATCAATAAGATGGTTGAATTTTCACTCATGGTGTAACTTTGGACTTGCATGGTGAAGAATGTTCAGGCAGAAGGGCTCAGGCCCTTGTTGCAGGGTACCATCCATGTTGGAAATAGTAAAAGGGATGACTAGGTAGATCCAGAAGTGTCAGTTAGCTTGTTTTATGAAAAGCTACCTGAAAACTAACTGAAGGAGGTAGAGTTTTGAAATACTGGCAATGAATGACTACTTCTGTTGGTTTCTTCTTCTGATTGGCCACATCTTGTCCAAAAAGGAATTGTCTTAATGCAGTAGGGAGATGGAAGGGCATGAAGAACAATGAAAAGCGAAGTTCAGGGATGTTTTATCCACAGTAGTATTGATAAAATGGGGAAAAATGAAACCAGTTGCAAGTGCGAGTCAAGTCAGAAGCTAGAGAAGTAAGACAATGGCCCATTGTGTTCAGAGTTTTTTGGGGGAAACTGTCTAAGGGTGTGAGCAACAGTGGAGGAGCCTCTTCGGAGCACTGACAGTTGTATTCAAACATTGGATAGTCTTGAGTTTGAGTATTTTAAAACTAGCCGAGCAGCAAGAGTATTTTCCTCTGAAGAGGAAAACCTTCAGCAAATGGAGGGACTGCGGGGATTCATTTGAGGTCAAAAAATACGTTGGAGCCTGTTGATGAAGTAATAAAAATAGCATCAAATGTAATGGGTGATCAGACATGGTAGAGACATGAATTATTGTGTGCTTAAAGAACTGAAGATTTTTTAATGCCCCATTAAAGGGTGTGCAAGAGATTGAGATGTTATGGTTCAACCATTGTACCGTGAAGAATGGGAGGTAATGAACTTTGAGGGCATGCGATTTGAAGAAATTTTGGGAATGTTGAGTGGGATCATCAGAGAACGATAGGGTTGTGATGAGTGGCAGAGTTGGAGCAATTGGAAAGAATATTTGATTTCCACAGAAGTAACTTTGGGAGGGTATTTGTTAACTGCATGTTACCAGACCCTATCAAAGCCTCAGATATCCAAGGCAGTGACATAATTCGCCAGTGTTTAAGTGCAGAGTTCCACAGGTGACGAACACACCATCACTTGTACAACACCAGTCTCAAATTGGGCATTGTGTGTACAGTGAGGTAGTTGTTTAGTTTTTAGTGTGAATGTCAGAAGAAGATTGATTAAAAAAACATGTGCTGATACTTATTCTGTGTCAGTTCAGTTAAAATGTTTTTGTTCATTTCTTGATTAACTCAATAACCTGTATTGATTTTATCTTGGGCACAAATGCTTATCGAAGTATAGAGGGAACCATTGATTTGTTCAAAGCATCACATTTAGAATAAACTTAGGAAAGGAACTTTGAGGGAAGTGCAGTTTTGAAGCAAAATTGGCACTTTGGCTTGTTAACTTGTGGAGCCACATGTTAGTTTTATTTTTAAATATTTAGCACCCTAGTAGTGCCAGAGGTTGGGGTGCCAACATGCTGTGCCAAGCTGTTAGGACTCTGGCATCAGAACATTCTGGAGGCTGGAAATGGGGAGTCAAATCTTGTCACTCACTCACTCAGACACACACACAATTTATTTGATGCAGTCATGGTGTGTTAGGAGGCTTTACGCCCAAGGGATATGATAACCGAGTCTATCCTTGGCCACATGCAAAGTTCACATGTAAATCTGCAACAGAAATTGTGATGTAGTAAGTAGCAACATTGAAATTTACCTCCAACCATATCTATACTGATGCCCCTGTATGAAAGCAGCTAACGAAACACTTGGGATACCTCAGATGTAATTTAACCAACTTAAGCTGTAGGATCAAGAATGCAATGTGCAGTCCAGCTTTCTGTTGAAAACAGACCTATTTTGCAGTACTATGCCAAGTTTACTACTTGGATGTAAAACTAAATCCTTGTCTTTGTGGTGAGGGCACTTCTGTGTTTCAAACAATGGGTGAATGTGTGGATTAATGCAAAATTGCTGTTGAGTGGATTTGAAGTTATTACCATTCCTATTAGTCAAAGTACGAGTGCATACACCTGTATAAATCTTGCTCCATGCCAGAGTACTGACTTGAGCTACAAGGATACTGAAGGTATCGGGGTTACTTCCTGGGAACATGGCATAGTCTATTTGTAAAGGATATGTTTCGCGTATGTAATTTATCAAAATTTTCAAATCTGTTGCACTATTTGGCATTGCTGTAATTTTTAGTAAGCTTTTAGTGTTGCATTTACCTTTTATAGTGTGCTTTGTAGAGAGGACTCAACTGGTTGGAAAACAGCTGAAATCATCGTCCTGTCTGGGAAGTGGGGGAAAGAGAGAGAGAGACTCTAGATTTTAGCAAGTGCAGCTGTGGGTTTAATTCTGTGACCTAAACTGCTTTAGCACTGTCCTTGGTTTCTGTTGATTCGGGTGTGGTCAGATTAAGCTGTATTAGGTTTCCAGCTGTGACTGTCCATCTCTGCAAACTACTGTTCTGCACATGCTCAGTTGTTTGGGATGGGCATTGTTGGAGGAAAATGAAGTCGCTGGACTTCATGCTGATTGCCTTTATAGAGCTGTGGAAATGAGAAGTTTAGAGTAGTTATTGGCAGTACGAGCGTCAACAGTTCATTAGAACAGGACATTTAACAGACTCTGAACTGATTCGGGGGATTTAGCAAAGCTAAGGGCCCTCTCAGCTGTGTGTTTAATGCGAAATGTGTGGAATTTGAGCGATAACTCAAGATAACTGGAATTTGAGCACCGTGGCTTCAGGCAAGATTTCAACAGACTGACCAAGAGTGAAGGTAAGAGATTGCACTCCGATTGAGAAAAGTGAACTGCAAAGGATAGATGTATACTTGATCTGAAGGAGGTATGCAAAGAAAGAGCTAATGTATTGAAAGTGTGCAAATGCTTAAGCCTTGTATTGAGGTTTTTGCGGGGGGGGAGGGGGTTAAGAAATGCTGGAAGAAGAATCCTAAACAAAGTTCACAACAGAAAATGACCACATACCTTCGGTTGCTGTCCGTGCTGTACTGGGATCTAAAGCTCTTACTCTGACTTCACTTTTATGATGTAATAAAAGAAAGAAATTAGGTTTTTTTTCAGTTCAGTCCTTGGATTTGATTTGAAGGTTTGAGTTCACTTTATTCCACTGTTCCACACTTGAGAATTTGCTTTGAAAGTTTAAGTGGTGCGAAGTTATTTACTCCTGATTGTCGTGAATTTGTAGAAATGAAACCTCTTTTATATTGGAGGTGAATTGGTATGTATATAGGAGGCTCGCATTGGATTTGTATAAACTTTGTATTTTCCTCTTTCTGCTGTGATAGAAAATGCAGTTGAGGTGTCAAATTTGTAATCTGATACTATCCAGCGCAAGAACTGAAATTGAGTAGCTGGAAGTGTTGAACCATTCAATTTGCATCATCCAAAATCCACATGAAATGCCATCTCCACGGGGGTTTAAAAATGAAATAGATTCTGGGAGACTAACTTGGAAGTTATGTGCTGATGCTTTTCAGAAGACCCTTAAGAAGTTGAATGTTACTGAAGAATGTATGTCTAGATAAGTGGATTTGTTGGGGGGAGGGAGAGGAGTGTGGGGGAGTGCGCGGAGCTGAGCAAGAAAGATTAAGTTGTAAATGCACATATTAAGTTACAGTAAATATTAGCCGTCATCTCTGGTGCATGCAGAAAGCTACTGATGAAAGAAGTGTTTACTTAGAGGACTTGTGTTTTAGCACTGAAATTTGTATCAAAAGCACTGCCAGTTTGGTTTGGGGCATGCAATTCTGCCAAATTTAAATGCCATTTTTGTGATCAGTCTTGGGTTTTGGTTGCAATGTGAAAGCAATATGTATGTACTAAAAACATGTAGATTTACAGCATCTTAAATTGATTGGTTAAACACTACCTACTAGGTGCATCTCATTATCAACCCTTGTGGTTTTGTTTGTACATTTTCACTATTGGATCAAGTTAGTTGATGCAAGTAAACAAATTTATGTTAAACACAATTATTTACAGCATTTTCACTGGCCTCATCCTCCCCTCTCCTTCCTTCTAGTACCCTTGGGCAAATTGGAAAATTGTGTCCAAGTATTTGTGAGTGAAAAGGCTGCTAGTTTTGATCGATGTTGGATGTTGCGCAATAGTTTTTGCTGTGAAGTGGAACCTCCATTATCTGTGATGTAATTATCTGCCTTTTGGACTATCTGCTAAAATTTTTGTCGAACAGAACCTTACAAAAGACATCACATTGTAACACCTCATGCTAACCCCAGTCTTTTCTTGATTGAAACAAGTCACCCTCACAGCCCAAGAAAAATTGAATTCAATTTGTTTGTATCGACCTTGTTTTTATTGCTGTGCTTACGGTATCTGTAAATGTGCAAGACCAAAATGTTAACTCTTGATGGTTTATCTGTTTCCCATTTCTTTCTGATGTTCCCCTCCATATTGGTGGGTAATGGGGAGGTTTCACTGTAACTTTATACTGATACAATAGGATTGATTTGTCTTTAGACACATTGGTGAATTTCTTTTAATGGTTCTCATGATGTTAAATGGTGGCCATTGCATTGGAGTGTCCATTTTCTAAAGGATGTAATTTTGATGTTTTTATTGGAAACTTGTACATTTGGCCCCCTCTTTGGTTCCAGGCACTATTGCTGCGAAAACTGCTGATCATTTTTTAAAAATTCATTCATGGGATGTGGGCGTCACTGGCGATGACAGCATTTATTGCCCATCCCTAATTGCCCTTGAAGTTGGTGGTGAGCTGCCTTCTTGAACTGCTGCAGTCCATGTGAGGTAGTGCTGTTAGGAAGGGAGTTCCAGGATTTTGACCCAGCAACAGTGAAGGAACGGCGATATAATTCCAAGTCAGGATGGTGGGTGACTTGGACGGGCACTTGCAGGTGGTGCTGTTCCCATGTATCTGCTGCTCTTGTCCTTCTGGTTGGTAGAGGTCGCGGGTTTGGAAGGTGCTGTGTAAGGAGCCTTTGGTGCGTTGCTGCAGTGCACCTTGTAGATGGTACACACTGCTGCCCCTGTGCGTCGGTGGTGGAGGGAGTGAATGTTTGTGGATGGGGTGCCAATCAAGCAGGCTGCTTTGTCCTGGATGGTGTCGAGCTTTTTGAGTGCCGTTGGAGCTGCACCCATCCAGGCAAATGGAGAGTATTACATCACACTCCTGACTTGTGCCTTGTAGATGGTGGACAGGCTTTGGGGAGTCAGGAGGTGAGTTACTCGCCTCAGGATTCCTAACCTCTGACCTGCTCTTGTAGCCACGGTATTTATATGATCATGATACTTCATTATTCTTGCATTTAAGTTGCAATTTTTCACTCATGGCGTTTATTGAGTTTGCCCAATTTCTAAGTCAGCATTGCTCAAACTGTATTGTATAATTTTCTACTGAATAAATATTTAGTTTTCAAAAGATTTCTTCAATTGATAACTTATTAACATGAAGCCCTTTTGAGTATATTTTAAAAAGCACTTGTAACATGATTTCCTTTCTAAACTTGGTGTACCCCAGCACCTCCTTATATTTTAAGCTGGTGATGTGAGTAGTACTGGATAAAGATTCGTAGCCTTGGGAATAGACACTTAGCCCACGCTTGACTGAAATGCTGTCATAAGGAGATGCAATGTGAAATGGATATCTGAGGTTAATAGCTCACATGCTTTAGCTATACGTGGTTCAATTCAGAAGCTGATGTCACCTTTTGCTGCTTATTTGTACAGGCTTGATTCAAATAGATTTTACCCTCAGTTGCATTTTATTTGGGTTGCCAGCAAGCTAAATGAAGCTATCTGCAAAAACTTTAGAGGTTGTTGCATGTACTTGGGTGTTTTATAAGAAAATGTTCCCACTTTCTGGCTGTGTGTCGCAAGTTGTTGGAATATTGGCGAACAACCCACTGAAATCAAGCATCAAGGAATGGCTGCAAATTGGGATGGTGAACTGATTTCCTCTGGCTATGCACGAACAATGAATGATTGATCAGTATTAAAATGCAATGTGAAGAGAGTTTTTGCAGCACATCTAAACAGGTCAACAGATTGGGTAATTTTCTTTGTGTACTTAGTGGTGAAATATTAGTGCTTTATGACTTAAACAGCAGAGTAAATGCAGTCCCTGGCTGCATGTAAAAAAAAAAAATCCCTATTTATTCTATAATGATTAAATGCAGAACCTTAAATGGCTGATTTTCTAATTGACTGCATCACTGTTTAGTTTATGCAGTACTACCAAATAGTTGAGCCGAGGTCAACTATCACCAGTAACCTGTCTCTAGATACAGAAATCAACAAGCACATGGGAAAGGCTTCCACTGCTATGTCTAGACTGGCCAAGAGAGCGTGGGAAAATGGCGCACTGACACGGAACACAAAGGTCCGAGTGTATCAAGCCTGTGTCCTCAGTACCTTGCTCTATGGCAGTGAGGCCTGGACAACATATGTCAGCCAAGAGCGACGTCTCAATTCATTCCATCTTCGCTGCCTCCGGAGAATACTTGGCATCAGGTGGCAGGACTATATCTCCAACACAGAAGTCCTCAAGGCGGCCAACATCCCCAGCTTATACACACTACTGAGTCAGTGGCGCTTGAGATGGCTTGGCCATGTGAGCCGCATGGAAGATGGCAGGATCCCCAAGGACACATTGTACAGCGAGCTCGCCACTGGTATCAGACCCACCGGCCGTCCATGTCTCCGCTTCAAAGGCGTCTGCAAACGCGATATGAAGTCCTGTGACATTGATCACAAGTCGTGGGAGTCAGTTGCCAGCGTTTGCCAGAGCTGGCGGGCAGTTATTAAGGCGGGGCTAAAGTGTGGCGAGTTGAAGAGACTTAGCAGTTGGCAGGAAAAAAGACAAAAGCGCAAGGGGAGAGCCAACTGTCTAACAGCCCCGACAATCAAATTTCTCTGCAGCACCTGTGGAAGAGCCTGTCGTCTAGAATTGGCCATTGTAGCCACTCCAGGCGCTGCTTCACAAACCACTGACCACCTCCAGGCTCCCGAGACAAGGAGGCCAGAGAAGAAGACTACCAAATAGTTTATAGACCAAGATCAATTTTTGACAAATGTCAAATTCTTTAAGGTTTAACTGCCCATTTTAGGAGTTGAACTCTTGGGTGCCCAAGTGGTTTTGAGGATTTTACATCCCCAGATTTCTTTGGGAATGAGCATTTGGTAAGCAACTGTACCATTAAGGAAACCGACATGGCGTAAATATAATACAATTTACAAATTACACGTAGCTGTAATTCTGACTATACATTTGATGTGAAACTAACTGTAGAGCCTAATACTGACACGAGTATTTGAATGGCAGATAGTTAATCATGTCGTTACATTCTTTCAAAAAGTAAGTTGAAAGCATTACTGATTTTACAGCAATCCTTGAAGCAAGCAGTTGTTTTCAGAATGTTAAACATAAGTGATTTTTAATACAACAGATGACTTTGCATGTTATAGACTTCAATATACTTTTGAAGCTGCTCCTGAATTAGTGTTTTGTTTTCAGGTGCTCTTGGATGTTAGGAGAAAACGGTGAAGAGGCGAGGGAATGTTTTTGAGATGAGAAATTTTTTCTCAGAGTCGTGAGTCTTTGGAATTCTCTTCCTCAAAAGGCAGTGGAAGCAGAGTCTGTGCATATTTTTAAGGCAGAGGAAGATAAGCAAGGGGGTGGAAGGTTATCGCGGTAGGTGGAAATCTGGAGTAATCAGTTCAGCCATGAACTTTTTGAATGGCAGAGCAGGCTCGAAGGGCCGAGTGGCCTACTCCTAATTGGTATATTCGTATACTGAATATGTGGTCACTTTCATAGAATACTGTGCTTGGAATCGTATTCAGAATAACAGTGTTGGTTGCCATTCACATACCGTGTCATCAAACAGTAAAACCACAGGAGCGGTATATCTCAAATTCTTTGTGTAGATTTTCTCTTAAAATGTCAAATTAAATGTTGAATCATGGCAGGATGGTAGTGCAATTACTGAAGCTCCAGCTTGCTGCAAATAGGAATGGTAGAAAAATGGCTTCATTTTGTGGCACCATACGTAGCAGTGCCATATGGGGTGAGATTCACACATGACAAAAAATGGACTGACACTCAGTCAACAACTGTAAAGAGAACAGATGGGATGTACCCTTTGTCAGATTTCAGAAAACTACAGTGCTCATCAGCCCAAACTATATGCCTTGCATGTCGCTAGCCTTTTGCTATAAAGCAGTGTTAAGAGGATATGTACCCCGGGCACAGTCCATCATCTCCCGAGATGGATGGATGCCATCCAGTGTTTAGAGGAGCTTTGTGATAATGGTTCTGTTGGCTGCCTCCTCTGCCAGAATCATGCCTGGCATAGGTAAAGCCCCATGGATGGAACAGTGGAAAGCTCAGTGAAAAGTAAGATTTGTTTGTTGATTCTAAATGGCCATATTTAATTACAGCTAGGTGGCACAAGCAAACTCTCAGGATCATGCATTTCTTTCAGATAATGTCCTTTGTATTGTTTTAAACTGTATAAAGTACTGAAAGATTGTGTCTTAAAGATTTTATTAAACTGCTGATCATTATGTCCTATTTTCTGCTATAACCCTGAGAATCTTGAAAGGTAACTGAGATTGACTTGATGCAATTGTGAAGGCAGAGGCTTAAACTAGCAAAAGGCAAATTTAGTTTGACCTTGGGTAGTTTACATTTAGTGCCACCCTACCACTGGCTGCTGCCTCTTTCTTTTAACTGGGTCTCCTGACAACACTTCAGACAAGTTTATTTTGGTATCATTGTGATTTGGAAGGGAGACTTTACCTTCATGTGTACTGAATAATACTCCAATCAGAGAGGAGGCAGATCCTGTGTCCTAGTGCTCCATGGTGCGCAGTATGCACAAAACAATGCTGTGTCACCAAGCTACCTGAAACTCTAAGAACTAAAACTACGATATTCAATGAAAACTTGGATAATTTCAAAATATAAATTTATTAAAAAGTTAATAGAACTTCCAGGAGTACAGAACCTATTTGAGCATCAGTATCAGTACCTTGTTGCATCATAGACATTAAAACATAGGTAAAGGCTAGCTAAAGGTTCCATTCTCCATATTCTATAAATGTTTCAGTGATTGCTGCCTTGACCTTTATTTCCTCTGAGGGGGACAAATTTATGTAGGACTTTATATGGATCATTTTGATTGTCATCTTCAAAGTGCATTATGTTTAAAGAATGATGGGATATTTTCATGCTCTAGTGCTTGAACTTGTGAGGAAAGTCAGGAAGGGCCGAAGTTTTTTTTTTAAATAAGCGGCAAAAGACTAAAGATAATTTGATAGTTTTTAAAATAGTGAGAAATGAATTATAAAGATGGAAAGTGTAAAGCCAGGATAGGATTACAAAAGTAACAAGCTTCAAATAAAGCTAAAGTTTTGGAGACATTTGCTTAGCGTGAGTTTTTGGAATAGACTTCCAAATAAAGTAGTTTAAAAATTCCTGTTGCCAATGTTAATGTGAGTGAATATTTTGCTCTTGGGGAGAAAAACATGAAGTAGTTTTGAGATCAAGCTGTAATATAACCAGTAAAAATCTCAATCTTAAATTATTAATGTAGATGTCATTTGGATGTAATGCCTTCAATATACAGCACTCGAATTTACATCTGTTTATCACATAATTTCAATGCATGATTGGAATAGCGGAGTAGCAGTCTGACCAAGCTGCTGCACTTACAATAAAACCCATCAAATAAGTGACTCAACATCAGAAGAGTGTTTTAGCTCCAGTATAACACTTGGACATGACATGATGTAACAGTCTATACTTGCACATCATAATCTTAATTGAAAATGCCACCATTTACTTCCTGGCATTTTTTCAGCTCTCTTCCTTATGCTGCTCCTGCCTAGTGCTGGTGGGTTCATTGTGTGCATTGCCAAGTATAATGGGTGCAGACACCACACATTCTTGTGTTCGAATTTGAAGCTGCACTGCAAATTTACAGAAAGTGCATGAAATGCTAAATATATATGCAGCACTGTTCTGTTTCCAAGTAAATAGGTGTATCAGTCTCTGTAGCCTCTAACTTGATGGGCATGTGTTATGCGATTTTTAATGTGCCCCACTATTGCCAGAGTCACCATGTAACCGCAAGTGATAGCTAACATTTGTTTATAGGTGGTCTTTTTATAAAGTAAAGTTTCACCATGTGTTATGACCGAGGCGGGAGGATTGCACTTCCAGTTCCACTTCTCCTCCGGTCACAACAAACGTTTTCCCACTTACTGATACGGTCAATCATAGACTCTATTTTTATCCCAGAATAAAATGCACCAACCAGGATTCCTTAATAAACAACAAAGTTATCAGGTAATAATAAAACAAGTCTTAACCAGTAATGAAGTAAAGCATAAACACAGATTGAAATATTAAAGTGCCTTTTTACTATAGCCCCTCACACACTCACTTACAAAATTGAGGGGCGTAGATAGGAAGAAACTTTTCCCCTTAGTGAAGGTGTCAATAACCAGGGGGCATAGATTTAAGGTAAGGGGAAGGAGCTTTAGAGGGGATTTGAGGAAAAAATGTTTTCACCCAGAGGGTGGTTGGAATCTGGAACACATTGTCTGAAGGGGTGGTCGAGGCAGGAACCCTCCCAACATTTAAGAAGTATTTAGTTGAGTGCTTGAAATGCCGTAGCATACAAGGCTACAGGCCAAGTGCTGGAAAATGGGATTAGAATAGATGGGCTTGATGGCCGGCGTGGACACGATGGGCTGAAGGGCCTGTTTCTGTGCTGTATAACTCTGACTCTATAACGCACATACCGGTTAACTGGAAAAATAAAGGGATTTTTGTTTTTAGAGCTCTGTTACAGACCAAAAAAAAACACTTGGGCTGAATACTTGCTCATGCATGAAGAAACAGCAGATGAGAAATGTTGTGTTCCAAAACTGACACACAGTCTGGCCTCCGAATGCACGTAAGCGGGTCACTGGGATCTTCCAGAAAAGTTGTTTTCAGGTGCGTTGAGAATTAATTTTGCAGGCTTTTCTTCAAAGACAGGAGACGAGTTGACACAGTGGACTTCTCGGGGTCTTTGAGAGAGGTGCTGGAAAGCTGATCTGGCTTGTGGTCTTCTCTTGCCTTCTTGGAAGCTCTCTTCCCTTTTCTAAGATCTCAACCCCAACTCAAAACAATTCAAAAATGAAAGTGACAGGAGGTCAACCTTTTGATCTCCATCAATCTTGACCTGTTACTTCTTTGGAAACAAGTTCTCCAGGCGTCCTTTTCATGTCAGAGTTCCAGCATCCGCAGTATTTTGCTCATTGTCCGAAGTTTTCTGTTTTTATTGAGCTGCAAGTCGGATGGTTTCCCAGAAAGGCTTGTTGCTGGAAATCAGGTGGTTTCCTGGAAAGGCTTGTTGCTGGAAGTCAGCTGCTTTCCTGGAAAGGCTTGTTTTCCTCAAGACTTCTTGGCACCCATTTTAAATAAAAACTTTTCCAGGGATTGTGTTTCAATCAGGTGGCCTTTACATGACCCCCTTTGAAAACCACCAAAGTTTAACATTTCTTCAATCTTTCAAAAATGAATTCTCAAAGAATATATTTAACAAAAGAGGCACTTTTTGCCACAGTAGGTTACAATTTTGAGGGAGTTAACTTGCTTTATGATGAATTTTTATTAACATCCAATGTTAACTTGTTTAGTTATTTTTACTGATGAATCTTGAACATTGGCCAGCTCTGCAGCACGATAAAGAAGACTTGGATGAATTTTCTTCTCACAACCAGTTGAGGTTTTTCAGGATGTGATGTGACCAAATTCCAGTGTCAAAAATGGTTGATTAAAAACTCATTCATCAAGAAGGTTCCGAATTTGAACACATGATCATGAGGGCAAGATACCAGGAACCTGATTTAACTTGGTGATACTGAGGTGCAGAAAGGAACTAATTAATGGTGTGTGTGTGTAGCAGAAACTACAATACTGCAGAAGGAGTAGGCCTGCAGTATGAAGATGTTTTTGATGTGAACTTAGAGAGTGGAATAATTGAGTCGTAACTTTTTTTTTTAATAAGGTGAAGAATTAACGTTACCGAACAAAAAGTGGGGGAGAAGTTGGGTGCGTTATGTGTTGTACCACTACTAAAAATGAACACATAGCCTTCATTCTGCTATTAATTACAAAAGCTGTCTTGGATAGGATTATCCCTGCAGATGCACACTTGTTAGATCAGTAAATCCAACAAATGCATTAAAAAAAATCTTGCATCTATGAACACATCCTGACAATCTTTGCTGTTACAAATTCTTATCTCCATTTTTAATAAAAGAAATTGCCGATGTAAACAAGTCAATAGTAGTTAGTCTGCTATCAGTGGAGGTGATGTACTGCCAGCAGGGTAACAATTTGCATAGGCAATTACTGTACCATTGTAAGTATGGACATAGGAATTTATGATGGCAATATAAAAATAAGAACTTCAAAATGGGACTGTATTCTGTCTATATACCCGAGTCTAATTAAGGCCCCAGCTTGAGAGATTGTGATGTATGAAAACAAACCTTGTGTCTGCTGCTTGACTTCCTGTTGCATTTTTATCACTTATGTATCTCCTTTTCCCATTATGAATTCTTATGGCTATATTTTTGCTAGCATACGTAAATTCTTCATTTTGTGCATCACATGATACAATGTGGCTGCTGAGGTCACAATTCTTGCAAAATGTTTTCTGAAAATTGTTTTTTATTCTCTAAAATTTATAATCCAAACTAGGAGTTTAAAAAGTTAAGTTAGAGAAAAATGCAATATTTCTTCAATATTTCTGCTAGTCTAATGGTGATATGAAATCATTCAGTTGTTGTAAAAACACATTTGGTTGATTAATGTCCTGTAGGGAAGGAAATCTGCCATCCTTATTTGGTCTGGCCTACATGTGACTCCAGACCCACAGCAATGTGGTTGACTCTTAAATACCCTAGCAAGCCACTCAGTTTTATTTTTATTTATTTAGAGATACAGCACTGAAACAGGCCCTTCGGCCCACCGAGTCTGTGCCAACCATCAACCACCCATTTATACTAATCCTACATTAATCCCATATTCCTACCCCATCCCCACCGTTCCTCAATTCCCCTACCACCTACTTATACTAGGGACAATTTATAATGGCCAATTAACCTATCACCCTGCAAGTCTTTGGCTGTGGGAGGAAACCGGAGCACCCAGCGAAAACCCACGCGGTCACAGGGAGAAGTTGCAAACTCCACACAGGCAGTACCCAGAATTGAACCCGGGTCGCTGAAGCTTTGAGGCTGCTGTGCTAACCACTGCGCCACTGTGCCGCCCTAATTGTATAACAGTTGTATTAAGAAAAACTGTTACAAAGCCGAAGGTAAGGAATGAAACCAGATGGACCATCCAGCATCCACCAAGGCACTGGAAGCGACAAAGGCAAACCCAGCCCTGTCGACCCTGCAAAGTCCTCCTTACTAATCTCGGGGGGAGGGTGGTGGGGGGGGATGGTGCTTGTGCCAAAATTGGGAGAGCTGTCCCACAGACTAGTCAATCAACAGCATGATATAGTCATACTCATCGAATCATACCTTACAATGTCCCAGACACCACCATCACCATCCCTGGGTACATCCTGACCCACCGGCAGGACAGACCCACCAGGGGTGGTGGCACAGTGGTACACAGTCGGAAGGACTTGCCCTGGTAGTCCTCAACATTGACTCTGGACCCCTTGATGTCTCAGGCATCTGATCGAACATGGGCAAGGAAACCTTCTGATTACCACTCCCCCCCCCCCCCCCCCCCCCCCCCCCCCCCCCCCCCACCATCAGCTGATGAATCAGTGCTTTTCCATGTTGAACACTAATTGGAAGAAGCGCTGAGGATAGCAAGGGCACAAAAATGTACTCTTGATGGGGGACTTCATTGTCCATCACCAAGAGTGGCTTGGTAGCACTACAACTGACCATCCTAGAGGACTTAGCTGCGAGACTAGGTCTGCAGCAGGTGCTGAGGGAACAAACAGGTGGGAAAAACCTGTTTGACCTCATCCTCAGCAATCTACCTGTCACAGATGCATCTGTCCATGACAGTATTGGGGTAGGAGTGACGACCACACAGTCCCTGTGGAGACAAAGTCCCACCTTCACATTGAGGGTACCCACCATCGTGTTGTGTGACACTACCACCGTGCTAAATAGGATAGATTTCGAACAGATCCAGCAACTCAAACTTGGCATCCATGAGCTGCTGTGGGCCATCAGCAGCAGCAAATTGTATTCAGCCACAATCAGTAACCTCATGAATGGCGTATCCCCCACTTTAGCATTACCATCAAGCTGGGGGACTGACCCTCGTTCGGTGCAGGAGGGCACGCCAGGAGCAGCACCAGGCATACCTAAAAATGTGGTGCCAGCCTGGTGTAGCTGCAACACAGGACTACTTGCATGCCAACCAGCAGAAGCAGCATGTGATAGGGCTAAGCGATCCCACAACCGACGGATCCGATCGAAGCTTTGCAGTCCTGCCACATCCAGCCGTGAATGGTGGTGGACAATTAAACAACGAACAGGAGGAGGAGGCTCCACAAATATCCCCATCTTCCAAGATGGAGGAGCCCAGCACCTCAGTGCAAAAGATAAAGCTGAAGCATTTGCATCCATCTTCAGCCGGAAGTGCCTTGTGGATGATCCATATATCCATCTCGGCCTCCTTCTGAGGTCCCCAGCAGATGCCAGTCTTCAGCCAATCTGATTCACTCCACATGTTGTCAAGAAACAGCTGAAGGCACTGGATACTGCAAAGGCTCTGGGCCTTGACAATATTCCGACAATAGTACTGAAGATCTGTGCTCCAGAACTAGCTGTGCCGCTAGCTAAGCTGTTCCAGTACAGCTACAACATTGGCATCTACCCGGCAATTTGGAAAATTGCCCAGGTATGTCCTGTCCACAGAAAGCAGGACAAATCCAGCCTGGCCAATTACAGCCATATCAGCCTACTCCTGATCATCTGTAAAGTGATGTAAGGGTTCGTCGACAGTGCTGTCAAGAGGCACTTGCTCAAATAACATGCTCACTGATGCTCAGTTTGGGCTATGCCAGGGCCAATCAGCTCCTGACCTCATGACCGCCTTGGTCCAAACATGGACAAAAGAGCTGACCTCTCGAGGTGAGGTGAGAGTGAGTGCCTTTGACATCAGGGCAGCATTTGACCGGGTATGGCATCAAGAAGCCCAAGTAAAGCTGTAGTGATGGGATTTGGGGAAAACTCTCTGCTGATTGGAGTCCTACTGAGCGCAAAGGATGGTAGTTGTGGTTGTTGGTCTATCATCTCAGTCTTGCAGGTGTTCCTCAAGGTTGTGTCCTAGGCCCAACCATCTTCAGCTGCTTCATCAATGACCTTCCTTCAATCATAAGGTCAGAAGTGAGCTTGTTTGCTAATTGCACAATATTCCATACCATTCATGACTCCTCAGATACTGAAGCATCCAGGCACGGGCTGATAAGTGGCAAGTAACACACGTGCCGCACACATGCCAGGCAATGACCTCATCAAACGAGAGAGAATCAAGAATCCCCTTGACGTTGAATGGTATTACCATTGCTCAATCCCCCACTATCAACATGGGGGCGAGGGGTGGTGGTGGCGGGTGGGATTACCATTACCATTGCCCAGAAATTGAACTGGACCAAACACAGAAGTACTATGGCTACAAGAGCAGGTCAGATGCTGGGAATTCTGTGGCAAGTAACTCATAGTGACTCTAGAAGCTTGGCACCATCCAAGACAAAGCAGCCCGCTTGATTGGCACCCTATCCACCACCTTCAACATTAATTCCCTTCACAACTGATGCACAGTGGCAGCAGTGTGTACCATCTACAAGATGCACTGCAGCAACTCACCAAGGCTCCTTCCACAGCACCTTCCAAACCCGCAACCCCTACCACCTTTACGGACAAGGGCAACAGATGCATGGGAACACCACATCCTGCCAGTTTTCCTCCAAGCCCCATACCATCCTGACTTGCAACTATATCACCGTTCCTTCACTGTTGCTGGGTCAAAATCCTGGAACTCCCTTCCTAACAGCGCTGTTGGTGTACCTTTACCCCAAGCGCTGCAGCAGTTCAAGAAGGCAGTTCACCACCCTATCCTTAAGGGCGATGCGGGATGGACAGTAAATGCTGCCCACATCCCATGAATAAATAAAAATTATACAACAAATTGTTTGAGGTATTTTGAAGTCCTTAGCTTCTCCTTTAAAAAAAAAACAGCGTGGGCTTGGAGTTGATATTTCCCAAACCTGTGAGTCTACTTTGGATTGTGCAGTAAAAACATGTCCGTATGTCTAGTGCCCCTGTTTTCTCAGGTATCTGTTCAAGCTGATGTATTGGAGCAATATTTTTTTCAGCTTCTTATGCTTACTAGCAAATAATTTTGAAAACATGGCAAATGCCAAATTGAGATTTTTTTCTTAAAGGGAGGCTATGTCAATGTATCTTTAGTGTTGTGTGAACTTAAAATCAAAGTGGTAAAATGGTTACAGCACAGGAGTCCATTCTGCCCATCGTGTCCATGTTGGCTCTCAAAGTGGAACTCAGCTAGTCCTGCAAATTCTTTCTTTTCGGGTGTTTTATCCAATTCCCTTTCGAAAGCCATATTAAATCTGCCTTCACCACACTCAGGCAGTGCATTTCAGATCCGAACCACACGCTGCTTAAAAAAAGGTTGTTCCTCATGCCACCTTTGGTTCTTTTACCATTCGCCTTAAATCAATGCCCTCTGATTTTTGACCCTTCCAACAAATTAAACAATTTCTCTCACTTTGTCTAGACCCCTCATGATTTTGAAAATCTCAATCAAATCTCCCCCCAAACTTATCTTCTAAGCAGACAGCATCAGCTTCTCCAATCTATTCATGTAACTGAATTCCCTCATTCCTGGAACCATTCTCGTAACTCTCTTCTGCACCTTCTCTAAAAAGCCTTCACATCTTTGCTAAGGTGTGGTGTCCAGAATTTGACACAATACTCCAGTTGAGGTAGAATCAGTGTTTTATAGAGGTTCAAAAGAGAGAAAAATTTCAGTAGCACTTTTCACAACCACCAGACATCTCAAACGCTTTAAAGTCAGTGAAGAACTTTTGAAATGTAGGCAGTTGTAGAAAACGCAGAAGCCAATATGTGCACAGCAAACTCTTCAAAAACAGCAGTGTGTTAGTAACTAGATATTCTGTTTTTGTGATGTTGATTGAGGGATAAATATTGGCCACGATACTGGGGATAACTCACTGCTCCTCTATGAATTAGTGCCATGGGATCTTGTACATCCACCTGAGCAGGCAGATGGGGCCTCGGTTTAACATCACTTCTGAAAGACGACCCCTCCGACAGTTCTTCATAGCTTCCTTGCTTTGGTACGCTATGCCTCTATTTATAAAGCCCAGGATCCCATATGCATTTTTAACTGCTTTCTCAACCTGCTCTGCCACCTTCTATGATTTCTGCACATATACTCCAGGACTTTGTTTCAGCACCTCCTTGAGAGAATATATTAGGCGGACAAAGATAGGAGGGGTACGAGTAAATTTGAGAGGGAGCTGCGAGTGGGAGGGGGTGAGAGTTTGCGACTGGGGTGTTTCGTATGTTAGAGGATTTTGCATGTGGTTATGGGAGAAGGAGCTTTGGTCAAGCTAATGTTCAATTTTTAATCACAAATTGCATTTTGAAACCAACTATTTATCTCTCCCTGCTTTTCTTCACTTAGAAGGGGTCAATGTGAATTACTCAATCACCTGTGAGACTGAGGTTCTAACCCCTGAGACATTTTGAGAGAATTGTAGAAACCCAGTAGCCACATTGTGCAACCTGAAGGTCAGATTTCACACTCTAATTAATTTACAGAGCTCATGGTGAAGATGGATACCAGATTTTATAAAGGAAAATGTGTCGACTCAAAAGTATAGTTATAGGAAGGTAAGTGCAAAAGGCAGGATGTGCTTGCAGACATGAGAATTTCTTTCCTCCTACAAATTTGATTTATTTTAAAAAGTAAGCCAAGTCTCTGAGGGTATGAAAACCTGAAGGTGTAAGAGGGAGAGGGTTGAGGTGGAGCGAGAGTCAAAGGGTGGACAGGTTGCGCAGAAGTGAGGGAGGAAGTTGAGTATAGTGCTGTTGTTCCCTTTTTAAGTTTGCCATTTGGTGTTTGACTTCACTAACAGGAAGACCCAAAATCCATCTATCCTCAAGTGGACTGTTGGAAGAAAAGCAGGGGAGCTTCCCCAGGTTAATCCCTTAATTCTCCATCACCACAATGAAATATCTCGTCATAAATCTGAAACAAAAATGCAAATACTACAAATACTCAGGTCAGGCAGCATCTGTGGAGAGAAAAAGTATCAACTTTTCAGGTCAATAACTGCTGCATTTCTATGTATTTCAACACTGACTATACTTCAAACGTGACTCAGTTTGCTTTAAATTGCTTTGCAGCATCCTAAGGTTGTGAAGGGAGCTATATAAATGAAAGTTACTTTTTTTTACTGGAACCTATATGCAAGCTGATCAGCTATATTGTCCTTAATAAATTACCTCTTAAAACTGCATTAAGGGCGTCATGGGCACAGAGCCATATGAAAAAGTTATAATTGTGGCTCAATGCATGTGTTCCCAAGAAAATGTAAGCTCCGGTGTTCAACTCTTAGCAAGCACATTTAGCCAACTTTACACCCTAATTACAAGACATAGTCTGTTAATGCAAAGCAGAAAACACTGGACATCTTTATCAGTAGTGACGGGATCTGGCAAATATTCCAGTTTTTACTTTGTTGGCAGGCCAATGACTTTTGTCAGCTACTGGTCTGCGTAGCTTGTACATTCCGGTCTAGCACTTACAAGCAAGTCAGTACAGAGTTCAGAGCTAAGAAAATTGGAACAAATAATTACATGGAATTTTCATTCAGGCAAAAAGAATTTAATCCTTTGTTTCAAATGACTTTGAGAAGTTGCTCAGGATTTTGCTGCTGTTGTAGAGAAGTCAGCTGAAGATTGTGATTCAATTCACACATTGCTCCTTCCCTTGAACAGCATGTATTGTTACATATGCAAGATGAAAACACAATCAAAAAATTCAATCCATAATTAAGCTTCTGAGAGAAACGTGCGAACAAATCTTTTGCATAGTTAAAATATTGTTTATCAACAGAAATCGGCTGGAAAAATTCAAAGTCAAGCATGAAAGGCTGGCACATGCCTTAAATAAAGTTGAAAACCTTCTGATTGAGTTTAGCGTTCATTGTGGTTTAAGGTGCAGCATACTGCATTCCTCCACCTTATGGTCTTTTTATATTGGTGTTGTGTTTTTTGCTGTAACTGCACTGCACTCACTGCCGACAGAGCCTTATCAACAGAAAGGAAGTGAATTCTGCATCTCCAGTTTCTGTGACTGACTTGTTCTGGATAGTGAGAACTGTTGCCCTGGTGATGTGCATTTGGGCCAACAATTGGCTTGAAAGCAACCTGCAATGCTTTGGTAAAGAAAGAAAACAGCACTCGAGATTGGTTACTTAAATGCTGTTTTTCTAGCACCATAAAAGTATAAAGAAGACATTTCTATACATTTCACTATTCTCTAGTTTCACAAGATGCACAGAATGCAGATTGGTGTGCTTTCTGAGGAAGAATCCTATCCGAAACATTAACCTTACCCTTTATTATACTGAGCGCCTTACTGGTCATTTCAAGCATTCACTTTATTATTGGCTGTACTATTGGCAATGTATGCTTCTAAATGAAGAAAAGGAACTTGCATTTAAGTAGCACTTATCTCAGTTCATCCAAAGCATTTAGATAATGTAGCACTTCTTTGAAGGGGTGTCACTGTTGTAATAATTAACAGGGCTGCCAATTTGCACGCAGCAAGGTGTAGAGATTTTTAAAAGTTGTGTTGATCTAGGGATAAAGACTGGCCAGCATATTGGGAGAACTCCCTCGTTCTTGAAGTAGTACCATTGAGCCGAGGCTGACACCATTCGCATTTGTTGTCTGCCTGTTCATGTACTATCTGCAGTTTTGTCAGCTGTCTGAACATAGGAACAAAAGTGGGCCATTTAGTCCCTTGACCCTGATCCACCCATTCAATTAGATCATGGCTGATATGTACCTCAACTCCATTTACTCGCCTTCGTGCAGTGTCCTTTTAATAGCTGTGCCTGACATTCTCGCGATCTCAAACCTTGAGAATTTTAATTGATCGAGCATCCAGTCTTTTGGGTTTGAGTTTTCAAGGTTTCCACTGCTCTCTTTGTATGAATATGTGGTTCCTCATTTCACCGCTGAGAATTATGGCTTTCATTTTTAGATTTTGCTCCCTTGTGGAAATCCCCAAAAGAGGAAACGGAAACACAAGTGTGCTAGATCTGGTCAAGCTATGCCAATGCAATCCAACATTTCATATGAAAGAGGTCGGCAAATTAATTTTTGACCAACCTGAATGTCATTTTAATTTTATATTTTTGCCAATTTATTGACTCGCTGGGTTGTGGTACTGTACTTGCAAACCACCCTTGAATACTTTGCCCAACAAAATAATTCTTTAGATGTGGGCAGAGATGGTGAGAATCAGTGGGCTATTTGACTCTCATCCTGAATTCATCTGGTGCACGCATACATTTCCAGCAGGGATTGATGTATTCCCATCAGATGTGGCAAAATTGACTAATGTTCTACTCCATAATCTGCTGCGCTGAGGCCAGTTAGTGTCCTACTGCTCCCCCAGCTCAGAGCAGCTAACCTAGCTTTGGATTGAACCTGGAATTTTCCTGGCCTGGACAGCTCAGATCAACTGAGCCAGTGGGAGGGTTGTTTTTACAATGAACTTAATTATCACTTTTTTGTTGTGAATTTTTTTCCCAGTATTGCAAGTTGATGTACATTACTGATTTGAAGGGATTGTTATGTTTGACCGTGTGAGGAAGCTGAATTAACATCAGATTGTCATTAATCAAGGGTGCCTCAGTAATTTGTCATTTTTACTTGAGCTGTTAATTCAGTTCCCTCATGCTGGGCACAGTGATTTCTTCCCTGTTCTTTGATACTCTTACTACTTGTTGAGATATTTTTCAGAAGCGTAAATATTAATGTTTAAATGTAGAGGCCATTAGGCCTATCAAACCTACTCTGTCAACAAATGATTGTACAATCTACAATGTCTTGGAAAGAACTTCATTTTCCTTCTACTGTGGGAATGTTCTAAAAAGTATTTCTAGATTGTGCTAAAATGAAACACAATGTTTATGCATTTCCACATCTCGACAATTCAACTGTGCACAACATCCTGGTCTCGACTATCATGTCTTTTCAGTTTGATGATTAGTCTTATCCATTTAACCTTCAGTTGACATTGTTGCAACTTATTTTGCGAGAGATTCTGAACACTGTTTACTTGTCTTTTGCAAGGCCATTCAGTCCAATTTAGCTCAGTTACCTGAAGTAAAACTTTATTATCCCCCCTCCCCCATTACATCATCCAAAAGACTGTCAAAGCATTCTGAAACTTTGGCCTCTACTTATGTTGCAAATGTTGATTAAATTTGTTAGAAAAATTTCTGCTGACAGTGCACTTTACTAATTTTGAGCTTATGCTCTCTCGTTCTGCTAGCTTAGTTTACATAGAATCATAAAATGGTTACAGCACTGAAGAGCCCAGCAGCCTGTTGTGTCCATGCTAGCTCTCTGCAAGAGCAGCTCACCTAGTCCCACTCCCCCATCTTTTCCCCGTAGCCCTGCAAAGTTTTGTTTCTTCAGATAATTAGCCAATTCTTTTTAAAAACACAAATAAATCTGCCTCCACCCCACTATCAGGCAGTGCATTCCAGATCCTAACTACTCGCTACTTTTTTTTTTTAAAAAAGCTTTTCCTCATGTCATCTTTGGTTCTTTTGCCATTTATCTTAAATTGGTGTCCCCTGTTTCTGGACCCTTTTTTGCCAATGGTAACAGTTTCTCACTATCTGGTCTATCCAGACCCCGAATGATTTTGAACACCTCTTATCAAATCTCCTCTCAGCCGTCTCTTCAGATCATATCCCCAGCTTCTCCAATCTATCCATGTAACTGAAGTCCCTCATCTCTGGAACCATGCTCGTAAATCTTTTCTGCAGCCTGTTGAAAGCCTTCACATCCTTCCTACAGTGTTGTCCCCAGAATTGGACACACTGCTCCAGTTGAGGCTGAACCAGTGTTATAAAAAGGTTCACGTTAACTTTGGAGCAATGCTCCAGGTTTCCTTTTCTATATCACAAAAGACATGTAATTTGACAGTCTAGAAGAATATGATTCAACCTACCGCCTGCTCTTTTCTTACTACCCTGTATGATAGCTTGTATACTTATGTAAATTCACCCTTTTGAGGATGAAGAGCCCCACTGTCTCTCATCTGCCCTCTTAGCTCAGTCTTCTGTGGATCAGCCTGGATCTCCACAGAACTGCACTGAGTGCTTGACAG
The DNA here is from genome assembly GCF_036365525.1 of Heterodontus francisci. Taxonomy (NCBI): domain Eukaryota; kingdom Metazoa; phylum Chordata; class Chondrichthyes; order Heterodontiformes; family Heterodontidae; genus Heterodontus; species Heterodontus francisci. The sequence continues at coordinate 10,183,185 of NC_090393.1, forward strand.
TTTTTAGGAATATAGGAATGGGATCTATTTAGACCCCCCCCCTCCAAGCCTATTGCCATTCAATAAGGATCATGTTATGTAACTCTATATACCCACCATTGCCCCATATCCCTAAACCACCTTTGGTTAATAGAAATCTATTCCTGTCATTTAACATTACCAATTGACCCAGCATCAACTGTCATTTACAGAAGCAAGTTCCAAACTTCAGCCACCCTTTGAGTTCAGAAGTTTTTGCGAATTTTTTTAGTCTAATTTTTAGGATATGACCCCTCGTCCTGCAGTGGAAATAGTTTATCTCTCTTGCCTTCTGTTCTCAATATTTGAAATCTTTGATCAAATCACCTCTTAATCTTGTAAATTCCGGGGAATGGAATACAACACTACTTTGTATAATATCTCCTTGTAATTTAACCCTTGGAGTCCAGGTCTCGTTCTGGTAAATCTAAGTTGCACTCCCTCCAAGGCCAATATATCCTTCATGGGGAGTGGAGCCCAGAATTGCTCACAGTACACCAGGTGTAGTCTAACCATGCCTTTGTATAATTGTAGCTTGACTGGTACCCCCTTGTATTCTAGTCCTCTGGATATAAAGACTAACATTCTCTGACCCTTTTGGATTTTTATTTTATATCTGTCCATGACATTTTAATGCATATAAATGAGTTCCTAAGTCTCTTTGGTCCTTCGCTGCTAGATTTTCACCATTCAGAAAGTACCCTAATGTATTCTTTTTCGGTCCAAAGTGGATGACCTCTCATTTGCCTGTATTGAAATCCATTTGCTGTAGTTTTGCCCATTCACTTAGTCTATTAATATATCTCATTTTATGCTTCCATCTACACTGCTTACAATGCCACCTATCTTTGTGGCATTGGGGAATTAGATATAGAATTAGCTATCCCATCAACCAGGTCATTAATAAAAACAGTGAATAGTTGACGCCCCAGTGCAGATTCTTGTGCGATGCCACAAGTCATATCCTGCTTATTATCCCTATTTTATCCCCTGCCGTTTATGCAGTCTCCTAACGAGATCAATTATTTGCCCTATATTACATGAGCTTCAACTTTAGCAAACAGTCTTATGAGGGATTTTATTGAATGCTTTCTCGAAGTTCAGACATTTCCCAGTCCATTACTTGAGTCAGGTCTTCAAAAATTTCAATCAGGTTTGTCGGGCTTTACAAATCAATGCTGGCTATTTCTGGTCAGCTCTCTATCCTTAATTTACAGACACTTGGAATTTCCTGACAGCAAATGTTAGGCTAACTGGTCTATAATTTCCTGGTTTTTCTCTCTCCCCTTAGAGTGCCATGTACAATTTTCCAATCTGAAAGAATTGTTCCTGAATCAATATAACTTTTTGTAAGATAGTTAGGGTATCTGTAACATTCTTACCAGTTGCAGGATCATCCGATCCTGGGGATTTGTCACTTTTTAGTGCTATTATTTTCTTCATTACTGTTAACTTGCATATGCTAATTAGGGTGAGTCCCCATCCCTACTTCAAAATTTGTTTACTTGGGGCGTCATCTCGACCTGTTGTAAATACTGACGCAAACTAATTTAACATGTCTGTATAATATTTGCGTTCAGTTTTCAAGGGACCCACATTGCTCCTGACCACTCTTGTTTTCTGATTATTTGAAAACTTTTGCTTTATTTTGATATTCCTTGCAAGTTTCTTTTCATATGTTGTCTTTATAACTCCTACTATCTGTTTTGTCACCTTTTGCTGCTGTTTGTTTCTCTCCCATTCATCAGGATCTGTTTGTTTTGCATTTTTGTATGCTTTTTCTTCTACCTTTACTTTGTCTCTTGCCTCTTTACATTGTCCATGGCTTGCTTTTTTGGCAAGTAGTGCTCTTGACCCTTAGGGGTATAAACTGGTTCTGGCTCAAGTTCTTATTTGAACATCTACTGCTCTTCTGTTTTATCCATGAACTGATTTGCCCAGTTTACAGTGGACAGTCTCTGCCTCACCCCATGAAGTCAGCCTTACATAATTCTAGAATCATAGCTGTTTCGCATTACTCCCTTTCAATCATAACCAAAACGGCGGACGTGCTTGCTCTAGAGTTGTGGTCTGACTAGAGCACTGTATAGTTCTAGCATATCTCCTTTTAATTTTTGTTCTCTTGATGCGACTGTGTACTTCATTAATTGCTGCTCCACAGTTCCTTGAAGTCTGAGTGAGTGAGTGCCAATGGCCCCCTTGAGATTACTTCTGTCTTTTGCCGAAGACAGTGATTCATTGTGGGGTATGGATCTGATCAGTGCAGGGAGAGGTAGTGTTTCAATTTATGTTCATATCGGAGAGATAATGCAGTGTGATACAGCGCCTTCTCTTTTGTTACTTCAGTATTGGGTGTGACTTTAAACCCTTGATTCTTTTGTGATTGGGGGAATTGCATTACCAAATGGTGTTCTTTCCAGTTAAAAGCCCAAAGAAGTGCCAACATTCTTTTTCCAATTGCTGTGGTATCACTTCAGTAATTACAACCCAGCAAAATATCTAAACTTGTGTAATCCCATGACCTTGCATGTCTTTGTATACAGGATGAACCAGGTTTGAATTTCTCTCAGATGATCTTGTTTTCCTTATGCTGGGTACGTGTCGTAAGGGCATATTGTGGCTGTAAACTGGTACTTTTTTGTTAAGTTTTAATCAGGTGTAGATTTTGTGCCATCTTCCTCTGTTGTCAGTCTTGATTCTTAATGGTTTCTATCCAAACAATATGAGTGGTTTTATTTTTGTGCTCAGTTAATTGTTAGAATTATTGAGAGCTTGGTGTTATAAGTAAAAAGCTTCATGTTAGAAGCCAAGTAAAATCTGTTTTCTCAGCAAGAACTTATTCTACTGTAGTGTTTTGGGAGTAAGTAGTAATCTCAGATTTGAAATTCCTTCTCTTCTGCCCCATTTACTGCTACCAATTCTGTTGTGTATTTTTTTTGGAAGCCAAGATGATCAGCCAAGACCTTTTAATGCAAAACATTGTCAAGATTAAAAAAGCAAATGAAGACCAGATAGAATGAAAAGCCCATGAGTAGATGCTAACCAGCTTGTGCTTTAATAGCCTTGACAATTTTAGGAGGAGGAAATCACTGAGCTAATACGAATCACAGTGTTCAAGTGCTGGAAAGAAAGTGATAGAGTAGGAGTGAGTTTCATTTTGAATTTCAATATGGCAGGAATGTAGTAGGGTGGAGGAAGAGAAATGAAGGTGTAACTTGTCTCTTGCCTTTCCTGAAGCAATAGCTGATTGGTGGCCCAATGTATCTGCACTGGCTATTAGCTAACACCTGCTATTAGCAGGTAATAGAGGTATTCATAACACTGGTTTTTGTTTCAGTTCTTTGTTCAGTGTGAATAAACTGTAGGCTTTTAAAACAAAACTATGTGAAATACAGCTTTGATAGCACAGCATTAAACCAAAAAAAATAACCATTTCAAAACATTTAACTACATCTTGTCTCCTCACTTTTATATAAAAACAAATCAAGTCTGAGTGTTTAATATTCCACCACACCATACCCGAGAAATGTAACAGACTGCCTTATGTTCTTGATAAATTTCATAATTCTGACGTAAAACATTTTGCCGCAAACAAGAAAAACATGCATTTTGCTGCACGCACTGCAGTTAATCATTCATATCAGTTGGCTTTTATAAATGAGTTTATTTGCACTTGTGGTTTTAACACTGTTTACAGGCAGTGCACCTTAAAATGTGTTCATATCTAAGCAAGTTCTGTAATTATGTATGAAGTTGGAATACCATATGGGAATTGCAACTTGAAACACAAATTCAATGTGCAAATCATAGGCTTCATTTGCTTGTTAAAAATGTTCAGCAAATGAATTGCTGCATTTAATGGTACACTGGAATACCACAGTAACCAGATCTACCCCACCCTGCTTATGAGTCAAAATATTTCATATTAAATCAGAATCAGTATCCTGCTCACGTTTCAATATAATTTGATGAAGCATTTAATCAAGACCTTTCTTTCAACGGCAGTAAATGGCTTCTTTACATATCCATATAGGTGAATGTCCTAGCCAAGTCCAAATGACAGTTAAAGTCAAGACGTTACCCTTTAAGTACAAAAAAGACCAACTAAAAACTCAACACTACGCAAGCGAGACCTCTGCACTTGATTGCTACACAATCCCTGCCTTGACAACTACCAGATGCCACAACAATCTATAATGGGCACCCTTGAAGAGGTCATTTTAAGGAGAGTAAACGGGTGATTAAAAGTCAGTGCCAAAGTCAATATATGGGTACTAAAATTGACTGGTTTGGTTCTGCAAGCCCTGAATCAACTACCTCAATTCAAACTTTTGCCAACATTCAATCAGCATTAGACTAAACTCAGAATGTTATATGCAAAATAAGTCAGCATTTAGCTCCATAGAATTAGATAATATAACAAAAACATATCAGTACCATAAACACCACCGTAAAGTAGCTAGTAATACAGGATGTAAAAGCTAAAAATATTAAATGATCATCTTGAACCCAGATTTTGGACTAACGGGTTTTAACAAATGGTTTATATTTGGGTGTGGTGTTGTCACATTCCTGCCAATAGGTGGCAATATTGCACACAGCAGCCATGGGAATTAACTAATTTGCCTTAGGATCAAAGACAAATGAGTAAATAAGCATAAATTAAATTAAAATAAATTACCGTCCACTAGTACTTATTATAAGCCCACTGACTCCCACGGCTACCTTGACTACACTTCCTCACGCCCAACCTCCTGCAAGGACTCCATTCCATTCTCTGTTTCTGCGTCTCTGACGCATCTGTTCGGATGATGCAACCTTCCACAACAGCGCCTCTAATAGGTCTTCCTAAATGGAAATTAGTGAAAGGTAAATTTCAAATGAATGATGTGAGGTGCTGGATAAGGAAGAGAAGACTTGTTTTGAATGTTCGCAACAATTTTAGGGTAGGATGATAGAGCTAAAAAGAAAATTGGAGCTGTTTCAAAATAGTTAGCTGCTGTGATTTATGTTGCCTTGCAGTAACACTGATAACAGCCAGGAAGACCCAGTGAAAAATGGGTCTTCCTTATCCCTGGTCTAATGCAAAATCAGACGGTTTATGCCAATATGGCCATTCGCTGCATCATTATGTAGGAACATGTCCATCATTCCAAATGTCACAACGCCCTTGTTCAAATGCTAGCCCAAGTGGTATGGCCATCCTATTTGTGTGTAGAATTTTCGATAGCCACAGTAGACCTGGTGTGCAATGAGATCGGCCAGCTGCATGTGATAAAACTGAAAGGAGTGGAAAAGCAAATTTGAAAGATATTCAATCGTAAAATGAATTACTGTGCTCACTATTTGCTACTATTCTGTGCACTTATTGATGTATTTGAGAACACCATGGGAGTTTGATGATGAATGAGTTCATGCTTTAATGTTATGTAGGGTTGGAAAGCTAGCAGTGGAATCTCAGTTGAGTGCTTAATGAGCTTTTAAGTTTCTTTGGGAGGGTGCATGGGTATGACTTTACTGAAGGAAATCTCATTTAGGAATATGATAATTATAGCAAACCAAGATTAGAATTGGGTCCTTTTTAAAAAAAAAAAAAATTATAGTGAGACAATAATTCTTTGAAGAGTCAATCTTTTGATAGTTGTGTGTGCCCAAGTGGCACTTTTTTCAGATAATTTAGAATTAATGAACAATGTATCACGTTGAAGCTGTTATAAATTTGTATAGCGTGGATCTGACATAATGACTGAAAATTGTGCTATTAGTTCAGGCTTCTTTTGTCATTTTAGTACAAGTGTAATGCAAATGCAAACTTTTATTATTTCTGCTAATTTCTTTGCGTCCTGAAGTAATTGTTTTGGGGTATAGTTCCATGGGGCCAGTTTCTGGTGCCTCACCCAAATGCCCATTCTATTGTGAGTTTAGATGGTGAGTGTTATTTCAGTTATTCTGCCAAGGGGATCACCACAGCTTAGCTAAGTCTTACTCTGAGCCAGTGTTCTTATAAAACACGCTTTCCAGCAGGCTCACAAGCTGGTGACTATCAGTGGGAATGCATCCTTATTTTCTCCCTCCTTGGCTAATTCTGATACTGTCGGCTGTGGTCAAAGTTTTGGAATCCAGGGCTGCATACTTCAACTGGCTGTCAGAACTGAGAAATCGGAGAAGAGGCAAGTTCTTCTTGCTTTCTTGACCTAGTATATGCTAAAACTTAACAAATTTAAATTCACGAACTACAGTTCCCCAGAAGTAAATCCTTTTACTCATGCGGATCCTTCAAACTGTCCATTTTCTATATGAATGTGCTGTTTAAACAGTAAATCAGAGAATGAGTGCAAAGAATATTTTACAGATATCCATGGCCGTTTTGTGCAAGTTAACTTTACTGATCGTTGGTCAATGCAATCAATTCAGATGTGCAATGTTATGCCATTTATTTGACAACAATTTCCCCCAATTTAAACTAGTCCAAGAAAGGGCAACATCATTCAACTATTTATAATGGTCTTCCTTCAATCTCCATCAAACTTTCTCATCCTATCTCACTCATTTTCTCAAATGAGAACAGAAAGTGCTGGAAATAGCAGGTTTGACAGCATCTGTGGAGAGAGAAACAGAGTTGACATTTCAGGTTTGCAGCCCTTCAGAACTGGCAAAAGTTAGAAATGTAAGTCTTTGAGCAAGTAAAGGGGGTGGGGGGAGAAGTAGAACAAGAAGGAAGGACTGTGAGCGGGGGAGGGGTTAAATGACAGACACCATGGGACAGAATGCAGGTAGAGTGCTAAATAGTTGCAGCAAAAGACAAAGCATGAGTCCAGACAGATCGAGTGCTAATGGCAGAATAATGAACAAGTCTGTACAAAAGCAAAAAGATGAAATAAGTTGAAGACGGGCCCGTGTTTGAAAAAAATAAATAAAATTTTAAAAGAATATACAAAATTAAATAAACAAACAATAATGGGGCTCATGGTCTGAAATTATTGAACTCAATATTGAGTATAGAAAGCTGTAGAGTGCCTAATCGGAAAATGGTTCCTCGAGCTTGTGTCGATCACTGCAACACTGCAGCAGGCAGAGGACAGGAACGTGGGCATGGGAACAAGGTGGAGAATTAAAATGGCAAGCAACCAGAAGCTCGGGATCATGCTTGGGGACCGAGCAGAGGTGTTCTGCAAAGAGGTCACCCAATCTGCATTTGATCTCCCCAATGTAGAGGAGACCACATTGAGCAGCGAATACAGTATACTAAATTGGAAGAAGTACAAGTAAATTGCTGCTTTTCTTGGAAGGTGAGTTTGGGGCCTCGGATGGTGAGGTGAGAGGAGGTAAAAGAGCAGGTATTACACTTCTTGCGATTGCATGGGAAAGAGGAGAGGTGTCGGGAGTGGTCCAGGGTGTCGCAGAGGGAGCGATCGCTTCGGAATGCTGACAGGTGGGACGGGTGTTCGGTGGTGGCATCACGTTGGAGGTGGCGTAAAATGCAGAGTATGATCCTTTGGATGTGGAGGCTGGTGGCTTGGAAAGTGAGGTCAAGGGAAACCCTGTCGCAGTTCTGGGGGGGGGGGCGGAGGTGAGGCCAGAAATGGGTCGGACACAGTTGAGGGCCCTGTCAGCCACATTGTGGGGAAATCCGTGGTTGAGGAAAAAGGAAGAACTATTAGAGGCGCTGTTGTGGAAGCATTTGTCTTTGATCCTAAGGCAAAATAGTTAATTCCCATGGCTGCTGTGTGCAATATTGCCACCTATTGGCAGGAATGTGACAACACCACACCCAAATATAAACCATTTGTTAAAACCCGTTAGTCCAAAATCTGGGTTCAAGATGATCATTTAATATTTTTAGCTTTTACATCCTGTATTACTAGCTACTTTACGGTGGTGTTTATGGTACTGATATGTTTTTGTTATATTATCTAATTCTATGGAGCTAAATGCTGACTTATTTTGCATATAACATTCTGAGTTTAGTCTAATGCTGATTGAATGTTGGCAAAAGTTTGAATTGAGGTAGTTGATTCAGGGCTTGCAGAACCAAACCAGTCAATTTTAGTACCCATATATTGACTTTGGCACTGACTTTTAATCACCCGTTTACTCTCCTTAAAATGACCTCTTCAAGGGTGCCCATTATAGACTGTTGTGGCATCTGGTAGTTGTCAAGGCAGGGATTGTGTAGCAATCAAGTGCAGAGGTCTCGCTTGCGTAGTGTTGAGTTTTTAGTTGGTCTTTTTTGTACTTAAAGGGTAACGTCTTGACTTTAACTGTCATTTGGACTTGGCTAGGACATTCACCTATATGGATATGTAAAGAAGCCATTTACTGCCGTTGAAAGAAAGGTCTTGATTAAATGCTTCATCAAATTATATTGAAACGTGAGCAGGATACTGATTCTGATTTAATATGAAATATTTTGACTCATAAGCAGGGTGGGGTAGATCTGGTTACTGTGGTATTCCAGTGTACCATTAAATGACCTGCCAGCTTTAGAATTACTTTAACCTACTGCACAATGTTAACGTGTTATGCGGGGTGGTCCTGAAAGTCTTCACTGCCTTTGGTATACAGTTACTTTTTTTTTAAGAGGGAAGATCAATACTCCTAATTATTTATATGAAGTTGACTTGGTCAGAGTCCATAAAAGGCTGATTAGAAATAATTGAGTTAGTTTGACTTAAAATGCAATCAAAAGTGACCAATAACAACATTAAAAGCAGCTATTTTTTAGAAAAATCTACCAGCATGATTTTTACCTGACTCAAGATGTCTTGTAAATAAATTTCGACTGTGCTGCACACTGTACAAGAGGACAAGACCGAGGATCCAGTAACCAGTGTGCTGACCTTTTTGAACCAGCTTGTTTGTTTTGCTGAGAGTTTGTATACTGGAGGGAGTTTGTATAATGGTCACTGTATTGATATGTGAAACGTGTTTGTGACTGAATTAATGAAATGGTCTTTATTTACTAAACTGATATTGTGAATTGTGATATCTTAAAAACAGTTACTTCTAAGGAACTGCTGTTAGAAGCAATTCTGTAATATTCTGAGATCACTGGTGCTGTTGTATTTACTTTTTGGAGTGAGTTCCACGTAGCCAGTGCTAGTTAGCAGCTGTGCAACTTGCAAGTGAGCAGTTCTTATTGAAAATCATAGTTTTACATTTCCAGCTGAATATCTTCATCGATAGCTGGGGAAGGTCCTCAGAAATGGAAAGTCACAAAGTTGGACTTCGAAATACCAGAAAGCTTGTTGCAGAAGGATGATGCTGGAGCCTGTCTGTACTTAGTTTTACATTTATTGTACAGAGTAAAAAGGATTACAAACAAGTAGCCCCTTACTCAAAACCTCTACTGGTCTCAGTAAGTGTCTCCTTACAAGTGCTCAAGTAAGACCCCAGTTCACATCCTCCACCTGCATGTAATGAAACATTGAAAATGGTATACAATTAGCAGGACTCACTGAATACAATATCTGTCTGTAGCCAGTCAACACAGCCAGATACAAGTGATGCTGCCTCCACAGCAGCCACACCGCCCAAAATTTTTCTGGAAAGCAAGGTAATCCAGTGCTCATCCATCTGGCTGCTCCTTGCTGTGAATCATGGACCTTTTACAAGTTGCACCCCATAAACTTAATTTCTTTTGTCGATGAGTTTTTTTTCTCTAATGTCAACACTTCTCGACCGCAGCTTGTTTTGGAAATGTTCTTGTTTAATAACTGTCAATTAGCCCCTTTATGCATTCAATTTTATGTGAAAATTATTCCCGTGATCTGTTTCTTAGGCTACATTTGGGATCAGTGCTGACTGATCCAAACATAAATGAGTGAATAACACTGCACTCATTTAAATTGATATTCGGTATGTCAGCATAATGTTCACCAAAAACATATCACTGTTCCTGTTGTACTTGTGTATATATAAAAATAACTCTCTAACTTCCTGTTTGTGGGTTTTTGTCCTGCTCTTTTCTGCCTACTTGTTCAAGAAAGGAATTAGCAGTGCTATTTGCAAGACTTCATCTTTGCAGGCTGCGGAAAAAAAAATCCTCCTTGCCCAAATAGGGCTGCTATCTTCAAGGAGATGTCACAAATGACATCCTATATGACTGACCAAGATAAATGATCCCCCCTCATCCTTCTGGACATGTCTACAGCATTTGACATGTTTAACCATAACCATCCACTTCCAACTCCTCTGCATTGACCAGAAAGGTGGGACTGTCTTTGCCCGGTTCTTGGCTTCCTTCTATTTCTCATCTGTACACTGCTCCTCTGAAAACAACTTGAAGTTCCACACACATGCTGACCACACCATCTAGCTGATCCCTGCTTTGTCTCTCATTTGTCTCACTGTTTGATTGACATCTAGTATTGGATGAGCAGACATTTCCTGCACTGAATGATTGGGCAAGCTGAAGCCATTATATTAGGTCACTGCCACAAACTGTGTTCCCTAGCCACTCACTGGCCACTGTCCAAGGCTGAAGCAGACCATTCGCAACCGTGGTATTGTATTTGACCCCAAACTGAGCTTCTGACACCATATTCTTTCTGCCACAATTACTGTGTACTTCCACCTCCCTAATATTGCCTGTCTGTGTCATTGTCTGAGCTCATCAGCGTAAAATCCTCATCGCAACCTTTGTTAGCACTATTGGAGGTTTATGGCCGCATGTTGGGACCAGTGGATAGTTAAGTTAATGTACAAGCACATTGCCATCGAATGGTCAAGACATAGGCTTAACTTTGCAATTTGCTTTATTGAATTTCTGATCTTAACTGGGCCATCAAGTGAGGTGGCAGAGAATGAATGCAGTGCTGAGGGCATTGATAAAGTGGATTGTCAAGGTCAAGTGCTTGGAGTTTCTGTGAAGAGCCAAGGAGGACGGTTTTGCTCTTGAAATTTCCCCAACTTATTAGCAAGACCAGGCGGTGTCTTGATTTGATGTCGGGCAGATAGTCTGACAGCACCGCGATGGTCATGGATGGGAAATCTCAGGGAGATGAGGCTAATAAAGACTGGGGCAAGGTGGAAATGGAGCTACTGTGTGATATGGAGTCGAGACTGGATGAGAGGATATTCACTTATGGGATAATGAAGGGATAAGTGAGCAGCTACGGAAATGAGCTCAATCTTGAAGAAAATTATCCAGGAGTTAAACTTTAGCATTGGAGGGTGGGCTAGGCAAGGTAGTCAGTGCTTTGTGATAAGGTATTGTCCTTATCTACCAACCAGACATCATGATGTGAATGAGATTGCCAAGCTATACCATTTTCGTTTGTTCTGAAATGGCACCTATTTTGGTATTAAATTGTGACTCCCAAGCTAATTTCTTGTAGGACCTTTTTAAATACAGGCATGCATTGATGTGATTGAATCCTTGGCCTTGGGGGAATGAAAGGACAAGGTACTTGTCCTTTCCCCACTCCTTCTGATCTGACCCCTTGCCGTGTATTCACTATACCCTCTGACATTCCCCTCTCTGACCCTGAATGTTCTGTACTCAACAAAGAAATCCGTTTTATCCCCTTACGCCCCCACCTCAATGAATTTTGCGCTCGGCATGACGTTGTTTTTCCGTCACCTCCGCCTCCGGGCTCACTTCTTTGACCAGGAGTCCTCCCCCTGACCAGCAGACCCCTTCACCCACCTCCAGCCTTCTCCCTCTACCTGGACCCCTCCCTCTGGCCTCTTACCCGCTCTTGATCTTTTCATTGAAAACTGTCGGCGAGGCATTGGCCATCTCAACTTCCGTTCTCTCAGGTCTAACCCCGACATTGTCATCAAACCTGCAAACAAGGGTGGTGCTATTGTTGTCTGGCCTACTGGCCTCTACCTTGCAGAGGCTCAGCGCCAACTCACAGACACTTCTTCCTACCTCCCTCTGGACCATGACCCCACCACCGAACATCAAGCCACAGTCCAAAGGACTGTCACTGACCTCATCTCCTCTGGAGATCTTCCCTCTACAGCTTCCAACCTCATAGTCCCGCAACCCCGGACAGCCCGCTTCTACCTCCTTCCCAAAATCCACAAACAGGACTGTCCTGGCAGACCCATTGTTTCAGTCTGTTCCTGCCCCACTGAACTTATTTCTTCCTATCTTGACTCTATTTGTTCTCCCCTGGTCCAGTCTCTTCCCACCAACATCCGTGATTCTTCTGACACCCTACGTTATTTTGACAATTTCCGGTTTCCTGGCCCTAACCGCCGCCTCTTCTTCACTATGGACGTCCAATCTCTACATCTCCATCCCCCACCAGGACGGTTTGAGGGCTCTCTGCTGCTTCCTTGAACAGAGGCCCAACCAGTCCCCATCCACCACACCCTCCTCTGCCTAACTGAACTTGTTCTCACATTGAACAACTTCTCCTTCAACTCCACTCACTTCCTTCAAGTAAAAGGTGTTGCTATGGGTACCCGCATGGATCCCAGTTATGCCTGTCTTTGTGGGATATGTCAAACATTCCTTGTTCCAGTCCTGCTCAGGCCCTGTCCCCCAACTCTTTTTCCGGTACATTGATGACTGTATCGGTGCAGTTTCCTGCTCCCGCCCGGAACTGGAAAACTTTATCAACTTTGCTTCCAATTTCCACCCTTCTCTCACCTTTACATGGTCCATCTCTGACACTTCCCTTCCCTTCCACGACTTCTCTGGGAATAGGCTGTCTGCCAATATTCATTATAAGCCCACTGACTCCCACAGCTACCTCAACTACTCTTCTTCACAGCCTGCCTCCTGTAAGGACTCCATTCTATTCTCCCAGTTTCTCTGTCTCCGACGCATCTGTTCTGATGATGCTACCTTCCACGACAGTGCTTCTGATATGTCTTCCTTTTTACTCAACTGAGGATTCCCCCCCCACTGTGGTTGACAGGGCCCTCAACCGTGTCTGGCTCATTTCCCGCACCTCTACCCTTGCCCCTTCCCTTCCCTCGCAGAACCGTGACAGGGTTCCCCTTGTCCTCACTTTCCAGCTCATCAGCCTCCATATCCAAAGGATCATCATCCACCATTTCCGCCACATCCAGCACGATGCCACTACCAAACGCATCTTCCCCTCCCTTCCCCGTCAGCATTCCAAAGGGATCTTTCCATCCGCGACACCCTCGTCCACTCCTCCATTACCCCACCACCTCATCCCCTTCCCCTGCAATCGCAGGAGGTGTAATACCTGCCCATTTACCTCCTCTCTCCTCACTATCCAAGGCCTCAAACACTCCTTTCAGGTGAAGCAGCGATTTACGTACTACTTTCAATTTAGAATACTGAATTCGCTGCTCACAATGTGGTCTCCTCTACATTGGGGAGACCAAACGCAGATTGAGCGACCACTTTGTGGAACACCTCCTTTCAGTCCGTAAGCATGACCCCGAGCTTCCAGTTGCTCGCCCTTTCAACACCCCCCTGCTCTCATGCCCACATCTCTGTCCTGGGATTGCTGCAGTGTTCCAGCGAACATCAACGCAAGCTCGAGGGACAGCACCTCATTTACCGATTAGGCACGCTGCAGCCTGCTGGACTGAACATTGAATTCAATAATTTCAGAGCATGAGGGGGCCCCCCTTTTTATTTTTAGTTATTTTTTCTTTTTGATTTGTTTTATTTTTGTTTGTCTAGTTTGTTTCTACTGTGCCTCCTACCTGCTGTTTTTTTTTAATGTTTGTGCTTGGAGCCAGGGCTGTTAATTTTACAGTCAATTAACACCCTCTCAGTACTAATGCTTTGTCTTTCACCACACCATTAACATAGCGTTTGTCTTTGTTCCATGACCTTCTGGTCAGTTATTCTGTCCTGTCAACACCTCTTATTGTCTCTTGCCCCATCCCCGCTTTACTTAAAACCTTTCACTTTTCTAATATTTGTCAGTTCTGATGAAGGGTCACTGAAACGTTAACTTTGCTTCTCTCTCCACAGATGCTGCCAGACCTGCTGAGTATTTCCAGCATTTCTTGTTTTTATTTCAGATTTCCAGCATCTGCAGTATTTTGCTTTCAATTTACTTACTGTTCTACAGCAGGTACAAGTATCTGTATGTGAAACATGGATACTATGGTCAATGTAAAAAAAACCAAATATGTTTATTCTGTGTAATGTGAATATTTTTTGTTTCAACTTTTACAAGATTTTGTTAATAAAAACAAGTATTGTTTATGGAACATTTTGGAAGGGGAAGGAGTACAAATCCCAAATGAAATGGCTACCAACAGTCAAAGTATTGTGCAGTTGACGTCAGCATGAGACTGCATCTTGGGTTTTGCCGTTACAGTTAAGATGTCAAATTAATACAAATGGGGCATAATTGCTACTGATTAAGAACATTAGTAAAATAAGAGGAAGGGTTTTGTTTTGCCTGTTTGGATGTGCTATAAATGGAGATTTTGTTATCGGTTCTGATCTTTGCATATCATAGACTGCATGCCTTGATACAAGGCATGAGTCGTCAGTATCTAGCTACTTAAAATTCTCGCAGTAGTCAATTTGCAGTTCAATAGAAAATTTTAGTGACAGAAAACATGGCTAAACTGTTGCTAATCTGCACAAATGTAAGAACCAAGGTGGTAGTTTTGAAAAAGCCACTTTGTTCAGTTGCTTTTTGGAAAAATGTGTTTTTCTTTCAAAAAAGTATTTTTGTCTTGCTGTCTGATTTTGGCAGCGCTTCTGGTAGCTTTAGTCTTTTTCTTACTGTCTAAAATGTAATTTGAACTTAAATGTTGAACCATTATTTCTAAAATACATTTACAACTTGGAAATTAACACTGATTCACGGTTGGGGATTTTTGATGGTTAGCAAGTAATATTCAGAGTGTGACTGATCAACGATGGAAGAGAAAATCAATGTGAAGGTTGAACTCACTGAAGTTAGCAGTATGGATGGAGAGCTGCCTTTTAAATATCATGGTGAATGGACTAACAACTGATAGCTTCGGAAGTGGAGTGCATCTTGACATTGAAATGCTAATGTTTCTCTTCCTTCCTTGCCTCCCAGATCCTCCACCCCCACCCCCTGACTTTATTGTAAACTCCCATTGCTGCTTTTAAACTATGATTCAGTATTTAAGTGATTGTTCTCCCTGCCAGCTTAAAATGTAATAGCTGCCATCAGTCCAACATAACTCAAATTGTGGGCAGTTAGTCCAAATTATGCTTGGGTCAAACCAGTTCCTGTTCTGTTTCAGTTGTGTTAAAATGGGTAGTGTGCTTATGCAAAAACTTGATACAGAAGGTTATTTTCCCCAACATGGGTTTGAATACAGCCATTGAACGTGATATCGCGACATCACTAATGAGTGTCAAGAAGACTTTTTCAGAAGTAACTGGTATGTCAGGGTCTAATTTTGGTACTTATGAGAAATGGTGGCATCTTCAGTACATCAATGAATTGAATTTTAGCTAAGGAACTGTGAACTGGCAAGAAATTGTTGAAAATTTACCTTAAATAACAGGCATGATGGAGAAAATGGATTTCATTATTGGTTTTATCAAAGGTTATTTTTGGCTGGTTATGCCAGAAAAAATTTAATAGTGGAATGATTTCACTGTTATTTACAAACCAGTATGGTGAAGCTGGTGGTGAAATAATGAGCAGGAAAAAAACATTCCGTTGTGTTTGAAAGGAGATCCTATTGTAGTTGAGGTCCTGAAAATTATTTAAACTTTCCATAGATTTGGTTGATCCCCAGCAGACTTGAAATCTACTATCCATCTTCACAGGTATAGAGGAAGACCTTTTTAAATTACACCATTTCTTTCATATCGTCTAATGACCATTGTGCTGAGAATATAAAATATAGACCCTGTGAAGTATTTTTTTTTAAGTTTGTGGAAAAATCTGAATTCAAAAATGACACTAAAAATATTGCATACCATATTAAATATTTTCCATTATAACCTAAAGTGTTTCTTAAGGAGGAGACTGATCTCCATGTGATGGGACTGTAATTTGGAACGTTAGAGAGGGTGAAGAAAGTGGGAAGGAATGCTATTTCCCGCAAGATTGAAGGAAAATATCTCCGTCTGGAATGCTAGCATGCTTTGATGGGGAATAAAATCAAACACTCAAGTCTTGGGGGCTGGGGAATGATGAGGGAATCCACTATGAAGAATAGAGGAATCACCAAAAATATGAGGAAATAGGGCAGAGGGTTCCAGAAATTAGTGAAGCCGTAGAAGGTAAATGCAACTGTCGGAAATAGTTGCAGTATTACAATAGCAAAAAGTTATCGAAGCAGTTTTGCAATCATTGCAGGATGCAAATTAAGTTGAAAAGCTGAAGTAATATACTGACGGATTTTCTGAAAGTATACATACAAGAGAAAATTTAGTAGCATGCCTCCCATCACAGCAAGTTTGACAGTTAAACCTAATGAGTTGGCGTCACTATCAACAAATTTGCTGGAGTTGGTGGGTTGGTAATATATACTGAAGATACTAAGTGAGATCTTTCAAGTCCCTGAAGCAGTCTGAATGTCTGTCATCTATAGGAGTCTCTTCTGTTTGCTCTATATTTAACTTGTATTTAACATAACCCAGGGATACAATATCATCTCCTTGTTATCTGGATTGATGCTTGCATTTTCCACATGTATTTCTTCAGTGTCTCTGAAGGTGTAGACCAAGCTATCAATTGATAAGATCATATGAATTGATAAGCTGCTTTATTTACCAGCAGAGCAACATTGGTTATCTTCTACTATCATCATGGCTTCCACAGAGCTGTTAAAAAAAGTAATGATAAAAGAAGCACTAGGTGAAATACAGAAAGATGTCCAAGTAGGAGGTCAGTTGGTGATAGAATTGAGATTTGCAGATGACCAGGCCCTAGTGGTGAGCACAGCAGAATATCTACAGATATTAATGGATAAAGTGAATGAAGTGGCAAAAGCTTCCTGAGTGACAATTATATATTTTTTAAAAACTATGATGGTTGGAAGAAATTATGGTGGGAAAGCGGAGGTCAAGATAAATGGTCAACAGCTGGAGCAGGTGTCACAATTTAAGTACCTGGAAAGCATCTTGTCAAAAGATGGTTACTTCCATTAAAAAAACTGAGCTAAAATAGCAAAAGCAAAGAATTGCTCAGTTTACTTATGAGTAGAGATCTTAAAAGAATAATCAAGACTCTGATTTGGAATGTCATATTGTATAGGGCTGAAATGTGAACCTTGGGAAAAGTGGGCATCCAAAAACTAGCAAGTTCTGAAATTTGGTTTTGGAGATGGATGGAGTGGGTCACTTGAAGAGAACATGAGCAATGAAGAAGTTTTCGGGATGGTGGAGGAGGATAGATTGTTAATGAATATCAAGAAAAGGCAACAAGATTGGATTGGCCATATTCTAAGACATGAGAACTTGCTGAAGGAGGTGATTGAAGGAAGATTAGAGGAATGTAGACCAAGAGGGATAAAGAGAATAATGAACAATTTGAAAATGGGATGCTGCTATGAGCAACTGAAGAGGAAAGTGCAAGACTGTGAGGCATGGAGAAATGAACAGAGGACCTGTCCTTAAGCAGATCACTCTAACAACATCAAGAATAACTGTTATAATTGGAATGATTTATTTCCATCAATGCAACCTTTTTGTGTATTAATATCAAAATGGGTGTGCTGAGTTACCCAATTTCAGTATCATCTTGCTTAATAAAGTTAATTTACTAAGTCCCCTTTCTGTGATCTATCATTCTCTCAACTTTTTACTGGCTGGCTGCCTTGGGTCTGCACAATGCTAATTAAAAGCTTGACCAATATAATTTTTTTAGTCAGACCTGACTACCAAGCAACCAACTCATGAGTTCAAATGACTGTAGTTGACAGAGCACCATTTATCAACTCAGATGAAGATTGTGAAGTTCCCACTGAGGAGTGGGAATCCAGTAGAGATTGGCAAGTTAGGATGACGGATAAATGAACCAAGATGCTGGTGGCCAGGTTGTGGATTAGTTGGAGTTTTTGAAGGCAGAGCTTGGGGAACCGTCAAAGAAGGAATCGCAGAAAAGCAAACCAAATGCTCATAAAATGCAGCAAGTCAGCTAGCTTTTGCTGAGGGAACATAAATCAACATTTCAGATGTAGCCCCTTCATCAGCATTGAGTTCTCATCAAGCTTTCACTGGAAAAGAACCTGAAAGTGACCAGAGATAGAAGCTTGTTCCATTTCCTGATACTGATGTTTATTGGGCATTGTATTAGCTCCAAGTCTGTTTAAAGCTAGTCATTGTGACACCATGATTAGTATCATGCAAAAATCGCTGTTGCATGAAAAAGGTTTTACAAAGTCATAACCTCCTTGGACAGTTGACTGGGGAAAAAAAAATGCTGATGAGTTAGGAGTAACAAGCAAAGTGGAGTGGAAAATATTGAGCCTTTGTAGATGCAATTTGTGTTGCAGGTCTACCTCATCCATGGATAAATAACATCCTCTGACACTTGATCAGCTACTTTTAAACTCTGATCAAACCATGGCCAATGAACAGGAGCAGTACTGGGGCTGGGAGAATGCACAGTAAACCAAAGATAAAGCTGTTTCTTAAACTAACTGACCTGTTTTGGAATGTCTTGGAGTATGTTCAAATATGTAGAGCGCTAATATTTAGTTTTTACAGCACAAGGCAATGAAAAGTTGATTCAGATGTAACCCCCTAAAATGAGTTTGACAATCATCTAAACCCTAAGATTAGATTCATGTTTACAAAAATTACACAATAAAGGCCCAGCCTCCACAAGAAGCCAAGTTTGCAGTCCAATAATGTTTTAGAAATAGTTTGAGTGTCACTTCAAAATAGTCATTATATTATGTTCAGTCTGCCTGTTTCTGTCCTTGGAGCAACATTATTGTGCTTTTCTTTGCATTGTAATGGTCAGACAGAAGCATAATCTTATGACTGCATTTCAAGAACACATAGTTCAGCAGATGAACATGAAAGATCAGTGGCGCTTGTGACTTGAGGATGCAGAGAGGCTTCAGGGTGATTTGGACAAGTAAAAAGACTAAGTGAGATTTTTTAGACATGGTTCTTTTTATTGCTGAGTATTTTGACATTGATTGTCACCAGTAGAATAGTGTGTTACAACCAGGTGAGGGAGGGGTCTCGAACTCCCCTTTTGTCTCTTCTCTGGTTTGACCGCAACAAGGTTTATCTTTTTAACAGTGATTTAACATCTCAGTGGGCACTTGCTCCTGTTACTCAAATATATTTGCAAATGAACCAATCAGACTGGTCTTCTTGAGTTTAAACAAGAAAGATGCAAGTTTATTAACCTTATCACTCTAAACTGGTTAAAATTACTAAAATACACAATGTTCCACTCTCACATTCACACAAGAGGCAAACACACTCACAAATAAATTAGAGGGAAACGCACAATTGGGAGGTCAGTGCAGAGTCCTTAATAAAAATTGAATTTAAATACTGAAGTTTAGTCTCAGAGTCCTTAGTTGAAGTTGTAGTCCTGAAGTCCTTGCTGGGCTGCACACAGTTCGGTCTTCCTTCTCAGGTTCCAGAAGGCAGAAGAGGGTTTTTTTCCAAGTCCCGTGGTTGCTGGCTGTGCTGGGCTGTAGGTTTGCAGCTGAGGCTTTGCTGTAGAGAGGGGGAGATTGCAGCTGGCTTGCTGGCTTACAGTTACATTCTCCTTCTGAGGCGCAATTCACAAATTCCCAAAGTTACACAAGCAGTCATGTTTTGTGACAACCTCTTTGTTTTTGAATTGGCATCTTCTGGAATGAGCTTTGAACTTCAAGGCTGTTCAGACATACTTGGCTGGGGGGTGGGGAGATTTGGCTCTTTCTAAGTCAATGGGTGTCGATGGCTTTTGATGATCAACAGTGACAAAACCATTCTAGGTAATTTACTCAGAGAGCAGCCCCATTGTTCTGGGTAGTCACCTCTGTCTCCAGCCGGCTTTTGAATTCTCAAATGCAAATTGTGCATGGCCATCTTAGCTGCTCTGTTCTGTTTTTTAAAAGTTACTTGTAACAATCTCAGCAAAAAGTCTCAGGCAAAGTTCCATATGACAAAATTAATATTCTCCATTTGGCATGTAGAGTTTCGTCAGTATTTTTCTTTGTTTTGGTCTTTGTAACCTATGTAAGTGGATAGTATGAAGTCTCACAGACCACACAAAGTTTAAATCAAGGTTGCTAATAATTTGCATGTATCTCATGCAGATATTAATGGTCTGGTTTTCACTTTTATCTACCAATCAGTTGACAGTATTCAGTGCAGGTCTTTACAAACCTCCAGGCCCACACATTAAAACTGGACAGAAAGGCATACAGGAAATAACGCAGAAAGTCGTGAACTGCGTGGGCTGGTTTGCCAAAGCCCACCGACCATAATTTGGACACTCCAGCACTGGGCTGTTAAATAGCATCAGCAGTGATTTGCAGCTTATAAAATGCACACATTAATGAAACTGTCACAGCATTAAAAGTTGGTATTAAAAATCTCAACAGACTGCTGATCCAATAGCACAGCACTCCAATGCAGTGTAACATAGAAATTGTCAGTTATGTAGCTATTATTGTCTGTGGAGCAGACCAATATTTGATATTGGCTTAAAGATGGAATTATTTTTAAGATGAGGAAATCAAAATCTCATATGAAAAATACTTTCACCACTGAGCTGAAATCACTTTTTTGTCTTTTATAGGAAGGATCATAGGAAATAGGAACAGGAGTAGGCCATGTCACCCATCGAGCTAGCTTCTCCATTCAAACAGATCATGGCTGATCATCTACCTTGATGCATTTTTCCCCATTTTCCCCATATCCCTTGTCAGTATTCAGAAATCTATTAATTTCTGTCTTGACCATGCTCAATGATTGAGCTTCCACAGCCCTCGGGTAGAGAATTCCATAGATTCACCACCCTCTGAGTAAAGAAATTCCTCCTCATTTCAGTCTTAAATAGCCTGCCCTTTATTCTGAGACTGTGTCCCTTGTTCTTGACTCCCCATCCAGAGGAAGCATTCTATCCACATCTCCCCTGTCACGCCCTCTAAGAATTTTGTAAGTTTCAATGAGATCACCTCTCATTTTTCAAAACTCTAGAGAATGCAGGCCCAGTTTCTGTAATCTCTCTTAATAGAACAATCCCGCCATCCCAGGGATTAGTCCAGTGAACCGCTGTTGCATTCCCTCTATGACAGGTATATCTTTGCTTAGATAAGAGGACCAAAACTGTACACAGTACTCCAGGTCTGGTTTTATCAAGGCTTTATACAATTGAAGCAATACATCTTCACTCCTGTATGCAAATACCCTTGCAATGCAGGCCAGCATACCATTTGCCTCCTTAATTGCTTACTGCACCTGCATACTAGTTTTTAGTGGCTCATTAAACAGGACACCCAGGTCTCTTCAAACATTAACACTTCTCAACTCTCACCATTTAAGAAATACTCTGCCTTTCTGTTTTGTCTACCAAAATGGATCACTTCACACTTATCCACATTATTCCATTTGCCATGTTCTTGCCCATTCATTTAGCCTGTCCAAATCCCCTTGAAGCCTCCTTGCATCCTCCTCACAACTTAAATTCCCTCCTAGTTTTGTGTCATCTGTAAATTTGGAGATATTACAATTGGTCCCCATATCCAAGTAATTTATGTATGTAAACAGCTATGGCCCAAGCACTGATTCTTGAGGTACCCCACTAGTAATAGCCTGCCGTCCTGAGAATGACCCATTTATTCCGATTCTCTGCTTTCTGTCTGTTACCAATTCCCTGATCCCATGTGCTCTAATTTTGTTTACTAACCTCCTGTGTGGGACCTTATCAAAAGCCTTCTGAAAATCCAAATATACCAGATACACTGGTTCTCGTTTATCAATGCTACAAATAACATCAAAAAACTCCCAACAGGTTTGTCAAACATGATTTCCCTTTCACAAATCAATGTTGACTCTGCCCAATCATATTATTTTCCAAGTGTCCAGTTATCTCATTCTTTATAATAGATCTAACATTTTCCCTACTACTGACATCAAACTAGCAGGTCTGTAGTTCTCCATTCTCCCTCTTTTTCCCTTCTTAAATAGTCGGGTTACATTTGCTACTTTCTAGTCTGCAGGAACCCTTCCAGAATCTCTAGAATTTTGAAAGATAACCACCAATGCAACCACTGTCTCTAAAGCCACCTCCTTCAATACTCTGGGATGTAGCTCATCTGGTCCAGAGGATTTATCAACTTTCAATCCAATTAATTTTTTGAGTACTACCTCTTTATTGGTACTAATTACTCATTATTATAAGTCCCTTGGTTCCCTAGTATTTCTGGGAGATTTTCTGTGTCTTCCTCTGTGAAGACAGACACAAAGTAATTGTTTAGTCTCTCCGCCATTTCCTCATTCTCCACCACAAGATCTCCTGTTACGCCTGCAATGGACCTACATTCATCTTTGCTAATAGTTTCTTCGTCATATACCTAAAGAAGTTTTTACAGTCTGCCTTTGTTTCTCGCTCGCTTGCATTCAGAATCTCTTTTTCCTTTATCAATTTCTTGGCCCCTCCTTTGTTAGACTCTAAATGGCTCCCAATCCTCGGGCTTACCACTTCTTTTTGGCGTCCTTATAAGCCATTTCCTTTGACCTAATGTAATCCTTACTACTTTTGTTAGTCACGGTTGATTTGCCGCCTTAATCGCTTGCTGTACCTGCATACTAACTTGAGGTGTTTCGTCTACTAGGACAGCCAGAGCCCTCTGCAATCTCTTTCCATTTAAATAATCTGTTCGTCTATTCTTGCCAAGTGGACAAGTTCACACTTTCCCACTTTATATTTCATCTGCCAAATCTTTGCCCACTCACTTAAGGAGTCTGCAAAGGGATACAGATAGGTTATGTCCTCTTTACAACTTGCGCTTCTACCTATCTTTTTGTGTGATCAGCAAACTTAGCAAGCATGTATTCTGTCCCTTCATCCCAGTCATTGATGTAGGTTGGAAATCGTTGAAGCCCCAGCACTGATTCTTATGGTACTCTACTAGTTACAGATTACCAACCTGAAAATAACCCATTTATGCCTAGTCTCTGTTTCCTGTTAGCAAACCAAATCTCTATCCATGCTAATAGGTTGCCCCCTATACCATGGGCTCTTATTTTGTTTTATAACCTTTGAGGTGGCACCTTGTCAAATGCCTTCTGGAAATCCAAGTACACCATATTCACAGGTTTCCCTTTATCCACATTGCTTGTTACTTTTCAAACAACTCTAATAAATTAGTCAAACACGATTTCCCTTTCACAAAACCATGTTGAATCTGCCTGATTGCACTGAGATTTTCGAAAAGACCTGCTGTAATCTCAATAGGTTCCAGCATTTTCCCTGTGTCGGATGTTAACCTAATTGGTCTCTCGTTTCCTGCTTTCTGTCTGTCTGTTCTTCTTGAATAGTGGAGTTACATTTGTTTTCCAATCTGCTGGGACCTTTCCAGATTCTAGGGAATTTTGGAAAATTAAAACCAATGCATCCTTTATCTCAGCAGCCACTTCTTTTCAGACCCTAGGATGAAGTCCATCAGGACTTATCAGCTTTTAGTTCTAATAATTTTCTCAGTACCCTTTCCTTGGTGGTGATAATTAAGTTCCTCCCTCCTTTTCAACTCTTGATTCACAATTATTTCTGGGATGTTATTTATATCCTCTAAAGTGAAGACAGATGCAAAAAATATGTTCAATTCCTATGCCACTTCCTTATTTTCCATTATTAACCTCTCAGACCCTCTCTAGAGGACCAACACTAACTACTTTTCCCTTTTTAAATACCTGTAGAAACTTCTACTATCTGTTTTTATATTTCTAGCTAGCTTTCTCTTGTACTCTAATTTTTCTCTTTCCTTATTAGTCTTTCAGTCATTCTTGGCTGTTTTTTATATTCTGTCCAATTTTCTGACCTGCCACTACTCTTCGCTGAATTGTATGTTTTTTCTTTCAGTTTGATACTATCTTTAACTTCTTGGTTAGCCACAGATGGTGCGTCCTTCCCCTAGAGTCTGTCTTTCTCATTAGAATGTATCTTTGCTGAGTGTTATAAAATATCTCCTTGTATGTCTGCCACTACATCTCTACCGACCTATCCCTTAACCTAATTTCCCAGTTTACTTTAGCCAGCTCTGTCCTCAACCCTTAATAATTACCCTTAGTTAAGCTTAAGGCACTAATCTTAGATCCACTCATACCCTCAAATGGAATGCGAAATTCAATCATTTTGTGATCACTGTTACCTAGGGGCGCCTTTACTGTGAGATCATTAATCCTGTCTGCAGTAGACTACTCTCTGGTTGGCTCTAGAACGTGCTGCTCTAAGAAACTGTCCCGAAAACACTCCATGAGCACATCTTCCAGGCTACCTTTGCCGATCTGATTCGTCCAATCTACCTGTAGATTAAAATCACCCATGATTATTGTACTTTTCTCACAAGCCCCCATTATTTCTTCCTATATACCCTGTCCTACAGTGTGGTTACTGTTAGGGTGCCTATAAACTATTTTCACAAGTGACATCCTACCTTTACTATTTCTTATCTCTACTCAAGTTGATGCTACTCTTGATTTTTAGAACAAAGGTCACCTCTCTCTATTGTACTAATGTCATCCTTAATTAACAGCTATCCCTCCACCTCTTCCTAGTTTCGTGTTCTTCCGAAATGTCGTATCCTTGAATATTCAGGTCCCAGCCTTTGTCATCTTGCAGCCATGTCTCTGTAATCAGATCATACATATTTATTTCTATTTGATTTGCCAATTCATTTGTTTTGTTAGGAATGCTACGAGCTTTCAAATGCAGAGCCTTCAGTTCTGTCTTTTTACTATTTATGCAACCTCTAGCCTTTGCTGCTTGCACACTGTGTTAATTTTGTACATTCCACCCCTTTCTGCCACACTCTGATTATTTCCCTTATTGTTGCCTTGCTCTCTTGCCTTGTTCACTCTAATTTATCATATCTGCTGTCACTTAATCCCTCGCCCCCACTTAGTTTAAAGTCCTCTCTACTGCCTGAGTTTTATGACTTGCCAGAACACTGGTCCCAGCACTGTTCAGGTGAAGACCGTCCCAACGGTACAGCTCCCACTTTCCCCAGTGCCCCATGAATCTAAAACCATTTCTCCCACATCAATCTTTGAGCCATACATTTAACACTCTAATCTTATTTACCCTACACCAATTTGCTCTTGGCTTGGGTATTATTACCTTTGAGGTTTTACTTTTTAATACTCAAACTGCAGAACCGCTTTCCTAGTCCTATCTGTGTTGTTGATAGCCACATGTACAACGACAACTGGATCTTTCCCCTCCCACTGCATGTTCCTCTCCAGCGCAGAGCATATGTCCTGAACCCTGACACCGGGCAGGCAACCATAACTAATATGGTATTTTTTATTTATTTCTTGATTTGTGGGATGTGGGCATCGCTGGCTTGGCCAGCATTTATTGCCCAACCCTAATTACCTTTGAGAAGGAGTTAGTGAGCTGCCATCTTGAACCGCTGTAGTCCTTGGGGTGTAGGTACACCCACAGTGCTGTAAAGGAGGGAGTTCCAGGATTTTGACCCAGTGACAGTGAAGGAACAGTGATATAGTTCCAAGTCAGGATGGTGTGTGGCTTGGAGGAGGACTTGCAGGTGATGGTGTTCCCATGCATCTGCTGCCCTTGTCCTTCCAGGTGGTAGAGGTCGCAGGTTTGGAAGGTGCTTTCGAAGGAGCCTTGATGAGTTGCTGCAGTGCATCTTGTAGATGGTACGCACTGCTGCCACTGTGTGTCGGTGGTGGAGGGCGTGAACGTTTCTGGATGGGGTGCCAATCAAGCGGGCTGTTTTGTTCTGGATGGTGTCGAGCTTCTTGAGTGTTGGAGTTGCATCCATCCAGGCAAGTGGAGAGTATTCCATCGCACTCCTGATTTGTGCCTTGTAGATGGTGGACAGGAATTGGGGAGATAGGAGGTGAGTTATTCGCCGCAGAATTTCCAGCCTCTGACCTCTTGTAGGCACAGCATTTATGTGGCTGGTCCAGTTCCGTTTCTAGTCAATGGTAACCCCCAGGATGTTGATAGTGGGTGGTTCAGTGATGTTAATGCCATTGAATGTCAAGGGGAGATGGATAGATTCTCTGGTTTGAGCTGGTCTTTGCCCACCACTTGTGTGGTGCGAAGCCAGTAGCAATGAACATTGCACACATTTAATATCGTAAGTTTTTTTTAAAATTCAGCATTTGCTAGGTGCCTTGGGTATACTTTGCAGCGATACAAAACAAAAACGAGTTATGACACTTCCCTCTCTGATGAAAGGTCACATTTTGAAATGTTGACTCTGTTTCTGTCTCTGCAGATGCTTTCAGATCTGCTGAGTATTTACAGCACTTAGTTTTTTTTTAATGACACTTGTCCCTCTTGTATTCTTGTTCACTTCCATTGCATTGAAACTCTGGCTAGAAAATGGGAATTTTACTTTCTCTTACTCCTTTGAAGTTCCACTTGGGAGAAGTAGCAAATGTTGCAAGGGTAAACCATGTGACTTGCTGCATTTTCATTTGGGAAATACCTCTCCACAAGATCATGACATTGAAGAGCTTATCTTGTGGAGAATTCTATAAACCACTATGATATTACTCTGGTACAGGAAGCATATATGCCATCTGCCCTTTCCAACAATGTTCAAAGCGTTAACTGCTCTTTATTATAAACTGCTACTGGCAGGAAATAATGTGCTAGCCAGTCAAAGTGGGTTTGCAGAGATATTTTACGCAGTGTTGATTTGTATTTTTACTATTCCTTTAAAGCAGAATAAACCACTTAGAATGAGTTTTCAGTGAATTTCCAATTTTCTTGAAGCAATGATTTAATCCACAGAAGCTGTATGTTTTTTACTAAAAGCCCGCATGGTAGAACTTAAGAGGAAAGGGAGCACCAAAGATGTTAATGGATTGAAGAAGCACAAATGCAAAGAAAGATAAAAATAAGATTAATTGGTGAGAGAGAGATTCGAAATGATCACAGACAACCATTTTGGATACTCACCAGGATCTTCCTCAAAAGGGCAGAGCTTCAGTTTAATGCATGCAAGCTCCTTGGAGCTCCAAATGAAGGCAAAGCCAGATTGTAAGGACCTTCCTTGTCCTACATTCGGCTAAATAAGCCAAATTAACTGAGCAAAGATTTCTTGATAAGGATTCAGCTGGAAGCCCATCATTCAAGGTCTGCCACATTTAATCCCTGCACAATTATGAGTGTTTCTATTTATTGTATGACAACTGAGGAATCTTGGAGAAGAGGATTCTTTCCTCTTTCATTACGCACTTGTTTTGAGTTTCAGGAGGACAGTCCAAGTGGAATGCTTCAATGGCAGAATGGTCTAAACAGGCTGTTGCCCTATAACACAAACTAGCTGAGTGGAAGGTTTCTAACAGTTGAACAGTGAGTGCACAAACCTTTGCAATACTAATTTCAGGGCAAAATTCATGATAGAGGAGATCATTTAAGTAATAAGTATTGCACTGTTGGTGCTTTCCTCCCACCCCAGCCAACCACTACTCAATCTGCAGAGTAGTTGATATTTGAGCATATTCCTGACAAAAGCAAGTAAAGTGGTGCAGCTCAACTCCTTCAAAAGGTTCTAAGTGCGGGTATGGCCCGAGATCAAAAATGCTACAGAATATCATTCTCTGCAATTGGGATAGGGAGGAGAAATGGGTTATCTTTAATGGGCAGCAAATAAGTTTGAATGATAATTTGTTTGAATACCTCATGAAATAAAGGTGTATTTAAGCAGACATTTCTTTTAGCGGATTAAATAGATGCTAGGGAGTCCATAACTGATCATCTCAGCCTGTGGAATAATTGACTGCGTGTCCATTTCTTCCTGTTTTTTAAATGTTATAACTATTTCAGCGACATGTTTGAGGTATAATCCAGACGTTCCTGGTGACCGTGTCTCTTTTGCTGCTGAGCTCATAAACCTATTAGCTGGTGCGCCAAGTATAAGATGTGCAAACCACACAGCAAAACAGCTGTGCTTATGTGCCTTATTATTTCCATGCAGTGACTGCAGACAATCTGTGAGTGATCTGTGGAATGTTAAACAGTTAAAAGCAACTTGTTCTGCAGTCAGTGGATAGTTATTTACAGAAGCCCAAAAACTTGTGCAGCTTTAATTGTCCAGGGACCATTAGTGTTAATGAATATGTTTTAAAACATATGAAATAGCTGGGGGGAGGTTGGGAAGGCCGTGTTTGAAATGAACAAATTGGAACTGCTTTTAAAAGCTTGCGTTGCTTAAGGAGGTTGGCTGTGTATCGCTGACGTCAAAATTGGTTCTGTCTGTGTTTCCTTTTGGAATTCTCCGGGGCCACAGGCTGTACCTTTGCTAATCTGATTGTGGAACGGAATTGTGACATGCTTTTGATCTGATTTGTATTCTTTTCTCTTATTCCCCCTCCCCCCCCCCCCCCCCCCCCACCCCCCCCATCTCCCCCCATTGCTCGACTTGCTTGACCGCCCTGTTATGAAACTCGCTCGTTGCTGTTGCTGGAAATGTGCATACTTTTTTGTTCAAGTCTTCCTTAATCTCATGCTTTAAACATAAGGCCTTGCATTAACAGACTATATTTTGAAACTGCAAATACAGTTTACAACAGTTAAATGGGATAAATGGAGGATAGTGAGAAATTCCAGTTTTATTGATTTAGCTGCAAGTATATGAGATTATAGGGTGATTGTTCAGAATGGTGGGAACTTTGTCAGTTAGTGTACTCAGCTTCCCAAATTGCTTGGAACAAGTCAAAGACGATGGGGAATTTTAAGTTAAAACCCAAGCTATATCACTCATGGCAACATGCTTCTTTACATCCTATGTAATTTTCAACAGCAGAGGTATAAATTATTTTATTTAGAGATACAGCACTGAAACAGGCCCTTCGGCCCACCGAGTCTGTGCCGACCAACAACCACCCATTTATACTAACCCTACAGTAATCCCATATTCCCTATCACTAGGGGCAATTTACAACAGCCAATTTACCTATCACCTGCAAGTCTTTTGGATGTGGGAGGAAACCGGAGCACCCGGGGAAAACCCACGCAGACACAGGGAGAACTTGCAAACTCCGCTCAGGCAGTACCCAGAATCGAACCCGGGTCCCTGGAGCTGTGAGGCTGCGGTGCTAACCACTGCGCCACTGTGCCGCCAAATGTACAACCAAATGTAATTAATCTGAAATGTTGCATTACTTTTTGGCTTCTGGAAAAGCTATCATGAGGCAGCTCCTTGTAATATTTTCCAGGAGTTGAAACAGAATTTAAGACAGCAGTAGGTGCTCTTGAGGAAGAGAACAGCTTCCTAATTTTTGAACTTTATTGAGGTAGTAATGCTTCCTGCCTTTTTTGTATGACATGAGCATTGGTTCTGAACAACGTAGGTTGACTATTAAGTATACCCAAAAGGTTTAGTGAATATTGCCCCAAAAGTCAATACTTACGGTTTCAACAGATTTAGTATTAAATAACTACTCCACATTTAATTATTGAAGCATTTCCCATTCTCATAGTCATAGCAACTTAGAGTACAGGAGCACACAATTCGGCCTGTCGTGCCTGTGCTGGCTCTTCGAAAGTGCAGTCAAACTTTGTCCTGCACCCCAATTTTTTTTTGTCCATAATCCTCTAAGTTCCTCATATCACAGAATCACAGAATAATACAGTGCAGAAGAAGCCCTTCGGCCCATCGAGTCTGTACCAATGCATTAAAGACACCTGACCTGTCTACCTAATCCCATTTGCCCGCACTTGGCCCGTAGTCTTGAATGTTATGACGTGCCAAGTGCTCACCCAGGTACTTTTTAAAGGATGTGAGGCAACCCACCTCTACCACCCTCCTAGGCAGTGAATTCCAGACTGTCACCACCCTCTGGGTAAAAAGGTTCTTCCTCAATTCCCCCTTAAACCTCCTGCCCCTCACCTTAAACTTGTGTCCCCTCGTAACTGACACTTCAACTAAGGGGAACAGCTGCTCCCTATCCACCCTGTCCATGCCCCTCATAATCTTGTACATCTCGATCAGGTCACCCCTCAGTCTTCTCTGCTCCAGTGAAAACAACCCAAGCCTGTCCAACCTCTCTTCAAAGCTTAAATGTTCCATCCCAGGCA
The DNA here is from genome assembly GCF_036365525.1 of Heterodontus francisci. Lineage (NCBI taxonomy): Eukaryota > Metazoa > Chordata > Chondrichthyes > Heterodontiformes > Heterodontidae > Heterodontus > Heterodontus francisci. The sequence goes on from NC_090393.1 coordinate 10,213,340, forward strand.
ACATCCTGGTGAATCGCCTCTGCACCCCCTCCAATGCAATCACATCCTTCTTATAATGTGGTGACCAGAATTGCACACAGTACTCCAGCTGTGGCCTTACCAAAGTTCTATACAACTCCAACATGACCTCCCTGCTTTTGTAATCTATGCCTCGATTGATAAAGGCAAGTGTCCCATATGCCTTTTTTAGCACCCTATTAACCTGCCCTTCTGCCTTCAGAGATCTATGGACAAACACGCCAAGGTCCCTTTGTTCCTCGGAACTTCCCAGTGTCAGGCCATTCATTGAATACTTCCGTGTCACATTACTCTTTCCAAAGTGTATCACCTCACACTTTTCAGGGTTAAATTCCAACTGCCACTTTTCTGTTCATTTGCCCATCCCGTCTATATCTTCCTGTAACCCAAGACACTCAATTTCACTGTTAACCACTCGGCCAATGTTTGTGTCATCCGCGAACTTACTGATCCTACCCCCCACATAGTCATCTATGTCATTTATATAAATGACAAACAATAGGGGACCCAGCACAGATCCCTGTGGTACGCCACTGGACACTGGCTTCCAGTCACTAAAACAGCCGTCTGTCATCATTCTATGTCTCCTACAGCTAAGCCAATTTTAAATCCACCTTATCAAGTTACCCTGTATCCCATGTGCATTTGCTTTCTTGATAACTCTCCCATGTGGGACCTTGTCAAAGGCTTTGCTGAAATCCATGTAAACTACATCAACTGCACTACCCTCATCTACACACCTGGTCACATGCTCAAAAAATTCAATCAAATTTGTTAGGCATGACCTCTCTCTGACAAAGCCATGCTGACTATTGCTAATCAAATTTTGCCTCTCCAAGTGGAGATAGATTCTCTCCTTCAGAATTTTCTCCAATAGTTTCCCTAGCACTGACGTGAGACTCACTGGTCTGTAGTTTCCTTCATAGAGTACTTGACTAACTTGCTTTTCAAATTATTCATGGAAGCCTCTTTTATCATGGTTTCAGGTAGAGCATTTCAGAAATCTGAGGGAAAAGAATTCTCATGCTTTCAAAATCTTCTGTCAGTGATTTTGAATGTTTGACCTCTCATTGACCACCTTGCCAGAGGGAATAATTTTCATCTATCCTATCAAAGCCTCCTCGTCTTGAAAACCTCATAACCTTCTCTGTTCCAAGGAGAACAGTCCTAACTTTTCCAATCTCACCTCATAGTCCTTCATCCCAGTTGAAAGTATCTCTGAACTTGGAGGAGGTTTATTGTTGAAACAAAATTCAGGAAATTGAAGTGCTCCTCCTTCCTTTAGGAAAGTTTCAGCTCTTATCAAATTCAGGGAAACAGTTGGACTAACTTGAAAAGTCTACTTAAAGTTGCGGGAGCTGTTGGGGAGTGTAGAGGCATGAGCCATGGAAACTTAGAGGCCATCTTTAAACTTAGAGAACTTAACAGGAACATGAATGTTAAATCTCAAATTGATGATACCCGTAGATCTTGATCTCATTGCAGGCTTATCCATTTAGTTGTTAGCCATGACTCAGTTCGTAGCACGCACCTGAGTCAGGTTATTGGTTCAGGCCCCAATCCAGAGGCTTGAGCACAAAATCTAGGCTGACGCACCAGTGCAGTACCAAGGGAATGCTGCACTGTTAGAGGTGCCATCTTTCAGATGAAATATTAAGCTGAGGCCCTGTCTACCTCCTCAGGTGGATGTCCAAGATCGCATGGCACAATTGAAAGAAAAGCGTCGGAATTCTCCCAGGTGTCCTGGCCAATCTTTATCCCTCAACCAACATTACATCATGTTGTTTGTGGGACGCTCCTTTTCGCCAATTGCCTGCCGTATTACCTACATTACAACACTGGCTATACTTCAAAGGTACCCTATCAGCTGAGAAGTGTTTTAGGACATCCTGAAAGTTGTGGAAGGTGCTATATAAATGCAAAATGTTTTTTTTTCTTCATTATTTTAACTGTGCTAAAAACCATCCTTTTAAAACATCAAGGCTTTCAAAAATGAACTCAAGGTAAACTCAAATAGCCCTGATTTGCAAAAGTTTCAATGGTTGTATTCCTAGCCAAGTTTAGAGAACCAGCTGTAATGTTTTATACACAACTGTTCCTGTTTGTATAACTGCCCCTCAGGTATTTGCTGTTTGCAGATCTGTCCCTTGCTTCAGAGATTCAGCAATGGTCACTGGGTCAACTTATGACTTAACTAGCACCCTGTAATTATTCTGCCTTTTGGGGTGCTCAGCAACCAGAGAGTTTAAATTTGAGTCTTCCATTTGTGTTAGATATCTTCATGTTCTCTGTTATGTTGCCTAATATTCCAAAAGGAAATATGTAACGTTATCAAGGATGAAGTAACTTATTCAAAAAAAAATGGGGCCGAGGATTTATTTTGTGTGTAGCACTCTGGTGTACTATTCTTATTGCTCTATCGTGAGTCTTGTGTATTTTGGCATTCACAAAATCATTAAAACTTAATGTCAAAATTCTTTTACGCTTCCCCAAACAATGCTCTTAAAGATATTGGTCGAGATTCAATTGTCTCGTGAGAAGCAAACATTGCAGCATCATGTTTTTCAGACCCCTCAGCACGGCCAGACTTTCAGAAAATAATTATTAGGACTCTGTCAGCAAGTTTGAAAAATGGCTTGTAACAGTGAAGATGTGACCAATGCCTGCTTAAGTAAAGCAAGAATTTTTTGCTGTTTAGCAGGAGAGCTGATGATTTATCTGCATGCTTTTGCTGATAGCTGTATAAAAGATGTTTCATATATTGTACTATGTAGGATTTGAAACAAAATGGTTGCTTTGTAACTAACTGAACAGTAGGCACTTTGTTTCATCTATTCGTGAGGCATACAAACTTTCCAATAAATACATTATTGTCGGGAAAAGGTCACCTGTTAGATTACATGCATCATTCTTTGAATTTGCAAATGTTTACAAAATTAATTTTTTGGTATTCTTGATAGTTAGGAATGAAAAAATATTTGATAGTGACAATGTATTTATGGAGATTTATGATGCAACTCCCTTCTCTCTCCCACCCACCCTCAACAAACCTCGCTCATTTCTTTATAAATACTAACAATGGTTTATCTTTAAAATAACATGGTGATATTCTTAATGCCCTATATTTACGTGTAGTATATTACAATAGTGACTGCACTTCAAAAGTACTTATTTGGCTGGAGGTCGTAAAAGGTGCCATATAAATGCAATTTACCGTTTAGGCACGCTACAGCCTGCCGCACTAAACATTGAGGTCAATAATTTCAGAGCATGATGGGCCCACCATTTTACTTTTATTTTTAGTTATTTTTTTCTTTTTTGTGTTTATTTTATTTTAGTTTATTTAGTTTGTTTCTACTGTGCCTATCCACTTTTTTCATGTTTGTGCTTGTGGCTGTTCAGTTTTCAGTCCATTAACACCCTATCTGTACTAATACTTTGTCTTTCAGCACACCATTAACATATTGTTTGCCTTTGCTCCATGACCTTCTGTTCAGCTGTTCTGTGACCTTGTCCTATCAATAGCTTCTCTTTTGTTATCTCTTGCCCCACCCATCTTTACTTGCTTAAAATCTTTTACATTTCTTATATCTGTCAGTTCTGAAGAAGGGTCACTGATGCTGCCAGACCTGCTGAGTTTTTCCAGCACTTTGTTTTTATTTCAGATTTCCAGCATCTGCAGTGTTTTGCTTTTATTTTACATAAATGCAAGTCTTTTTAGCACTATCCAAACCAGATCTCGTTCTCTTCCCCCTTTCTTTCTCTCCTCTCCATCCCCCCCCCCCCCCCCCCCCCACCCCCCAGTCCCCCTAGAGGATTCCCTTTTGATTGTGACCATGCTTTTAAGGTTGTTTTTAGTAAAATCTTGTGCCAGCACCCTAGATTTCACTAATGATTGCTTTCTTTGTGCTTAAACTGAGCTGCTTGTGACTCATTCTATACAAAACATAGCAACTGTTTACGACTCAATGTGGGAGCGTCTGTAGCAGGCATTCCAACAGGAAGTGCAATTGTGTAGGAATTAAATGCTATTGTTTGAAGTGTAGTGTCTTTTTATACAAAAACAAGCTTAACATGAATGTGGAAGTGAGATTAGTTGTTTATACCATGAAATCTAGGGCTGGCAAGGATTCTGATTGGATTGCTAAATTCAATAAATAACAGTTTCTGTCAATTTGCAGGCTTGGGGATTAGGTGAGTTAGCATACTGTCCTTTCACTTTTGGGTTTGAATGCTGCACTCTTGAGTCTGAGGCACATTTTCTACACTGAATACAAGAATCTTGAATGAAGTGAGTCTGGGTAGTCGCCACTCCGTTCCCAGTCGATATGCATCAATCACATAAAACAATAGAGCATCTCAGAAGAGCTATAGTATTCTTTAAGTGCTAATGAAAGAAAAAAAATTGTGCTTGTACCATTTCACATCAGGATGTTCCAAAGTAATTAATTCATCCAACTAATTAATTACTTTTGAAGAATAGTCACTGATATGTCGACAAATGTGGTAACCAATTTGCGCACAACAGTCTCTGTTTGTTAGTCATCTTTTCGGAACAGTAGAAGAAATATGATAACTTGAAGCAAATGTGCAGAGTAGCTGCTCGCAAGAAGTACTGTGAACCACGTAATTAGCTTTTTTTAAAACAAATTAATTGGTGTGCTTTTGGGCTTGCTCTCTCAATCAGAGCACCATACTTAAAAAGATGTTATGCTGTGTACCAGACAATGTATTGTCTAGGCCACTGAACAAGTCAAATTTGTTTAATTCCAGGACTTGTTCTACGCTTTTTACTGGTGTTTTGGCGAACACATTCCATACAATATATTAAATTTTCTGTCAGATTTGTAAATTAATGGCCTTTATTCATTGTGGTGCTGCTTGCACTAAGTCAGTGAATGATTTATATGATTAGGAACATTATAAATAGGATGTACATGTGTGTGGCCCTTTAAGTTTAGAAGGTGTAATTGCTCTGCATTCTTGAAATGGGTGCTGTGCAGTTGGAACACGGGCTACAGTTCAGAACTTTGTCTTTATTTAGCCATTTAAGTTGGGAGACGAAGCAATTGATAAGTTCTTGGAGTAGTGGTGCTGAAGTACCTTGTCTTGGACACACTTTTTTTGTGTAACTACAAAAAAAGACAGGCAAGTGCCGAATGTGCAAGTTTTAGATTTTATAAGATCATTTGAACTGTTGAAACTTTCTCTGCTTTTGTTATAACTTGTCTGCGGCTTGTTAAAACTGTAGAGTGTGTATACACGTTGGGGTTGAAGGGATCAGGGTCGGGAGTGCCTAAAAAGAAAGACAGACTTGCATTTATGTAGCACTTTTCATGACCACTGGACGTCTCAGCACTTTACAGCCAATGAAGTACTTTTTTTGAAGTTTATTCAGTACTGTAATGTAGGAAATAGACAGGATGAAGAATACATTCAAATGTAGAGTAAAGCTGATCAGTAAATTTGCCTGGATTAGAATAAGTTTTTCTGAGCTGTTAAGCATTACAGAAAATGCTAAACTGAATCCCTCACTTAAGAACAAACGAATATGCGAATTAAGAGCAGGAGTAGGCCATTCGGCCCCTCAAGCCTGCTTCGCCATTCAATAAGTTCATGGCTGAACTTATTTCTCCACATTACCACCTATCCCCAATAACCTTCCACCCCCTTGCTTATCAAGAATCTATCTACCTCTGCCATAAAACATATTCAGAGACTCTTTCTACTGCCTTTTGAGGAAGAGAGTTCCAAAGACTCACGACCCTCAGAACAAATTTCTCCTCATCTCTGTCTTAAATGGGCGACCCATTATTTTTGAACAGTGACCCCCGGTTCTAGATTCTCACACAAGGGGAAACGTCCTTTCCACATCCACCCCGTCAAGACCCCTCAAGTCACCTCTTACTCTTCTAAATTCCAGCGGATACAAGCCTAGTCTGTCCAATCTTTCCTCATAAGATAGCCTGCCCATTCCAGGTGCCAATATAGTAAACCTTCTTTGAACTGCTTCCAACGCGTTTACATCCTTCCTTAAATAAGGAGAGACCAATACTGTACATAGTACTCCAGATGTGGTCTCACCAATGCCCTGTATAGCTGAAGCATAACCTCCCTACTTTTGTATTCAATTCCCCTCGCGATAAACTGTAACATTCTATTAGCTTTCCTAATTACGTGCTGTACCTGCATAATAACTTTTTTGCGATTCATGTACTGGGACACCCAGATTCCTCTGGATCTCAGAGCTCCGCAATTTCTCACCATTTAGATAATATGCTTTTTTATTCTTTCTGCCAAAATGGACAACTTCACATTTTCCCACATTATACTCCATCTGCCAGATTTTTGCCCACTCACTTAACCTATCTATATCCTTATAGCCTCCTTATGTCCTCTTCACAACCTACTTTCCTACCTATCTTTGTGTCATTAACAAATTTAGCAACCATACCTTTGGTTCCTTTGTCTAAGTCATTTATATAAATGTAAAAAGTTGAGGCTGCAGCACATCAGTCGTTACATCTTGCTAACCAGAAAATTACCCATTTATGTCTACTCTCTGTTTCCTGTTAGCTAGCCAATCTTCTATCCGTACACATAAGTTTTCCCTACAGCATGAACTTTTATTTTTGCCAGTAACCTTTGAGGTGGCACCTTATCAAATGCCTTCTGGAAATCTAAGTACAATACATCCACCGGTTCCCCTTTATCCACAGCACATGTAACTCCCTCAAAGAACTCCAATAAATTGGTTAAACATGATTTCCCTTTAACAAAACCATGTTGACTCTGCCTGATTACCGTCAGTTTTTCTAAGTGCCCTGCTATAACGTCTTTAATAATATCTTCCAACACTTTCCCGAAGACAGATGTTAATCTAACTGGCCTGTAGTTTAGAGATACAGCACTGAAACAGGCCCTTCAGCCCACCGACTCTGTGCCGACCATCAACCACCCATTTATGCTAATCCTACACTAATTCCATATTCCTACCTGTCCCTATATTCCCCTACCACATACCTATACTAGGGGCAATTTATAATGGCCAATTAACCTATCAACCTGCAAGTCTTTGGCATGTGGGAGGAAACCGGAGCACCCGGAGGAAACCCACGCAGACACAGGGAGCACTTGCAAACTCCACACAGGCAGTACCCTGAATTGAACCCAGGTTGCTGGAGCTGTGAGGCTGCGGTGCTAACCTCTGCGCCACTGTGCCGCCCAAAGTTTCCTGCTTTCTGTCTCCCTCCTTTTTTTTGAATAAAGGAGTTATATTTGCTATTTTCTAGTTGTTTTCTAGCAGAACCTTCCCTGGATCTAGGGAATTTTGGAAAATTAAAACTGGCGCATCAGCTATCTCACTAGACAGTTCTTTTAACACCCTAGGATGAAGTCCATCAGGACCCATGGACTTGTCAGCCCGTAGCTCCAGCAATTTGTTCAGTACCACTTCTCTGGTGATTGTAATTTTCTTGAGTTCCTCCCTCCCTTCCATTTCCTAACTTACAGCTAATTCTGGGATGTTACTTGTATCCTCTATAGTGAAGACCGATGCAAAATACCGTTCAATTCATCTGCCATCTCCTTATTATCCATTATTAATTCTCTAGACTCACTTTCTATCGGACCAGTGTTCACTTTGTTAACTCTTTTTAAAATATCTACAGATATACTTGTTGTAGGATGCTGTGTGGTGGTCACAAGACTGCAATAAGCAAAAGATGAAATAGATGTATCTACCTAGCAACAGTCGAGGAGTAACTGCAGCACTGCTAAATTTAGAATGTGACTGCAGATGTTGCAATCTATTACCCCACTAGGCCAGTAGCTTTTTTTAAAACAGCATAATAAGGTGGTGCCAGAGATGACTCACTGGGAAATGAGTCTCACTGCTTCACTGGTGGCTTGGTAAGATTTGGAGATTTCCCTATGTTAATAGATAAATTGGCGGTTTGGCGTAAGATCTGTTGGGCAGTGATGGTTAACTGTGATCATCCACAGGTGGAGAGGACATTCCAGATTATTACACTGGCTGAGGCAAAGATGGGCAAGTGAAAGTGATGTTCTTTGGGGATTTTTTGGATTGGTGCTGAATATTTGAGCAGCTGGAGCAGCTTTAGTGAGTTGAGCATTGAGATGGAGGGGTTTCAGCTTCGGTGCTTACCGTTTGCGTATTGAACTGATAACCCAGATATGTCTCACTTGAGCGGGTGAGTGGCATTTAGTGAGTCATCATGGTAGCTTGAAGTTATGGTATTTGACTTCCAAAAAGATGGTCGTCAGATGATCAAATAAAGCCAATACGTTCACTTAAATACAGAAAACATGTTTGCTTGATTTTTGGAGACAGAAATGCAGAAGTGAAAGAGCAGGGAGGCTGAAGCAGACAGGTCATAACCATTGTGTCTTATTCATCCTGGAGCTGAGCTTCTGACCCCATGATCTTCACTATTATGCTCTACCTATTCTATAGCATTGCCTGCTTCTGCTGCTGCTACCCTCATCAGTGGGAGAGAAGTGAGGTCGTCCGAAAAGCAACAGTGAAATTTATAATGTACATTTTGAATTCTATTTCGTGAACTTCTTGTATAACCAAGAAAAACTGATAGTCAACACAAGAGTAAAGCATGAAAATAATAATCAACCTATGTTAGGCAATTAGCCACAGCTTACAACATGTCATGTTTAATTTCCAGGAGCAAAGCCCCAGTCATCAGACCTTAAAAGGAACAATGCAGGAGCCACAAGAGGTATTGGAAGAAACTGTTACCGTTGAAGAGGACCCAGGCACTCCTACCTCCCACGTATCTGTGGTGACATCGGATGATGGAACTATAAGACGGACTGAAACTAAGGTAACAGATCATTGTTTTTAACTTGAGACACCATTTTTGGGTAGGGATGGCACTCTAACTTAACCACCCACCTGTCCATGCATCCTTCCTTCTCGCATACTTTATCTGATTCATTTTTATCCTACCAATCCATTAGCATACTGCGCTGCCCTGAAGCAAGTTACTTGTGTTTCCTCCTACTTTGGTTGTTCCAAGGAGAATGTATATTAAGGGAACAAATTATGTTAACACTAATATTTAGTTGGTAAGATGTGAGATCTACTTTTATTCTATCTGATTGTTGTCTCATTTGTTGTAGACACAATGCAGTACTGTGTCCCATATGCAATTGAGCAAATTTTAAATAAATTCTCCCTGTAGTAAGCTGCGTCTTATAGGCAACCTTTTATATATATATATATATATATATATATATATCAATCATTTATTTAGAGATACAGCACTGAAACAGGCCCTTCAGCCCACCGAGTCTGTGCCAACCAACAACCACCCATTTATACTGACCCTACAGTAATCCCATATTCCCTACCACCTACCTACACTAGGGGCAATTTACAATGGCCAATTTACCTACCAACCTGCAAGTCTTTGGCTGTGGGAGGAAACCGGAGCACCCGGCGAAAACCCACGCGGTCACAGGGAGAACTTGCAAACTCCGTACAGGCAGTACCCAGAATTGAAACCGGGTCCCTGGAGCTGTGAGGCTGTGGTGCTAACCACTGCGCCACTGTGCCGCCCATTATGTATAATGTATAATTTATAATGTATTTATATACATACATAAACACATGCAAAGTGTAAGTGACTGTACAATGCATCACCCGTTGCTAGCGGAAGCATTCAGCCCTAGTACCCTTCACAAGTCCAAACTGAAGTGACTTCTTGACAGAGTAGCAGGGTTTTTTGGAATTTATGATTGAGAGCCAGGGGCTTATAATATGAAGAATAACTTTGTAAATGCACATCTTAAGCGACAGAATTAATTTTAGATTAACTTTTGCTAGAAGTGGCTCGTCTGATGCACCCAGAATGTGGGGAGTTTATGGTCGTTGTTGGCATGCAGATGTGCTGAACTGCCGTTTTTGCCGTACATTCATTTGTCATTGCCAAAATCTGAGCTACAGTATTGGATTTTGGCCAGTCTAATTGGCTGTTCCAGAATCTAGTACTGCTGTTGTGACCCCTCTGTCAACTTGCAACTTTCTGCCCGTAACACTGCCTTTAATTAATGAGAAACCAAGGAATGTGTGTCTAAATATAGTTATTTGATTCTTGCTTTGAGTAATACACTTATTGGCCTCATTCAAGCATACTCTATTATCATATAACTTTTTTTCTTAAAGAAAGGTTAGCGGTAGGTTTCCATAGGAGCGGCCCATTGTCATGGTAACATGCTCATTTTGTGAGGCATTGTGCCTCAGCTGTTGTCAAAGTCTCCAACCAGCACTAGTAGTTGCAGTATCTATTGGCAGTCAGTAGCACTCTTGTTTATGCTGCCTAGCTGCAGGTCCTGTTCTTGGTCCAGAAGAAAGCTCTGAACTTGCATGGTAACATGTTGAGTGCTTTGAGAGTGTTGGTGGGAATACCTATACAAACAAACACATACAAGCTCTACTTCATTTTAATAGTGACCAAGAGGTCTTACTGTAATTGCATTCCGTGTCATATCCAGCTGAAGAATTATGTGACTCTCTCCCTGCACAGGTCTTGTTCCAAGTTGGTGTCCAACCAGAATCTGACTCCATTATACTGTCACTGCTGAAAGAAGACTGAACAAGAGCGCAGTGCTGCATAAATTCGAATATAACCGCACCCTAAATAACATAGTCACATACACCATTATGCAGCTTTTATAGACTAGTGCCATGTTCATGTTTTAATGGACCTTTACATCCTTTTCATGTTTCGTGACGCAATTTGTTACTGTCCAATGTTAGGAGCTGTGGAATGTTCCTTTTTGGATAAAGCTTCGTTATCTGATGTTTTGCAATCTGTTGGATGATGGTCTGGAAATGTTGCATCGCAAACCCAGTCTGTTTCTTTATTCACGTACTGCTTAGTTGATAAAGAATCCTTGTAATATTATAATATAATATTGTGACCAGACTGCTCATTATTCTGGTTTGCATCGGAAATTAATATTCGTGGATAATGGTTTGATTCTGCACAGCACAAGTTAACACTGGTGCATTCTGGCAAGCATGCCTTGATTTAGGATGTGTACTAATTTGATCTGCAGTCTGAAAGAGGTTATATTTTGCACTGTACATTTTATGCACTAATTTATGTATAGTTTTGTATAGGTGCTCCATGAACTTAAAATGCTGTTTATGAGCCAACTCTTTGGGGTGATTTTGTGATGCATTTATTCATTAACTTTTTTTCATTTTCAAAGCATAGGAATGTTTAGAACATGAGTCAGAATGCAGTTGTGAATCTAGAAAAAGGACCCTCTCTCAGTGAAAGATAAGAACAGCTGGCCTTTGCACTGCATTTTATTCATTTCATTGTGTTGCTTTTATAAGCGCATGCCAAGTCAGAGCTTCATAACTTTGAAATCCCATATCTACTCCTTGGTAATGCAAGCTGAAAAATAAAATTGCACAGCGCACCTATCGCCCAGTGACTGTTGTGGAGACCCTGGTTGATATGTGCCCAGTTATTGTCTAGGTTGACCCAGCAATTCACATGCTTTTTTAAGTAATAAAGCAATCTTAGTATTTTTTGGTTGTGTTGAATCCTGTTTAAAAAATTGGCATCTTGATGTTTGCCATGATTGTTCATCCTCTGAACTAAAGTACATTCAGAACCTTAAATGTTAGATCAACAAATGCAATATTGTTGGATTGAAAATTTTAGAGCAGTAAGGCTTTTATTTGTCAGAAATATTCTGATGCTCCTAAACGGAAGGCTTGATTTTCCAAACCATTTAGTTTTGGCCTGTATGGATCAACAAAATTATTTTTACTACATGTTGAAAGGAATTATTTATATTTACTAATTTACATCGCTTGAGTCAGGTTGGTCTTGCTCCTAAATTGAACACTTTTAACTTTTAGTATTTGAGCAGATATTTAGTTTACCTTCTGCATGTCAGCAGTCGTGAACATGATGGACTTCTTTCCCAGCTGTAGTGGACAGCATGACAGAGTTGTAGTTTTGTCCATGCCTATACTGTATTTGAAATTGGAATGATTTATGACCAGCAATTGGAAGTTTATGATTGTCTTCCACAGTGTTTGGTAATCACAACAACTGGGAATTCAGTTCTGCGTGGTTTTTCCCCCTAATCTAGTGAACTCCCACTGTTTATTTAATTGGAGATAATGGAGATGAAATTTTTAAAAATTAGTTAAACTTCCATTTACCTATATTTAGAATAAATGGTACTGTTGCAACACCCCCAGTAGCTCAGCCAGTTGAGGCAGTGAGTGGTTGAGCTGTACAAACCAAGAGCCTGCCAGGTTTAATATTTAGTTTGTGCTGAGTTTTCCTCTCTCCAGTTAGTTTCAGCGCTCCTGGCTGGAGAAGAAAAAATTACATGGGGTTTCCACACTTGATCCCTATCCATTGAATCTTTCTGGCCGTGAACTTCCATAAAGTGAAGACCGCTTAATGGTCAATTGTAAAAACCCAGTGCAACTGAGCAGCCTGGTAACACCGCACCATCGGGGCTTGTACGTGAAGCAAGGTGCTCTTCACTCTGCCGTTGCAACGCAACCGGGTGGTGACAATTCACCTCTATAACCCTCATGTTCCTGTCGTGGATGTGCTCACCTTCCTCACCAGGTATGTCGAGGTGGCCAGCAGCAGCACTGATGTCAAGGACCCATTTGGGATTTGGACCAGCAAGTGGCAGGTCAAGGTGACGTTGAATGTTGATGCCGACAGAGCCATCATCCATCCTCCCTCCAGCTTTGCTATCGGGGGAAGTCGAGGCTTCTTAGTGTATGTGGGGCAGCCCGGAGTTTATTGCACCTGTGGCAAATCTGGTCACATGGCAGCCAACTGCAGCACAGTCGTCTGCAAGAAGGAAGGCCATCAGACCAAAGACTGTAAACAGAGTAAGTGCTGCAACCTGTGCGGTGCAGTAGGCCACCTGTACAAAACCTGCCCCAAATGCTCCCTCAGTTCTGCTCAGGTGGTAAGATCCAAGGAAGGCCGGTGAATGTGTCTGGCGCTGGGAAGGAGACAAGCAACCCTCTCAGCAGCGACAAAAGTCTACCTGACGAGGAGAAGACGGGAGGCAACTGCAACCAGGGACCCGACACCTACCCCATGCCCGGAAACCCTTCCTCTCCAGACAGAAGCAATGGAGGAGGAGGCAGCAGATGGACTAACTGGTCAGTGGCAAGTGGTACAAAGGAAAACCACAAAGAAAAAAACCTCCAAAAAAGGAACAGGTCACCACCCAAACCAGTGGCAAGAGGAGGCTACCGTCTGGGACAGACTACGGCAGCTCCTCCTCATTGGACAAGGAAGGGCCGCAACGACGGCACCTACAAAAGAAGCAGCAGAACTTCAAGGAGCTGGAAGATGAAGCCCCCACGTCTCCGGGGCACTGGAAGCTGTGATGGGCTCAGCGCACCCCAGCTCCGGGACATCGAGAGCAAATAAGCGTCTGGTGCACTCCAGCTCCGGGAAGCCTTGCTGCCTACAAGACGCCCCGATGTCACCCCAGTGGAACAAGCCCCCCATGAGAAACCAGGAGGGGTGTCTGAGCCTGACTAATGTGAAGGCTTGCGTACACTTTGGGTATTCAAGAACATAACCAAAGACTGGGACTAGCAAGAACAACTGGTGTGGGAAGCAACACCTGACTTTAAAATGGGTATGAAGATTGCTTCGATTAACGTGCGTAGCATTAAATCCACTAAGCGATGTGTTTCAACCTTGGGCTACTTCGCCAAGGACAAAGCCGACCTGCTGTTTCTGCAGGAGTGTGGTATACCAGACCTCAGCACCTACAGGCAATGGTTTGCAATGGTGATCCCATGGGCTCTTGAACTGGTTAGGGGATAATGATTCCCATTCCTCCGGCCTGGGTATTTTGCTGCGGGGAGGCAACCTCATCTGTGAAGTTAAGGAAGTGGTAGGCAGCCGCATCCTCATAGCAGATGTAATGTACAACAGTGCTTCACTCCGGTTGATCAACGTGTATGCCACAGCTCAATGCAGCGAGTGACTAATGGTCTTCCAGCAGCTCCCACTGGTGCTGGCAACATCCAGACTGGTCATTCTAGGCGGTGACTTCAACTACATCATTAATGTAGCTGGACGATCCAGCAGGGTTGACAGCAGACTGGACGTTACTTCCCGATTCCTAATGGAAACCGTAAAAGATGCCAAGCTGCACCATGTCTTCAGCAACCCTGCAGACGGAGCGCAGTGTAGATACACCTGGTGAAGACTGGACGGATCTGCCCGTTCCAGGATTGACTTCCTGTTTGTGTCCCGTGCTTTCACGGTCAGATCCACCGGAGTCAAGCCGGTGTTCTTCACTGACCACTGCCTCTTACTGGCCGACTGTCACTTACAGGATGATCAGCGGGTTGGTAGGGGGACATGGAAGCTCAATGCTACACTGCTGACCCCAGAGAACGTTGAGGAAATCAAAAGGGATTACAAAGGTTGGAGGACTGTGAAAACCCTCTTTGACTCTGCGGTGCGTTGGTGGGAGGTGATCAAGGAGGACATCAAGAGGTTCTTCATCCACAAAGGTGTTCAGAGGGCAAGAGAGAGACAGAGGGAAATGTCCCGACTCCAGAAAAGAATGCAAAATCTGCTTTGGCGGCAGTCGATGGGGGTCGAGGTCAAGGATGATCTCCAAGAGGTGAAGAGCCAGCAAGCCTAGCTCTTTGCCACGGGTGCTTCCAATATGATCTTCCGGTCCAGAGTCCGCTCCGTTGAGCAGGATGAGATGTGCTCACGTTACTACTTCCAAAAGGTACACGGAGAGAGCTCTGTTATCAGCAGCCTGAAGGAAGCGGATGGTTCGGTAATGTCTTTGCAGTCCGACATACTAAGGATCAGCAAATCATTTTATGCTGGGCTGTACGACGCGAAGCCCAGGAACAGCACATTCCCAGTCCTTCCTGTCATCTATCACGGAGGTCTTAGATGACAGTATGAGGGTGAGACGGGACAAACCACTAACTCTGGATGAGCTGACAAACACAGTCAGGTCCTTCAAGACGAATAAAACTCCCGGAAGCGATGGCTTACCGGTTGAGTTGTATTCGGCCCTGTGGGACTGGATCAGCCCAGACCTGCAGGAAGTATGAGAGTATGCTTCTGGCCAGCAGCACCTCAGAATCCATGAGGAAAGGCATCATCACCCTCATTACAAGCGGAAGGGGGAGAGGGTGGAAATCAGAAATTGGTGGCCCATCTCACTGCTTAATGTTGACCACAAGATTCTGTCCAAAGTCATCGCCAGTCTGGTCAAGTCTGCTCGAGTTGGTGATTCACCCTGCATTGTACCCAGCAGGAAGATCTCTGATAGTCTCGCGCTACTCAGGGATGCGATCGCCTGTGTACAGGACAGGAGGGTGGACACCTACCTCATCAGCTTGGACCATAAGAAGGCTTTTGACAGGATATCGTACACCTACATGATGGACATGCTTTCCAAAATGGGGTTTGGGGAGGGAATCTGCAATTGGATCAAACTGCTCTACACAAATACCAGTGGCGCAGTCTCACTCAGGAGGGAATCTGCAATTGGATCAAACTGCTCTAAATAAATACCTGTAGCGCAGTCTCACTCGATGGGTGGGAATCAGAAAGTTTCCCGATCCAATCTTCAGTGAGACAGAGCTGTCGTCTCTCCCCTGTCTTGTTTGTTTGCTGTATCGAACCTTTTGCTGAGTCCATTAGGAAGGATGCGGGCATAAGAGGGGTGACAATCCCAGACAGCGGAGGCACTCCGGTTAAAACCTCCCTGTACATGGATGACGTCGCCGTCTTCTGCTCGGATCCGCTGTCCGTTCGCAGACTGATGAAAATCTGCGACCAGTCTGAACTGGCCTCGGGAACCAAAGTTGACCACAGCAAGAGTGAGGCCATGTTTGTTGGGAACTGGGCCGACCGATCCTTTGTCCCCTTCACCATCAAGTCAGACTACCTGAAGGTGCTGGGGATATGGTTCGGTAAGGCCGGGGCCTGCGCCATATCCTGGAAGGAGCGAGTAGCCAGGGTACACCGTAAACTGAACATGTGGGAGCAGCAATCTCTCTCCATTGTGGATAAGAACCTGGTTATCAGGTTTGAGGCGGTCATGTTGTTGCTGTATGCGGCGCAGGTCTATCGCCTACCCCACTCCTGCGCCATGGTGGTCACTTGAGACATTTTCCGCTTTATCTGGAGATCCAAAATGGACCGGGTACGGAGGGACATGACGTTCAAACCTCTGGATAATGGCGGGAAAAATGTACCCAATGTCTCCCTCATCCTGATGACTGTTGTCATGTGTGACTGCATCAAGCTGTGCCTAGAGCCCCAGTACGCAAACACCAAGTGCCACTACGTGCTGAGGTTCTGTCTGTCCCCGGTGTGGAGAAGGATGGGTCTGGTCACAATGCCGCGTAACGCTCCATCCAGTTGGACCGTGCTGTACCACCTATCCTTCGTGGGGAAATCTCTGCAGAAAAACACCTTTGACAACCAATCCAGGCAGTGGTCTGCTCGGAATGTCCTCAAGGCCCTACGGGAAAAGGATATGGTGGATCCTGTCTGATGATTCCCCGAGCAGACTGCCAAAGTGAACTGAGGGAATGGACCCATGGGAAACCCCTCAGGTTTGCTGTAAAATGTACATGGCATGCAAAATGGAACGGAAGGGTTGTGAGGCAACTCACTCCTGTATTGAAGAAAATTGATTTCCTTTGCACTTTTTGGCATGTCAACTTGGTGCTGTTTTGAACTGTGTTGTAATATATTTTTTACAGATTTTTATGAATTAAGTATATTTTTGAGGAAAAAGGAAGTGAAGCAAGGCAGCGCTAGATCTATTTCATTAACAAGTTGGTACCTTGAGTGCAGGAAGGAAAATGAGTAAAATTGATGGGTGGTGGGAACCAAGAGCATGAAGGGAAAAAAGCACTTTTATATATCAAATAGTCTCCAGCTATTCTGTTGATTATCTCCATTCGATATAATCCAGTTTTATTTTTAGTTGCTTGAGTGTTTCGTTGGAAATTTGATGTAATCCATGTTGTAACA
Source organism: Heterodontus francisci (assembly GCF_036365525.1). NCBI lineage: Eukaryota > Metazoa > Chordata > Chondrichthyes > Heterodontiformes > Heterodontidae > Heterodontus > Heterodontus francisci. Next base: position 10,230,439 of record NC_090393.1, read on the forward strand.
TGAAAATTTCCATTTGGTTGAGACCACTGAATCCTGCAGTACAATCTACACAATTGAATGTATTTACTGCCTAATATTCATTTGTCTGTCATTTTTATCTGGTTCGCATGCATATTTACAGCATTTAAATTGCTTTTCATGTGTTCGTGGTTGATTTTTACAACAGAAAAATATGCTTCACATCAGTCTTTGTACTGTAAGGGCATTTAAAGCATTTGAGAAGCCTTCGTTTAGGTATCCAGAGAATTATTTAAAAGAAGTACAACTCCAAGTGTTTACGCCCTACAGTACTTCCATGCATTATCAACCCATCTCTAAATCTGGTTTCCCTTTGTGGATGGGACTCTGTGTTTGTGTGATGGGATTGATATTACTCTGTCTTATTCAGGGAGGTTGTTACTGATCCTAATTAACATTTTTATTAAATTTGTGTTTCAGGTTACAAAAGTGGTTAAAACTGTGACAACCCGAACAGTTCGGCAGGTGCCACTTGGGCCAGATGGTTTGCCTGCAGAGGGGTCATCTCCTGCTGGTAGTTGTATAGATTCCATTGACAGAAGATACATGAAAAATGGAGACCGTTACATCACACCACAGGCGAATTCCACTTTAACCAGAGTCTACAACAACTATCCAGATTCGTATGAGAATCACCATGACCTATACCGTTCGTACACTGGCCAGGATGGATTTGCAGATGTATCTGATAACTATGGGAGCCTGTCACGAGGAGTTCATTACCGCCCCCGCTATGCTTACATGCCACGAGACAACTACAGACCAGATGAAAGCTACACATTACTGAGTAGAAACAAGTATACTGTTGCCCAGCCACAAGTGCAGCCAGATGGCAGTGTTGATCTGAGCCGATCTCAACCAGAACGCTTCCAGCCAGAACCTTACGGACTTGAAGATGACCATAGAAGTCTAGGACCAGATGATGATGGATATGAACTGGATGGAGAGCCAGAACCAGAACCAGATTACTCCACAGCAAGTCGAAGGGCACCCACAAGGACTAATGGAAGGAGACCAAGGAGGTAAGAATTTGACTCTCGTAATGTTGTAGTCTTTAACCATACATGTTGCAATGCATTGTAGGTGGCTGTTATGACCAGGTGAGGAGTCGTCTAGGGGGTTCCCTCTTAGCCTTTGCCTGGTTTAACTGTAACATAGTTTAATTTTTAGAAAAACACCGTGTTTTAACTCCCCCTTAGTGAATCCTTGTTCACTGCTTTCCAATTGTAAGGCAAAGAAATCAATTCAGACAGGTTTTCTTAGATTTTAATAAAAGAAAGGTAGCAGTTAATTAGTAAACTCTAATCCGGTTACCGACTACGAATATGCGACGCAACAACGCTAGCATTCAAACGTGTTAAACACATGCAGATAGCGACAGAAAAGTAGAAAAGAATAAAGGGAAAAAGTTGGAGGCAATAGATGGGTTTCTATTTTACTGTACATTTGAGTTTGCTGTGAAGTCTTTGGTTGGCGGTCAGACTTGCAGTTCGTTGGGGCCCAGTGCACACTTCAACTTGTTTTGAACTCGGAGTCTTTTCTCTCGAGGTTTACGTGTCTTCTATAGGTCCAGTGGCTTGGGAGAAAACAAGAGAGAGAGAAAGGGGCTTCCTTGCTCCAGGTTCCAGTTCCAAACTACCTTCTGACTTCAAACTGACCTGTAGCTAGTTCAAGAAAACCTGGACCAGTCAGTTATGTGACCAGCTGCTTGAACCAGTCCTGGCTCTGTGGATTGTAGTGTCGTAGCAGGGCCTGGAATGCGCTTCCCTACACCTTCAATGACTGATCAAAGTCCATTGTGTGTTATGTGGACCAGGGAATAGTCCTTTGTCTCCACAAGCACTGTCTGTTAGTATGCAAATGTCCTTCCAGCCAAGTGTCTGGTGATTTTTTTTTTTAGCAAGTTCGTTCTTCACTCCAGCAACAGTTTAAAATCAATCTTCATATGACAAAATTAATAAGCCTCATTCTTGGCAGGTGGGGGTCTGCAAGACAGTGGCCAGTGTGTGATTTACAATATAACAAATTTCTAGCCATTATAGTGGTGCTTTCGCTTGGCTGGTCACTATCCAGTGCTTTCACCTTCCTTTCCACCTTCTGTCATTTTTATCCGATTTCTCAGCGATTATTTCAGGAGGAACAGAAAAGATCACATTTGGTGCCCTATTATTAGTCCCATCTGTACGCACAGTTGCATTCTATTTCAATGACCTCTTGTTGTGCAAATGGCAGTCTGTCAACATAATGTTGATACAGTAGTGATGGTTTTCCCCTTCCCCAGGAAGAGCTGTTTCAAGTACGTTAACTACATTGTCCTACTATATTTAGTTAACATGCCAAAATCATACAGGAGTCACTTTCTTTTGCCATTTGTTTCTGTTTCAAACTTAACTCCTTGAATCTAATATTAGACTCTTAAATGGATTAATGTTTTCAGAACAGTCACTGCAATAGTGCTTTGTATGTCGACAGCATTAAATGCAACTGTAGTACTTGTTTTTATATTAGCGGTTTGGTTGTGCAGGGATCAGGATATTTCAGCAATCTTTTTCTGGCTTTAGGTGTCGGTTAGTGATGTAGTCTACGAATAATTCAAAAACCTTGAATCATCCAATAATTTGAAATAAGTAGTTTAATTAAAGCAAAGTGGTAATTTAGAACTTAATAGCTTCAATTATCCAATAATTTAGATTAATGGATTTTGAATTATGAGTAGTCTGTATTTGTGTTCTGGAAATTAAGTATTGACAGTAACTTCAAATTAACTTGATGGAAAGAAGAAAGTGTACAAATTGAACAATTACCTCTTTCCTCTTCTCTTTTCATTTCTCCCCCCCCCCCCCCCCAGAAAAAAAAATGGAAAATTTGTTGCAGTGTCTCCAAATAATCTCTAACTTAATTTGCTAGTAATTTTTAAAAAACCTTTATCATGACTGAAGTGTCTGAAAGGTAACAGAAATTCATTTGGAATATGGAAATGGACTGAACTGTCCCTATGTCTGTTCATGTGTCTGAAGTAGTTTAATTGAAATGCTAGTTAATCTTCTGTGGCATTGTATATGGATAGTAGAGACCAATTTAAGTTTGTCAATTAGCACTAGCGGTTACAGATAAACAGGAGCGGAAAAGAGGAAAAACAAACAGGTGGAGAGAAAAGGTGATGAAATGGGGAAGGATAAAACAGTTGGGGGGGGGCGGGGGGTGATGATTTGTGGGAGAGACATAAGAGGGAAGGGAGGACGAAAAGAAAGGAATTCAGATTGTCAAGTTGCGGGATTGATGCATGTAATTACCAGCCAATGGGGAAGAGAAGGGTACTGTGGATGTGAAGCAGATTAGAGGTAGCCTGTGAGGGGCAGCTTCAGCCAGCAAGGGAGTGGAGATGAGAGGTATCAGATCAAATAAGTTTCTCAGTATATAGCAGGGTAGTGGAGGGGGGGATTTTTAACCAACATACTTATGATTGTGATTCCTTGTTCAATTGAGCGTTGTTGCATTTCATTGTGCTTGCCGTTATAATCAATTGGCCAGGTAATGTTGCCCTTACAGTGCCAGCTTACAGCTGCAATACCATTAGAGCCTTGAGACCACTCATCAATTTTAATATATATTTGGTAAGAGCATACACTGCTGTGTTTCCCCCATGAGATAACAATCTCAATTGTGTGGAGATGGGGAGCAGCGGCCAGGTGCTTCCTCGGGATTCTGTCATGCGCTCTCTCTTTGCTGATTAGTAATTGGTGTCAGAATGAGCTCAGTAAGTAGCACAATTGATTCTGAATTGCAGGGTTTTATGATTCTGTATTAGACAGTTATCTGAAAAGGCAGAATGTGCAGGGTTACAGGGAATGGCATTAGGTGAATTGCTCACTTTGGAGAACTGGTGCAGGCCTCCTTCTGCGATTCTGTATTAGGTCATGGATTCAAGCCCCATTCAGAACTTGAACACATAATCAAGACTGACACTTCTTTGTAGTAATGAGAGGGTGATGCAATTGCAGAGATGCTGTCCTTTGGATGGAACATTAAATGGAGACAGACTGTCTGCTTTCTCAGCTGGGCGTAAAAGATTCCAAGGCACGGTTTGAATAGGAGCAAGGGAGTTGATCCTTCTAATCATTTTAAAAAGGAACAGACCTAGCTGTGCACGAATTGGCTGCCGCACTTCCCATCGTTACAACAGTGACTACACTTGGAATGCTTTGGTATGTTCTGAGGTTGTGAAAGACTCTTTATAAATGCAAAAATGCGAGGTCATTTTTTCTTTCTCTATAATTTTGGACCATACTACCTTCGTCACCTATACTGTAGGGCAGTCTGAAGATGTAACTTCAAGAAAAATCAACAAATCTTAAATCAATATAAAAAATCCCTGTTTCCTTCGTAACTGAGTTATTTTTGACTAATTTTTAATCATTTTGTAGACACAAATTCTTTTTTTTAAATTCTGTAAATTATTTCAAAGGAAATATTGCTAATTAATCTCGTATGACAAGTTTTCTGAGTGCTCTTAAGCCTGTATTTGAGGATGTCTTGTTTGGGTGGATCCTTCACAGAAGGGATGTTATTATAATCTGATGCTTTAAAAACAGGAAGATCTAACTAAAAGACCTTGCATCGCTAAATTCTGCTTTCCAAATTGTTTTTTTTCTTCTCCAAGTTGGGGACCACAAACTTCAATTTGAGGAATATTTTGTACTGTAAATACAAGTTTTTACATATACTGTTAATTTCAGAAAAGGTTTTATTTTATTTTTTTTATTTTAGAGATGCAGCACTGAAACAGGCCCTTCGGCCCACCAAGTCTGTGCCGACCATCAACCCACCCATTTATATTAATCCTACATTAATCCCATATTCCTACCACATCCCCACCTTCCCTCAATTCCCCTACCACCTAACTATACTAGGGACAATTTATGATGGCCAATTTACCTATCACCTGCAAGTCTTTGGCTGTGGGAGGAAACCGGAGCACCCGGCGAAAACCCACGCAGTCACAGGGAGCACTTGCAAACTCCGCACAGGCAGTACCCAGAATCGAACCCGGGTCGCTGGAGCTGTGAGGCTGCGGTGCAAACCACTGTGCCGCCCATAACCACCGCGCCGCTCCTTAGTTGAAGATTTTGTTTCAAAAGGTGGGTGTTGGACCTTTTCCTTCAACTGCACTAATGCCGAAATAGGCTGCCAATTTTTCACTCAATAATGTTTATTTGCTACAACTTGTTTACTTGTTTGCTACATTGAAGAGTAGCTGTTGGAGATCCGGATGAGTTTAAAATCTGGTGCAAAGCTTGTGTTTTATGAAAGACAGCACTTGATGAATGCTGTGATATTAAGCATGTTCCCAGATATTGCAATTCATTTTACGATAATTTCTTTTCCCCCTTATTGATTGGAGCTTTTCTCTATATAAAAAAAAAATACCTGTTTGAAGGCTATTGCTGCCCATCTTGGCTTAACGTTTAGCTTTTGACGCTAAATTTTCAAGCTCATGGCATCAAATTGCCAACATCCATGAATCAGTTTGTTGAGCAGCATTGGTAGAGGGAGGAGAGAATCTGAAATAATAAGAAAATGCTGGTAAACTTCAGCAGGCCTGTGCTGCCTGCTGCTAGGACTGAGGCGGGAGCAACTCACTGCCAATTCCGCCCCGTCACTCCATAGGTCGCAGCATATTAAAGTTTTCCTGTCCAACTGGAAAACAGCCAAATTAAACAGTCTAGTAACCCCTGGAATAAAACAGACCAAACCAGATATCTTTAGACTACAACTAATTATCTTTATGAAAATTAAATGTTAAACACTATTCAGATAAACTTATGTCTAAAGACCTTCTAACTAATTATTTTAACCTAACTTCCCCATTCTCTCTCTCTCTCAAAAATCACAGTTAACCAGTTTCTTTTTTTTTAAATGATGTTTTAAAAATTAGCTGTTTCTTAAGAGTAAATAAATAAGTCTTTGTGGGTTATGATCCTGATGGATGAGGTATTCTAATGGGAATATAATCAAATGCTACTCAAAGTCTTCACTTGCATTTGATGAAATAGTCTGTTTTTGATAGGCATTCAAGCTCGTCGGCTACAGCGGGCATTAAGCAGTTCTTTGAAGGATGAGTACAGCAATAAGTCAACTTGAATTTTAAAAACTGACTATCTCAGTTGAAACTTTACTTCAAATTCCAGCAAACTCAATCAGTCAAGAGAGATTCAATCTTGAAGCAAATACTTCCTAGCTTGGAAGTAAAGCAAGAGTTTCAGTACCTTCAGCAATACAACCAGTCTCTTAAAAGAAAGGGCTTTTTTTTCCCCCTCCTCAACAGGCAGTCAATTTGGCCCGTAGCTCTCTGTAGAATTTTTGCTGAGAGAATATAGACAGTTCCTCAGAAGCACGCCTCGCTGGAGAATTTCTCAAAACAAACTGGTTCAGACTGGTTTTTGACAGATTTATACAGTCAAATTGAAACTTTGTACCATGTGACCCCTCTCCCTCCTGCTGTGTTCTAGGGGCAGGTGCAGCTGGCACCCTCTGCTCAGTGTTAAAGGCACACTTTTTAATCCAAGGAGAAAAATGATTACAGTTCTGTGACACTCGCCTGCTGTGTGTTGCCAGCATTTTCTATTTCTTTTAGATTTCCAGCATTTTCTTTTATTCTTTGATGGGATGTGGGCATCACTGGCAAGGCCTGCATTTGTTGCCCATCCCTAATTGCCCTTGACAACTGAGTGGCTTGCTAGGCCATTTCAAAGGGCAGTTCAAGAGTCGACCACATTGCTGTGGGTCTGGAGTCACTTGTAGGACAGCAGATTTCCTTCCCTAATGGGCATTAGTGCACAAGATGGATTTTTATGACAGTCGATGATAGTTTCATGGCATCATTACTGAGACTAGCTTTCAATTCCAGATTTTTAATCTGCGTGACACCACTACCTACTTCCAACCATTCTAGAAAAACTGCCCTTTACTCCGACTGTTTTCTCCCTTCTAAATACTTAGCGGTCCCCTTAATTCCCTGTCCTTTGCTCCAGTAATCCCTCGTATTACCAAAGGTCTTTATTAAAGACTGTGCACATGACATCCACTGTATTTCCTGCATCTACGATGCCTCAAACCCTTCTGTGAACTTTATCAGGCACCATATTCTCTCTTGAAATCTGTGATAACTTTTTAACTATTTAATTACAGTACAAATGTTTAAAACTCATTGCTTGGAAAAAATGTTGGTTATAACACCAAGGTCCTGCAAACCACAACGAACGAAATGTGCTTATCATTCTAACAAAAGTGGGAGGAAAACAATTGAGAGAGACTGAGCTGGAGTGCATGTCCAGGAAGGAGAAGGAAGCTATTTTCTGTGTCATTGAAGCTGAATTTGGCAACGTAGACCAGGGATATCCTTGGATCCATTCCTGTTCATTTGCTGAAAATCCGGTGCAGTTAAGACAATGGAATGGGCACACATCTGAGACAATTCCAGCTCTTGGAGTTTTCCAGTAACCCTGAGTTGGAGTTAATCCTCTCTATTAGGCTGTTGGCCAAGTAGATTCATGTTAGAACTTAATTACATTTTAAGCGATTCAAAACCTTTGTTCAATTTGATAATGTCAGCAGTTCTGAGTATGCTATTCACCTGTTTTTGGTCTTAGGGTTATTAGTTGGGCAACTACATACGTCCTAGGAAACTTGATCTGATACTGACAAGTTGCTGAATATGCATTTGGCAATGTTGTATTTCTCCAATTTAATATAGGCGCACATTGCAATTATTTTTTGTCTGAAGTTATCGATGTGTATTGACTTGATATATTTTATATCTGTTGGATGGATTAATTGAGAAGTCAAAATCATTGTATGTACAGTCTTGCGACCGAGGCCGAAGTAGTGCACTGTTAATTCAGTCCCACTTCTCCACAGGTCACAACATATCAATAAGTTTTCCCACTTACTGAAAGAGTCAGTTAGATACTCTATTTGTCCCCAGAATAAAGCACACCAACGAGGTTTCTTTAATCAAGAACAAAATTATCCATTTATTATAAACCAAGTCTTAACCAATAATGAAGTAAATCTATACGCGAATTGAAATGTTCAAGCCCCCTTTTTTTTTTTTATCCTAGCCCTCACACACACAACTAGTTGACCCAGAAAAAAAATTCTGTTTACAGCTGTTAGAAAGAAATGGAAGAAATTTTTTTTAAAAAGCTTAGACCGCCAAGAAGCGAATATGGAAGCCCTTTGTTTTGGCGAGGTGTCCCAAAGTCGAATAGGTGGCTGCCACTCGGAATCTTTCCAGGTGATGTTGATGAGCAGTCTGCTTGGGTAGGCATTCAAAAGAATCAATTATCGAAGGGTTCACATAGGTTTTCCATCAGATATGCAGCAACAAAGGTTTCAGTTCTCACACTCGATGCAAAGTTCTTTTAAAGATGCGCATAATCTGCAAACATTCAGGAATTATTCCAGATCCAGGAGGCAACAGTACAACTTCATACAGGCTTTTGCTTTTGAAGAGCAGGGATTCTTGAGAGGAAACAGTGGTGGATTTTCTTGTCCTGGCATATCAGTATGCAAATTTTCAACTGCCTCTTTTAGTCCAAAAACCAGCTGACCTTTAACAGTTCAAAGTGAAACTAAAAACCGTTCAGCAAAAATCCTGTGACAGCTATATATCGTGGTCTGTCATTTCATTGAACACAACTACCTCTTCAGGTTAGAACACCTGCTGTGTAAGTTCAGCAATATCCAGATAATTCAATGTCCATGAAATCCTTTTCAGTTTTTAAAAATATAGATTCTCAAGTTTTAACACAAAAGTAGAAACCCACCTAACAGCAGCCATCTTAATGTGTAAGACTTTTAAAATGAATATTTACTATTTTTTTTTACAGTTTATTTGAAGCAAATGTAAGTACTCATGGTAATATGTATGTTACGACTGAGGCGGGAGGAGTACACTGTTTGTTCTAGTCCCACGGCTGCACGTCATAAAATATATTTAAATTTTTTCCCACTTGCCGATAGTCAATCATAGACTCTTATTTTTATCTCCGAATAAAACAAAACACACCAGGTTTTTTTAATAAATAGCAAAATTATCAATTTATTATCAAAAGTCTTAACCAGTAATAAAGTAAAGCATAAACATAGAGATTGAAATATTCAATTTCTCTTTTTACTTTCGCCCCTCACACTCACATGCACACACATACACCTAACCAGAAAAATAAGAGATTTTTGTTCACAGCTCTGTTACAAAATGAAAGACAAGAAACACTTGGGCTGAATACTTTGTTCATTTTTGAAGTTTAAAAAAAAAGATATGGAAAGATGTCCTTTGTTTTGGTTTGGCGTCCCAAATGTGTTTTGACGGCTGTCGCTGGGATCTTCCTATAACAGTTCTTTCCAGGCAATGTTGAAGATCAGTTTGAGTAGGCTTTTCCAGAAATTCAGATACAAAGGTTTCAGATGGGCCTTACAGCAGAAATGCAGCAACAGGGGTTTCAGTTCCCACACATTCGATACGCAGGGCTTCTTCAAATATAGGAGGAAAGAGGAGACTGGATATGCAGGGTTTCTTTCCAAGAGAGAGATAAAAATGAGTTGGGTTTTCTTGACAGGCAAAGAACGACTGTCTTTTTTAACAATTCAAAGTGAAACCAATAACATTCTAGAAGTCAAGCCTCCTGACCTCTATAAATCTTGATCTGTCAGTTCTTTGTCAACATCTCCCCAAGTCAAAAGAACAAGCTGGTATTTTATCTGAAAACGGGTGTCTTCCAGTCAGGACTTGTTTACAACCCAAGTCCAGGAATCCTTCTGGTGACCTCTTCTTAAAAACAAAACACAAAGTTCAGCATCTCTTCAAGCTTCCAGATGCATCAATGTCCATCGTTCAACTATAAGTCCTTAAAGCATATTTTACAAAAAAAATTGAAGCACTCTCATAATACATCAGTGCTTTTGAAAGAAGGACTTAATTCCAGTCCCATCACATGGTAGAACCAAGCATTCCCAAGTCAGATGAAGAACAAGCTAAACAGCAAAAGTTGAAAATACACAGGTCTGGCTAAAGGCCTGCTACCTGACGCAAACCCGATGGGACCCGCAACGTGTCCGGTTCGGGTCGGGTCGCTCATCCGGATCTGGCTTTGGGGCTGGGTCCGGCTTTGGGACTCGGGCTAGGTCTGGGTTGGGGACACACAGTACTGCCTTTTGCTCTGCTGGGAGGAAATGGAAGTTGAAAGCGTCAAAATTTGAAAAGCCTGCCTGAGCTGTGAGTCTGGGATGTCGAGGAGGAAAACGTGCATCCGGACTCCACAGACTGAGTCTGCGCAGTGAGCGTCTCTGACGTCAACGCCCTCATGCTGCAGCTTCCTTCCTTCCTTTCCATCCATCCAAAAGTGCTAAGTACAGTGAGTGCACTATGGATGTAAAACAAATGCTGTCGACAGGAAAAAGTGGACATTCCCGTAGTCGGGTCGGGCACGGGAAAAAATGGAAGGACTCTGGCCGGGTTGGGCTTGGGTCCGATGTGGTTCTGTCAGGGTCAAGTTTTTTTTCCTAGACCCGAGCAGGCCTTTAGGTCTGGCAGCATCTGTGGAGAGAGATGCTGATACTGCCAGACTTGAGTATTTCCAACATTTTCTGTTTAAAATTTCCAGCATCCAAAGTACTTGGCTCTTGTAAAGCCAAGTTCAGTTGAATGTTTGACTTAAATTATCTCAAGTATGCAAGATGACACCTGTCTCTTTCTACACCAGCTATCTTTTATGGCTTGTGCATAGTTGCCAAATCAGTGCTGCGTGTGTTTTCTGTTTTTTTTTGTGTTTTTTCCCTATCCCCTCATGTCTAGAGACACCGAGTTGCAACACTCTGTTATGGCAGGTGAGGAGGGGGTTACAGTCACCCCTCTTGCCCTTCCTCCTATTTGACTGCAACAAGGTTTATTCCTTTTTCAACAGTGGCTGTTCTTACCACCTCAATGAGTGCTTTACCTTTAACCTTTAATGTGATCATGAAAGAGCCAATTGGATAGGTTTTCTTGAGTTTAAACAAAAAAAAGAGTTAAGTTTGTTATACTCGACACTAAACCCGGTCTAAAAAATAATTTTTAAAAAATACGCGACACATTCACGCACACATTAATATGAGAATCTCACACACACAAATAGATTATAAAGTGGGATGTAGGTTTTTTTGGTTGAGTTAGAGTCCAGAATAAATAAAAGTTAAATACACAGTTGGTGAGGTTGGATGTTTCAGTGGTCTTCTGACTGAAGTTGTAATCTTGAAGTCTTTGGCTGGTCACACTGCACTTTGTGGCTGGCCCGCGTGGCTCAGGGTTTTGTTGGAGGCAGACTTGTAGGTGGCTCTCTTCCCCTGGTCTTTGGCTATAGCAGTCTGTAGGCTTGAAGGGTTCACATGCGATTTTCGAACTTGATGTTTGAAAGGGAGGCACACAGCCTTTTTTTTTTGCTGCTGCACACTGTTACTGTTTGTTTCTTGAATCTAACAAATCTCCCAGTTTTACACCGCCTGGAGAGATGGTCACATGGTTCTCTCAATCCCTTTTGTTTTTAATGAGATCCAAAGTCTAAAAGCCCAAAAAACCCCTCAGGTGGTATTGTTAGTGTTAATCCCCTGGAGGAACGTCTCCACTCATGAATGCCTCAAGATTCCTTTGAATGTCCCGCTAATGAGGGTGATCTGGATAACCTGCTCAGTTAACCAAAGCATTGTCCTGGCTCGGCTTCTTGTTAGACTTCTGTCAACGATTTGATGTTCTGGATGCAAATTGCCTGGCCATCTTGGCTGCCAGTCTCTTTTTAAGTCAACTGTACGATTTTCTCCATTACAAGTCTAATGTAAGTTTCCAACCGATGAATTAATATTTATTATTTGGCATATACTGTTTTCTTAAAAACTGAAAATTATTTGAGCTCAACCCACCACAGAGGGAGAAGACTTTTAATTTTATTTAATCCCCTTAGGCGAAGATTTTTTTTGAAACCTACCAAATGCTACTTTGATTTATGTCACCAGAGCTAATCCAGAGGAAGGTTATCAATTAAGGAATTAACTATTTCAGTTCAACGTCAATTTTAAATAACTGCAGTAAAAATCTTGGATGCTGAGAATATAGCATAAAAGTGATAGCCTCAGCTTAGTATGAAGAAGTCTATATTGTGAGTGCAGATAAATGGAGCCTTTTGGAGTTGTGTTACACACGATTGGAAATCTTGTTCATTTTAGAACCTTTGGGAAGAGGATTTGAGTGCAGTCCAGACAAAAAATGTCTCGACTTGAAATTCATGTGGTAAAGAGTTATTCTGAGCTTGGGTTAAGATTCAGTGTTGAGAAAGAGTGGATGCAGCTTAACATTGCATTCAACCTGACTTAATGCTCTCTGCGTTTGTGATAACAATTTCAACAGAGGTTTTCTCTCCATTCTTCGTTGTTGATCACAAACTATCTTGAACAATTAGAAGTTAAATATTTTAAAAATCCATATTTTAACTTCTAACAACTGATTAAAATCTTTGGACTGTGCTTGCTAATATCACTTTGTAAGAGGGATTTTCTGACAGTCAGGATTTTAAATGTTCTTGTGACCTGTCTGCAGCCTTTGACACAATTGATTCCATCATCCTCTTCCAAATCCTCTCCATTGTTATCCAGCTGGGTGGGACGACACTCACCTGGTTCCATTCTTAGCTATCCAGTTGTAGCCAGGCAATCATTTGCAATAACCTATCTTCCTGCTCCTGAATTATTACCTCTGGTTTTCCTCAAGGATCTATGCTATTTTTCATCTACACGCTACCCCTTGGCGACATCATCTGAAAACAGAGCATCGGTTTTCACATGTATGGTGACAACACCCAGCTCTTAACACCGCCCCACTTGACTCCTCTGCTGTATCTAAATTAACTGACTGCTTGCATTACTGGATGAGCAGAAATTTCCTCCAATTAAATAAAGGGAAGATCAAAGCCATTGTCTTCGGTCCCCATCACAAACTCCGTTTTAACAGACTCCAGCACTTGTGCTGGAAACTGTCTTAGGCTGAACTAGACTGTTAGCAGCCTTGGTGTCCAATTGGATCCTGAGATGAGTTTCCAACTGCATATCTGCACCATCACTAAGAGTGCTATTTCCACCTCTCTGACATGGCCTGACGCTTTGTCTGCCTCAGCTCATCTGCTGCTGATACCATGCCTTTGTTACCTCCACACTTGCCTATCCCATGCACTCCTGGCCAGCATCCCACATTCTACTCTGTAAACTTGAGATCATGCAAAACTCTGGTCCCCATGCCCTTAGTCATGCCAAGTTCCATCGACCCAACATCCCTGTGCTTGCTGATCTACGTTGGTTCCTGATTGAGCAACATGTTGATTATTATATCTTAACCTTGTTTTCAACTCCTTCCATGGCTTTGCCTTTCCTCTCTCTATCATCTCCTCCAGCCTCATAGCCCTCCAAGATAGCTGCTCTAATCCTGGCCACATCTCCGACTCCATCATTGCTGGCCGTACCTTCAGCTGCCAAAGCCCTAAGCTCTGGAATTTTCTTCCTAAACCTCTTTGCCTCTCTGCCTCTCTTTGCTCACTAAAACTTGCCTCTGACCAAGCTTTTGGTCATCTCCCCTAATATCTCCTTATGTGGCTGTGTCAAATTTTATTTGGTAACGCTACATAAATGCAAGTTCTTTGTCATCTTCCATAGACCCCTTTTAAGTGCTGTTAAGACCTATAACACTGGAAATACCAGCATTTGTGAAGAGAAAAGCCAGCTTCTGATGTTGCAAGTGTGTCTTTCATCAGAATAGTAGCTCATTCTATCATTTTACCAATGCTGACCTTTTTTAATCCAATTTTCAGCTTTTGCAGTTTCCTTGTTGCTTTACCCACTTGAAGTCTTGTTTGTCCTCTTGAGTAACAGCTTCAATCGTTAACTATTGGCAAATGAAACTACAGAATAGAAGTTAACTGTTTTTGCATAACGGGAGGTAGAATGGCTGTTCTTCACATGTGTTCTGACTCCATAATTATGTTTGTATTGTAGAGGTTATGACGATCCCATTGAAGCAGAGATCATTGAAGATCGGATGCCTTATCTGACAGGAGTGTACAATGCACCATTAGCTCAGCCAGAAAGGGGGAGCATGGCCAGTCTGGATCGGCTTGGGAGACGCTCACCATCAATAGACAGCATCCGGAAAGACCCCAGGTGGCGGGACCCTGATCTTCCAGAGGTTATCGCAATGCTTAGCCATCATCTTGACCCAGTTAAATCAAATGCTGCAGCCTACCTGCAGCATCTGTGCTACGAGAATGACAAAATTAAAAAGGAAGTAAGGCAGCTGAAGGGTATACCTATTTTGGTTGGACTTCTGGATCACCCGAAACCGGATGTCCATCGTAGGGCCTGTGGTGCTCTGAGAAATATCTCGTATGGCAAAGATCATGACAGCAAAGTGGCAATCAAGAATTGTGATGGAATTCCTGCCCTGGTTCGATTACTAAGGAAGACCAATGATATGGAAGTTAGAGAACTAATCACAGGTAAATGCAGTAGAGAAATTATTTATTTTCAGGAATTGGATATCACTGTCACTGCACTCGATGCACTGAACTTGTCTTTCACCAGATGGCTGTATAGAATTGACAGCTATGAGCATGATGCTTTGGCCTTGAGTGTCAATCCCAAGTGATCAGTCTCTTTAAATTCAATGCCAAGCAAATGCTTAGCAGTACCCAGCTGGTAGTGAATTTTAAAAGTCTTTATTCGAGGGAGGAAAGGATGCAGTTTATTGCTAATTCTACGGATCTGCTTGCTGAGTGGCTGTTTTCCAGCTGGCAGATCTGAAAAGCCATGTCTTCACAGGCTGCAATCCGAAGTCACAATTCCCTGACCGCATAGGGAGAGATTACCGATGGCATTGATTAAACTGGGGGAGAGGAGGTGAAAAGGGAGAAGTGCTTTGCATTTAAAATGTTCAGTGTTTTCCTTCAAATGAAAATGTTCCTCTCTGTTGCTGGTACATTGCTTGTGATTCTGTTAATTTCTCCAACTTAGTACTTCCTACAGCAGTATTGGGTCAGATACTTCAAGTATGTCAGCAGCTTACTGAGATTTCCCTATGTACCCATCAATTTTTAGGTTTGTTGTCAACAGCCTGTTTTTGTTGCTTTTCTTTGAAAGTTTATATTTGTGAAAATCTTTTTGCATTGGATTTAAATCTGCGAAGGTGTAACAAAGATTGCACATGAGGTGTTTTTCAGTTGACGCACCTGTATTTACGTGATCAGAAAACGTTCTACTTTATGCAAAATCTCTCAAGATTAAAAATGAGTAATAGACCTCAAAAAGCATAGAATTTATGTTTACATATTGGGATTTTAGCATTAATATAGAAGCCAAATAATGACCAGTTAGCTTTGCAGACATGAGATGGGCCATCTGAAATCCATGCAACACTGAAATGTAATTTTGTGTCCATCAATGCAGACAGTACTACCAAAAAGTCAATTACTATAATGCAGTTGCTACTACTTCATGACATAAGGTTATCGATTAGGTTAGCTACTTTTATTTTCCTATTTGATACTTATTTAGCTAAAATTAGTGAGTGCAAGAAAATATAGCCCAGTAAGGCACATGTCAATCAGACTTGACAGAAAATGCAGCAATTCAAAGATAGCTTGCCTAAGTTAGTAAGTCTCTCCCTCTGGGTTCATGCTACACTCCAGGACTTGAGTATGTAATCAGGGCGAACTCTTCACATTAGTACTGAGGGACTGCTGCAGTTTTCTAAGTGCCATCTTTTTCTCTTGGGTGTCTTGGCCAATGTTTCTCCATCAACCACCACCAAAACAAATGAGCAAGTTATTCATCTTGCTGCTGGTTGGGGACCTGGTTGGGAAAATGGCCATCATGTTCACTTACATAACAGTAACTGTGCAGTGTAAGCATTATGTGTGCAGTACTTTGGAATGTTTGAGCATCCTGACAAGACGATTTAAAATCCTGCTGTCGTCTTCCTTTTTTAAAAAATTGATAAAGCTAATTATTTAAAACACTCAATTTCAATCAGGATTTTTGGTAAGATTCTGAATGGGATGAGAAGTTGGGCGGGGCATAGAAAGGAGGAAGAGTTCTGTTTCAAAGTTCTCTAATGAATCATTTTGGACAGCGCGCAACATGTGAAGAAGAAAGTTGAATATGCAGACTACTGAGGAAGTGGCATCTTGGTCTGCTATCCAGGGTAATGAGGGTTGCATTTATATAGCTCCTTGTTGCGTGATGTAAATGTAATAAAATTCTTTACTGCAGAGTAACATGTTAAGAGGGAAAATGCATAACTGACTAGTTGATATTTTTGATAGTAGAATTATTGGCTAGGGCACTGAAAAAACCCACTGTGCTCCTCTTGAAAATAGTACCGTTGAATTTAATGTTACTTTAAACAGGGAGATGATGCTCTGGTTTAATGTTTCATCCCAAGAGCAGCAGCTCTAACAATGCAGAACTCCTTTGGTGCCGTATTGGGCTATCAGCTTTTAATGAGTAAATTTGGTTACAAGACCAAAAGATATATGCACAAGATTGACTGACTGCTGTTGGCAAGAAGGTAAATTCTGCCTACTGTGGTGGAGTTCCACTCCTCTGTCACAAATTTATGTAATGTATTCTTTGAACATGGAGACAGACAGTAAGGCTTGGCAGCCACTTGTATTAAAAAAAAAGTCATAACACATCTACAGAAGAAGTGCCTTCTTCGTCCATTCTCCACAAGATCAGTAGCTCAGACTGGCTACAGTCCTACCCGAGGATAGGTAACTGAATCTTTTTCCAAAAGAACCTTCCCCCACCGCCCAAGTACATGCACTGACTTCTAATGAGAGTTCTGTGGAGATCTTGTACATAAATATGTACAAAGTGTAAATTAAGTTATAATGTCTGGATTTAATTTTTTTTATAAGAAAATGTGGCTATCAAAATGTTTTAAGTCATTATTGTCCATGTGCTCTGAAAAATGTTACACTTCACATGAGTTGTTGAAAAGTCCATGTGGCCATCATAATTCTGTAAAATAGCCTAGTTTGCCTTTATTCTAGATCGGACTGATTCTCTTTTTTTTTTACATTGAAGACGGATGATTGACTTGAAAGTAAATGCATGTAGACCATTCACATAATAAAATCAGTGAGTGTGTACATGGATGTTGGAGGAGCTGATAGCAGCATCTGACGTTTACTTCTTGAAGTTAAGCATATTCTCTTGCAGGATTTATCTGCAATAGAATATCATTTTTCTGCTTCAGTTTTTATTTTTGGCAGCCTTGTATCTGACATGTAGAAACCCACTACCATGTTGCAGTCTCTAAACCAAGCTAGTGAGATGTCCAAACCAGTACGGTTTCAGTTTACCCAGTATGGGATGTAGTCTTTTGCC
Source organism: Heterodontus francisci (assembly GCF_036365525.1). NCBI lineage: Eukaryota > Metazoa > Chordata > Chondrichthyes > Heterodontiformes > Heterodontidae > Heterodontus > Heterodontus francisci. The sequence continues at coordinate 10,247,920 of NC_090393.1, forward strand.
TCACCTCTCTTTGTCCAAAGTGCAAAGAGCTCAATAATTCCCCATGTCTATGCAGAAGTACTGCTGGAGTTGAGCTGCTTAAACTGCATTGTAACAGCACAGAGCACTGGTTTTTTTCCTGTCAGTTGTCCAACCAGGACTCTCTCCCCTTGTTGCACCATTGATTTGTTTGGAGCCAAGTGCAAAGAATCCAAGGCCTCAGTGACATGTCTAGCCTTTCAGGTTTCAGTAATGACTTGTGTTGATTGACCAATCAGCAGTCTGGAGAATTATACACCCAATGTCAGTATTTTGCCAATATTCTAAGTACAGCATGGTCACACAACATCCGCATAACTTGAGGGGTTCCATCAGTTGGAGATGTGGAACTTCAGCAGAATCTGTTATCCTCTCGCAAACACAGTTGTGATGGGAATAAAAGAAAGTATGAGTGTGTGTTGTTCTTGACCTTCTGCTAACTCCTTAAAATAGCCATTGACTGTGTGCAAATTTGCCTGTAGCAAGGGTCCTGAAGAAAATGAGCCTGATTGGAATAGATATTAATGCTCCTCTGCAATGATGGGAGGAAGTCCTGTCAACTGCCTTCTAAATGGTTATTTTTGCTGGAAATTAGTGTATGCTCCTAATTTCTGGGTTAATAACACAAATGATGCATGTAATTGGCATGTATGTGCATATATCATTAATACAAAGCAATGTTAGTGAACAATGTAAACTGCATCTTGCTAACTAGTTGAGAATTTAATTCTAACCAGTAGTGATTGTGTTGGATTGCTCCTGGTTTGCTGAACTCCACAAATAATAGCTTTCCTTGTTGCATATGGGGCAAGAATGGAATTTTGGGAAAGCATCCTTTGCTTATGCCTGTGTTTGCGTTACACATGAGCTTCTTCCCACACTGTTTCATCTCACCCGAACAACATATCCTTTTAGTTCCTTTCACCCTCGTGTACCTCTTGAATTATTTTGTTTTATGGTAATTGGGAGGAGGGTCAGTTGTTGATGGCAGAGTATGTAAAATATATTCACTAAGTGAAAAAAGAAAACCTTGCCTCCATGATTTTCAAGATTCGTAAGCAGAGGACACAAGTATGACTAGATGAGTGATGTTGAGATTAGTCTGTCAAACTGATGATTACTTTTCGTATTAGACTTGCACAACCCAAGGATTAATGATGGATTTATTGTTTGAATTTGATATTGCACTAATCCACAGCCAGCTTGTCCTGTAATGGAGTTGGTACGTTACTATTTGGCAGGACCAAGTGTGTGCATCTCTTGCTGCTTGACTTGATGGAACATTTTTTTGATAATATGGATTACCCAACTTATTTGTAATTTTAGAAAAATATATTTGTCCTTTTAAAGAATAAGAAAAATCCAATCCTTTCACCTAGTTTCTTCTTCAAAGGTGCACAATTTCTGCATAGTCAAAAATAGGTTATGATGAAATGTAGCAGAAATAGACCGTTAGTATGATTGATCAAGTTTAATGCATGAAATCTGTTGTCCACTGCAAGTGCACAAGGTTTTAATTGACCTTGTCATCCCTGAAAAGCAGTATTCTTGTCTGAATTGGTGCAGCATATCCTTACTTAAGAGGCAACTTTATCTGGGTTCTTGAACAGTTCTGTTATGCCTGACAGTATTTGTAAGCGTTAGTAACTGGCTGATACATGTTAAGTGGTTCTAGACTACATATAAGGTATTAAATTGTGATTAACTGTTAATCATGTTTTTTTACCATGTTTTTATGAGGTTAGAAAATGCTTTATTTCAGACAGGTTTCCAATGTGCTTTTAAATTGCATTATTCTGTTGGGAGTAAACAAAGTATTGTGGTAATATAATTATGTGCATTTCAACAGAACTCACCTCATATAAAGAGGATGGAGGATTTTAGAGGGAGAGGGGAAGAAAGTACGGTGGGAAGCAGGAGATCGGGGAGGGCACTGAAGTTGGGGGAGGTGCCAGAAAGTCTAAGAAGAGATTTTAGAAGGCTTTTGAATGCAGGAAAGGAGATGAAGGTAAAGGGTTGGGAGGGAGTTCCAGGTTAAAGAGAGCTCGTGGTGGGCTTGAGAGAATGAGGAGTAGTTCTGTAGCAGGTGACTGCCAGGATTACAACTGAAGGACGTCATTGGCATGGGTGGGATGTAGCCGTGAAGAGATTTGAAAATGAGCTTGAGGATCTCGATCTGCACTGGCAAAGGAAGGCAGTGGAGCTTGGATTGCAAGAATTTGTGCGAGAGGACATGGGCAAGAGCATTCTATTTTGATGACATTGAAGATAGTGAGAACATCAGTGCAGAAAACATAGAAATCCAGCCTTAAAGTGCTAGACATGGAGTAGTTTTTTGGTGCTGTTGGGTGAGATGTCGGACAGAGGCAATTGAGGCTTCAAGGATGTGAGAAAGAAGTCTTGGCAATGAACTGGATATGGGAAAAGCAGCTGAGCTTGGGTTTTGTACTACCATTAATGAGTTATTTTGAAACTATTTTGCAGGGCTGAGAATGGATGTGAGATTTCAATGGTGAGGTCCAGACAAAACAGAGTTTAGGTGGTGCTCAGTTCTGTGTTTCTTTTTTAAAGCCAGATTTTGTTAACTTATTCTTGAACAGCTTGTGTTGACTACTACGGAACTGCAACATGGTTCCATTGATGAATGTCCTGTGCTTTCACCCTATAGTGCGATACTTTTCAAATTCTCCTATAGGGGATCCTTCACAAATTCAACAGGCCATAAAGCTTCTGAAAGCCAGGGTCAGCAGTCATACAGTGCTATCAATGCAGAAAATATATTTTGTTTGGTAGTGTGCTTGTCAAGATGGCAGAAAGATGTAAAAAAGGTACATTGAGTGTCTCCTAAACAGTGTTGGCAATTTTGATGGTTTTTGTCTGGTGGGCATTGTGTTATTCCACCTTTATGCAAATGATTTTAAAGGTCTTTACTCATTTGTGGCTTGTTTTAATTACAGAAAATTCCTACTTTACCTCAAGCAAATCAATAATTGCAAGCTAATTAAATCTCATCTGAGGCAGACTTGAGTGTGTGTGTTCTACAAAAAGTGACGCAGGTTGTTATGACTTGAGACCAAACTCAAATTACTTGCCTATTTTTCCTGTAAGCTACTACTCCTAGTTATTCAATTTTCAGTTTGATACTGTTAATCTATTTTAGTGAAAATTTCCTTCACAGAAGCTGAGTGGTACAATGTAATATGACTTGTGCAGAGAGATAAAGCACCACTCCATGTATTTGATATTAAGCCATCATTCTGTTCAGGCAGATGGACTGTTAATATTTGTTCAGTTGACGGAGTTCAGTGATCAAACCAAAAAGGCTCATGAGGGAATTTAAATTAGTAGACACTCCGTAAGAAGCAACAGCAAATTTGTATTTACATTGTACCTTTAACGTAATAAAATGTCCCAAGGTGCTTCAGAGAAGCATTTTTAAGCAAAATTTGACACTAAAACACAAAGCAATATTAGGTCAGATGGCCAAAAACTTGATTGAAGAGTTAAAGTTTTAGTGAGCATTGTAAAGGAGGAAAGAGGCGGAGAGGTTTAGGGAGCGAATTCCAGAGCTTAGGTCCTCGGTAGCTGAAGGCATGGTGGTGCAATTAAAATCAGGGATGCTTGAGCCAGATTTAGATGAGTGCACATGTCAGGGTTGTGGAGCTGGCAAAGATGATGGCGATAGGGAGGAGTGAGGCTATCAGATTTAAAAACATGATAAATATTTTAAAGTCAAGGCGTTGCTTAGCTGGGAGCCAGTGTAGGTCAGTGAGCACTGGTGAATAGGATTTGGTGCGAGTTGGAACACTGGCAGGAAAGTTTTGGATGACCTCAAGTTGATGGAAGGTAGAATATGGGGGGTTGGGTAGGAGTGCGTTGGAACATTCAAGTCTAGAGGTAACTAAGGCATGGTTGAGGGCTTCAGCAGTGGATGAGCTGAGGCAGGGGAGGAGTCAGGCGATGTTATGGAGGTGAAAATATGTACTTTTAATGATGGATTGCTATGTGGTTCAAAGTTCATCTGAGTCAAATATGACACCAAGGTCGTGAACAGTACAGTTCAACCTCAGACAGTTGCCAGGCAGAGGAATGGAGTCAGTGGCTAGGAACTGGTAGCTAGAAAGTGAAGATGGAAATCACCGGACATGGAAGTGAATTTTGAAGTAAAGCTTAATTTCCTTACATTGGAAAAGGAAAAGTGTAAGGATGATATTAATGCCTCCCTGGAATTAGGTGGGTAGCATGTGGTTCATATTAGAAACATGGCCCATCAAAATTACACGCCATCCAAAAAGGCTCTGAAAGATGGGTCAGATACAGAAAGCCTTTCAATGGATCTACTTAATTCTTTCAGGAAACCATCCCTGCCATTCTCCCTTTGCAATGTTTCACAGCACTTAAATGAGTTCATCATCCTGGCCTTAACAACTTGACATCTCCTTTCAGCTGTTGATCATCCAGTATATGAAGAAATACCTCCTGTACCCTAACTAAGCTTATCCCTCACATCCCTGAACCTGCACCCTCTTGTGTACTTCTCCATTGTATTGGAGAACACACTTCCATATTTACTGACTGTGCAGAGCACTTTGGATCCCCTCAGACCTGTCTTCCCAAGGCTGAAGAGCCCCAGTTTATCAGTTTGTTCCTCATACTAAGTTTAAATCAGTGTATAGCGCCACTTCACATTTTAAATATTAAACTTGTGTTCGTTGGAGTTTGGAATATCTGTCAGTTCAGACATCCTTTAAGCTGATACAGCTAATCGATTTTAAATTATGCATGTGAATCACTTTACCACTCATACAGAAAGCTTTGTAAAAAGCACATCGCCGAGAAGCAGTGTCACATTGTGGGAAAGGAAGAGCAAGTATAGTGATGGTAATGAGGGAATAGACATTCAAATAGAACGCGTTTAAAAAATATTAATATGTTTGTACAGTTAGTGTAGTTCATGTTGGATAAATGTCAAGCTTAGAATTTTGGTACTGTGATTTTGACATGGGCTTTTGGAAGTTTTAAGTTGCATTGGGATTATTTGAAGGGCAGGGGAATGGGGCTAATTGAATAGCTCTTGCAAAGAATTGGCACAGGCCCTGTGGACAGAATAGCATATCGTTCTGATTCCTTTACAGCAAGTCTCTGCAGTTGCGTGGTTAGGTTGGAATTTTGGTTTGTTGTGTTATGCAAGGTTTGCCAAAATATTTTTGCATTCACACAAATGGCATTAATTTCAAGCCTATATTTCAGCCTTTTAAGTTTTTTTTATTCATTCATGGGATGTGAGCGTCACTGGCTAGGCCAGCATTTATTGCCCATCCCTAATTGTCCTTGAGAAGGTGGTGGTGAGCTGCCTTCTTGAACCGCTGCAGTCCATGGGAGGTAGGTACACCCACAGTGCTGTTAGGAAGGGAGTTCCAGGATTTTGACCCAGCGACGGTGAAGGAACAGCGATTATATAGTTCCAAGTCAGGATGGTGTGTGACCTGGAGGGAACTTGCAGATATCGTTCCCATGCATTTGCTGTCCTTGTAGTTGGTAGAGATCTCTGGTTTGGATGGTGCTGTCTAAGGAGCCTTGGTGCGTTGCTGCAGTGCATCTTGCAGATGGTACACACTGCTGCCACTGTGTGTCAGTGGTGGAGGGAGTGAATGTTTGTGGATGGGGTGCTAATCAAGCGGGCTGCTTTGTCCTGGATGGTGTCAAGCTTCTTGAGTGTTGTTGGAGCTGCACCCATCCAGGCAAGTGAAGAGTATTCTATCACACTCCTGACTTGTGCCTTGTAGATGGTGGACAGGCTTTGGGGAGTCAGGAGGTGAGTTACTCGCTTCAGGATTCTTAGCCTCTAACCTGGTCTTGTAGCCACGGTATTTATATGGCTACTCCAGTTCAGTTTCTGGTCAGTGGTAGCCCCTAGGATGTTGATGTTGGGGGATTCAGCGATGGTAATGCCGTTGAATGTCAAGGGGAGATGGATAGATTCTCTTGTTGGAGATGGTCATTGCCTGGCACTTGTGTGGCACGAATGTTAATTGCCACTTATCAGCCCAAGCCTGGTTATTGTCCAGGTCTTGCTGCATTTCCACACGGACTGCTTCAGTATCTGAGGAGTCACGAATGGTGCTGAATATTGTGCAATCATCAGCGAATATCCCCACTTCTGACCTTATGATTGAAGGAAGGTCATTGATGAAGCAGCTGAAGATGGTTGGGCCTTGGACACTACCCTGAGGAACTCCTGCAGTGATGTCCTGGAGCTCAGATGATTGACCTCCAGCAACCACGATCATCTGTCTTTGCGCTAGGTATGACTCCAACCAGCAGAGAGTTTTCCCCCTGATTCCCATTGACTTCAGTTTTGCCTGGGCTGCTTGATGCCGTACTTGGTCAAATGCTGTCTTGATGTCAAGGGCAGTCACCCTCTCTTCACCTTTTGCGTTCAGCTCGTTTATCCATATTTGAACCAAGGCTGTATTGAGGTCAGGAGCTGAGTGGCCCTGGCAGAACCCAAACTGAGAGCCACTGAGCAGGTTATTGCTAAGCAAGTGCTGCTTGATGGCACTGTTGATGACACCTTCCATCATTATACTGATGATTGAGAGTAGACGGATGGGGTTGTAATTGGCCGGGTTGGACATGTCCTGCTTTTTTTGGACAGGACACACCTGGGTAATTTTTTGCATTGCAGGGTAGATGCCAGTGTTGTAGCTGTACTGGAACAGCTTGGCTAAGGGCGCGGCAAGTTCTGGAGCACAGGTCTTCAGTATTATTGCCGGAATATTGTTCGGGCCCATAGCCTTTGCAGTGTCCAGTGTCTTCAGTCGTTTCTTGATATCACGTAGAGTGAATTGAATTGGCTGAAATTTGGCATCTGTGATGCTGGGGACTTCAGGAGGAGGCCGAGATGGATCATCAACTTGGCACTTCTGGCTGAAGAATGTTGCAAATGCTTCAGCTTTATCTTTTGCACTGATGTGCTGGGCTTCCCCATCATTGAGGATGGGGATATTTGTGGAGCCCCCTCCCCCAGTTAGTTGTTTAATTGTCCACTGCCATTCACGGCTGGATGTGGCAGGACTGCAGAGCTTAGATCTGATCCCTTAGCTATGGGATTGCTTAGCTCTGTCGCAGTTTGGTGTGCAAGTAGTCCTGTGTTGTAGCTTCACCAGGTTGACACCTCATTTTGAGGTATGCCTGGTGCTGCTCCTGGCATGCCCTCCTGCACTCTTCATTGAACCAGGGTTGGTCCTCTGGCTTGATAGTCGTGGTAGTGGGGAATATGCCCAGCCATGAGGTTATAGAGCATAGTTGAGTACAATTCTGCTGCTGATGGCCCACAGCACCTCATGGATGCCCAGTTTTGCATTGCGAGATCTGATCGAAATCTATTCCTTTTAGCATAGTGATATTGCCACACAACACGATGGACGGTATCCTCAATGTGAAGGTGGGGACTTCGTCTCTGCAAGGACTGTGCGTTGGTCACTCCTACCAATACTGTCATGGACAGATGCATCTGCGGCAGGCAGATTGGGGAGGACGAGGTCCAGTATGTTTTTCCCTCGTGTTGGTTCCCTCACCACCTGCCGCAGACCCAGTCCAGCAGCTATGTCCTTCAGGACTCAGTCAGTCGTGGTGCTACTGAGTGACTTTTGGTGATGAGCATTGAAGTCCCCCACCCAGAGTACATTCTGCACCCTTGCCACCCTCAGTGCTTCCTCTAAGTGGTGCTCAACATGGTGGAGTACTGAATCATCAGCTGAGGGAGGGCGGTAGGTGGTAAACAGTAGGAGATTTCCTTGCCCATGTTTGACATGCCATGAGACTTCATGGGGTCTGGAGTCGATGATGAGGACTGGCAGGGCAACTCCCTCCCGCCTGTATACCACTGTGCCGTCACCTCTGCTGGGTCTGTCCTGCCGGTGGGACAGGACAAACCCGGGGATAGTGATGGCAGTGTCTGGGACGTTGTCTGTGACGTATGATTCCATGAAAGTGAAAGCTTTTAAATGGCATGCATTTTTATATGCTGTCCAAAGATGTTTTTGTTTTCCTTTGTGTAGGTACGCTGTGGAACTTGTCTTCCTATGAACCACTGAAAATTGTGATTATTAATCACGGCCTTCAGACTCTAACGAACGAGGTCATCATTCCTCATTCGGGCTGGGAGAACGAACCCAATGAGGATTCCAAACCACGTGATGCTGAATGGACAACAGTCTTCAAAAATACATCGGGATGTCTAAGGTGAATTTTTTTTTTACATTGCTTAGTTTTTTATATTGCTGTGTGAGTTTGAGTCTGCATTAGTATTAACTTAGCTCAGTTGGTAGCACTCAAATGCTGTTTTTGGGGATGCATTAAACCAAGGTCTCAGCTGCCTGTTTAGTCATTGATAAAGATCTTTGAGTCATAGTCATTATGGCACAGAAGGAGGCCATTTGGCCCGTATAGTACATGGCATTTTTTGAAGAAAGCCTGGCAGCTGCTCGCAGTATCCTAGCCAGCATTTGTTCCTCAACCAACACCACCACAAAAGATAATTTGGTCAGTCATCTCTTGTTTGTGGGACATTGCTGTGTGCAAATTTGCTGCCGTGTTGGTGGTCAAACTGCATTTTTAACATAATCTGTGTGGTGTGCTTTGAGATCCTATGACCTCGCACCCACAGAAATGCAAGTCTTCACAACTGGATGAGTTATTACAAGCAGCCTCACGATGTGCATTTTGAGCTGAGGAATGACTATTGTAAAAAGAAGTGATTTGTATGCTGCCATTCTTCCCTCAATCTGTATAAACATGAAAAGTTCATAAAACTTGAGAATTTTTAGATGCCATTCCAGGTCTCCGTCCCTTTGAGTAAAGTATCTGTTCAAAAGGACTCCTCTAGCTTTGCCGAAATCTTTTGGTAATGTTGCCATATCTGATACAATGGTAAGATATTCCCAAGGGCTATAGAGGCACTGGAAAAGGTGCAGAAAAGATTTACAAGCATGCTACCAGAATTTAGAGGTTATAAACTATCAAACAAGATTGGGAAGGCTGAGGGGTGACCAAGATCGATTTTGAAGGGGTTTGATAGAGTAGACATGGAGAAAGTATTCCCTAGATTCTAGAACGGTCTCCGTAGATAGGAAGTTAGTAAATGTAACATCACTGTTCAAGAAATGAGGGAGAGAGAAAACCAGGAACTACAGGAAGGTTAGCCTGACATCAGTCGTCTTTACAAAAAAAAAAATGCTGGAATCTGTTAAACAAGTCTTAACAATGCACTTAGAAAATCATAAAATGATCTGACCAAGTCAAAGTGGTTTTGCGTAAGGGAAATCGTGTTTGATAAATCTATAGGGGTTTTTTGAGTATGTAATTAGGGTAGATAATGGAGAATTAATTGAAGTAGTATACTTGGATTTCCAAAAGGCATTCGATAAGGTGCCCACAAGAAGGCTAATACGCAAGCTAAGGGCTCATGGAGTTGGGAGTAACATATTAGCATGGATAGAGGATTGGTTAACGGACAGGAAGCAGAAAGTAGGAATAAACGGGGCATTTTCAAGTTTGCAGGACTTAACTAGTGGAGTGCCCCAAGTATCAGTGCTGGGGCCTCAGCTATTAACAGTCTATTTTGATGACTTAGTCTAGACGGAGAGTGACGTATCGAAGTTTGCTGACGATACAAAGCTAGGTGGGAATGTAAGCTGTGAGGAGGACACCGGCTGCAAAGCGATATAGAAGCGAAATTAATTCCTAACCCTCATAAATCTTGACATGTCACTTCTCAACATCTTCCCCAAGTCCCCAAGGTTTCTGTTGTTTATTGAGCTTAAGGCATGTGATATCCAATAAAGGTTTGTTTTCAAGCAAGACCTCTGTATCCTTTCAGTGACCTTTCAACAAAAAACAAAGTCCAGCATCTATGAAATCTTCAGCCTTCCAAAATGAATCCATTTCTGTGTTTTAAATGAGAGTCCTCAAAAAATGTTTAACAAAAATGGAAGCACTTTCAAAACATAATATAAGACAATTATGGTACACAACATTTTTTCAACTAAATGCACAACTTGTGCAGAAATGTTTTGGAGTCATGTTATATTGTGCTAGAATTCTGTGGCAAACTACCCATTTACATCAACTTGGCATCGATTGCAGAGAGCTACTTTGCTGTAACTAGCTGGTTTTCAGTTACATCATATACTGGAAAATGAATTATTTTTAAACTAAAAATTTGAGAAGGACTTTTATGTGCAGAAGAAGAATCCAGACTAAGCAAATGAATCCATGTTTGGCTGATTGAAGGTAGCTACACCATTTGCGATGCTCTCCATTTAAGGCAGCTTTTGTTTGTCTTGCAGCCAGTTTCTTGCCTCTAAATTTTCACATTGAACAGCAGAACAGAAAGCACAGAGTAGTCAGATATTAAAAACAGACCCCAAATTGGACTCTGACAGATGAACTTCACAGATATGTTTGCTAGACACTGCCCAATTAGGCCACAGGGTTTTTGGCACATACGCTAGTCGTCAAATCAGATTACATTGAAGAACAGCCTTTCTGTTTCCTTTTTACAGTCAGCGTAATAACTTCACCTACCAGTTGGAAACGTGTAGTCAGAAAAAGTTGAAATACTTACAAAATACAGTCCTGCAATTTCCTCATTGCATGTCCCAGAAACACTTGAACAGCCATGGGCAGGGCCTAATATGTGGAAATTCCAGGCTGAAATGGGAAGCAAAGAAGGGCTGGGAGTCTGTCAACGGAAGACAGACAGCTGTATCTAAGGAATTTTGAGCACCTGGGAGAAAGTAGTTAGGATGGTGGGGACAGGGCCTGTGAAGGTTTTGGATAATAGGAACAGGAGGTAGGGCATTCAGCCCCTCGAGCCTTTTCTGTCATTTCAGTTAGATCATGGATGATTTGTACCTCAACCCCATTTACCTTTGTTCCATCATCTTTTGATACCCATACCCAAGGAAAATCTATATATCTTGGTCTTGAAAATTTCAATTAATTCACAGCATTAATAGTTGGGGCGGGGATAGGGGGATGGAGAATGGTGTTCCAGATTTCTACCACGCTTTATGTGGAAAAGATACTTGGAATTTTTAAAAATTCATTCTTGGGATGCGAGCGTCGCTGGCAAGGCCAGCAGTTATTGCCCATCCCTAATTGCCCTTAAGAATGTAATGGTGAGCTGCCACCTTGAACTGCTGCAGTCCATGTGGTGCAGGTACACCCACAGTGCTGTTAGGAAGGGAGTTCCAGGATTTTGACCCAGGGACAATGAAGAAATGGTGATTATATTCCCAAGTCAGGATGGTGTGCGACTTGGAGAGCAACTTGCAGGCGCTGGTATTGCCATGCTTTTGCTGCCTTTGTTCTTCTTGGTGGTAGCGTTTGCAGGGTTGGAAGGTGTTGTTGAAGGAGTCTTGATGAGTTGCATTACAAATGCATTGGTTGTTCAGTCTTTTAAAGGAAAGGCAATTTATCTATATTTTGACACGTCAGTTACTTCTTACAGTTTGCCCTTTATCATGGATTAAACAGATTTCTAAGCTTATTTATTATTTATGTAGTCTGTTCTTGATCACTGAATCCAGGTGTTGCTACAGTCTGCTAACACTCAGGATGGGAGGTATCAAAGTAAGGGGCATTGCGATGGATGTTGTACAGAGATCAGTAAGTTTATCCCAGACCAGAGATTTGCCAGGAATTCATTTGGCTTGTATTGCTCAGTGCTATGCTGGGTTCTGCATTTAACTGCTGACTTATCAAACTGAAAACCCTTTTAAAAAATATACATTGCTGGTTTGAGTACCTATTAAATAATGTGTAACTGAGTAAACATTTTCTTAATGTTTCTTGTGGAGCAATCGGAACTTGGCCTTTCAATTAACAACTGCCAGAAGTTGCATTAAAATATTTTGCAGCTCTAGCGTTCAAATTCCAGCTTCAACTAAAATTTACACTGGGGCTTCCTTGAGACCTCGAGCTACTGATCTTTCAGGATAGCACCCAAGTGGGTGCAAATTGTAGTAGTTCATGGATATGGAAAATTGACACAGTTCCTCTTCTGAGCATGCTTTATGCTACAACCTCAGTAGATACAGCTGACTTCAAAAGAAGAGATATGAACTTTCCAGACCAATTAGAGTTATATGACCAGATTCACGATCTCAGACTTTTACTACAACAAACTTTTAAAAAAAATAATTAGCTAAACAGTACTTAATAGGTAGCTAATACACTAAATTACAGAGAAAGATATTTCCCATTAACTTATTGACACACTTGAAAACCCCACACCACATTTATATGTTAGTGTTCTCATTGAAAAGGCATTCTTGTAGTTAAAACTCCTAAACTCCTCCCAGCTGCAATGGGTTGGATCTCTGTGTCCTTCTCAAAGTCAACAGTCTGTTCGTTCACTTACTAGCACATTTGACTGGACTTTGGTTAATAAGCAATGGCTGGTGACCCCGTTGGTGTTTTCTACTCCGCAAACCTTGAGTCTTCGAACTGGGTTCAAGTTTTAGCAGCCTGTTGCTGTACTTGAAAGCAGCTGTCTCCCCAGAAATAGTCCACTGGTGCCTCTTTCTTTCTCTTTAGGTTGCACAGCTGACTGCTGGTCTTTGTTTTTTCCTTTCAGCCTGCAGACCTTGGAAAGCCTCTTGAATTTATCCAGATCAAAAGTAAATAATCATTTGCCTTTTACAATTCTCAGAGCCTATAAGTCTGACCTTAGAAAAACCTCCTGGGCTGATAAGTGGCAAGTAACATTGGCGCCACACAAGTGCCAGGCAATGACCATCTCAAACAGAGAATTGAACCATCTCCCCATGATGTTCAATGGCGTTACCATTGTTGAATGCCCCAACATCAACTTCCTGGGCGTCACCATTAACCAAAAACTGAACTGGACCAGCCACATAAAAGCTGTGGCTACAAGAGCAGATCAAAGACTGGGAATTCTGCAGTGAGTAACTCACCTCCTGACTCCCCAAAGCCTGTCCACCATCTACAAGGCTTAAGTCAGAAGTGTGATGAAATACTCTCAACTTGCAGCCCACTTGATTGGCACCCCATCCACCATCTGCAACATTCTCATCCTCTGCCACTGATGCACAGTGGCAGTTGTGTGTATCATATAAAAGATGCACTGCAGCAACTCACCAAGGCTCCTTCAACAGCACCTTCCAAACCAATGACTTCTACCACCTAGAAGAATGCCACCACCTGCAAGTTCCTCTTCAAGCCACACACCAATTTGACGAGGAACTATATCGCCGTTCCCTCACTGTCACTGGGTCAAAAACCTGGAACTCCCTTCCAAACAGCAAGGACTGCAGTGGTTCAAGAAGGCAGCTCACCACCACCACCTTCTCGAGGGCAATTGGGGGTAATAAATGCAGGCCTAGCCAGCAACGCCCACGTCCCACGAATGAATAAAAAAAAAACTTGAGATGGTCAATCTTGGTATGGTTACTGTTATGGTTCAGGAGGCATCCTGGGTAACTTGTCCCTTCTGGTACTTCTATACTGAATCAAGCCATGCGGCATTTCTCCCGTTTCACAGGGGTGTGAATCGGCTGCCATGTTTTTGAAAACTGCTCATGCCATTGTGAAGTTGGTTAAGATAAATGTGTGAACTGCCTTCCAGCTGCTGGTCTGATTATTTTGAATAATTTACAAGAGCTGCGATTGAGGTGCCATCTGATGTGGACAGAAAATGATTCAACAAAATTGACTATGACTCTAACTATTCCAATAGAAATTAGGGCACGCTGAACTGCAAGAGTTTACTTTTAACTTGGAAGATTGGAATGTTGAGCCAAATGAAATATCATAGGTCATGCATCTGCCAGACATCCTCTTCCAGGTGGGCTCACTAAAAGTGCAGTATATAGCAGCGTATTTGCTTAGCTTACTATGTAAGAACAACTGTGACTCCAAAATGCAACTCTCACACAGTTTCAGTCTGCTGATATATATGTGAATCCCCAGGTAATGTCCTCCCCCTGAATGCCACATAACATCCAATTCACAATCATACCTCTTCTCTGATTTTATTTGAAGATGAATCGTTGATTGAAGCATTGGCATGCCAGAACATTATTTGCAAGGGAATTTGCAGGAAAAATTATATGTCCAATTGAACTGTGTTCCAAACCTTTAAGACCTGAAGGATTTAAGAAAATGGTTTTTGTGGATCAGGATTTTATCTCTTTTATCTATTCCTGATCTGACATTTCAAATATTGGGAGAAATTAAAATCTAGTTACCCCACACATTTATTGGAGGCTCATTGTGTTTGCACAGTGTGTATGTGGGGGTATAATGCGAAATAATCTTTGAATTTAGTATTTTGTGGGGAGCCTTTTCGACACAAACTGTATTCCGACTGAGAGTTCTCTTGTAGAAACTCAGAAATGTAACATTTGTCTGGCCTGAGCACTAGAAGCAGAAGTGAATCAACACTACTTGATTCTGCTCCAAGTGAATATTTGAGGTCATGGACTGTTCGAGAGTAAGCATTTATATTCATAAGTTATGCAAAGGCCTTGTGGTATGAACAATGGAGCCATTGTATGTCTGAAGAGGAAATAAAGTGGGAACATGTTTTCAGTTTATTCTGTTGTTTTCTCTTTACTTGGGTCCTTGCATATTATTCTCAAACTGAGGGTTCATTTGGTAACCTGTTCCCAGGACTCTGTCAGTGCTGTATCCTCTCCAGCTGACTAACATCAATAACTTTGTGTGGGAATTTAGGAGTGGGACCTATTCTGTGATGCAACAAAACCAACCAACTCTGCTTTATAGTTATAATGCCAAAGCATTGGACTCTTGACCGGGGTATCGAAATTCAAACCCAATTATCTAATAATACCAGATAACACATTGCTGCTAATTCGTCTTGGGTGAAATCCCTCACCTAATTACACATCCTTGATGATGGGCGCTGTTAATGGTGCCAGTGGAATAATTGACAGCCTTGACGCAGCTTCTATTTGATATGAATCAATCCCTTAAAACTATGTGGAACTAATTAGCGTATAATTGGTCATGTCACTCGTGCATTAAGGATAAGCTTTGTCACCTCATGGGAGGTGACAAAATTCACATTGGCATACAATGGAGGCAGAGGAGACTTTTGAGTTCAAGGTTGGAGCTAATGTATGTATGTGTTTGAAAATGATGAAAAGGGCTTTACTGTTGGTCTGGCTGTGCTCTTTATGCCCTCGGATGCTTCATACTGATTATAGGTTCTTTAAAAAATTGAAGAATTATAAACCCCAGAGCCTTAATTGGCAGAAAATTCACCACAAAAAACTTGGAACTACACAATCATGCTTTATAAATGACTGGCTAAGCCTCAGCTGGCATATCATGGACAATTCTGTGCATCACAATTGTGAAAAGATATACAGACATTGGAAAGGGTGCAGAGGGTGTTTAGCAGGCTGCTGGCAGGGCTGAGGCGCTTCAGTTATAAGGAGATGTTGGAGAAGTTAGGACAGAGAAGGTGAAGAGATGATCTAATCGAGGTTTTCAAGTTGATAGTTTTTGATAGAGTAGACGCTTTTTTTTGCGATATCTAAATGACTTGGATCTTGCAATTCAGAGTAGAATTTCAAAATTTGCTGATAACAAATTTGGAGTAGTAGCAAATAGTGACGATGATACGAACTGCCTGCAACAGAAGGCAGAATGGACAGACCAGTGGCAGATGAAATTTCATGCAGGCAAATGTAAGCTGATGCATTTGGCAGAAGGGATAGGGAGTGAGGCAATATGGACTTAAAGGTGCAGTTCTAAAGAGTGCAGCAACAAAGGGACTTGGGAGTGCATGTGAATCAATCTTTGAAGTTGGCAGGACAGATTGGAACAGTGGTTACCCAAGCATATGGGAGCTTGGGCTTAATAAATAGAAATTGAGTACAAAAGCGGGGAAGTTATGCTGAACCTTTATAAAACTGTGGTTAGGTCCCAAGTATGGTATTGCGTTCAGTTCTGGTCACACTTCAGGAAGTATCTGAGGGTCCTTGAGAGAGTGCAGAGGAGATTTACCAGAATCATTCCAGGGATGAGGGATTTTAGTTATAAGGTTAGGTTTGAAAAGCTGGGGTTCTCCCTGGAGCAAAGCAGATTGAGGGGAGATTTGACAGATGCATACAAGATTATGGCAGGCTTCAATAACTTAGACGAGGAAAAACTGTTACCATGAA
The DNA here is from genome assembly GCF_036365525.1 of Heterodontus francisci. Classification (NCBI taxonomy): domain Eukaryota; kingdom Metazoa; phylum Chordata; class Chondrichthyes; order Heterodontiformes; family Heterodontidae; genus Heterodontus; species Heterodontus francisci. The sequence continues at coordinate 10,264,161 of NC_090393.1, forward strand.
CTGACGGTACAGGGACTAGGGGACACAGATTGAAGATTTTGGGCAAGAGATGCAGGCTGAATGTGAGGAAGAACTTTTTTTACGCAGTGAGTGGTAACCTGGAACTCGCTGGCGGAAGCAGAGGCGATGAATGATTTCAAAAGGAAATTGGATAGGTACTTGAAGGAAATAAACTTGCAGGGAAATAGGACTGATTGGATTGCTCTGCGGAGAGCTGCTATGGACTCGATGGGCTGAATAGCCACCTATGCTGTATGTGACTTATTCTATCTCCGAGAGAGAGGTTCTGAGAGGCAGCAGTCAAAATACTTGTACCTCTTTGAGATAGGAATTGATCGACACCTGTCTGTTAAGATATCTCCCTGAGAGAGAGGGACTGAGACTGATCAAGAGAAACGATTACTTCAGATGAGTGCGTCAGTAACCAGAGGTCAGGGATTCAAAATCACTGGCGAAAGATCAAGAGGGGAGATGAGAACTCTTTTTTCACTTGAGTTGTTGGAATCTGGAACACTTTACCTGAAAAGGTGGTGGAAGCTGATTCCTTAAATAATTTAAAAGGGAGTTGGTCAGGTACTTAAGAATGAGGAACTTAGAGGGTTACAGACCAAAAAACAGGGTTGTGGGACTAAGCTTGACTGCTCTTTGAAAGAGTTGGCGCAGGTGTGATGGCCCAAATGGCCTCTTTCTGTCCTGTAAGTTTTTATGATTCTGTGAATTACTGTGACTTCACCAGCGAAGCTCGGAATGTCTGCTGGGACTAACCCGGGTGATGGCATTATGTTTTCGTCACTGAAGTTGAAACTTATTACATTGATCCCAATTAATCTGCTTTTTCACCTCCACAATTTCATTTGGATTATGCTGTGTTCATATGTAAAGGGATGAAGGTTTTCATTTTTGATTGAGGATGTGTACACAATTCCCACAAACAAGATAGTGGACTTTATCAGCCAGTTCCTTCTGGCATGGGAGATTTGACATACTGTATTTGGATTTCCAGAGGGCATTTGACAAGGTGCCACATAAGGTTATTGCGCAGATTAGGAGCTCATGGCATAGGGCATAACATATTAGCATGGATAGAAGATTGAGTGGCTGGCAGAAAACAGACTATGCATAAATGGATCCTTTTCTGAGTGGCAGGATGTGAGGAGTGGAGTCCTGCAGGGGTCTCTGCTGGGGCCTCAACTTTTTACAATTTATATCAATGACTTAGATGAAGGAGCGATGGCATGGTAGCTAAATTTGCAGATGAGAAAAAGGTAGGTAGGAAAGTATGTTGTGAAGAGGACATAAGGAGGTTGCAGACTGATGAGGATAGTTTGAGTGAATGGGCAGAAATCTGGTAGTTAGAGTATAATGTGGGGAAATGTGAAGTTCACTTTGGCAGGAAGAATAAAAAAGCAGAGTATTACTTAAACAGAGAACAACTGCAGAATTCCAGGGTGCAGAGGGATCTAGGTGTTCTAGTGCATGAGTCACAAAAAGCTAGTATGCAGGTACGGCAAGTAATAAAGAAGGCTAATAGAATGCTATCTTTTAATACGAGAGGAATTGACAAAGCTAAGGATATTCTGCTTCAGTTGTACAGGGCATTGGTGAGACTACATCTCAAAGATTGTGTGTACTTTTGGTCTCCTTATTTTAAGGGAGAATGTAAATGCGTTGGAGGCAATTGAGAGGAGGTTTACTAGATTGATACCTGGAATGAATGGGTTGTCTTATGAGACAAGGTTGGACAGACTGGGCTTGTTTCCACTGGAGTTTACAAGAGTGAGGGGAGAATTGACTTAAGTATATAAGATCTTGAACAGTCTTGACAAGGTGGATGTGGAAAGGATATTGCCTCTTGTGGGTGAGTTCAGAACTAGGGAACACTAAAATTAGGGGTTGCCCTTTTAGGGCAGAGATGAAGAGGAATCTTTTCTGAGGGTTGTGCGACTTCAGAACTCTCTGCCTCAGAAGGTGGTAGAGGCAGGATCATTGAATATTTTTAAGGCGGAGGTAGATATATTCTTGTTAGCAGGGGAATCAAAGGTTATCGGGGGTAGATGGGAGTGTGGAATTCGAAACACAAACACATCAGCCATGATCATCTAGAGGGGCCAAATCTCCTAATTTGTATGTTCCTATGTGCACAGTTGCCACTGAAAGAAGATTTTTATACAATATTTCGAAGCAGCTGAAAATGTACCATTCACATTCAGGAGCTTGATGTGCCATGTAACGATGCATTACTTCTCCTGCAGTTCTAAGGATTTTAACCAATCTGATGTGATCCAGCATCCTTGCTATATGCCTGTCCAATAACATTGCCTATTCCTGCGTTGATTATTAAGGTATTTGCTTCTACGGCTGTATTGTCAATCCCAAATGTAAGCTCAATGTTTACAACGATGAAATTGTGCAGACAGCTAGTCAAGCCTGAATGGGTGAATAATGCTTAACTTTTATAGAATTAGACAGCCGGGTCCCTGAAAAATGTCCTATTGATGTGATTTGTCTGAAGTCATCCTTGGAGGAATTGTTGATCAATTTGATTTACAGACATAAACATTGTTTTTGTGTAATATTTTGTTGGTATTGAATTAATTTGGTAACGGATATGATTTTGTCTGACATTCCAAATTTTTGTGTCCATTAGTAATTGTAGCGTGTGGTAGATCATTAAATGAAAAATAGGTTTCTTCAAAATACTTAAATGTAAATCAGATAATTTGGTTTGCATCACTCAATTGGGTGATGTACTGATGAAAAACTGAGATTTTTAATCTGCAATTTTTCTGCATTTTATAAATGAAGCAATTTAAAATTACAAGCCGTATTCATTCCCACAGCTACTATTGTGCATATCTCACATGTTGCAATCCTGATGAGAGGTGAAATTTGCTTATCTGAAATTTTGTAATGGCTTTATTCTGCTTTAATTTTTCAAGTTTCTGAATTCAATCTCTTGAAGTGCTGACTCCTTGCTGGGCTACTGTTTCATTGCCACAGTTGTTCTCCAATAGCTTGCCCAAGTGGCCTGTCTTTGGGTTTGATGGTATCAACCTGTTAATCGATTGCAGATTAGATTAGAGATACAGCACTGAAACAGGCCCTTCGGCCCACCGAGTCTGTGCCGAACATCAACCACCCATTTATACTAATCCTACACTAATCCCATATTCCTACCAAACATCCCCACCTGTCCCTATATTTCCCTACCACCTACCTATACTTGTGACAATTTATAATGGCCAATTTACCTATCAACCTGCAAGTCTTTTGGCTTGTGGGAGGAAACCGGAGCACCCGGAGAAAACCCACGCAGACACAGGGAGAACTTGCAAACTCCACACAGGCAGTACCCGGAATCGAACCCGGGTCCCTGGAGCTGTGAGGCTGCGGTGCTAACCACTGCGCCGCCCTAATGGGGGGGTAGGCATTACAAATGTGTCCCATCCTATTGTTGCCTGAGCTTCTCACACATCACTTGCAGAAGAGGTCAGAAATGGCAATCGAGCATTTCTGCACTCTCCCAGGAGTGCTGCGACCAATTGTTGTGCTCCCGCCACTGAAATTGGTCTCCTGGAAGATTTCCAACCAGAGTTGGCAACATTACCTTAATAGTGCATCACAGACTATGGTCTGCCTCATCTGTGAGATTCACCTACCGAATCCTTTGGAGTTCATTTGCATTTTCTTGATGTAGGATTGCCACCTCTCGTGGATTATCTTGGAATCTACAGGAATTGGAATTCAATCTCCTGATTGCTGCTGAATGCAATCCAGGAGAAAAATCATAGAGACCTAAAAGAAAATATCAGAAATCAGCGAAAGGGCTGGTTGCTTGGCAGACAAGAATAGTTTAACAGCAACTTGTATTTTAATAGTGTCCTTATTGTAGTAAAGTGTCCCAAAGTGCTTCACGGCAGCTTTAAAAGCCAAAAATTGACACTGAGGCACATGAGATGTTAGGGCAGATGACCAAAAGCTTGGTCAAAGAGATAGGTTTTAAGGAATGCATTAAAGGAGGAGAGAGAGATGAAGAGGATTAGGGAGGCAGTTTTAGAGCTTAAGGCCTCGGCAGCTGAAGCCATAGCCACCAACAATTGGGCGATTAAATTTGGGGATGTGCCAGAGGCCAGAATTGGAGAAGTGCAGACATCTTAGAGGGTTGCAGGGCTGAAGGATGTTAGAGCTTGGAGAGGTGAGGCCCTGGAGAGATTTGAGAAAAATGAGAATTTTTTAAATCGAGGCATTGCTCTACCTGGAGCCAATTTTGGTCAGCAGGGGTGATGGGTGAAAGGTACAAGTTTACAGAGGGCGTAAAATGAGAGGCTGGCCAGGAGTGTGTTGGAATAGTAACAGGAACAAAGGCATGGATGAGGGTTTCATCAAATGAGCTAAGGCAGGGTAATGAGTTTGTTCGTGTTTCAGTTGGAGGGGGACGACTGTGTGCCCCAAAGATTGATGTGTTGGGCAACCAATAGTGGGGATGATGGGATAGTTGCAGGCAAGAGGTCATGTGATAAAATTTCCTGGTAGATTTCCTACCAGAGTTGGCAACATTATATTAATATTGTCACTTTCCACCACACCACCTGCAACAGGAATTTTGGGGATGGTTGGTGTCTGTATTTCTGATCTCCAGCAGGTGTAACTAAATTGGGCTAAACTAGTCTTCGTTTCTCAGCAGATCAAAAAAATGGGCTAACAGCAGAGAAATTGAACCTGTTGCTTTAGCAAATTTCCATTGTGTGAGGGAGTACTGCTGCTGATTGTGCTCCATCTTTGTTTAATTTTTGTATTCCCATAGAATTTCATTACTTGAAAAATCGATGTTGAACTGGTAGTATCTACTGTTTCTATGCATTTTTGACCCAAAATGTTGTATTGACTCTTGAGCTGTTTTCGTTGTGTATTATTTAGATGATGCATAGAAAACATGGAGTCAGTGTTGAATATTGTTCCTTTCAGGCTGCTTGTCCCAAAGTGTTTAGATACACCAGTTGAATTTTACCTTCCTGGATACCTTTTCAGCCTGTAGGAAGGGTCTTTTGTTGTAACTCTGTTTCTTTTATTTGGTAGAAATGTGAGTTCAGATGGAAGTGATGCCCGCAGAAGGCTTAGAGAATGCGAGGGTTTGGTAGATGCACTCCTGCATGCATTGCAGTCAGCAGTGGGCAAGAAAGACATGGACCGAAAGGTAATATGCAACTGTGCTGATGCGTTTAAAAGAGATTGTGTCCCTCTAGGTCACTGGTGATCAAGACTTAAGTCTTCATGGGTTGCACAGAATTTAACATTGAGCCTTTGGGCCGTATTCCCTAAATTTGCTTAAAATTCAAATTGCTGATGCTAAACAATCTGATGGTGTTTATATACCAGTGAAGCAAGTGAGAGACAGGGAACTCTTTGCAAACCTCCTGTCTCCCAAAATTCAAAAAGCACAAACCAGCAAATAAGCAGTGCAAGAACAAATATGATGAATTGCATCAGGCAGGCTATCTTTACAAGGGCTCAGTGGCTGAAGGTTACCCATGGGCTGCAGTATCGAAGTCTCTAAGCTGTTACTTTTATCAACAAATATTAACCTACAAAATTGAAATCTTGCATGAGAGAAACCCTGCACTCAATGTTAGAAACATATTGAACCCATTAAAACATGATGGCTCCACTTGCCTTTCAGTTTTTTTTATTGCATTGTTCATAATGCAACTATATTTAACCCTTTCATGCTCATTAACTTAATTGCATGTATAAATAAACAAGAATTGTTCTAAGGTGCAATCTGCCTGTAGCATAGCAGCCTTCTGCTTGGAAGGTTATTATGCTTCAATTGCTTTTGCCATTATTCACACTAAAGGTTTGTCTTTTTGAAGAGGGTGCTAACTAGAGAAATTCTTTTAAATAATCAAATATGGTTATGCTTCAAGTAGCACACTATTGAAAGGGTATTTTTTATCAGTTGTCAGCTGGAGATTTGCAGCCTTCATGAAAGGGTAGTTGTACTTGAGGTTCCATAATGCTAAAGTTTCTCTTTGTTCCCAATTTGGGAGCAATTTGAATCCCTTATTGAAAGTTAGAAATACACATCAAAAGAAACTGCCTTCGTAGATAGGAAGATAAACAAAACTGAGTTGCAAATAAATTCTTTGAGAGTGAGACCTGACAGTGCAATAGCCTTTCGACACTTAAGATCAATCAAGAATGGTCTAACTGTGTTTGTGAGGGGGTGACTGACATCCATGGAGTTTTTGCTCAAGATACTTCAATACCTTCAAGACAGCAGGGCAGATAATTGAGCAAAATTTATAATTGGTACAGAGTAATGACATAATGTTCAAATAATTGAATACTATTTTTGCAGAGCTGTGGTTGTGCAGAAATAATGAAGTGTCAGTTTGGATTGAAAAGATTTGCTGCTGCAAAATATAACCGTGTTGTAGAAAAACTGACCATAGCAACAATGCCAAATTAAAATAAAGTGGTTGCACTTTTTAAACATTTTATGTAGATAATTTGTAGCTACATAATAGAATTCAAAATGACTGCTCAGTTGGTTACTTAATTTGGATTAAAGTTGTCACTGAACTCGAGCATGTATTGTACATTGACATTTACACAGCTGTAATTTTGTGCAAAAAAGCACTAAGTTCAAAAAGAGACTATATATAGGTCAATAGTTGCATCTCTAGCAGTAAAGCAACAGCTCCTGCAATTAAATCCCAGCTGCATTTGTAACCATCACAAGATTTTATTGCATCTTTTGATTCACAGAAGAACTAGAGAAGTGCCCACTATTGGAGGCTTAAGAAGAAATGTCTCCCTTCCCACAGCAGAAAAGAAAGCCCTTTTACAAAGTTGGTCATGGCGTGGTGTGTGCAATGTGTTACAACCTCAGACTGTTAACGTTAAAATACGCGATATGAATCCCCCAGATCAACTTAAAGCACCAAACGACAAGCTTTCATTTTTCAAGACTTTTTTTTATACAAAGTAAACTAAATGAAATCACCATTAACTAAATAGTGCTTTGCAGGTAGCTGTTAGCCCAGATTACAAAGAAAGGTATTTACTTAGTAAAATACTTCAAATCCTCACACCACACTTGTACATTGCACAGTCCTTTTTGATGGCGAAATCTTTTACAGTTAAAAGTCCCAAGCTCCTCCCAGTAGCAATATGTAGGATCGCGCAGACCTTATCAAAAATGAATGTCCTCTGCTCACTTCAAGCATTTCCAACCTGGACATCTGTGAATAAGGCGATTCCTGATGATCCTGCTGGTCTTTAGCTTCTCCGCAAGCTTCAGCTTTCAAAACAGGTTCAAGTCTTTGCAGCCTTTCACTGTCTCAGGCGTCCAAGAGCAGGTGTTTTCTTTGCCCGCCTCTAACAACTGCTGGTTTCTTCTCTTGCAGCCTGCCTTGCTTTCAGAAAATCTGTTAAACTTATCTGGACTCAAAAGTCAATAGCTTATTATCCTGTTCCAATCTGCAAAGTCCAAAAGTCTGGTTTCACAGAGCAACCTGGGCCTTCCATTGTTCCCAGGTGTTAACAGCTGCTTGCTACATTTACATCATCAGAATCATTGACCCCCTTGTTTACAGCCTGAAAGTTTGGAAGGGTGAAACTCATTGTTCTTGTGTTAGCCCTACCGTGTCTGTTTTATTTTTTAAAAAGTCTTTGATCTGTCATGTCCTTTAGCAGAGTGCATGTGAGATCACCTGACCTTCCAGACTCCATCTCAAACTTTTAAAAAAAATCATTGTGTAACGTCATTGTTTTAAAAATAAAGTCTAGCGTTCGTAACAAATGCCTGTCGTGAAGTTTGCAGGTTTACTCCAACTTCACTCCAAAAAGGAAAAAGGGCAAAGCCTTGCTTAGGGTGGAAGGGAGATGACTGCTGAAACAAAGATGAAAAGTCTAAACAATTCAGCATTTCTCAGAAATGAAATATCTTGTATGTGCATCATCAGAAGCCATTCAATCAAGTCACTTTTCCTTTCAACAGAACCGTTTAAATCTAAAAGCATGCTAGATTAGTCTATCATATCAATAAATTGTCGTCATTACTGGAACACTGTTATAAACAAACCACACAGAATTCGAGTCATAAAATACTTGTTTAAAAAAATATGTCCAAGGTTATTGGGTGGTGCAGCAGGTCTTTAACATCTGGCGCTGGGCTGAAATGCAGCCAGGACTTCTAGAATGAAGTCTTTTTCAGTTATAAATCATAAGGGTTCTATGAGACAATAGTAAAGACAGTCACAATCCAGTTGAAATGTGCTGCTTTATGTTTCTCATGTAAGTTTAATTGCTTTTGTTTAATAGTCTGTTGAGAACTGTGTGTGTGTCATGAGGAACCTCTCCTATCAAGTGCATAAAGAAGTGCCAGGAGCTGATAAATTCAGAGAACCAGCAACTGAGCAACAAACTGCCACTGGAAGTGCTCAGAAGAAGAAGAAAGATGATTCTGGTTGCTTTGGTGGGAAGAAAGCAAAAGGTAAGAATGTGGCAGGGAAAATATAGAGCTTAAGTTGCGACCTGTAGTGTGAGAGTGTGCACTTCATATAGCAATGCTTTTAATAGTAATGGGAGTTGAAATACAAGAAGATGGGATTGCAGCAGAAAATAAAATTTTAACAAATCTTTTTGCTTAAAAAGCAGTAATAGTTCTACAGTATCTGGCTTCGCCTGTGTTGAAATATTAGTGTAGGACAAGTTTTTAAAAAACAACTTTTACATGGACATATGAAACCTTTAACTGCATCATAATCAGCCACCCAACCTTCCCTACCGAATTATCGTGAAGCCTATCTTTTTCATTGCCTGTCTCTGTAGTTTATTCTTGCAATTATGGGCAATGGCCAAAAATTTCTCCATTGTGCTGTGTAGGTCATGTGGCAGAGTGTTATGTTTCATGGTGGTTTTGGTAATAGTTAACAAAAATGCTCATTTAATAGTTGAGTGTTTTGTCTTTAACTTGGGACTTCAGAACCAGGCTTCTAAACTTGTAAAGCAATACTGGGATTAGAAATTGCTTTGATAAAGCATGTAGTTTTAGTGATTCAATTGAAAGACAAGTACATATGGCAAAACTGGAAAAGAGCACAGGTTTCATTCATTTTTTGTTCAGCTGTTATTGCTGCCTAAGGAGAGAGTTTATATTGACTCATTATTTAGTAAATCTTACTGCCTTTTCATGCCTGGTTTGACTGTTCCTTTCTTCTCTGCACTTTTCTTGGCTACTCTTCTGCAATTTAGAGGAGTGGTTTAATCAAGGTAAGTCTGCTTTTGTTTTGTCTTTTTGTTGATCATGCATTTGCTCCTGTTGCTGTTCACTTCCTGTTGATGTGATGTAGGAGCTATTATCATGCAGCTAATTGAGAAGCATTCTAATATGGTATCAACCTATATTATCAAGGGGTGGGAGTTATGTTGCAGTTTTATAAAGCTCTTGTTAGACCCATTGAGAGTACTGGCTACCACATCTCAAAGAATATATTGCCCATGCAGGGGGTGCAGGGCTAAAAGAGTTAAATTATGAAAGCATTATATAGACTAAGTTTGTATTCCCTTAAGTGTGGAAGATTAAGGGGTGATCTTGTTGAAATTTTGAGGCAATTAAAGGAATTGTTTTGTTGAGTGGAGAGAAATTATTTCCTCTGGTGGGCATAACATTAAAATTAGGGCTAGACCATTCAGGGCTGATGTCAGGAAATACTTTTTCGCACAAGGGTAGTTGAAATCTCAAACTTTTTTTATGTGGATGTCACTGATAAGACCAGCATTTATTGCTCAATCTTTGAGTGGGCTGATGTCAGGAAATACTTTTTCGCACAAGGGTAGTTGAAATCTCAAACTTTTTTTATGTGGATGTCACTGATAAGACCAGCATTTATTGCTCAATCTTTGAGTGGTGGTGAGCCATTGCGTTGAACCACTGCAGTCCATGTGGTGAAGATACATCCATAGTGCTGTTAGATAGGGAATTCCAGATTTTTACTTAGTGATGATAAAGAAACATTTCTAAGTCAAGATGGTGAGAGATTTGGAGGAGAACTTTCAGCGAGTAGTGTTTCCTGCTGCCCTTGTTCTCCTCGACATTAGAGATCGTGGGTTTTTAAATGCTGTCCAAGAAGCCTTGGCGTGTTGATGCAGTGCATTTTTTTTTTCATTCGTTTGTGGATTGTGGCCATCGCTGACGAGGCCAGGATTTATTGCCCATGACCTTGAACTGAGTGGCTTGCGAGGGTATTTCAGAGGGCATTTAAGAGTCAACCACATTTCTGTGGGTCTGAAGTCACATGTAGGCCAGACCAAGTAAGGACAGCAGATTTCCTTTCCTTTCATGGTCACCATTAGACTAGCTTTTAATTCCAGATTTATTAATTGGATTCAAATTTCACCATCTGCCATGGTAGGATTCGAACCCATGCCCCCAGAGCATTAGCCTGGGATCTGGATTACTAGTCCAGTGACATTACCTCTACGCCACTGCCTCCCCTTGTATATGGTACTCACTGCTGCCACCGTGCACCTGTGGTGGAGGGAGTGAATGTTTAACATGGTAGTTGGGATGCCAACCAAGCGAGCTGCATTGTCCTGGATAGTGTTGAGCTTCTTGTGTTGTTGGAGTTGCACGTCCAGGCAAGTATTCCATCACACTCCAGACTTTGTGCCTTGTAAATAGTGAAAAGACTTTAGGGAGTCTGGGGGTGAGTTACTCACCATAGTAATTAGTCCCTGAACTGCTCTTGCAGCCACAGTATTTATGCTATTGAAACTAGGTGAATTGAAAATTTCAAAACTGAAGTTGATAAATTTTGTTGGGTATAGTTATTGAGGAAAATGGAGCAGTGTGGGTAAATTGAGTTGAGTTAGAAATCAGCCATGATCGAATTGAATGGAGGAACAGGCTCGAGGGACAGAATGGCCGACTCCTGTTCCTATGTTCCTGAAACCTCCAGTTTTAAGAGACCAGTTGAAGACTGGAGTTTAATACAGCAATAACATTCAAAAAGGTTTTGTTGAGATTTTTAGTGTCGATCATTGAGTGAATGTGTCGCAACTAATGTATTCCGTGCTCGTGTGAATGCTTTCCAGAATGATAGGACTTCCTGTCCTTATGTTTTTCTCTTCCATGCTCAGGTAAAAGGAATGCAGATGCTGACAAAACCTTTGATACCCTGGACTTGCCAAAGCGTATGGAACCAGTGAAAGGTAACTTTATATATACTGAAATGTCCTACAATGTTGTGCATGCTGGAAACCTATTTTAATTGAAATATCCAGCTTTCATTCATTCATTTCTTCTTCTTCTGTTGCTGTTCTGTATGGTACATAAAAGATTTTTAAACCATTCCTAAAAGGTCCTGTTCTGAAGTGAATGAAACTCAATCAATAAGTAACAAGCTATTTTATGCACACACTCCACATCTGCCCGTTCTAATTCCAAAAGCAATGAAATTAATGTGTTATCAAATTGTGTTGGCAAAATGTAAAAGTAAGTCTTGTTTTCCAGGTAGAGAAAAAGCTGAAAATATCAGCAAGTCAGGCAGCATCTGTGGAAAATCCGAAGTCATTGATGTTTTGGGTCTTAAGACTGTTCCTCAGAACTGTGAGATATTACAGATGAACAGCATTGAAAGATAAAAATGAATGCAACAAGGGGAAGAAAAACAACACAAACAGACAGGGAAAGGGTGGAGAACAGGAGATGATTAAATGGCAGATGTGATATTAGCAAGAGACAAAAAAGTGAATATAGAAACAGGAGTAGGCCATTCAGCCCCTCCTATTCCACCATTCAATTAGTTCATGGCTGAATATGTATCTTAACTCCATCTACCCATGTTGGTTCCGTAACCCTGAGTAGACACTTGCCTAACAAAAAAGAAAGTGTCATAATGAGAGAAATCAACGAAATAATAACCTTTAAAGACACAACTGTGTGTGAATAGCTAATGGAGAATAGATAAACATTTAAAAAAACTAACATTGTGAAGGAGGCTGTAATGTCCCCAGAGTTTGGTCAACATTAAGGGTGCAGATCACCCAATAAGTGGTGATCTGACAGGTGTACCCCACCCCCAAGCACCAACACACTTCTTTTCTCCCCCCCCACCCACCCCCTAAAATAATCACCGAAAACACCTGCGCACCCATCCCACATAGTCTTCACTTACTGACAAAGAAAATGGGAGTTGTAGCTAAAATCTGAAGCAGTTAGTCGATTAAAAAGGTCAGAGGGCTGTGACTTTCCAAGTAGAAAGATAAGGTACTGTTGCTCAATCTTCTATTGGGCTTCGCTGCAAACAGCGCATAAGACATGAGAAGGATCTTCCCTGTGCTTGCCATTTCAGTTCTCCCACTCTGACCATTCTTTTTAAACATTATGCATCTACAATATCTTCCAGTCCTGAGGAGAGGTCTTCAGACTTGAAATGTTGACCAGCTGCTTTTCCACAGATGCTGCCCAACCAGCTAATTATTGGTAGCTTTTTCTGTTTTTGTTTTCAGATTTCCAGCATCTCTGTTTATCTTGTGTTCCAGGTGATTGAGTGAATACATACTGAGTATGGTATTCTGCTACACAGTTTCATGTTCATTCCCTAAGTCTATCTTGCTTGCTAATGGGTTTTCCATTTTGGATACTGGTGAGAGCGATGGTTCCTCGGGCGGGTGCAGCCAGAGCAAAGTCCGTGGCACCAGGGCTCAGCTGCACAGGAGGGGAGGAAGAAGAGTGAAAGAGCAATAGTGGTAGGGGATTCGATAGTCGGGATCAGACAGGTGTTTCTGTGGCAGTAAACGTGACTCCAGGATGGTGTGTTGCCTCCCTGGTGCCAGGGTCAAGGGTGTCACGGAGCGGCTGCAGGACATCCTTCTGAGGGAGGGTGAACAGCCAGAGGTCATGGCCCACATTGGTACCAATGACATAGGTAGGAAGAGGGATAAGGTTCTGAAAGCAGATTTTAGGGAGTTAGGAAGGAAATTAAAAAGCAGGACCTCCAAAGCAATAATCTCTGGATTACTCCCAGTGCCGCTTGCTAGTGAGCATGTGAATAGGAGGATTGATCGATGGAACATGTGGCTGGAGAATTGATGTAGGAGGGAGAGCATCAGATTTCTCTGAGGCATTGGGACCGGTTCTGGGGCAGGTGGGACCTGTTTAAGATGGACGGGCTGCACCTTAATGGGACCGGAGCTAACATCCTCGCAGGGAGATTTGCTGGTGCTGTTGCGGAGGGTTTAAACTAGCTTGTCAAGGATGGGAACCTGAGGGTAGCTCAAATTGGAAGGAAGTAAAGCTGGTAACAGGAGGTAGAAAAGTAGCCAGTGACATTAGGAGGCAGGTGAAATAAAGGCAAGAATCGACTAGGCTTAGAATGCAGAATGTCAAGAAGACGAGGTTAAGGGCACACAGCATTTGCAACAAGGTAGATCTAAAGGCCCAAATAGAGGTAAATGGGTATGATCTAATTGCTGTAGTGGAAACGTGGCTACAGGGTGACCGTCACTTGGAAATGAATATTCAAGGATATTCGACATTTAGGAAAGACAGGCAAAAAGGAAGAGGTGGTGTTGCGCTGCTGATAAGGGATGGGATCAGTACATCAGTAAGGGAGGATCTCTGATCTGAAGAAAAAGATGTGGAATTTGTTTGGGTGGAGCTAAGAAACAGCAAGGGGCAGCAAACATTGGCAGGAATTGTTTATAGACCACCAAACAGTAGTGGTAAAGTGGGGGATTGTATTCATCAGGAGATTAGAGACGCATGTAGCATGGGTAATACAGTAATCATGGGTGACTTCAATCTGCGTATAGACTGGGTAAACCTAATGAGCACTAATGCGGACGAGTTTCTGGAGTGTGTTAGGGATGGTTTTCTAGAGCAGCATGTTGAGGAACCGACTAGACAACAGGCTATTTTAGATCTAGTATTATGTAATGAGAAACGGCTAATTAATCTTGTAAAAGAACCTTTAAGGGTGAGTGACCATAATATGATAGAATTTAACATTATGTTTGAAAGTGAGGTAGTTCAATCTGAAGCCAGGGTGTTAAATTTGAACAAAGGAAATATGAAGGTATGAGGGGCAAATTGGCTGAAGTGGATTGGGAAAATACATTAAAACGTTTGACAGTACATAGGCAATGGATAGTCTTTAAAGAAATATTACATAGTTTACAGCAACTATGCATTCCTTCAAGGCACAACCTCAAAAGTAAAAGCAGTCAACCATGGATAACAAAGGAAGTTAAGGATTGTATAAGATTAAAAGAATAGGCCTATAAAGTTGCCAGAAATAGTGGTAACCTGAGGATTTTAGAATACAGCAAAGGAGGACCAAGAAACTGATAAAGAAAAAGAAAATAGACTATGAATGTAAGCTAGCGAAAAATAGAAAAACTTACTGTAAAAGTTTTTCTAGGTACGTAGAAAAGGAAACGTCTGGCTCAGACAAATGTGGGTCCATCACAGGCAGAGTCAGGAGATTTTATAATGGGGTATCAAGAAATGGCAGAGAAGCTAAATGATTACTTTGTGTCTGTCTTCACTGAAGAAGGTCCAAGAAATCTCCCAGAATTAGAGATCCAAGGGATTAGGGAGAATGAAGAATTGAAGGAAATTAATATTAGTAAAAAGGTTGTATTGGAGAAATTAATGGGGCTGAAGATTGATAATTCCCCAGGATCTGATATTCTACATCCCAGAGTTCTGAAAGAGGTAGCTGTGAAGATTGTGGTTACGTTGGCGATCATCTTCCAAAATTCTATAGATTCTGGAGCAGTTCCTGCAGATTTGAAGGATAGGAAATGTCACCCCATTATTTAAGAAGGGAGAGTGAAAACAGGGTATTACAGACCCGTTAGCCTTACATCAGTCATTGGGAAAATACTAGAATCTATTCTAAAGGATGTAATAAATGGACACTTGGATAATAGTCTGATTGGGCATAGTCAATGTGGATTTATGAATGGGAAATCAGGTTTGACAAACCTGTTGGAGTTTTTTGAGGATGTTACTAACAGAATTGATAAAGGTGAGTTGGTGGACATGGTATACTTGGATTTTCAGAAGGCTTTTGATAACCAACCTCCTGTGGGAGACTTTATCAAAATTAAAGCACATGGGATAGGAGGCAATAAACTGGCATGTATTAAGGATTGGTGAACAGGCAGAAAGCAGAGAGTAGGAATAAACGGGTCATTCGTGCATTGGCAGGCAGTGACTCGTGGAGTACTGCAGGGATCAGTGCTTGGGTCCAAGCTGTTCACAATGTATATCTATGATTTGGATTTGGGCACCAAATGTTGTATTTCCAAGTTCGTGAATGACACAAAACTAGGTGGGAATGTGTGTTGTGAGGAAGATGCAAAGCAGTTTCAAGGGGATTTGGACATACGTAGTGTGCAAGAACGTGGCAGATAGAATATAATGTGGAAAAATGTGAGGTTATCCACTTTGGTAGGAGGAACTGATGTGCAGACTATTTCTTAAATGGTAAGAGATTAGAAAGTGTCGATGTACAAAGGGACCTGGGTATCCTTGTCAATAAGTCACTGAAAGCTAACATGCAGGTGCAGCAAGCAGTCAAGAAGGCTAATGGTATGTTAGCCTTTATCGCAAGAGGATTTGAGGACAGGAGTCGTGATGTCTTGCTTCAATTGTATAGAACCTTGGTTAGACCGCACCTGAAGTACTGTGTGCAGTTTTGGTCCCCTTACCTTAGGAAGGATATTGCCATAGAGGGAGTGCAACAAAGGTTCACCAGACTTGTTTCCAGGATGGTGGGACTGTCCTGTGCAGAGAGATTGGGGAAACTGGCCCTGTATTCTCTCGAGTTTTGAAGAATGAGAGCTGATCTCATTGAAACCTACAAAATACTTAAAGGGATAGACAGGATAGATGCAGCTAAGATGTTTCCCCTGGTTGGGAGTCTAGAACCAGGGGGCACAATTTCAAAATAAGAGGAAAGCCACTTAGGACGGAGTCATAGTCATAGAGTTATACAGCACAGAAACGGGCCCTTCGGCCTATCGTGTCATAGAGGAGAAATTTGTTACTCAGAGGGTTGTGAATCTTTGGAATTCTCTACCCCAGAGGGCTGTGGAAGCTCAGTTATTGAGTATGTTTAAGCAGAGATTGACAGATTTCTAAATACCAATGACATAAGGGGATATAGTGTGGGGAAAAGGGCATTGATGTGGCTGATTAGCCATGATCGTATTGAATGGTAGGGCAGTTTCGATGGGTTGAATGGCCTACTCCTGTTCCTATGTTCCCAGATCTGTGCTTAATTAGCTGATCATTTGTGTAATGATGAAACTGCAGTCATGGTGTCCATGTACCCAGGACCACTCCCTCCCCCTTCCATCCACACCCTCCCTTGACTTGCTCCCACGCTCTCAGCCCTGCCCTCCTCTTTGCTAATTTCTTTTTAAATTCCATGATAAGTCAGCATTGAAGAAGGCTATTAAAATATTAAGAGTTTTATTTCTTCACTTAACTTTTCTTCCCCTTGGTGTAAAAAGGCTGTTGTTTTCGATGTCCTCAGATATTTAATGTTGGTTTCTCTCAACTCATTCACTCATTCATTTGCACATGCTCGCTGGCGCTCTGGCTCATCAGCATTTTATTACATCCCATGAATGCATTTACTGCTGCATGCTTTTAGTGCGGCAATGATTCGAGCTTAGAGCCAGGGTTAATTGAAGAAATGGTATGTTTCTGCACCCACTTGAAGAAATGTCTTATGTTTTGGACTTTGTTGGGAAAGCAGATTGGATAAGGTGATGGTTTTCACGTGGAATCCTGTAAGGTGAGGTCAACGCAGGACCTTAATCTGAAGTATTCCTTTGAAGTGCATTGCTGAAATAGTTTGGATATGAAAGATTAACTATTGCACGCTATTTAACTTAGTATGCTCAATTCCACAAGACTTTCAGCTCTTCTGTCAATGAGCACACAATCATCAGACTTTTTTCCCATAATTTGGATTTTTAACCAGTGTCTCTTTAGAAGAACATAAATTGAAGTTGTGAGTAACCAAACAGCTTTTGAATTTGATGGTGTACATATGTTTCCTTTTAAATAGGCCTCTTAGAATTATCAGTATTTTTGTTCACTGTACTGGTATGGTTACTGGAGCACTGCAGATTCCTGTAACAGATCATGAGCTAATAAGTGAGATTTATTATTGGCCATATTTGTGTGAAGTGACATGAAACGACATGTAAACTAATTATGCCTGTACCTTTGTAAATGCATCTCTTAAAATTCTTGAAAATATTTTGCAGGCTTTCAGGTGCGTAAAAGCTCTGAAGGTACATGTGCAGCATATTTTGTCACTTGCCCTTAAATTGCTTGAAGACAGTTGTGGAACAAAAGAATAAACCACAGTTGTAGGTTTTCACTTTTAAAATATATATAAAATATACGCTGAAATGAACAAAGTCAATCTAAAGGTTTATAGAATGTGGTTAATTCCATTGTACAATAGCATGAGAAATTACACAAAGTGGTTGGGCTTTTTTGGGTCAACTTTATACAAGGGGATAGTACTTTTTTTTTTAATTGTCCTACTCCAGCAAAACAGCATTGTATCTTCAAATGTGACCATCTTCTAAATATGAGTCTGTTTTGAGAGAGATGTTGAGCTTCTCAAGGTATTGATTTTCTTTGCTTTATTATTTCTAAAACTAAAAAATAAGAATGCAGCGAACAAAATAATTTTATGGGGTGGATTTGTTTTCTTCTGTCTCAAGAAAGTTGATTTTAAGCAGAAGTATATTTTTGAGATTGCAGTTTTTTTGCGAAGTGAATTACTGGACAGTAAACAAAAGATTAAGAGCTTTATTGCAGCCTAACCCCCTCTAATTAGTTTGGTAGTTAAACAAGCATATAAGGGCCTATTGTAAGCTAGAGAGGGGATTCACCACAACGACATTTTGAAGACACTGCTCAATGTAAAACCCAACAACCAAAGCCAGAATGTTGCAGCAAATGTCACAACAAAAATCAGGATAAATTGTAAGAAGGCAGGTGCAGTTCAGTGCAGAGAAATGTGCAATGTATTTTGGCAGAAGAACAGTGATAGCAATTCTGGTTTAAATCTAAGAATTATCTAGATTGGATGAACAGAGATTTAGGAGTGCGGATACTTGGGTCTAGAAACGGGATTGCAGGTGAAAAAGGCCAATTGAATTTTGAATTTTTTATACTGGGGTATTAAATAAAAAAGCAAGAACATGATGTAGAATTATTTTGGTCGTCTTCTTTGGCCTCCTTGTCTCGAGAGACAATGGGTAAGCGCCTAGAGGTGGTCAGTGGTTTGTGGAGCAGCACCTGGAGTGGCTATAAAGGCCAATTCTAGAGTGACAGACTCTTCCACAGGCGCTGCAGATAAAATTGGTTATCGGGGCTGTTACACAGCTGGCTCTCTTCTTGCACTTCTGTCTTTTTTCCTGCCAACTGCTCAGTCTCTTCGACTCGCCACTCTTTAGTCCCGCTTTTATGGCTGTCTGCCAGCTCTGGCGATCACTGGCGACTGACTCCCACGACTTGTGGTCAATGTCACAGAACTTGATGTCGTGTTTGCAGACGTCTTTAAAGCGGAGACATGGACGGCGGGTGGGTCTGATGCCAGTGAGGAGCTCGCTGGACAGTGCGTCCTTGGAGATCCTGCCATCTTCCATGCAGCTCACATATTTTGGTCACAGCTGGATTATCGTACGCAGTTCTGACCCCACCATTATACAAAGAATATTAAATCATGTGATAGGTCCAACAAAGAATCACTGGAATGATGCCAGGGATAAGATTATAAATATGAAGAAAGGCTTGAAAAGCTGGAGCTTTTTTCACTTGAACAGCAAAGGTTTGAGATATGCAAAATTGTGAAAAATTGAGAGTAATTAGTCACTATTTCCACTGGTTGGTAAATTGGTAATAGCGTGGCATAAGATCAGAATTGACACTAATAGAAATAAAGCGGGAGAGGTTGAAATAAGGGAATTCACAGTTATTGGAACATGGCACGCTTTACCACAAGTGACTGTAAAGCAGTGATAATAGCATTACTTACAATTGGTTAAGTATTTGAAAATATAAAAGGTTCTGAGGAAATGTACATACGAGTTAGGAGCAGGTGTAGGCCACTCGGCCCTTTGAGCCTGCTCCACCATTTAATAAGTTCATGGCTGAACTGATTACTCCACATTTCCACCTACCCCAGATAACCTTCCACCCCCTTGCTATTCAAGAATCTATCTACCTCTGCCTTAAAATTATTCAAAGACTTTGCTTCCACTGCCTTTTGAGGAAGAGAATTCCTAAGACTCACGACACTCAGAGAAAATATTTCTCCTCATCTCTGTCTTAAATGGGTGACCCATTATTTTTAAACAGTACCCCCTAGTTCTAGATTCTCCACAAGGGGAAACGTCCTTTCCACCCTGTCAAGACCCCTCAGGATCTTGTATGCTTCAATCAAGTCGCCTCTTACTTTTCTAAATTCCAGCAGATACAAGCCTGGCCTGTCCAATCTATCCTCGTAAGACAGCCTGCCCATTCCAGCTGTTAGTAAACCTTCTCTGCACTGCTTCCAACACATGTCAGGAAAATGGGAGTCTAGTGAATAGCTTCATTTGAATCGATCGCAATGGACCGAATGGAAGTCATTTTTAATCTTGTGTTTTCTGTAATTCTAAGCCAGTATATAAGAGCTGCTGTAAACTTGTAGCTTCGTTTGCATTACAATACTTCTGTCATCATAATTAGTTGTCTCTTTGGGCCTCCTTATCTCGAGAGACAATGGATACGCGCCTGGAGGTGGTCAGTGGTTTGTGAAGCAGCGCCTGGAGTGGCTATAAAGGCCAATTCTGGAGTGACAGGCTCTTCCACAGGTGCTGCAGAGAAATTTGTTTGTTGGGGCTGTTGCACAGTTGGCTCTCCCCTTGCGCCTCTGTCTTTTTTCCTGCCAACTACTAAGTCTCTTCGACTCGCCACAATTTAGCCCTGTCTTTATGGCTGCCCGCCAGCTCTGGCGAATTAGTTGTACAATATTAATTCAAGAGTAACTGTCCAATTACAGTGAAGATGTTCTAAATAAATGTGTGTTGGTATTCAAGAAAGGTTGTCAAAAACTCCAAGAAATTGCCCCCTCACTTGCTAAATTTGAGGTGAATTTAATTGGGATGTAGGTGTGTAGTGTATTGTCTATGGATGCTCCATCGTTGAATACATTTAAGGCTGGGATCGACAGATTTTTGATGTCTGAGAATCAAGGGGTCTGATAAGCAGGCGGGAAAGTGGAGTTGAATCTTAATATCAGCCATGATCATTTGAATGGCAAAGGAGGCTCGATGGGCTGTATGGTCTACTCTTGCTCCTATTTCTTTTGTCCTTGTGTCTAATTTGACTCTAATGGTCCTATGTAAACTACCTCAGTCACAGCCTTCCTTCCAGAGAGTAAAGTGCACCATATTAACTCTTCAACTGCAGAGATTTTTAAAGTCCAGACACAATAGGATCAATTAAATTAATTATACTTTAAACATGGAAAACTTTGCAATTGCCATCATTGTATACTATTGTTCATAAACCTTTTAAGTTTCTTGCAAAATCAGGTAACATTGCCTCCTCAAAAATAAACCCTAATTTCATTGCTCAATTTTTTTTTGTTGAATCAAATGATTTAAGTAAAATCAACAGCTTGACTTCAATCATAACTTGATGAAGTTAGTGTCATGGAACTATTTATTTTTCTTCTCTGATTAAGACAGTGTGCCTTTAAAAACTAAGAGGCACAGTGTGCTACAGCTGCACCTGCTACCCAGGCAACAGCAAGAGTGGAGAGGTCACATGATGTACTGTAACCTTTTAACTGCAAAAACCAGCTAAAACCAATTTTGAGACACCAGCGAAGCGTGCTTGCCTTGAAAGAAGAGAATTCTCTCAGCAGAAATTCTACCATGAGACACAAGCTGTGTTAATTGCCCAAGGAGAAAAAAATCGGTTTTGAAGACAACATTCGTATTGCTGGAGATAGCAAAATTCCTTTTTCTTTACTTCCAATCATAGAAAAATAGAAAATAGGAGCAGAAATAGGCCATTCGGCCCTTCGAGCCTGCTCCACCATTCATTATGATCATGACTGATCATCCAACTCAGTAACCTGTTCCCGCTTTCCCCCCCATATTCTTTGATCCCTTTCGCCCCAAGAGCTATATCTATCTCCTTCTTGAAAACATACAATGTTTTGGCCTCAACTGCTTTCTGTGGTAGCGAATTCCACAGTCTCACCACTCTCTGGGTCAAGTTATTTCTCCTCATCTCAGTCCTGAAAGGTTTATCCTGTATCCTTCGACTATGACCCCTGGTTCTGGACTCCCCCGCCATCAGGAACATCCTTCCTGCATCTACCCTGTCAAGTCCTGTTAGAATTTTATAGATTTCTATGAGATCCCCCCTCACTGTTCTGAACTCCAGCGAATATAATCCTAACCGACTCGATCTCTCCTCATACGTCAGTTCCGCCATCCCAGGAATCAGTCTGGTAAACCTTCGCTGCACTCCCTCTATAGCAACAACATCCTTCCTCAGATAAGGAGACCAAAACTGCACAAAATATTCCAGGTGTTGCCTCACCAAGGCCCTGTATAATTGCAGCAAGACATTCCTGCTCCTGTACTCAAATCCTCTCGCTATGAAGGCCAACATACCATTTGCCTTTTTTACCGCCTGTTGCACCTGCATGCTTACCTTCAGCGACTGGTGTACGAAAACACCCAGGTCTCATTGCATATTCCCCTCTCTGTTTATAGCCATTCAGATAATCTGCCTTCCTGTTTTTGCTGCCAAAGTGGATAACCTCACATTTATCCACATTATACTGCATCTGCCATGCATTTGCCCGCTCACTCAATTTGTTCAAATCACCCTAAAGCCCCTCTCTATCATCCTCACAACTCACACTCCCACCCAGATTTGTGTCATCTGCAAATTTGGAGATATTACATTTTGTTCCTTCATCTCAATCATTAATATATATTGTGAATAGCTGGGGTCCTGGCACCGATCCCTGCAGTACCCCACAAGTGACTGCCTGCCATTTGGAAAAAGACCCGTTTATTTCTACTGTTTCCTGTCTGCCTACTAATTTTCTATCCATCGCAATACTCTACCCCCAATCCCATGCACTTTAATTTTACATGCTAATCTCTTATGTGAGACTTTGTCGAAAGCCTTCTGAAAGTCCAAATAAACAACATCCACTCGCTCCCCCTCATCAACTCTTCGTGTTACATCCTTGAAGAATTCTATTAGATTTGTCCAGCATGATTTCCCTTTTGTAAATCCATGCTGACTTTGCTCGATTCTACCACTGTGCTCCAAGTGCTCTGCTATAAAATCTTTGATAATGGACTCTAGAATTTTCCCCACTACCGACATCAGGCTGACTGGTCTATAATTCCCTGTTTTCTCTCTACCTCCCTTTTTTAAATAGTGGGGTTACATTAGCTACTCTCCAATCTGTAGGAACTGTTCCAGAGTCTGTAGAATCTTGAAAGATGACCACCAATGTATCCAGTATTTCTAGGCCCACTTCCTTAAGTTCTCTGGGATGTAGGTTATCAGGCCCTAGGGATTTATTGGCCTTCAATCCCATCAATTTCCCCAACACCATTTCTCTAGTAATACTGATTTCCTTCAGTTCCTCTCTCTCACTAAACCCTGTGTTCCCCAACATTTCTGGTATGATATTTGTGTCCTCCTTTGTGAAGACCGAACCAAAGTATGCATTTAGTTGTTCAGCCATTTCTTTGTTCCCCATAATAAATTCCCCTGTTTCTGACTGTAAGGGACCTACATTTGTCTTCCCCAATCTTTTTCTCTTAACATACCTATATAGAAACTTTTACAGGCAACAGTCAGTTTTTATGTTCCCCGCAAGCTTACACTCGTACTCTATTTTCCCCTTTTTAATCAATCCCTTGGTCCTCCTTTGCTGAATTCTAAACTGCTCCCAATTCTCAGGTCTGGTGTTTTTTGGCGAATTTGTATACCTCTTCCTTTTGGATCTAATGCTATCTCTAATTTCCCTTGTAAGCCATAGTTTAGCTACCTTTCCCGTTTTGCTTTTGCACCAGACAGGAATATACAATTGTTGCAGTTCATCCATGCGCTGTTTAAAAGTTTGCCATTGCCTATCCATCGTCATCCCTTTAAGTAACGTTTCCCAATCCATCATAGCCAACTCGCGCTTCATACCTTCAGAGTTTCCTTTATTAGGGTTCAGGACCCTAGTCTCGTAATCAATTACGTCACTCTCCATCTTGATGTAGAATTCTATCATATTATGGTCGCTCATCCCCAAAAGGGTGTCTCACAACTAGATTGTCAATTATTCCCCTCTCATTACACAACCAGTCTGGATGGCCTGTTCTCTAGTTGTTTCCTCAACGTATTGGTCCAGAAAACCATCCCATATACACTCCATGAATTCCTCCTCTACGGTCCAGTGACTAATTTGATTTGCCCAATCTATATGCAGATTAAAATCACTCACAATTACAGATGTTCCTTTATTGCATGTGTCTCTAATTTCCTGTTTAATGCCATTCCCAACATCACCACCAGTGTTTGGGGGTCCATATAAACCCCCACTAATGTTTTTTGCCCCTTAGTGTTTCTCAGTTCTATCCATACAGATTCCACATCGTCAGAGCTAATATCCTTCCTCGCTATTGCGTTAATTTCCTCTTTAACCAGCAATGCAACTCCACCGCCTTTTACTTTTTGTCTGTCCTTCCTAAATACTGAATACCCCTGGATGTTCATTTCCTATCCCTGGTCACCCTGCAGCCATTTCTCCGTGATCCCGACTATATCATACCTATTTACATTTATTTGCGCGATTAATTTATCCACTTTATTGCGAATGCTCTGTGCATTAAGGCACAAAGCCTTAAGGCTTGTCTTTTTAACATTACTAGTCCCCTTCCCACTATTTTTCACTATGGCTCTTTGATTCTGGCCCTTGATTTCTCTGCCTATCACTTTTCTTCTTCCCTTTACTGTCTTTTGTTCTTGTCTTTGATCCCCCCTCCTCCTACTCCTTGCAAAGGTTCCCATCCTCCTGCCTCCCCAACCACTCTAGCAAATACTCCCCCAGAACATCAGTCCTGATCGTGCCCAGGTGTAACCCGTCCAGCTTGTACTGGTCCCACCTCCCCCAGAGCCGGTTCCACTGTCCCAGGAATCTAAAACCCTGCCCCTCACACCATCTCTTCAGCCACATATTCATCCAGTATATCCTGCTATTTCTACTCTGACTAACATGTGCACTGGTAGTAATCCTGAGATCACGACCTTTGAGGTCCTACTTTTCAACTTGCTTACTAACTCCCTATATTCTGCTTTTAGGACCTCATCCTTTTTTTTTAAACCGACGTCATTTGTACCAATATGTACCACGAACACTGGCTGTTCACCCTCCCTCTTCAGAATGTCCTGTAACAGCTCTGCGACATCCTTGACCCTAGCACCAGGGAGGCAACATACCATCCTGGAGTCTCGTCTGCAGCCACAGAAACTCCCATCTATTCCCCTTACGATTGGATCCCCTATAACTATTGCATTGCCACACATTTTACTCCTCCCCTGTGCAGCAGAGCCAACTGCGGTGCAACAAATTGGGCTGTTGCTACTTTCCCCTGAGAAGCCATTCCCACCCAACAGTATCCAAAGCAGTATATCTGTTTTGCAGCTGAAGAGCCTTGAGATTCCTGCACTGCCTGCCTAGTCCTCTTGCGCTGCCTGGTGGTCACCCATTCCCTTCCTGCCTGTGGAGTCTGAGCCTGCAGTGCGACCACCTCTGTAGACTTGCTATCCACGATACTCCGCCTTGCGGATGCTCCACAGTGTCCCCAGCCGCCGCTCCAGCTCTGAAACCCGGGCTTCAAGGAGCTGCAGCTGGAGACGCTTCCTGCACACATACTGCCGGGCAGTGGAATTGTTCCCGACTTCCCACACAGCACAAGGAGCACACCATGACTTTGAGATCTCCTGCCATGACTTGACCCTTTAAATTAAACCTTTTGGAAGATGCTTAATATCAAATAATATCAATTACTTTAGGGCCTTTCTTCCCTTGCCCTCATTACTACAGAACTCCCTAAAAAAAATATTGCGTACTATATATGAAAATAAACAGGAGACCTTTCTAACTTTAGTAACTAAGCCAGCGGTTTAGAGCTATTCCCTAACAGCAGTTACTCACCTAACAGTCACCTTGTAGCTTTCCTGTGATGTCACTGTAGACTTTTTTCAAACACTCTGGCGCGCCTGGATTGCTTTCACACAGGTTTGACTGCTCTCTGCTCCCTGTGCTGGTCCCACTCAGTATCGCTCCTTCCTGCTGCTGCACTTTTAAACTGTGCTGGTCTCACTCACTCAATCTAAGGAGTCTTTGCTTCAAGATTGAATCTCTCTTGACTGATTGTGTTTTCTGAAATTCGCCGTAAAGCTTCGACTGAAATCTACCAATTTTAAAATCCAAACATAGACCTGTCATTATACTCCGTGCTGAAAGAACAGTTGGACATCTGCTGCAGCTGAAGTGCTTTGAATGCCTACCAAGAAAAGGCTTCCATCAAATCCACGTGGAGACTTCGAGCAGCATCTGATCATTTTTACACTAAGATACCTCACCCATCAGGAACGTAACCCGCAAAGGCTAACAACCCAGTTATTTATTTACTCTTAAACAGCTAATTTTTTAAAACACCATTAAAAAAAAAACTGGTTAGCCATTGATTTTTTTAGTGTGTGTGTGTGAATGGGGAAGGCAGGTTAAAATAAGTTATAAGGTCTTCAGACATAGGTTTATTTTAATAGTGTTTAATATTTAGTTTTAACCAATAGTTAATTTGTTGTTTAAAGATACCTGAGTTTGTCTGTTTTATTCTGGGGGTTACTAGAGTGTTTAATTTGGCTGTTTTCCGGTTAGGCGGAAAAAACTTTAATAATATGCTGCAACCTGTGGAGTGATGGGACTGAATTGACAGTGCATTGCTCCCACCTCGGTCATAGCATTAGCAAAATATAATTGTGGTCATTGAGTTCTTTGATCTATCATTCTGGTAAATGCAAATTGCCATAAACTTGGGAGGGCGTTTAATTGTGGTTCTGCATATTTCTACAGTACAATGTCATTGAAAAGCATCCTTATTTTAAGAAGGAACAGAGGATAATGTTATGAAGATGATTCTATATTTTTCAAGTTTTTTTGAGGACTCATTTAAATTGTGGAGATGGATTCCTTGGAAGGCTGACAATTTCATAGATGCTGGACTTTGTTTTGATGTCGACAGTTCACTGAAAGGACGAGATGATATTTGAAAACAGCCTTTGCTGGAAATCATATGCTGTAAATTAAATAAACGACATGAACCTTGGTGACCTGGGGAAGATGGTTACAGAGAAGCCACAAGTCAAGATTATGGAGGTCAGGAGGTTGAATTTGTTTGTGGCTTCGCTTCTGAGATATTGCTTTGGTTCAGTTGGGGTGTGAACTGTTCTGAACACAGTTGAAGATCAACTTGCAAAGGAAAATCCACCTGGCTCACCCCTTTCTCTACCACTTTGAAGAAACGCTGCAAACATCCAGTGTGGGAGAGCTGAAATCCCTTGTGCTGGATCTCTTCTGAGAAGCTGGAAACCCTGCCAGATTAATTCTCAACACTGCCTGAAAAGAACTGCTTTAGAAAAGATCCCAGTGACCTGTCTCTGTATACCCAGACACCAGACCAAAAGGTACAACTGACTTCCTTCCGTCTTTTTTTTCCCTTGAGAATTAGCAAGTATTTGAAAGAAGTATTTTTTGTCTTTTTTTTAATATCAGACCTCTGCAAAGAGAATTTCTGTATTTTTTCCAGTGTGTGGGTAGGGAATTTAAAAAGGAAACTTTCATATTTCAATCTGTGTTGATGCTTTGCTTCATTACTGGATAAGTCTTGTTTGATGAACTGATTTTGTTGTTTATTAAAGAAACCTGGTTGGTGTATTTTATTCTGGGATTAAGAGTAGAATATACGATTGACCGCATCAATAACTGGGTAAAGATTTAAATATATGTTGTGACCTGTGGAGAAGTGGGACTAGAAACGACAGTGCACTCCTCCCACCTTGGTCGTAACAATTGTTATGGAAGTGATCCTGTTTTGTTAAAAAGTATATATTTTTCAAGGAATTTATGATAAAGCTGAATAGATGTTGCATTAGTTTTTAATCAAGAGGACACTGAGGGAACCAGATTGGCAACAGTGTTGCTGGTTGTCACATGACTCAGGTTGGAGATGGAGCAGAAAACCTGGTAACGGGTGGAAAAGTGACCGGCACTGCTTTGATTGGACAAGTCCAGGAGTAACAGAGAGCACCTGGATGGACAGACAAACTGGCGAGCTTTCTGGTTGTTGGTCAGAGTGAGTGTGTTTTATCTTCCGGAAGGAGATAAAGTCAAGTGCTGCTTAAGTGTCAGAAAAGGATAGCAGACTGTAACCCAGCTCGCTTCCCAGAAATTCCATGAAAGACCCTTCTGAAGTCCACTGTGTCGATTCGTCTTGTTTCCTGTATTTGAAGAAAGCTTCCTATTTTTAAAAAAGAATTCTCAATGCCGCCTGAAGAGAACTATTCTGAAGATTCTTGTGATCTGCCTACGTGTGCTTGGCGGTTAGACTGCACAGCAGTCTGGAATTACATATTTCATCTGTTTCCTTCAAAAACAAGCAAGTAGTTAACCCAAATGCTTTTTGTCTGTAACAACTTGTTACAGACAATGTAAAAAAAATTTTGTTTAACCAATATGTGTGTGAGGGAGTGTGAAGAGACTAAGGTAAAAAGGAACTTTTAAAATTTGGTTAAGGTAGAAAGGGGGCTGTTGAAATTTAATGTTGGGTTTTCAAAAATTTGGCCTGTGTGGTATTGTTTTACTTCATTGCTAGTAAAGACTTGTTTTATAATCTGTTAATTTTGTTAAGTAAAGAAACCTGGTTAGTGTTCTATTCTGGGAAAAATAGTGTGTTTGACTATTTCAGTGAGTGGGAAAATTTTTTAAATATGTTGAGAGTTGTGGAGAAGTGGGACTGAATTAACAGTGCACTCCTCGCACCAATAGTCATTGTTCTTCAGTTGAGAAGGAACTAATGTGATGCTGATGTGTGCAGCTTGAACAGTGTATTTTTAGCACCTTATCCACTATCTTGTGGAGAAGCTCTGGAAGCTTCTCAGCTAGTGAGTAAAATGCACTGAACTTCCTATACTCTGGAGTGACAATAGAGTTGACTTTTAGGTCATTGGATTAATTTCCAATTTAGAACTAAACCCTGAGGTGACACCAGAGTCATAGAATTCATATGGCATCAATCTATTATAAAAGCCCTAGAATGCTTCGAAATAGGTTGTACTTGTGCCTCTAACATTGCAATTTCCTATCTCAACCATACTGATTATTTTATGGGAGAGGAAAGAATAGACAAGAAACTTGGGAATTCCCATGAGACCAATAGATAATAAAAACAAAATACTGCGGATCCTGGAAATCTGAAATAAAAACAAGAAATGCTGGCAATACTCAGGTCTGGCAGCATCTGTGGAGAGAGAAGCAGAGTTAACGTTTCAGGTCAGTGACTCTTCAGACCAGTAGATAATTTGAGTTATGATGATTTTCCCATACAGTGGCCAGCTCAAGGGTAGTTTTGGAAATGGAAACAGACTGTCCTGTTTGCTGGCGGAATTTATGTGCCAGAACAGAGACCCACGGGTGTACATACCCAAACCTTTTGAAAGTGGAAAGACTTAAGAAACTGGCATTGTTCTCCAAGCAGAGAAGGTTAAGAGGAGATTTGATAAAGATTTTCAAAATCATGAATGGTCTTAAGAGTAAATAAGGAGATTGTTTCCAGTGACAGGAGGGTTGATAGCCAGCATGCACAGATTTAAGGCAATAGGCAGAAAGAGCCAGTGGGGGCCTGAGATATATTTTTACACCGAGTTGTTCTGATCTGCAATGCACTGCCCTAAAATGATGATGGAAGTTGATTCAGTAATAACTTTCAAGAGGGAATTGGGTAAATGCTTGAAGTGGAAATGTTTGCAGGACTATGGGGAAACAGCTGGGAAGTAGGACCAATTGGATAGCTCTACCAGAGAGCTGGTGTGATGTGCTGAATAGCCGCCTCCTGTACTGTATTATTCCATGATTCTATGTGTGGCATGTTGGACGTAAAAGGAGGGAGTTCCCAGTACTAAAATCTAGTTCTGATGAAGGGTCACTGACCTGAAACGTTAACTGTGCTTCTCTCTCCACAGGTGCTGCCAGACCTGCTGAGTATTTCCAGCATTTCTTGTTTTTATTATACTAAAATCTACCTTCTGTTGTTAAATACTAAATACACATTTTGTTAAGGATAGGCCATGCTTGCTGAGGAAAACCTACAGCAGACTGCCATCTGTTGCATAATGCTTTGAACACTCAAGTAATATTTCCGATCAATTTTCCTAGATACTTTTGATTTCCACCTCTCCCTCTCTACTCAATTAATTGACTTCATGTTAGGGTATGGTTTCATAGGTGTCTTTTGACCTTGTTACAGTGCCATTTTTTTCATTTAAGAACTAAGATGATGAGTGTAGTCAAATTCTTCAACTACCACAAGTGAGGTCAGTCGTCAACCCATGTCCACGTGCGTGCACTTCCAGCTGGAACGGTCAGCTAGCAATCAGGAGCAAGAAACCTGCCCCAATTTTTTCTTCATTACAAACCAGGGATGCTATGGCCCAAAAATGCTGAGATATCTCCTTTCTCCTTGCCTTCCCCATGCTACTGTCATCCCCAGACCGAACCAGGATAACTAAGGTTACAGTTTTCATCAATGTAATCATAACCTGCCTCCTCTTGGCTTTCCAGTAGAATCAGCAGAAAATTCCTTCAAGTTAATCATGTGCAAACAAACTGGGCTTGAGTTCAGGGCACTGCTGGCCTAAGATGCTATGCCAGAGCATAGTAGGATGTGGGTCCACCCTTGCTCGTCACCACTTGGTGTTTCTAATCAGAATAATCATGAGGTGAGGACTTTCTCCTGTATTCCATAACATCTGTTTCATTTCTGCTGTTGGCAATAGCATCCCTGCTTCCCTGTGTTCATACAAGGGATGAAAAGTTGAAGTTGGGAGCAGGTGATTGAGCCCAAGTAACAGTAATTGGCATTTTGATTTGTGACTGCTATGGAGTGAAGTAGAACTTGAGTGGGGCAAACAAATGTGAAAAACAGATCAGTAAACTAAATAAATAAATGTGTAGCATAAATGTTTGTTGAAGATGAATATGATGCTATTTCTTTTCATTTACAAAGTCCGCTGTGGTGGCCTGGAATCTATTGCTTGTTTTTAAATTGGGCGATTGCACGGTATTTGATTGTCAGTCGTCTTTTCTCTTGAATACTTGCGAACAATGTGCTGAACGCATGAATGTTTTTTTGACAACTCAATGTATAAAATATATTGTGTTTCTGACAGCAAAATTAGTCTGAAGAGCTATGATGACTGATCTAATGTGCACATCTTTTGAATTTCTCCTTCCAGCTGTCGGGTTCAGCATGAGCTGCTTTTTGTTTACAGTTTTGTTAGTTTATGTTGGAATATGAATGCTGTAGTCTATCTGAGATTGTTTTGCATTAATCAGTATGGGAATGTGCACAATGATTGGTTTTTGAGTGGATTTGTACATTTCTCATCGTGCTGTCCTTTGGCAACATCATCTGAAAACACAGCACCAGTTTCTACACGTACGCTGACAACACCCTGCCGTACCTCACCCCTCTTGATGCCTCCACTATCTCTGAATAGTCAGACTGCTTGGATGAGCAGAAATTTCTTCCAAGTAAACATTGGGAAAACCAAAACTATTATCTTTGGTCCCTGCAACAAGCTCCATTCCCTAGTCACTGATGCCATTTCTGTCTCTGGCAAATTTGAGGCTGAACCAGACTGTTAGCAACCTTGGTGTCATATGTGACCTCTAGTTTTTTTCCCACATATCCTTACCATCATCAAGGCTGCCTGTTTCCACCTCTGTAACTGCCTGACTGCACTCCTCATCTGTTGCTGACCCTCATCCATGCCTTTGTTACTCCAGACGTGGCTATTCCATTGCACACCTGGCCAGCAGCCAATGTATGTTCTATCTTGCATAAACTTGAGGTCATCCAAAACTCTGCTTACGTCCTTCTTGCACCAAGTCCCATTCACCCTTCATACTTGTGCCAGCTGACCTACATTGGCACACTGTTGAGCAATGCCTCGAGTGTGAAATTCTCATCCTTGTTTTCAAATCCCTTAATGGTCTTGCCGCTCCCTATCTCTAATCTCCTCCAGCCCTACAACCCTCCAATTCTATCCCCTTGAATATCCCCAATTTTAATTGCTTCACTGGTGGCCATGCCTGCAGCTGCCAAGACCCAAAGCTCTGGAATTCACTCCCTAAACCTCTCTGCCACTCTAACTCCCTCTCCTCCTTTAAGACACTCCTTAAAACTTACCTCTTGCCAAGCTTTTGGTCATGTTACCTCACCTGTTGTTGTCTTATGTGGCTCAATGTCAAATTTTGTTTGATAAGGCTCCTGTGAAGCACCTTTGGATTTTCTATTAAAGGTGCTATATAAATGTAAGTTGTTGTTGAAACATCATTGCCTTATGAATTGAACTGCTGTGGCCCTTAATCGAAATAACTGTCACAGAAAATAATGTGAAATGACATCTGTGTACAAATATTATATATTACATATATATACAAATACATACAAGAGCAAAACCAGTTCTGTTTTTTCAGCATGACGTTTGATTAACTGGAAATCTGAGTCGTCATATCTGTTCACCATTCTTAGCTGTCTGCTGGACATAACCTGAAAAGTTTATGCCACAACTTGTGATAAATTCCACTGCTGCTGCAATAGATTTATCTGTTCGATCTGAAACTTTCAGAATTTTCAGTTAAATTTCTACATAATAAGCAGAAGCACTTAGTGTGCTGCAATGTACTAAATGAAGTTGTGATGTCAGCAAGCCAAAGTTTTTGAATTGATAGCATGGTCAAGTATCAGGAAAATTGCCAGTAATTTGCTCTGGCCAACAAAGATGGGCCAGGTTGGCTGGTTGATTATCAACAATTCCTGGAGTATTCTGGCCTGCCTGGCTGCAATATCTCATTAGCAAGGCTGTTGTGGGATTAAAGGGTCAATAGAAATTGTGAATTGGAGATGGCAATAAGCAAGAATTCAAGAGATGGGTCTTTTTAAAGAGTGTCGAATAGTGGATTTTTAAAGGGTGTTTGATGGCACTCTGACCTATGTCAAAAAATTCAAGCCTAATTCTAGCATTTGAGTACATAATCTAAACTGACCATTCAGTGCAATACTGGAAAACGTGTTGCATTGTTGGAGTTGCTGTCTGGTGGATGAAACATCTACAGCACTGTTTGAAGGATGGCAATGAGTCCTGACTAATATTGATTCCTAACAGCACCAAAGACGGATTGACTAGTTATTTTTCTGTCTTGTTGTTTGTAGAAGCAAGCTTTTGTGAAATTACCTGCTGTGTTTACCTACATAATGACAGTGACAACACTTCAAAAAAGTAACTAACTGTGAAGCACTTCGGGACATCCTGAAGATCTGTAAGGGGTTACGCAAATCCAAGTTAGCTCCTGCAAGCATGCTCTACACCTGAGTGTGTGTAGTTGGCACGCTAAAAACTATTTGACTTACAGTTTAGGCTGACTGGATTCAATTGAAGTATGAAGTACGTTAGCAAATGAAATGTATTGTGCAGCAAGGTGTGAGAATTCTTTACCTCTCCCTGCTTGATGGGTGTTCTCAATGGTGGGACCTGGAAATTCAGAATCATTTTTCAAGATCTTAGATCAATCTTTCCCAATATTACATCCCTTAATTGATAAACTAATCTCTTAAATTCTTAAAGGTCATTTCCACTTTTAAAACAAATGTTTCCTATTGCAACTTATGAGAACTTAATTTATTACCAGTTTATGGGGAAATTGGGTGGGGTAAATTGATATTTGGATCCAAAGCTCCATAATGCAAGTACTGGCTGTATCTGTGATTTCACTAGAAGCCCTGTTGAATTTATCTTCAAAGAGTACTTCTTTTTCAAAATCTGTACAAGAAATTATAGAATAATTTAATACTACTGAAAAAATAAACAATATAATCCAGAGAGACATGCATGTAGTAATTTTTTGCTAATAGAACCCAGTAATTCAATTGGCATGGCCTGAATCATGCAAGTTGAAGCTCAAATGGTTATGCAAACAGACTTGGATTTAATTTGCCTTGGAAGCTCATTGACAGCTCTTTATCAAATTTAATGAGTCAATAATATTAATGCAGTTTTACTTAAGATGTCATATGGCTCGCAGACCATAGTAAAGGAAAGACAGTATAAGGAACTGGGTAGTACAGATAATTATGCTGGTTCAGAAGATCTAGTCTTTTGCATGACTTGAGTGGTATGCCACTTTTTTTTTAACAGGATGTTGCAGTATGTGCCTTTGAAGACAAAGTGCTTTTGTGGGAGTTTAAAACATGCACCAACTACTAAAAGTGCTGAAGTCTTGCCTTTGGAAATTACACTGTAGGGTAATAGAATATGAACACAGGCTAGTTTTCTGTATAAAATTTCTCCTTATGCTATTTTAGAAGAGCCTTTAACCCAGTTATTTTTAAGTTGGCTAATGCCTGCAGTGGAGGATTTCAGACAAATATGTTACGAATTGGAATGCAAATACTCTAGTGTAATTTTGAGGCCCATGAGAATGTGCATTGCAGTATTATTAGCACTGAGAAAATCTTGATGCTTGGGCTGATTCTCTCATTTGCTTGGGCAAAAGTAGTGCCAGTGTCAGCAGTTTGGCTTCTACGGAAAGAATTAAACATTCAAGTACAAGTTAGACTTCTTGGTTAGGGTAGCTGTTCTGTCTTATCTTTTGCATGAGCTGTTATGTCTCATACAGGGAAGGAATCTTGCAGGATTTGCATTCCTATCTGATTACAGCTTGTCGTAGAACTGTAAGAATTCGCACATGTAAGAATTCAGCTTCATGCTGAAAGGTGGTCAGATAGTTATTTTTAGGTCCTTGACCCCCTAATGTTAAGTGATCAGATACAAGTGCAACTGTCCAGCCTTGAGTGAATGTCTGTTTGACTCTGGTAATAGCTTAATAAAATAGAGGAAGTGAGCTTTCTGATGCTCTGAATGAGCAGCAGTTAAACATTGGAGGTAAAATTTAATTGTTGCCACATTAACGTGCAGCAAGAGCATTAAATGTAGCTCAGTCCCGTTAAAACATTTGTTAACAATTTAGAGGGGGGGATAATTAGCCAGGATTCCCCATACTGATAACTGCCCAATGATTCCCCTGGAAAGCATGTTTACACATATATGTGGAAAGACCCAGAATGGGCTTGACTGGTATTCTCTGTGGTGCTGGAACATGCTATGAG
Organism: Heterodontus francisci; assembly: GCF_036365525.1. Classification (NCBI taxonomy): domain Eukaryota; kingdom Metazoa; phylum Chordata; class Chondrichthyes; order Heterodontiformes; family Heterodontidae; genus Heterodontus; species Heterodontus francisci. The sequence continues at coordinate 10,298,739 of NC_090393.1, forward strand.
TTTACAGATGAAGGATGGACACTTCAGCAATGTGTCAAAATACTGTACTCTGCAAGAAGGAGCACATTCACAGGAGGAAGAGAGAAAGATTGGGTAGGAAGGGCTGGGCAATGTAAAGAATTCAAATACTCAAGGACTCTGTCTTCTGTGGACTTTGACCGAGTATTGAGGTTCTCGTTTTCAAAAAACATGATAAAGCAGAATCGGATAACTCACACTTGCCTTTCTTAAATATTGTGTACGATAATAGTGTTGTAACTATCGGTCTTCAAGGTTTCAGAAGGGCAAGATCATGACTGACTAAGCTCTCTGATTTTTGTTCTGAGTGTGACATTCCAAGTGGACTGTGAAAAGATCAGATGTGGTGTACCAAGAATTCCAAAGGCATTTTATAAAATAGTGCACAAGGGTTACTATTTAGACTCAAAGCTGTGATGATTCCAGTAAATCTTGGGAATGAATGAGGAATTGGCTTATGATTGTCCAGGTATTTGTTGAATACTGGGAGGAGGCTGGGGGGTGCAGAGAGAGACACCCAGAAATCTATGCTGGGACCAATGTTTCCTCTAATTTCCCTTTACTGTGCACAGCCCATTTGTTGCACTGCGTGGTTCCTTTAAGATTGTCACATGGCCACGCAAGCTTGCATCTTAAAGTGAGTACTGCTTGAGCATGGCATCTTTGTCCCCTGTGTGGCACATTCCTGACTGTCACATAGCTTAAAGGGAACGTTGGCTGGAAACATTACTGTTAATCATCATTAATATCAATGACTTGGATTCTGAAACTCAATTGGTCAAATTTGCAGATAACACCAAAAGAGGTGGGCAGTTGATTTTGAGGAGGCAGCTTGGCCTACATGACATGAGTTGTACAAAATGAGTCGGCAGAACCATGATAAATAAAATTCAGTATGATTAATACTTGACAAAGGAGATTAAATGATAACATACACAGTCAACTACTGCAGAGCAGTGGTCATTAAAACAAATAGAATGCTGAACTATATAGTTTAAACAATCGTGTGCAAGCCACAAAGTTGTGCTGATTTCACTTGTGCACAAGTTAGATCACACGTTAAGTCATCGAGACACAAAGAGGGTATTCAAGTACAGCTAGCAATCCAAATTATAAACCCAAGGCTGATCTCTGTTGCTAGAATCTGATTTATGAAGAAAATGTGGAAAAATTGTCACTTTAAAAAGATGATCATGAGGTGACCTTATGGAGATGTATTGGACAGTGAGTGGCTTGAGTAATGTAAATCCAGTCGAGTACTTCAAACTAAACTGCAAGAGTAGAACAAATAAACTTCAAAGTAGTAAATAGGGAATTTGGGAATATCAGAAATTCTTCCAAGTACAGTGATATATTAAGTGACTTTCCACTAGGGTAATGAAGCTGAAAATACTGGAATCATATCAGAAAAAAGTAGCTGCTGCAATATGGGTGAGGGGCAGTTGGGGCGGAGGAGAGACGATGTGTTTTTGAGATCTTTCTGGATAGATAAACTGAAGTGGGCAAAATAGCCTCCCTCTTTTTCGTGTGATCTTGTTAATGCAAGTTGATAGTTCGACCCTTAACTATTCAATATCATTGGCATTCTGTTGCCCAGTCTTCAAAACTTTGTGCAGAACTTCAGTAAATGTGTTCTGAAAAGCTAAGTTGATCCTTCAGTTCTGTTGTTTCCTCAAAAGAATTCCATTTAATTTGTGAGGTGTGACCTGTTGCTTCTAATATAATGATTCATCCTTCAGCCTTTGTGGTATGTGTGTTGTGGAATGCTGTTAAGAATTTCTTCAATGCCCCATTCATTGTCCTTGTTTTTTGACTATTAGCATTATAGCACTCTGATGCATCACCATATCTATTGGGTTCTTAAAAATATTAAGCAGAAGCTAGCCAATTTGCTTGAGTTTGGACTTTTTGTTTCGTGCTGCTGCTGTTTCTTGCACTTGTATGCTCTCTCCGTAGCTCAGGTTACTTCCCTTCTTCGATATCTGCATTTCACAGTTTCTCTTGCCCCACTATCCCTTCTAATACTTCTAATGAGATTCAACTTACTTTTGTATGACTCCCATACTTATAATTCAATTCCATGTATATTTTAGAAATAATAAACCTTGAGGTAATTTTGAACTCCTTATTCAGCCACTGTAATCTTGGTCCTGTAGTTTTCTTTTCCCATTGATAGCGATGTAGTTACTTTTCAAATCATAATCTGAAGTTTAATCATGTTGAAACCATTCAATTTTTGTTTTAAATTCTGTATCCTTTTTCAACTTAAATTTCCTTGGAGCTGTGAAGAGCCACAATATTCTTCTAAACTCTTGATGAGGATTTTGTTTTTGACCTTTCCTTTTGTTACAGTATTAAATCTGACTTTCTAATAAATGCGTGAACCCAAGCATTCACCTATTTCCAGGCTATTAATTGGTTCCAGTGTACGCTGTTAAATTTGGAATACTTAATTGTTTCTGTACACAAAATGATTATTACTGTACTGCTGTTGTTTTTCCCTTTACTCTTATCTCTAGTTTTTGGTTGGTTGTTGTATCATTTTGGTATGTTGAAACCCCCCCCCCCATGACTCTCATTAGTTTCCTGCAGTCAGCAACTGTTTATTCTTCAGGCAATGTCAGCTATTCTGTAGCTGACTTACTATAAATTTCTACCCAAACTCTTAATGGAGCCCTACCTTCAACTGCAGCTTCTACCCTTTCATTCGCATTTGTTATTCCTGCCATGTCGTTCCTGTGTTTAACTTAACAGATCTGTTCCTTTAACCTCTTAGCCACTTTTTTAAATTAGTTATTCTTGGGTTGTGGATGATGCTGGCAAGGTTGTTTATCTCTAGTTGCCCTTGAGAAGGTGGTGGTATCACTTCTTGAACTATGGCAATCTACATGGTGAAGGCATTTCCACAATGCAGTTGGGGAGGGAGTTTCAGGATTTTGATCCAGCAACAATGGAGGAATGGGAATATTTGGCCAAGTCAAAGATGGTCTATGGTTTGGAAGGAAATTTGGCGTTAATGGTTTTCCCATGCACCAGGTACCCTTATTGATCTAGCTGGTGGAAGCCGTGGGTTTGGGAGGTGCTGCCAAAGAAGCTGTACTGCGTCGTAGTTCATCTTGTAACTTTGCAGTTCACCGTTGGAAATACTAAACACTACTGTAGACTTCTCGAATCTCTCCCAATTTCTGCTGCAAAGGGGTTTTTCTTGTTTTGCCAGTGGTGGATCTTTATGATAGTGGCTCAAGTGCCAATCAAGCAGACAACCTTGTCCTAGATGTTGTCAACTTCTTGAATGTCAGAGTTGCACCCAGTTCATTGTACTCCATCACACTCCTGACTTATGTAACAATGTATAAGGCCATAAGAAATAGGAGTAGGAATGGGCCATTCTGCACTTTGAGCCTGCTCTGCCTTTTAATAGGATCATGGCTGATCTTCTACCTTAACTCCATCTTCCCGCACTGTCCCCACATTTCTTGATTTCCCTTAGTATCCAAAATCGAGCTCTGTCTTGAATGTACTCAACGACTGAGCATCCAGAGCCCTTGAGGGTAGAGAATTTCAAAGGTTCACAATCCTTCGACTGAAAAAATCTCTCCTCATCTCAGTGCTAAATGCCTGATCCCTTATTCGGAGACTAGGATCCCCTCATTCTCAACTCCCCATCCAGGATAAACATCCTCCCAGCAATTATCCTGTCAAGCCAATTAAGAATTTTGTGTTTCAGTGAAAGAAATCACACCTCATTTTTCTAAATAGAGGTAAATGATCTAGATCTAGTTGCCATTACCGAGACATGGTTACAAGGTTGGGAAATAAATATTCCAGGTACGCAATATTTCAGACGGACAGAATGGCAAAGGAGGAGGACTAGCCCTGATAGTCAAGGATGGCATAAGGGCATTAATAAGAAGGGATCTGGCCTCAGAAGGTCATGAAGTAGCATCAGTTTAGGTGGAAACTAGGAACAGCAGGAGTCAGAAAACACTGGTGGGAGTAGTTTACAGACCCCTAACGGTAGATAATATTGGATAGAACATTAAGCGGGAAATTATTGGATCGTGTAAAAAAAAACGTAATGTATTAATTGTGGGGGATTTTAATCTGCATATAGACTGGGACAATCAAATTGACAACAGTGGTTCAGAAGATGAATTTGTAGAATGCTTTTGTGACAGCTTCTTGGAGCAATACATTGTAGAACTGACTAAGGATAAAGCTATCTTAGATCACGTTTTGTGTAATGAAGCAATGTCATAGTAAAAAAAAATTCACTGGGAAATAGTGATCATAATACCATTGAATTTCATGTTCAGTTTGAAAATGACATTTCAATCACAAACAAGAATCTTAATCTTAAAGCCAATTATGAAGTTAATTGGGTAAATAGACTGGAAGGCATGGAGGTAAATGAACAGTGGGAAACATTTAAAGAAACAATTCAAAGGGTTCAATAAAAGTACATTCAGTTCAAACACAAAAACTCACCAAGAACCATCCGTGGCTCACTCGGAAAGTTAAGGAGAGTATTAGACTAAAATAAGAGGCTTATCATGTTGCAAAAAATAATAGCCAGTCTGAGGATTGGGAGTGTTTCAGAAACCTGCAAAGGGCTGCCAAAAAGTTGATAAAAAGGGACAAAATAGAATGACAGTAAATTAGCCAGCAATATAAAAGCAGATTTTAAGAGCTTTTATAAGTACATAAAAAGGAAGAGAGTAGCTAAAGTAGACATTGGTACCTCAGAAATAGAGACAGGACAAATCATCATGGAGAATGAGGAAATGGCAGAGACACTGAAGAAATATTTTGTGTCCAGCTTCACAGTAGAAGACACAAGTTCCATACCACAAATAGGCAGTGACCTAGGGGCTAAAAAGAGGGAGGAAATTAAGGATATTGACATCAGTCGAGAATAAATACTGGAGAAACTTGAGGGACTAAAATCTGACAAGTCCCCGGGACCAGATGGCTTACATTTTAAAAGAGATAGCTACAGAGATAGTGGATGCACTGGCTATGATTTTCCAGAATTCTTTGATTTCAGAAATGGTCCCATTCAGATTGCAAGTTTGCAAATGTTATGCCGCTTTTCAAGAAAGGAGGTAGAGAGAAAACTGGGAACTACAGGCCAGTTAGCCTAACATCAGTCGTTGGGAAGATGCTGGAAACTATTAAAGCAGTCTTAACATTGCACTTGGAAAAGCATAGTATGATAATAAGATAGCATGGTTTTACTAAAGGAAGATCCTGATTGACAAATTTTTTGAGGATGTAACTAGTAGGGTAGATAAAGGGGAGCCAGTATGGATACCTGGATTTTCAAAAGGCATTCGATAAGGTGCCACAAAAGATTAATAGACAAGATAAGGGCTCTTGGTGTTGGGGGTAATATAGTAGCATGGATAGAGGATTAGTTAACAGACAGGAAGCACAGACTGGACATATATGGGGCATTTTCAAGTTGGCAGGCAGTGAATTTTGGGGTGCCGCAAGGATCAGTGCTGGGGCCTCAGCTATTTACATTCTATATTAATGACTTGAATGAAGAGACAGAGAGTAATATATCGAATTTTGCTGATACAAAGCTCGGTGGAAAGGTAAGCTGCGGGGAGGATGGAGAGGGGCTGCAAAGAGATATCGACAGGTTAAATGAGTGGGCAACAAGATGGCAAATGGAGTATAATGTAGGGAAGTGTGAAGTTCACTTTGGTCATAAAAATAGAAAAGCAGAATATTTTTTAAAAGGTGTGAAACTGGTAAGTGTTCATGTTCAGAGAGACTTGGAGGTACTCGTACAAGGAATGCACAAAGTTAACATGCAGGTGCAGCAGGCTGTTAGGAAGGCAAATTGCATGTTGGCCTTTATTGCAAGGGGATTGGAGTACTGGAATGAAGAAGTCTTATTAAAACTGTACAGGGCTTTGGTGAGACCGCACCTGGAATACTGTACAATTTTGGTCTCAATATTTAAGAAAGGGATATACTTGCCCTGGAGGCGGTGCAGCGAAGCTTTACTAAATTGGTCCCTTGGATGAGGGGTTGTCCTATGATAGGCTGAATAAATTAGGTCTATATGATCTGGGGTTGAGAAGAATAAGAGGCGACCTAATTGAGACATACAAGATTCTGAAAGGGCTTGATAGGGTAGAAACTGAGAGATTGTTCCCACTGGTCAGGGAATCGAGAACATGGGGACATGGTCTCAGGATAAAGGGTCAATCATTCCGGACTGAGGTGAGGAGAAATTACTTCACTCAAAGGGTTGTGAATCATTAGAATTCTCTACCCCAGAGGGTTGTGGATGCTCCATCATTGAATACATTTAAGGCTGGGATAGATAGATTTTTGGTCTCTCGGAGAATCAAGGGATATGGGGAGTGGACAGGAAAGTGGAATTAAAGCCCAAGATCAGCCATGATCGTATTGAATGGTGGAGCAGGCCCGATGGGCCGTATGGTCTAGTTCTCCTATTTCTTGTGTTCTTGTAAATTCTAGGGAATTTAGGCTTCATCTCTGTTAGTATACTCTCTTCATCCCAGGAATCAGTGTAGTGCTTTTGTTGTGCTCAGATAAGTCAACCAAAACTGCACAATATTTGAAGTGTGATCTCACCAAAGCCCTATATAATTATAATGAAACTTCTTTACTCATACTCCAATTCCTTTGTAATAAAGGCTAACAAACCATTGGCCTTTCTAATTGCTTGCTGTACTTTCTATGATTTGTGTACAAGCATATTCAGACCCTTGTGCCTCGAGTGTGGTGGAGACTCTTTGTAGAGTCAGGAGGCGAGCCACTAGTCCCAGAATGCCCAGCCCCTGACCTGCTTATGTAGCCAAACACATGGCTAGTTCAGCTGAGTTTCTGGTTGATTATGACTGAGAATGTTGATGCGGAACTTAGCAATGGTAATAGAGTCATAGAGTCGTACAGCATCGAAACAGGCCCTTCGGCTCATTGTGTCCATGCCGACCATAATGCCTATCTATACTAATCCCACCTACCTGCATTAATTCCATATCCCTCTATGCCTTTCTCATTCAAGTACCTGTCCATATGCCTCTTAAATGTTGCTACTGTTCCTGCCTCCATCACCACCTCAGGCAGCTCATTCCAGATACCCACTATTCTTTGTGTGAAAAATTTACCCCTTTGATCCCCTTTAAACCTCCTCCCTCTCACCTTAAATCTATGCCCTCTAGTTTTAGTCACCCCTACCATGGGAAACAGACTCTGGCTATCTACCCTATCTGTGCCCCTCATAATTTTATATACCTTTATCATGTCCCCTCTCAGCCTCCTTCGCTCCAGGGAAAACCGACCCAGCCTATCCAATCTCCCTTTATAACTCAAGCCCTCCAAACCAGTCAACATCCTTGTGAAATAAAAACAAGAAATGCTGGAACCACTCAGCAGGTCTGGCAGCATCTGTGGAAAGAGAAGCAGAGTTAATGTTTCGGGTCAGTGATCCTTCTTCGGAACTAACAAATATTAGAAATGTCAAAGGTTATAAGCAAGTGAGGCGGGGGTGGGGCAAGCGATAACAAAGGAGAAGGTGTAGATTGGACAAGGCCACATAGCTGACCAAAAGGTCATGGAGCAAAGGCAAACAATATGTTAATGGTGTGTTGAAAGACAAAGCATTAATACAGATAGGGTGTTAACGGACTGAAGATAGAACAGCAGCAAGTACAAACATGATAAAAAAAAACAGTGGGTAAGCAAACTGAACAAACTAAGATGAAATTAAATAAACATTTTTTAAAAATTGTAAAAAATGTAAAAAAGAAAAAATAACTAAAAATAAAAGTAAAATGGGGGGCCCGTCATGCTCTGAAATTATTTAACTCAATGTTCAGTCCGGCAGGCTGTAGTATACCTAATCGATAAATGAGATGCTGTTCCTCGAGCTTGCGTTGATGTTCACTGGAACACTGCAGCAAGCCCAGGATAGAGAAGTGAGCATGAGAGCAGGGGTGGGGGGGAGGGAGTGTTGAAATGGCAAGCAACTGGAAGCTCAGGGTCCTGCTTGCGGACTGAGCGGAGGTGTTCCGCAAAGCGGTCAACCAGTCTGCATTTTGTCTCCCCAGTGTAGAGGAGACCACATTGTGAGCAGCGAATACAGTATACTACATTGAAAGAAGTACAAGTAAATCGCTGCTTCACCTGAAAGGAGTGTTTGGGGCCTGGGATAGCGAGGAGAGAGGAGGTAAATGGACAGGTATTACACCTCCTGCGATTGCAGGGGAAGGTGCCATGGGAAGGGGACAAGGTGGTGGGGATAATGGAGGAGTGGACCAGGGTGTCATGGAGGGAACGATCCATTCGGAATGCTGACGGGGGAAGGGAGGGTAAGATGCGTTTGGTAGTGGCATCATGCTGGAGGTGGCGGAAATGGCGGAGAATAATCCTTTGGATATGGAGGCTGATGGGGTGGAAAGTGAGGACAAGGGGAACCCTGTCACGGTTCTGGGAGGGAGGGGAAGGGGTGAGGATAGAGGTGTGGGAAATGGGCCGGGCACTGTTGAGGGCCCTGTCAACAACAGTGGGGGGGAATCCTCAGTTGAGTAAAAAGGAGTTCATATCAGAAGCACGGTCATGGAAGGTAGCATCATCAGAGCAGATGCATCGGAGACAGAGAAACTGGGAGAATGGAACGGAGTCCTTACAGGAGGTAGGGTGCGAAGACGTGTAGTCAAGGTAGCTGTGGGAGTCGGTGGGCTTATAATGGAAAGTAGTAGACGACCTATCCCCAGAGATGGAGACAGAGAAGTCGGGGAAGGGAAGGGTCAGAGATGGACCATGTAAAGGTCAACATCCTTGTGAATCTCTTCTGCACTCTCTCTAGCTTAATCACATCTTTCCTGTAGTGCGGCAACCAGACTGCAACAGTACTCCAAATGCGGCCTAACCAACGTCATGTGCAACTGTAACATGACGTCCCAACTCTTGTACTCAATGCCTCCGCCGCTGAAGGCAAGCATGCCACCTTCACCACCCTTTCTATCTGTGCCACTTTCAGGGAACTATGTACTTGTACCCCAAGGTGTCTCTGCTCAACAACACTCCCCAGGGCCCTGCCATTCTCTGTATATGTCCTGTCCTGGTTTAATTTCCCAAAATACATCACTTCGCACTTGTCTGCAATTTTGTATCCAATTGGCTAGCTCACCCTGGATCCCATGTGTTCGAACCTTCTGGACCAGCGTTACATGTGGGACCTTGTCAAAGGCCTTGCTAAAGTCCATGTAGACCACGTCCATCGCCCTGCCCTCGTCAATCCTCTTGGTCACCTCCTCAAAAAACTTGATCAAATTCATGAGACATGATTTCCCACGCACAAAGCCATGCTGACTATTCCTAATCAGACCTTGCCTTTCCAAATGCATATAAATCCTGTCCCTCAGAATCCCTTCCAATAACTTTCCCACCACTGATGTAAGGCTCACCAGCCTGTAGTTCCCTGGCTTATCCCTGCTGCCCTTCTTAAATAAAGGCACAACATTAGCTATTCTCCAGTCTTCCGGTACCTCACCTGTGGCTAACAATGATACAAAAATCTCTGCCAGGGCCCCAGCAATCTCCTCCCTTGCTTCCCATAGCATCCTAGGATACACCTGGTCAGGCCCTGGGGATTTATCCACCTAAATGCGCTTCAAACCCTCCAACACCACCACCTTTGTAATGTTGATATGCTCCAGGATATCGTTGTTCCCTCGCTTGAACTCACTAACTTAGGTAATGCTATTGAATGTCGACAGGAGATGATCAGGGTGTCTCTTATTGCCATTAGTCATTGCCTGGCACTTGTATGGTGTGACCTAAGTGTGCTACTTGCCACTTATCAGCCAAAGTTTGAATATTGTCCAGATCTTGCTGCATGTGGGCATGAACAGCTTCATTACCTGACGAATGTGAGTGGAACCAAAGACCATGCAATCATCTGCGAACACCTCTGTTTCTGACCTCCACCTCTTGTCTGGCTCACAAGTGTTTCAGTGATGCTTATGGTGAGAATATTTTTACCAGTTGAAAATTCTTTTTCTCATGGCTTATTGTAAATACTTCTAGCATCAGAATGAAAACCTTTTAATTTTATTGTGATTGGAATTTTGTTCAGCATTTGTTTTTTCTTCCTCCAAACATTTCCTTCTGTCTTTTATTGACAGGAACAATTATTTACTTGTCTTTACAGTCATTACCTCCTCCTAAATCTATTTCAGATGAATCCAATTGCTGTTTAGTTTTCAGAAGTTGAAAAATCTATGGTAACTTCCAAAACTTCATTTATTTATTTTATTTAGAGATACAGCACTGAAACAGGCCCTTCGGCCCACCGAGTCTGTGCCGACCAACAACCACCCATCTATACTAACCCCACAGTAATCCCATATGCCCTACCACCTACCTACACTAGGGGCAATTTATAGCAGCCAATTTACCTATCACCTGCAAGTCTTTGGCAGTGGGAGGAAACTGGAGCACCCGGAGGAAACCCACGCAGACGCAGGGAGAACTTGCAAACTCCACACAGACTGTACCCAGAATCGAACCCGGGTCCCTGGAGCTGTGAGGCTGCGGTGCTAACCACTGTGCCGCCCTTCTGGTTAATTCTTTTGCAGTTCTCGTGAATGGGATCCAATACTTAAATGAAATTGCTAGTTAAATTGCTGATTCAAGATAATAACAAAATGACAAAAGTCTGTAGGGTACAACTGTGTGGAGAAGAAAATGCTTAATTCTCAAAAGTTTCCGATAACAGTATCGTGCCTCAAACAGTCTGGTGAAGCACTTAGTTCAAAAGTCTCAGGTTCAAAAATACATCGAAGTTGTATCACTTCCCAGGTATAAGATATCTCAATTCTCGAAAGTACTGTTAAACTATCTGTTTTTCTCTCAGTTATCTTTTAAAGCTGAGTGTGGGCATGCTGTGTTTAGAAACAAACTGCCGCTTGTTCCTGCAAGTGGAAATAAAAATCTAGTGTTGACTAAGGTTCAGAAACTTTTCCTTAGGGAGGAACTAGTGAAAGTATTAGCTGAGTTGTCTGAGGGAAAGGAAAAATGATAGTGTTGCCTGAAATCCCTTCCCTGTCACTTATCTCAGTTGGTTGGTGATTGAAAGGTTTGTCCATGTTGGCCCGTCTGTCATGTAACTGAGGAGAACATCATAAGTGTCTGATTTTGATGTGCTTTTGTTTTGGAGCAACTGGGTGGAGAGAAGGAAGAGAAATTTTCAGTTTCATGCATCCTTTATTATAAAGACAAAGAAAACTTAGGGACCCATAGCTTTTGCAAACATTAGATGGCATGTAGTAACCGGTCATCGAGTATTCATGGTCGATATAACTGCCTTCAGTATGGAAAGGCCGAGTGTCATGTATACAGCGCTGTAGCAGCGACGGAAGCTCTAGAGTTGAGTCATTGTAAATGACTGTCCTAATCATCTACCACTGAGTAAGGCTTTCAGAAATTCTTTGCTTTTGATATGGAAAAAAAACTGAACTAATGCAAGGAATATTCTGAGAGCTGTGTCCAAGATTTTTTGCTTTACTCTTTGAAGCAGTTTTCAGGCTACAGTAAAATCCTTTCTGCTCACACAGCTAAGATAAGATAAGCAATGCTGTAGACCTGATTATTGATATTGTCATGGTAACTACCCAAGGATTTTAGCGTTAGTGTGGAGGGAATGTGATGAGTGTGTTGAAGACTCTGTACCAGTCTGCCTTATAATTTCAGTTTTAACTGTGGTTGGGTAGGAATGAGAAAATGCACTGCAGTTCACACATTTTGTCAATTTTTCACCATTTAGATTTTTAAAAATTCTCTGAACCAGCTACAAAATGTGTGCATATTAGTATGATTAGCTGTTACTTTCACATTTGCATACCTTCATGTGTCTGGAAGTATCATTTATCAAAATTGTACCAATTAAGTAGGTCGCAACATAACAGCATTTCAGCATAGAGTGTTATGTATTAGCACAATTCATTTAGTTTGAGATGGCCACAGTTGCTTTCAGTAGGTTGACTTGCATGACAGCTCAGCTAAGGGCAGTAATGAGATGTGAGTGTCTTCGATGTATATACTTTGTATAACTTGCTATCTGGTCATTTATTCTCCACGAAGTTTTAAACTTTATTGGCATGTAAGTTAGTGCTGTGACATTATAGCCATTCTTGTAACCGAGTGACATGTTAAAATAGCTTTAATTTTCACCAAAAGTTTAATCATTTTATTAAGTTAGTTTGAGGCTTCCACTTGTTGAGTTGGATTAGTAGAATAGTTTGTTAGGTTGTTAACTTGACTGTTTACAGGATGCTTTTGCAGATTAGGATGTGACTTTAAGTGGACGAGTGCCTGTGAAGAAAACACTCATTAGATGGAGATGCACAGGACAGTGCTTTGATAAGTACATATTCTGAATGATGGAATAAAAAATCCTTTCTTCATATGATTCATGCTGGTTTCACTTAATTCACAGCAGTTACAGTGAAGGCTGTTTCCAGGCAAGTATTATCTGCTTTTCCACATTAATGCAACAGCTACATAATTTCAAAAAACATGGCAATTTTCTCTTTTTCGGAAATATTTTTGAAATATTTGACAGCCATATAATAGAGCTGGCTGAAAGCAAATCTGAAGCACTGTTGCTTCCTTGGGAACTTCCTTTGACAGCTTTAATGCTGAGAATCAGTTAGAGCTTTAACAAGAAAGTCACAGCAGGAACTCATCAGCAATTTTAGAAACCAAGACACGCTTTCCTTAAGCCAGCCTTTGGGAGCTGTGTGATAATCTGGTTTGTCCATGCAATGACATTGTGTACTCTTACTTTATAAGAGTTTTTAGTTTATTATTTTGAAACATTTGCTTTTTTTGTGAAATTTGTCTCTCAGCATGAGACATTTATCTGAGGTCCTGTCCACCCTCTCAGGTGGGTGTGGAAGATCCCATGGCACTCTGGGAATAAGAGCAGGGGAGCTCACCCCTGTCTCTTGGACCAATATTTATCCTTCAATCAACATCACTAAAAAGACTATCAGGTCATGATCTCCTTTCTGTTTTGGGGGCCTTGCTGTGTGCAAATTGGCTGCCAGGGTTCCCTAAATTACAGTAGTGACTACACTTCAAAATGTACTCATCTGGCTGTTAAAGTGCTTTGCAAAGTCCTGAGGTCATAAAAAGTGCTATAGGCGTGCACGTTTGCTCTTTTGGAATCTGAACATAGTCATTTTGCTACCATAAATATATCTGCATAAGTGTTACTGATTCTGAGGGGGCTTGACAGGGTTGTTGATGAGAGGATATTTCCCCTCGTGGGCAAAGCTAGAAGTAGGGGGCACAGTTTCAAAATAAGGGGTCTCCCTTTTAAGGCAGAGATGAGGAGGAATTTCTTTTGAGGGTCGTGAATCTTTGGAATTCTCTTCCACAGAGAGCAATGGAGGCTGCGTCATTGAATATATTCAAGGCTGAGTTAGACAGATTTTGATCTACAAGGGAGCCAAGGGTTATGGGGGGGGCAGGCGGGAAAGTGGAGTTAAGGCCACAATCAGATCAGCCATGATCTTGTTGAATGGCCTACTCCTGCTCCTATTTCTTATGATCTTAGAACAGGTTAAAAGTGAACTAGTATTTTTAGTAGGTCTCCCTATCTAACATTAAATAGTTGTTGTAACATGTTTCCTGGTGTGCAGCCTGATAGTGCACATGCATCTTGGAGAGTGCGCCACCGTTCTAATACACGGGTCAGTATGCAGTTCCAATTTTTTTGTGTTGAGTGTGCTTTTTCCTTTACACATTGTTTTCCAAGTGAGGATGATTAGCCTAAACTAGAGTAAATTTGTGTGCACTAGTGCATTTGGGGCATAACTGGAGACTGTAAATTGAGAACAGAAGAAAATATCCCATTTTTATTATGATATTAAACCCACAGACTAATTATTACCAATTTCAGTACTTGTGCAGGAACCAATGTAAACATTTGGATTCCTTGTTAACCCCTCAAATAGCACAACCCTGTACACAGTAACTGTGTGTTTGTTCTGACAATGGAAGCAGCAAAACGGTTAGCTGAAATGGGCCCAATGCATTTAAGGGTTTCCTTCCACTTGATGTGGTACTCTGTATCGGAAAGGTATCGATGCATTTATTGAGCATTTTTAATCTAAGAAATGCGCTAGGGTAGTTCAGAACACAAGAGAAAATGGATGTTGAACCAGAGTCTTAAAGGAGAAGAAAAGTTATAAAGCAAAGCAGTTTAAGAAAGGAATTCCAGAGATGGATTAAGGAATAGTCACCAATGTTGGGCAAAAGGAGGGGAGAGAAACTGAGAGCATGATGGGAGAAATTGTAAGGTTGCAGAATGTTGGAGATGTTAGAATGGGTGATGTCATGGAGGGACTTAAAATACAAGCACAATAATAATTTAATGTCACTGGGAGACCAGGAGCCAATGTGAGTCAGGAATGATGGGCAAGTGGGAATTGGTGCAGGATAGAATGCAGACAGCAGAATTATGAAGAAATACAATTTAGAAATTGAAGAATGAGTGGCCAGCCAGGAGAGCATTTGAGTAATTGAGTCGGGAGGTAACAAAGGCATGGCTGAGGGTTTCAGCAGAGGACGGGCTGCGATAGGGCACAAGATGGGTAATGTTATGGACGTTGATGGTCTTTTTGATGGAAAGCATATGTGTTGAAGCTTAGCTTGAGTATCTTCAGGATGACACGGTTATGAACATTCTAATTGAGATTGAGACAGTTGCCTAGGAGGGAATGGAGCTGGTGGCGAGGGTATGGCAAAGACGATGGTTTGCTCTTCCCAATAATTAATTGAAGAACTTTGAGAATTATCCAAGATTGGATATGAGACAAGCAGCCTAATGGTATGGAGGTGGTGGTAAAGTAGTAGAGTTGGGCATCAGTGGATTATATCTGAAGGCTGGTCCCCATGTCTGTACATCATATTTTCAAAGGACAGCATGTAGATCAAGAATAGTGGACCAATGACAGATCCTTGAGGGGGAGGGGGCAGAGTCAGAAGGGGTCAGTTCAGGGGTGGGGAGAGATATCATTGAGAGATTCTCTGGCCATGAATGGATAGATAAGAGTGGAACTGAGAGCTCTTCCAATGCTAATCAATTGAGATGTGAAGCCTTTTGAACAGTTGCAGTACCATTTTATTGGTGAATCAGAAATAGATTTAGTCAATGTTTAGAGCTCAGTGTCCTCTCTTCCCTCACTGGACGAGCACAATTTATCAAAAACTCCAATATCATTGTACCATGTGACTACCAGGTTGGTGGAAGGTGAACTCGATGAACTGTTTTTTTTTTTCTCGTCCAGCAATTCCTGTGTTCCTATCTGATAGATCAGTCCACCTGCTGCCGTTACTATTTTAAACCAAGACCATTATCAGTTGGGAAGAAAGTAGTCCTTATAGCTAGCTTTTATTTTTTGTTCCATGTGGTAGAAGTGCCTGGCTCACTGCCACAATATGTCGCTAGAAAAATATAGACATTAAATTCCTTCCCAAGACTGTGCTGCCAAATATTAAAGCACCTGTGCTTTGTGCCATCGAAAACTACAAAATGAGTTACTGAGCAATTACAGTAATGAATAATTAATTTTGACATCTGTACTTTGACCTTTTTCATCTAATAATAGAAACATAGAAAATAGGAGCAGGAGTAGGCCATTTGGTCCTTCGAGCCTGCTCCGCCATTCATTATGATCATGGCTGATCATCCAACTCAGTAACCTGTTCCTGCTTTCGCCCCATACCTTTTGATCCCTTTTGCCCCAAGAGCTATATCTAACTCCTTCTTGAAAACATAAAATGTTTCGACCTCAACTGCTTTCTGTGGTAGTGAATTCCACAGGCTCACCACTCTCGGTGAAGAAATTTGCCCTCATTTCAGTCCTGAAAGGTTTACCCTGTATCCTTAGACTATGACCCCTGGTTCTGGACTTCCCCACCAACGGGAACATCCTTCCTGCATCTAACTTGTCAAGTCCTGTTAGAATGTTATAGGTTTCTATGAGATCTCCCCTCACTCTTCTGAACTCCAGCGAATATAATCCTTACCGACGCAATCTCTCTTCATACGTCAGTCCCGCCATCCCAGGAATCAGTCTGGTAAACCTTGGCTGCACTCCCTCTATAGCAACAACATCCTTCCTCAGATAAGGAGACCAAAACTGCACACAATATTCCAGGTGTGGCCTCACCAAGGCCCTGTATAATTGCAGCAAGACATCCCTGCTCCTGTACTCCAATCCTCTCGCTATGAAGGTCAACATACCATTTGCCTTTTTTACCGCCTGTTGCACCTGCATGCTTACCTTCAGCGACTGGTGTACGAGAACACCCAGGTCTCATTGCATATTCCCCTCTCTCAGTTTATAGCCGTTCAGATAATCTGCCTTCCTGTTTTTGCTGCCAAAGTGGATAACCGCACATTTATCCATATTACACTGCATCTGCCATGCATTTGCCCACTCAACTTGTCCAAATCACCCTGAAGCCCCTCTGCATCCTCCTCACAACTCACCCTCCCACCCAGTTTGTGTCATCTGCAAATTTGGAGATATTACATTTAGTTCCTTCATCTAAATTAATAATGTATACTGTGAATAGCTGGCGTTACTAGCACCGATCCCTGCGGTACCCCACAAGTCACTGCCTGTCGTTCGGAAAAAGACCCGTTTATTCCTACTCTTTGTTTCCTGTCTGCCAACCAATTTTCTATCCATCGCAATACACTACCTCCAGTCCCATGCGCTGTAATTTTACGCCCTAATCTCACATGTGGGACTTTGTCTCAAGCCTTCTGAAAGTCCAAATAAACCACATCCACTGGCTGTCCCTCATCAACTCTACTAGTTATCTCTTTTTCTCTTTTGGGCCTCCTTATCTCGAGAGACAATGGATACGCGCCTGGAGGTGGTCAGTGGTTTGTGAAGCAGCGCCTGGAGTGGCTATAAAGGCCAATTCTGGAGTGACAGGCTCTTCCACAGGTGCTGCAGAGAAATTTGTTTGTTGGGGCTGTTGCACAGTTGGCTCTCCCCTTGCGCCTCTGTCTTTTTTCCTGCCAACTACTAAGTCTCTTCGACTCGCCACAATTTAGCCCTGTCTTTATGGCTGCCCGCCAGCTCTGGCGAATGCTGGCAACTGACTCCCACGACTTGTGATCAATGTCACACGATTTCATGTCGCGTTTGCAGACGTCTTTATAACGGAGACATGGACGGCCGGTGGGTCTGATACCAGTGGCGAGCTCGCTGTACAATGTGCTTATACACACTACTGAGTCAGCGGCGCTTGAGATGGCTTGGCCATGTGAGCCGCATGGAAGATGGCAGGATCCCCAAAGACACACTCTACTAGTTATATCCTCAAAGAATTCTATTAGATTTGTCCAGCATGATTTCCCTTTTGTAAATCCATGCTGACTGTCTGATTCTACCACTGTTCTCCAAGTGCTCTGCTATAAAATCTTTGATAATGGACTCTAGAATTTTCCCCACTACCAATGTCAGGCTGACTGGTCTATAATTCCCTGTTTTCTCTCTGCCTCCCATTTTAAATAGTTGGGTTACGTTAGCTACTCTCCAATCTGTAGGAACTGTTCCAGAGTCTGTAGAATTTTGCAAGATGACCACCCATGCATCCACTATTTCTGGGCCCACTTCCTTAAGTTCTCTGGGATGTAGGTTATCAGGCCCTAGGGATTTATTGGCCTTCAATCCCATCAATTTCCCCAACACCATTTCTCTAGTAATACTGATTTCCTTCAGTTCCTCCCTCTCACTAAACCCTGTGTTCCCCAACATTTCTGGTATAATATTTGTGTCCTCCTTTGTGAAGACAGAACCAAAGTCTGCATTTAGTTGTTCAGCCATTTCTTTGTTCCCTATAATAAATTCCCATTTCTGACTGTAAGGGACCTACATTTGTCTTCCCCAATCTTTTTCTATTCACCTACCTATAGAAACTTTTACAGTCAACGGTCAGTTTATATGTTCCCCGCAAGCTTACACTCTTACTCTATTTTCCCCTTCTTAATCAATCCCTTGGTCTTCCTTTGCTGAATTCTAAACTGCTCCCAACACGTGCCTCATACCTTCATAGTTTCCTTTTTTAAGATTCAGGACCATAGTCTCAGAATCAACTACGTCACTCTCCATCTTGATGAAGAATTCTATCATATTGTGGTCGCTTATCCCCAAAGGGTCTCTCACAACTAGATTGTCAATTATTCCTCTCTCATTACACAGTCTAGGATGGCCTGTTCTCTAGTTGGTTCCTCAACGTATTGGTCCAGAACACCATCCCCTATACTCTCCATGAAATCCTGCTCTAGGGTATTGTGACTAACTTGATTTGCCCAATCTGTATGCAGATTAAAATCACCCATAATTACAGATGTTCCTTTATCGCATGTGTCTCTAAATTCCTATTTAATGCCATTCCCAACATCGCCACTACAGTTTGGGGGTCTATATACAACCTCCACTAACGTTTTTTTGCCCCCTTAGTGTTTCTCAGCTCTATCCATACAGATTTCACATCGTCAGAGCTAATATCCTTCATTATTGCATTAATTTCCTCTTTAACCAGCAACGCAACTCCACTGCCTTTTACTTTTTGTCTGTCCTTCCTAAATACTGAATACCTTTGGATGTCCATTTCCCATCCCTGGTCACCCTGCAGCCGTGTCTCCGTAATCCTGACTATATCATACCCGTTTACATCTTTGCGCGATAAATTCGTTCACTTTATTGCAAATGCTCCGCGCGTTAAGGCACAAAGCCTTAAGGCTTGTCTTTGTAACATTACTTGTCCCCTTTCCACTATTTTTCACTGTGGCCCTGTTTGATTCTGGCCCTTGATTTCTCTATCACTTTTCTTCCCCTTACTGTCTTTAGTTCTTGTCTTTGAGCCCCCCCCCCCCCCCACTCCTCCTCCTCCTTGCAAAGGTTCCCATCCCCCTGCCATTTTAGTTTAAACCCTCCCCAACCACTCTAGCAAATACTCCCCCAGAACATCAGTCCCGATCGTGCCCAGGTGTAACCCGTCCAGCTTGTACTGGTCCCACCTCCCCCAGAGCCAGTGTCCCAGGAATCTAAAACCCTGCCCCTCCCACCATCTCTTCAGCCACATATTCATCCAGTATATCCTGCTATTTCTACTCTGACTAACATGTGCACTGGTAGTAATCCTGAGATTGCGATCTTTGAGGTCCTACATTTCAACTTACTTACTAACTCCCTATATTCTGCTTTTAGGACCTCATCTTTTTTTTTTAACCTACGTTGTTTGTACCAATGTGTACCACGACCACTGGCTGTTCACCCTCCCCCTTCAGAATGTCCTGTAACCGCTCTGAGACATCCTTAACCCTAGCACCAGGGAGGCATCATACCATCCTGGAGTCTCGTTTACGGCCACAGAAACGCCTGTCTATTCCCCTTACAATTGAATCCCCTATAACTTGCATTGCCACACTTTTTACTCCTCCCCTGTGCAGCAGAGCCAACTGTGGTGCAACGAATTGGGCTGTTGCTGATTTCCCGTGAGAGGCCATTCCCCCCAACAGTATCCAAAGCAGTATATCTGTTTTGCAGCGCAATAGCCACAGGAGATTCCTGCACTGCCTGGTGGTCACCCACTCCCTTCCTGCCTGTGGTGTCTGAGCCTGTGGTGTGACCACCTCTCTATACGTGCTATCCATGATACTCTCCACCTCGTGGATACTCCACAGTGTCCCCAGCTGCCGCTCCAGCTCTGAAACCCGGGCTTTCCAGGAGCTGCAGCTGGAGACGTATCCTGCACACATGCTGGTCCCGGGCATTGGAATTGTTCCTGGCTTCCCACATAGAGCACGAGGAGCACACCATGGCTTTGAGCTCTCCTGCCATGACTTAACCCTTTAAATCAAATCTTTTGGAAGATGATTAATATCAAATAATATCAATTACTCTAAGGCCCTTCTTCCCTGGTCCTCATTACTACAGAACTCCTTAAAAAGCACTATTTACTATATATGAAAATAAACTGTAGACCTTTCTTTCTTTAGTTACTAAGGCAGCTATTTAGAGCTATTGTCCAACAGCAGTTACTCACCAACCAATCATCTTGCAGCTTTCCTGTGATGTCACTTGATTTTTTCAAACACTCTGGCGCGCCTGGTTTTATCCTCTCCTCGGTCAGTGATTCTCCCCGCAGGTCCGCTTCACTCCGCTCTGCTCCCAGAAGGTAAGTAACCAGGCCGCGATCCTCAGCCTCTATTTATTCTCTCCTCGGTCGGTGATTCTCCCTGCAGGTCTGCGCCACTTTGCTTGGCTCCCGGAAGGTAATCTTTAAATGTTGCTGGTTTTGGTGAAGAGGAATTGCTGAATACTTAGGATGATTATTGAATCTCCCCAGTTTGTTACTGAAATTAATATTCATTGTGTATTCATTTGCGCAGCGTTTTTAAAAAAAAATTATGGGAATAGACAAAAACTCCCAAAAGGAGTTGATGGAAATATGTTTTTTCTGTGGGTTGCTAATGTCTTAAACTCTAAAATACAAAGTGGAAAAAAATAACTTCAAGTAATTCAATGGTATTACTTTGCATTTAGATTTACCCTGCTGCTGCTTTGAGCAGTTCAAAATACATTATATTTAGGGTTAAAGAATGCAGCTTGGTGAACACTTCACAAACACATTTCAGACTGCCTTTATAAGTAGAAATTTGAGTCCTTATTGAAATGTGTTTGGCAAGCACTGAGCAAAGATTATCATCAATAATTATTCCAGCTGCTATCCTTCCCTAGTACTTGTTCATCCTGCTCCTGGCTTTGAATGTGTCTGCAGGAATGTTGTTCACTGAGATGCCCGCTTAGTATGTTTTTTTAAAACCATTTTCTGATCACATGGGTTAAAGAACAGCTCTTTATCCTGCCATATTTGACAAACTCCAGTGTCAGTAGTCATGTATTATATTTAACAGCATGTAGTTAATGGCGCCATGAGGCTGCTAAATGTTGGGCTGTATAAGACACTGAAATATGAATATTACTAAGGAAAGACCACCTGGCCTTGCACAAATACAAGCCAACTAAAATCAATATTGTAGTTACATAAAGTTCCAACTATAAAGCTATATTTTGTCATCAGGTTGCTAGTGTTTTGGGCATTGACCGTTTTATGGCTGAGTCAGGCCATATTATGTAGTGGAGTGATGGTGGAAATCTACATGTCTTTCCCTTCTTTCCACCCCTGCTTTACAAAAAAAGCTTCATTGATTTGAACTGTACCAGATATGCTACTAGTGCACTTCTGAGATGTTTAAGCAATGAAACAGATGGTTTTCTTCTGTGCTCGAACATTTCTGAGACTCCATTGAAGTGTGGTTCAGCTTTCCTCCCCCTGCCTGGACTGTACCTACATGATGTGTCCATTTCATCCATACCAGTTCAGCTAGTCATCCTCACTTGGAAATGATCATGACATTAGTCTGGTTGGAATGGACCTGTGTAGATCAGAGGTTTAAAAAAAAAAAATTGTAACCCAAGGCTGACCTCTCCTCCTCCTTCTCTTTCTTCCTCCTCTGCCATCTTCTCTCACTTTACCTTCCCACACCCCCACAAGAAAGTTAAATACACTACTGTTTAGTTTTATTATAGTAACACATTGCAGCACACTAGCAGTTCATTACATGACTGTGACTAATGTGAATACACCTTTAGGATAGATTAAAAGTTCAACATAAGGATTCTGTTAGGTTGGGGTGCCAGATTTAGTATTCCACACATAATGGTTGTACCGTCTGACATGTAAATGGATCCAAGGAACTTCTCACTTTTTTTTGGAAAGATGAGATTGACTAAATTAAGACACTTAACAGTGAAGCATTAATCAGTTCCCAGCTTCTTGTATGAATCAGCCCAATATATGAATGCAGATTGGTTATCAAGTTCAAGGGACTGTTTCTTCTGGGCACATGGAATTTTTCGCTGGGGTGGAGGAATGAGAGATTTAAAAGAAAAAAAATGTTCATCATGCAATGTTGAATAGTCTGCAAATATTGTCCCTAGCAATCATTTAAATTTGTCTTTCTTTTATTTTGTAAGTGTATTCATAGAATCATAGGCCTTTTTCTGTGCTGTAAAATACTTTCAGCCGTTAGGCTTGTGCCAGCTCTCTAAAAGTGCTATCCACTTAGTCCCACTTACTTATCCTTTATTCACAAAAATAATTTTTTATCTGCTTCCCTTTCTAAAAAGTAATTTGAATCTGCTTCTGCCACTTTTTCTGGGGAGCCATTCTATATCCAACTCCACATTAAACAAAAGCTCTGCTAACCTCTCGCTTCATTCTTTTGGCAGTGATACTACATTTATTTTCACTTTTACTAACACCAATCAGTGAAATTGTGTTTTTCCCATTTTCTTTAACAAGACCACTTAATTTTAAATGCCTCAATCAGATTTCCTCAACCTCTATTTTTATGGAAAGGAAATTATGATAGGTTTAGCATTACATTGTTACCTTTGTACTCTATGCCCATAGTTACAAAATGTAAGAATGCATGATTTTTTTTCCAACAGCATTTTCAACTGGTCCTTCCAATTATAAAGATTGGTACATTTGAACCCCCTACGTCTCCTTTGACCTCTGCTCCTTTTAATTTTTTTTCCTATTTTGTCTCCTTTTTCTTCCCAAAAGGCAGCAGCACAAATTTCATCTCGTGTCTATCTGGCTGCTTTATTAACTTCCTTCCCAGTTAAACAACTACTTAATTTTCTTTAGCAAATTTTGATAATCTGCCTATATATTGAGAGGAGTGATCATTCTAATACTCCCCCCTAAGGGAGAGCACTGATTCCATCCCTGCAGTTTGAAAACCGTGCATTAACCACAACTTTTGTTTTTTGTCCTTCAACCAACTTCCAATGAGTTGGCCAGACACGATTTGTCTTTCGTAAATCATGCTTGGATGACTTTTAATTAATCTATGCTTTCTAGATTGAGTAATTTTAACCCATGGTATGGCCTACTGAAGCATACTCATTCCTTATAACTGATTTATTTTGAACAGCGTTAAATTTACAATCTTCCAATCCTCTGGCACAACTTCTACATCTTGGAAGGTTTGGAAGAATGTTATCAGAGCCTCTACTATTTACTCTCTGACTTCACTCGGCATTCTTCGATGCATGCTGTCAGGACCCGGGTACCTTTCCCACTGAATTTCACCAATTTTCTCAGAACTACTTCCTTACCTAATCGTTATCTTATCTAATTGCTGCAGTTCATGTTGTATTTTTTAATTCTCACTCCTACCTTCTTTCATGAAAACTGAAGCAAAGTACTCATTCTGTATCTCTGCTATCCCTTCATCCTCCATAAGATTTGCTTTTTAACCTCTGATTGGGACTATTCCTTTTGTTCATTTACTTATCACAAAATCCTTTACTGTCTCCCTGTATTACCTGCCATCCTTTCTACTTATCCTTGTGTTCTAATCTCCTATTATATTCCTTCTCTATATTTTCTGTGTTTCACTCAATTTTATTTTTTACTAATAGCCCTAGATTTGTTGTATGCCTCTTTGCTTTTTCCCCCAGTATCACATCAATTTTACCTCCTCTGTTCATCCAAGGAACGCCAGCTGAATTATCTTCATCTGAGAATATGTCTGTTACATAATCAAGAATTTTCAGCTCCCAGTCATGCTGTAGGCTAAAGCATATACGTTAATTCTGTTAAATAATACCTCCCCATAGTAATTTGTGCTTCTTGCTCACCATATTTATTCACAATATATATTAAGCTTTTTATGGACATGGAACTGAAACCTGCCGCTCTTTTCTTGCAGAGAGAGTGACGGTGAGTTGAGTTAATGCATGTGAATTAAATGTCATTCATATCTTCTCAGGCTATGAGCTATTGTACCAGCCCGAGGTGGTTCGACTCTACTTGTCCTTGCTGACAGAAAGTCGAAATTACAACACATTGGAGGCTGCAGCAGGTGCTCTGCAGAACCTAAGTGCTGGGCAGTGGATGGTGAGTGCAGTAATATGGGTAATACTGAAATATTACTGGAGGTTTCACAGTTTTGAATGCCACACCCCAATTGCTAACAAATCCTCTTTCTCCACCCCGCCTGCAAATGATAATTTCTCTGCAGAGGGATCTAACTTGTATCAATGTTTTAGTTGGCAAATAGCATTTTCCTAATCGAAATTTCTGTTAGCCACAAGCGTGGCTAAAGTGACACTGTTTCAGCCATCTGCACTCATTTTAGTAGAAAACTCTCACGTACACTCAATACAGGGTTATTTACTTCACAAATAGCTATCACCACTCGGTAACCAAGGAATTAAAGTATTCAATGATCAGAATAAAACTTGCATTTTCTGTTTTTTGGCTTAACATTACCAGCAAACACACAAAGGACACATGCATACTCGTGTATTGAGATCACATTCCCAGCAATGGTGACTATTTATTTAGAAATGCAGTTATCCATATCTGGATTCCCAGTTAGCTGCATGTGGCTAGTGGCCAACGTATCAGACAATATTGATCTGAAAGACGTTTTTGGTAAGGGGTGAGGAAGAATGGCATTGCTTCACCAGGGCGAAGTGCGTTCTAGTAAGGGTAATCATGCTGTTGGAGCTGCACTAGTTGCATGAAGTTCGTGAAGCTCTGCAAAGCTGGGTGAGCTGAAGAATTCCAAGCAACAGTCCACATGGACCCTGGCAGATCCTGTGAAACACACCAGGTCACTCTGACTTGTCAGAGCTTCAGGGACTACATATCGCACTTCTTACTAGCCAGCTTGAGCTTTAAAGATGTGCTGTAAAACTTTCCCAAGAATGTTTGGCTCCTAAACAAATTGCAACTTGTTCAAAATTCTGGGCTTTTATTAAACAGCTGCAGAGCACATTGTGGATACTGTGGTTGCGTGCTTGCACTGCATGAAGGAGCAGTCACTGGTCGGAGCTTGGTGGGTGGCGAAGGTGGGGATGAAGAGAGTGGAGAAATAGCCATTGGAAGAGAAGTTGGTTTGCTTAGTTTTTTTTAAAATAGCTTTTACATCTTGGTTAAGTGCTCATTGTACTCATCTGAAAACAAATGTAAATTATGGAGGAGAGGGGGAAAATAATATGCATAAAAATGTGCAAGTGTGGAAATGTCAATACATTTATTTCTAATTTTTTTTAGGATTATGAAACATTACTGAAATATTTTGGGACATGCCACTTAGAAGAAATATCCACATCCATAATTATACTTTAGACGTCAAATGTTACCAAGAATTGAGAATTTATTTTTAATAACTTCACACAAATGATTAATTTGAAATTTAGTAAAATGCTGGAAATTTGTTAATTTAAAAAAAATGCATACAGGTCAAAAATATCTGAAAAACAAAGCTAGATCAACAGAACCTCATCAGGGTCTAATGAACCATAAGAACTTCTCTCTTTGAGATGCCTGCTGGACCTTTCTTTCATTTTGTTTTAACGATACTGTGTTGGAGTTTATTGAGCTTGCTGAGGTGCTGAATTGATGTGCGCTGTTGAAGCAGATACCCCCTAGGCGAGGTCATCAATATTTGTTGTTTTAACAGTGTTTTAGTTTTAAAGGTTTCATTTTTTTTTAAAAGGGTAAATGATGGTTTGCTCTTCAAATTCTCAACTAATTCTTCTGTGTGAATTCCACATTTATGGGCTGAGTTATACCACAACTGCTCCTTCATGATCCGAGTTTTAACTCTTCAGTGTCAGTAAATATACCTTACTAAACTGAGTACCTTTCATATATTAAGGAAATCCATACTGGTCAACAGAGAGTTCTGTTTCTCTAATTTGTGAAATAACTTTATAATGTGCAAGTTTGTACTGATATGAATTTGGTAATTTTGCTTGTAATTGCAGTGGTCCAGTTACATTCGTTCAACTGTGCGGAAAGAGAAGGGCCTCCCAATTTTGGTAGAGCTGCTGAGATCAGATTCTGATAAGGTTGTACGAGCTGTGGCAATCGCATTGCGAAACCTGTCTGTAGATGGGCGCAATAAGGATCTCATAGGTAAAGTACCAAAGATAAATATCATGATCTTAGTTTTTGTAGCTTTTTTTGATGTATCATCTTGTCTTGAGTTAGCCAATGGCTGCCCTTGTGGCAAAACAGTGGATTCTCTTCCAGAAGGCACTCATTGAAATTCTAGTCTCAACTGTCATTTGAACTTGGTCCTTGTGTCTCAGTTTTGCCAGTTTTTATTTAGCCTGTTGAATGGAGTGCACTAAAGTGAATGACTGAAGCTCATGGCAGAGGAAAACTGTCATGATCTGTCTCATCCTGTCCAAGGGAACTATCTCATCTGATGGCAGGATGGTATGATCAGTGGCTTTGAAAGTTATTAATATATACTGTCACTCAATTGAGGGAAGCAGTGTGCCAGCAAGAAACCATAGAGGGGACTATGGAACCAGCCGAGGATGAGTTGACAGACCAGTTGGCTGCAAACTTCTGTGGTTTCTAATGCCAAGAAGGAGATGGCCTGTCTTTCTTTGTATTCCCCTTTCAGAATTGAGAAGTTGCACGCTACATGGTGACCCAGTTGAAGAGTGACAAAATTCTACTCCCCCCACCTCCCCGCCCCCCCCCCCCCCCCCCAAACAAAAGTCAAGTTCTTCAGTTTGAAGTTTTAAACAGCAATGGAATTCATTCCCTTGACTTGGGTTGTGGGAAGGGAATGTTGAAGATTTTAATCATGAGTACTTGGCTGCCTACCGCAAATTGTTTAGTTTTTTTTTTGAAGAGTCAAATATAAGGCCTCCTCAGGTTCCCTTGGTCCGCCTTAAATAACAACCAAGGATGTCCTCTCATGCCCCTGTAGAGTTCGATAGCATTGAGTGTAAAAAGATAATATTTTGAGTTTCGTAGCATTTAGTTGATTTTTCACTCCTTTTAAATGGTACCTTTGGTTGATTTTTCCAAGTATATCTAGTTTTAAAAAAAATTCTACCTGACGACTAGGAATGATTTTATCACTATTTATGTTGCCTTAAAGTGGTACAATCTCATGCACAGGCCATCAGAATAACAGTCCATGTACAACCTGTGACTAATAAGAGCTCCATTAAGAATACGAGTTATATTTTGGATATACAAACAGCACTGCAAAGCAGCAAAAATATTTCATTTTCTTTGGGTTTCACAAATTGAGGCATCCCCATCTCGTACTTTAAAGCAACTTAGGATCTATTGTCTTTGCCATAAAGGTGCTTTCAGTTTATTAAAATAATTTAAAAATGTATTTGCTTAGTATGATAGGTGCTGAAGAAAACAAGATCTGGCAATTATGTCAGCATTAGAGCATTACCAAGTCAGTTTAGATTTCTGCCTAATAAAGTCCCATGACCTCCGAAGAACAGTTTGCCATCTCAAACTGCATGGCTGCGATTTTTCTGTGTCCCAGACAGACCATCAATTTGACCTTGGGAATGTAAATGTGCTTTGCTATGAAATTGGAGCCACCTATAATGAATCTGATCAAGTTTATTTTACCTGGGACTTGATAGACCAACTGAGAGCCCAGACTTTTACATTCCATTCGTCTGTGAGAATCTAGATCCTTTGTGCCCGATTAATGTCGTAGATTACCCTCTGACAGAGGTCAACTCTTTGAGGTAAACAAAGTGATGCAGTGCCATTGAAGGCTTTTAAAAGGAGGGGGCTATCTACTACCTCTGACTTGATTGTCCAATTTGTCAAAGATCAGTAGCTGTCCTGGCTACGATCCCAAGCTGTAAAAATCTACACCATACCTGGTTCAGAGTAACATTGGGGGAGCAACTGACTTGCAAGAATAATGTGAAGGGAGACAGGTGAGAAGTTAGGGGTTTACTTATCTTCAAAAAGAATATCAACATTTTTGAAGAAAATTACTATGTAAGGCCATAGAAAATATTTCCTGTCAACGGATTCTTAAGATGGTTTTCAGTTAAGTCTATGAAAATGATACACTAAGACATTATGAGCATGAAACCAAGCCAATTTTAATGGTCTTCAGCTCAATGTTTCAGTTCATGCTTTGGATAAACTGCAGGTAGTGAAATGGGCTCAGAACATAAAACCCATTGAAATACTTTTCTGCAGTTCAACAGATGATTTATCAATTTCTATAAGGCCTTCTAAACTAGATGTTAAGGGTTAACTATTAATGTGAAGACATTATACCTGGCAATGCAGAACAGGGATGCATTTATCACCAACAGCAAAAGGTCTGTGGCTCTATTGCAGCAACAAATTAGGTTAACTCAGTCGTCTTAAAATGATTTTTTTATTCGTTTGTGGGATGTTGGCGTCGCTGGCTAGTCCAGCATTTGTTGCCCATCCCTAATTGCCCTTGAACTGAGTGACTTGCTGGGTGTTTCCAAGGGCATTTAAGCATCAACCACATTTCTGTGGGTCTGGAGTCACATGTAGGCCAGACCAAGTTAGGGCAGCAGATTTCCTTCCCTAAAGGTTACTCTGAAATAGGTATTGGTATATATTTTTGCAGCTTGGGGATCGTAGCCAGGGCAGCTGCTAAAGGACATTAGAGAATGAGATGTGTTTTTACAACAATTGACAATGGTTTCATTGCTTTTAATTACAGATTTATTAATTGAATTCAGATTTCACCAACAGCTGTAGTGGGATTCGAACCCATGTCCCCAAAGTATTAACACGGGCTCTGGTGTACTAATCCAGTGACATTACCACTATGCCACCGCCTCGCTAATCTATTCCATTCTGCTGTCTTATCATCCTTGTAAAGTATATTCAATAATTGGGTTTTCGTGGTTGTATTTTCTGCCCTCATGCTCTCCTGCAGGTAATTATGCTATGCATGATCTGGTAAGCAATCTGACGGGTGGTCAACAAAGACCTGCCAAGAACCTTGAAGAAGACACGATAGTAGCAATACTCAACACGATCCATGAAATTGTTACTGACAGTTCATCGAATGCCAGATCCCTGATTCAAGTGCAGGGTATTGAGAAGCTTGTGGCAATCAACAAATCCAGGTAAATGAAACAATTATAAATTAGCTAGAAAGTTCTCTGGAATAGAACATACTTTCCTTTTTTTTGGTGTTCAGTTATGTTCCCAAAACACTGCAATTACAGAACCAAGATTTTATTTTGTAACCAATCCAACATAAGGTGTGCAACACATATTTTCTTGACCAGTAAATAATGAACTAACCTCACCAAGTATTGGAGGCGTAAACTCGCATTTCACTGCAGTTTTATGCTACATCATTGTAGGTTTTTTGCTGTTTTCAATGGGTGAGTGAATTAAGAACTAAAACTGGGAGTGTTTCTTATTTCACAACTCGGCATTGCAAGAAAATGGGATTTAACTACATTTTACAATATGACCTAAAGCAAGGAATGTTTGCAACAAAAATTGTCATGTGTCGCATTATTTCATCTTTGGTGATGAATAGCATTTCTACTCTTTTGAAATATTTAGTTTGTAGCTTCTGAAAATAGCAGCTTTAATAAGTTTCATTTATTATATCCATAATGTTACTGTGCAGTAAAAAGTAACTGACTTCTAAATCTATAGAAATCTATGGTGTTAGAAAATCTGACGTAACGTTCTCTGTTCTGCTACAGAGTAGCCGCATGTACTGTACTCACTTATTCAAGAATTACTACTCTTGGTAAACTTAGAGTTTTTTAATATTTGTTCATGGGATGTGAGTGTTGCTGGCAAGCCCTTGAACCACTGTAGTCCATGTTGTGTAGGTACACCCAAAGTATTGTTAGATAGGGAGTTGCCGGATTTTGACCCCGCTGCGATGAAGGAATGGTGAAATGTTTCCAAATCAGGGTGGTGTATGACTTGGATGGGAACTTGCAGGTGGTGTTCCCATGTGCCTGCTGCCCTTGTTCTCCTAGGATTTTAGAGGTTTGGAAGGTACTGTCGAAGGAGCCTTGGCGAGTTGCTGCAGTGCATCTTGTATATCAGTGGTTTTCAAACTGGGGTTTGCAGAGACTTTCCAGGGGGTCCATGACACGGGGTCTGCCCACAGGAGGGCAACATGGCAACCTCCCAGGACGCCATGGTCAAGAGTAAGCAAGTGAGTAGCAGCCAGAGGTGCACTTCTGCTCTCCCCCACCCCAGCTCCTTCTATCTCTATGCTCCTGCCAAGTATAGACAGACTCTGCAGTGAGAAGCAGGCACACCCATCTAACTAATATCTGTAAGTAATTACCTGTCATCTTTTTTTTAAAAAAAGCATATTAAAAGCATTATTGAAACACTCTTTACATGTTACACTTTCATATTATGAGTATTAGATAGTATAGTTTAGCTGAGGGATTAGTAATTGCTAATCCATTTGAAAAAGGGTCCTTCAACCAAAAAAATTTGAGAACCACTCTTGTCGATGGCACATACACATTGCAGTCACGATGCGCCGGTGGTGAAGGGAGTGAATGGGGTGTCAGTCAAACTGGCTGGTGCTGAATGTCTTAAATACCCAGCTTCTGACCCACTCTTGCAGCCAGTATTTATGTGGCTGATTCAGCAAGTTTCTGATCAATGTTAACCCTCAGGGTGTTTATAGTAGGGGATTCAGTGGTGATAATGCCACTGAATGTCATGGGGAGGTGGTTAGACCTGCGTTGGAGATGGTCATTGCCTAGCACTTGTGTGGTGTGTATGAATGGGTTTCCTTGACAATGCAGTGATAGCTCTTGATTAAGGGTCTCTAATTTGAAGGTTGCCTATTTAGCAAGTAGGAAAATTCAGGGCATAGAAGACACCATCATCTTTATGGCGCATTTTTCCTTTCTATCCTTATTTACTGTGTGGGTGGTTTTCTTAAAGAACATTGTCATGCTATAGGCACATGCTATTCCGAAGAAGGGTCACTGACCCGAAACGTTAACTCTGCTTCTCTTTCCACAGATGCTGCCAGACCTGCTGAGTGGTTCCAGCATTTCTTGTTTTTATTTCAGATTTCCAGCATCCGCAGTATTTTGCTTTTATTCTAGTAAAATCCAGTTTGTACAAGCTGCTGTTAGACATCAGCAGCATACTTGTTCATAATATGTTTGAGATGGTTTTGTATAGTTCGTATTTTCAAGCTTCCTGAAACTTTGGAATTTCTCCAGTGGTTGGACTCTGATATCTCCATTGCTTCTATTGGCGTCACTTTATAACTGGCAGTTCAGGAGATTCTTCAGCTAAGCAAAATATGTTCTCTTAGCTTCTAGCTACTCAATTCTTATGCAAGCTGGTCCATTTAACTTGATTGTCAGCTGCAAGAGCCAAATGCCTTTCTAAGGTTTAGGGGATTGCATGAGACTTTTAGCTATGGTTAAGTTATTGGCCAAGCTGGCAGAAGTGACGAGAAACCTTTTTGTGTTTGAAACAAAGGCAACTCGAGTTTCATTTCAGTAATCTTCATTATGTTACATGCTTTGAATCTGTATTAAAGATGCATTGTTTTTACCAAGTTTTAATTGTACTAATTTTGAATTAATCATTATAGCCAGTCAGTAAGGGAGATGAAGGCTGCAGCTCATGTCTTGCAGACAGTATGGAGTTACAAGGAGTTGAGAAATGCTTTGCATAAAGATGGCTGGAACAAGTCTCACTTCCAGGTAAGAGTCACATTTAGGACACAAAGTAAATAAATTTCAAATCATTCCTAGGTTTATGTGGTGCATCTTTGGTGGAAGTGGGGTGGTGGATAGTGGGGGGAGGTTGTTAGCTGCATAATAGAGACTGTTACAAGGTCAGCAGTTTTATGGCAAGTTGTTTGCATTTAATGCAAGCTGTAGAGATTGGTATGTTGACATGTCCATCACTAATTCATTAAAGCCTTCAAGGCAGGATTATGCTGTAATTTTTCAGTTTAGGTAGCCATTTGTACTACATTCAAGTCACCATTTTGATTAGACTGCAAGGGCTTTTTACAGGCTCAACATAACAGTACAGCTCACATTCTGGCCTACCTGGGATAGGCATCAAAAATGGCAAGTGCTGAATATACAAATATTATTGACTCCTTGCTCTTTTATATAAATCAGTTTGTTACAAGAAACTATTTGACGACTATGTAATTTGGAAGATGATATATGAAAATCATTGCATTATTGAGATTTCTGTGCACGTGTCAACGCCAAATCAATTGTGTTTAGCATTGTCTTGCAGTCTCTGATGGAGTGTGGGATGGCACTTTTTTCTTAAGGTGTGTTTATATTTCCTGCAGTTCCTTTGCTTACCCCACTTATAGTTATCAAGTGCCTCACTTGGCTCATCCTGTCTGTCAGGAAGCATCACTCAAGGGCTTGACCATGTAATTTATTGATTCAGTCGTTGAGACACTAAACAAAGGCTGCAGCTGCCTGTACAGGTGGATGGGAACCTATGGCATGCTTCGAGGAGATGCAAGGAGTTACAGGGATTTGGTCAATATCTTTTAGTTTATTGTTGCTTTGGACCAATCACAGTGCACAAAACCACTGAGCAGCAGTTAACATGGCAAAGCCTTTGGTTACCACGGACCAGTGAACTATTGTGCTATCAATTGAAACCCACTGAATTCCCACCCCCACCTGCTGTGCTTTTACCAGCAATAGTCCAGGGTCCTATCAAACAAACACTGAACAATTTTATCTCTTGTGCTTATTAGCAACCAGAAGTTGTTAGAAACAACTCAGTGGTCCCATTATTACTGTTGGTTAATGAGATTCCCAGAAAGCAACACGAATAATTGGAGGGCTGCATGATAACGATTGACCAACAGGAATGCTCAAAATAAACAGCAGAATCTTTTAATTACAGATCTCCATAGTATTTCTACATGTTTTAGGAAGCTAATGGTTTGTGCCAGTGCCAATAGTAAGCAGGGCTTCAAGAAACACTATGATGTCATCTAACAACTTTCTGACCATTTCAGAGGTCTGTGATGTCTTAGTGGGTAAAGGCAATATTTAGCTAAGCACAAAGACCAGGAAAATCGTTAATTCCCAGTTGAGCTCAGCTAGGTTAGAGGTATAGCTGCTATAACTGGTTCCAGTGTCTTGTATTTTGATGGTCATGAATAGACTGCAGTTCCCGTTGATGGTCATAAACCGATGATTCCTGTTGGAACGTGTTTAATTAAAACAGAATTGGACATGGCTACAATATTCTGCAGTCACATCAGCTGTTGTTTCCCACTATTTAGACTCTCTCGGAAGATTGCTGCTTGGGTGAGGTATTCAGGGGTGCTTGGCACTTGTGAAACTTACTCCTGATAGAATATCTGCAGGATAGAAGGAAAAAGTAAATAAAAGTTGTACTTGTGTGTGATTACTAGAACTGGATTTCTTACAGCTTTTGTTTTTATAATATGTAGCCTAATGTGACTACACTTCCCAAAGGAGCCAAAAGTGGTGGCAAAGCAACTGGCTATGATGACAGCACTCTGCCATTAATTGAAAGGAACCAGAAAGATGGTGAGTGTTGCCCACTCGCACTTAAATCACGTTCTCTTGTGTCTCCAATTTGTCTGCTGATTATACAGCCTACCTGCAACACCAACATTCATGGTCTTAGATTTTGGAAATTACTCTACATACCAATTTTTTGTAAGGTATTCATACTAAATTATCCTATGCAAATTGTTTTTGTAAATGACATTATGTCTTCCTGTGCCATGCCCCAGCTATATCTCTGCTGGTATTGTTTTGAAATGGGCTGGATTTTTTCCTTCTCTCCTTGCTGTTGAAGCATTTGAACTTTGGCTCTTGTGCACATTATTGCACCTGAGGTCCAGAATTTTTGGGACACTGCGGGCACAAGCTACAACTCTGGCATTGCTTCTTGAACATGCATGTCTTTCTGAGAACTACATCCATGAGCTTATCATAACACCATCCCACCTGCCAGTCTTCAGATCAGATCCTGTATTTGTACTTTCAGAAAAGGAAGTATGCATGGTTCTTGTGCTCATTTGGCAATGAGGTTGTCTGAATACTGAGGTAATTATAGGGTGGTTCTTTTTCCAGCACCATTTACCCTTTTTTTGCCTCTTAGACAGATGGATGTCTGAAAATCGTCAATCTTGGCAGCTCAAAACAATCGAAGACTGCAGCAATGTTCCCACCATTATAACACGCATGCAATCTTAGGTCAAATGGGGAAAGTCTTCACTTTGCTTTCCTAAGCCTGTCTTGAATTAATACATGTGTACAGTCAGAGCAACTGATAAATAGTTACATGTTGAAATATTGTGCTTCACAAAAATTTGAGCTTTCCCTGGTTTGTTACTTCCTGTGGGACCTCTTGGTCTGTATTGCAAGGAGGATTGCAGCTGTGAACCTGTGCTCTGTCATTCTGAGAAATAACACATCTCCTTCACTTTATCAGTGTGTTTTATAATATTTAGCATTGTCTTAGATTTGTATAGAGTTGGAGTTCATTTGTTACTTCTACAGGAGTACAAACAATGTGAAACTCAACTTCACCTTCATTAAGTAAATGCCTACTTCATAATTCTAAACTAGATTTGTGATGTCATGATCTGGAATGCATTGCCTGAAAGGGGGTAACTTTCAAAAGGGAATTGGATAAATATATGAAGGAAAAATTTGCAGGGCTATGAGGAAAGAGCAGCGAAGTGGGACTAATTGGATAGCACTTTCAAGGAGTGGGTACAGGCATGATGGGACAAATGGCGGCCTCCTGTACTATATGATTTTATGATGTATCTAAAACTAAATGAATTGATGAGTTTAGTTGTTTGTGTACCCACTGTAAAATGTATCAAATATCAAATGGCATCCATCTTCAAGTATGTTGGTTAGTATTACTTCAGACAGTGAAATTAACATTGTTACTTGATTCACCATAATTTCAGCTTGCTTCTGTTGCAATTTTAACGAGTTTACTTCTAAAATCACCAGCTGAGCAAAATGAAACTGAAAAAATGGTCAAAATGTTTGTGTTTATGTAAAATGAGAAATGTTTTTAATGCACAATTCTAGCTGTCATTCAGTAACTTCGTGTTGACCCTATGAGAGGCGTCAGTTTAAACAGAGGGTCCGAAAGTTATCTTTGAAGCCGTAGAAGGATGTGGCAATATGGAGATAGCAATGGAGTGAACCCCTGAAGGAGGGCAAGAGGTAGTGGAAGCAACAATCACCCATGATGGAAATAAAATAGGCCAGTACTGTTGGCTACACATGGGAACATAAGGCTGGAGTGGATTATGGAGCCAGGGAGTGGGTGAAGACTAGGAGGGATTTGAAGTTGAAGATGATACCCTTGAAGGCAGTTCAGTGGTAACTCAGTGAGGGCAGTGGTGATCACGCATGAGACTTGGTGTTGGTGAGGACATGGGCCATAGCATTCTGGATGATTTATGAATGTACAAATGCAGAGGTTAACATCAAAGAAGTTCAGTGATGTATATTACTGAGGGGTAGAGGTGAGCGATGTAAGGTGAAAGCAAGTGGCCATGGTAAATGATGTGATGTGGGGAAAGGAAGTTGTACAGCCACAGTGCTCAGAGTCTGACTTCGGAGAGTGACGGGAAAAAGAAAAACTGTCGGAACCATTCCTGTCTGCCAATTAGGGAAAGGCATTGATTACGAATGTGAAATATCCCACAGGTTGAACGATGTTTGCCATTAGGAAGAAGCATTGGGGGGGGCGGGGGGGGTGGTGGTGGTTTGTCTTTTGTCTTTTAGTGGAAAAGATACATTTCCAGTACTTGGTTTTCACTGTGTTTCATGTACAGTTATCTGACTGCCAAATATTTGAGGGGAGAAAAAAATGTGTATTATTAGACACTCAGGATTTCAAAATATGCCCTGCAATTCTCTAAGGGTTTGACAATGGATACTGAAAGCTTTCATTAAGCAGATTGAGCTTTTGTATACTAGGAACCTCATGGTCAATTCTATTTTTAGGTAACAAATGGTCTGGTGAAATGATACCCATGGAACAGTTTGGCCCAGGTAAACATGGCTTTGAATTCCTCTTGCTCGTGATCTCGAGAAGTACTCTTGCTGGTATACCCTATGTTAAGTGCTTTAAGCAGAGACAAATTATCTTCCAGAACTTGTTCAATTTAAAAAGCATGCTTTTTATTTAACTTGGGGATAACAAATTTTTAGGTTTTCTTTGCAAAAGGAATAATTTGGCATCCATTTCAATTTGATTTTTGGACTGTGCGCGTTACAATCCCCTGGTTACAACATTGACTTTTTTTTTAGGGTGTGGTGCTGGGGTTTTCAAGTTCTGTTGCAGTACTTGAAATAGCCACAGAAATATTTTAAGCAATTCAACTGCAGCCTCTAGCTGTGGAAATCTGGTACTACAATGGGCAAAAAATATTGCAGATACTGGAAATCTGTAATAACAGAAAATGCTGGAAATACTTAGGTCGGACACCATCTGTGGAGACAGAAAAATTTACATTTCCGGTCGATCACCTTTCATCAGAACTGGCAAATTCTCTTGTAGTACTTGTTCTATTTAAACAGCATGCTTTTTATTTAAGTCAAGAGTAATTAATATCTAGGTTTGGTTGCAAAGAGATAATTTGGTAACTATTTCAATTTGATTTTCAGATGTGTGCTTTGCAAGGGGTTGAAATCCCCTGCTTTTACTGATATGTACATTGACGTTTTTATAAGATATAGATAATCTAGTCATGTAGAAATTTTTCTAAAATGTGAACATTTTTGATGTATTAAGCTTTAGATTAATAGGCCATAGACAAGTTTACTGTCTCCCCTCTCTACTGCTTTCTTGCCCTCCCTCTCCCCCAGACAACTTAAATGACTATATCGGTCCAAAATCTGCTTGTGAGCTAGCTTGGTATTGAGTCGTCTTGGTTTGTGCTCACTGACGCTCAATTTGGGTTCTGCCACGGCCACTTATCTCCTGAGCGCATTACAGCCTTTGTCCAAACATGGGCAAAAGAGCTGAACTCAAGAGGTGAGGTGAGAGTAACTACCCTTGACATCAAGGCAGCATTTGACTGAGTATGGCATTAAGGAGCCCTAGCAAAACTGGAGTCAATGGGAATCGGGAGGGAAACTCTCCGCTGGTTGAAGTCATACTTAGCACAAAGGAAAGATGGTTGTGATTGTTTGAAGTCAATCATCTCAGTCCCAGGACATCACTGCAGGAGTTCCTCAGGGTAGTGTCCTAAGGCCCAACCATCCTCAGCTGCTTCATCATTGACCTTCCCTCCATCATAAGGTCAGAAGTGGGGATGATTGCTGATGATTGCACAATGTTCAGTACCATTTGCGATGACTCATACTGAAACAGCCCATATCCAGATGCAGCAAGACTTGGACAACATCCAGAGTTGGGCTGATAAGTGTCAAGTAACATTTGCGCCACACAAGTGCCAGGCAATGACCATCACCAACAAGAGAGAATCTAACCATCTCCCCTTGACAATGCATTACCATCATTGAAACCCCCACTATCAACATTTTGGGGGTTACCATTGACCAGAAACTGAAACAGACCAGCCACACACACACGGCGGCTACAAGAGCAGGTCTGGGAATTCTCTGGTGAGTAAATCGCCTCCTGTCTCCCCAATTCCTGTCCACATCGACAAGGCACAAGTCGGGAGTGTGATGGAATACTCTCCTCTTGCCTGGATGGATGGAGCTCCAACAACACTCAAGAAGCTCGACACCATTCAGGGCAAAGCAACCTGCTTGATTGGCGTCCCATCTACCACCTTCAACATTCACTCCCTCCACCACAGGTACACAGTGGCAGCAGTGTGTACTATCTACAAGATGCACTGCAGTAACTCACCAAGCTCCTTCGGTACCTTCCAAACCCACGGCCTCTACCACCTAGAAGGGCAGCAGATGCATGGGAACACCACCATTTGCAAGCTCCCCTCTCAGACGCGCACCATCCTGCCTTGCAACTATATCGCCGTTCCTTCACTGTCGCTGGGTCAAAATCCTGGAACTCACTTCCCAACAGCACTGTTGGTGTACCTACACCCCAAGGACTGCAGCAGTTCAAGAAGGCAACTCGGCGCCATCTTCTCAAGGGCAATTAGGGATGGGCAATAAATGCTGGCCTTGCCAGTGACGCCCACATCATATGAACGGATAAAAAAGGTAACTAAGCTTTGACTGTTAGTTATTTTTCTAGTTTCCTAGTGTTTTCTGAAAGTGCAATATACTGCGTGATATAAACCCTATACTTCAATGGCAACTTCATGGAAATAGTGTACTTGAGGATGCCTTTGTATTTGAATTATATATTTGTCACCACAGATACGTACTCTACCTTGGATCAGAGGGAGAAAGAGCGCAAATATAAGACTACGGATGTTTCTGGGGATGCTTTTGAGCGGCAACCATTGCGGGTAGGCTATGTTGCAGTCACGTGTATTTGACACACAATAGGCCTAAAACATGACCAACTAGATGAGGCAGATATCATTGATGCCTGAATGCAGTTCTGAGAGAACTGCTGAAACAAACAATACACAATTAACTTTGCCCTTGTGTGTGCACACAACGCACACACACACACACACATTTTATGGTGATTAGTTATGTGTGATAGACCTGTTCATAATTGCATGGCAGTTGCTGCTGTAGGTAGCTATTTTGAGGACAATAATAATTTCCATGCTTATTGCCCTAACTGGTAATTTCTGATTAAGTGCTTTATCTGCTGCCTTACCTTCTTAAAAAATTCTTGTCCTGGAATTGCTCTTGCCATGTTTGATTTGTCAACTATTTGCATGAACTGTTTTCGAATTTTTCCAGAAATGTTAAGGCCACAAAAGTATTTTTTATTTATAATTTTATAAAGTTATCCTTTGAGAACGAGGCACATTCTATGGTCATTTGAAAAGCATCAATTTGGCTACCTGATCTTGCATCAGTGCATTACCACCCCAGATTTAGAAGCTAGAATGGCAGATTCAGCTTCAAGAGACTCTGGAAACTCGATGAAATGTGCTAATGCATTTAAGTATGACTTTCTGAAATGCAAGCGCCATTAGCAAGGAGAATATAAAAGAGCAGCATAATTTGCAGGCATGATAGACGGATATAATTTTGTGGCTCGTACATATTTCATTACAGGAGTATTGGGGAAGAAATCAATTTTCGATACTAGTGAATAGTACCGTATAATAAAACCTAATGTGCAGTCTTTTCATCTGCAGATTTTGTGTTTTATTGCAAGATGACTTGATTTACACCTCCCATCACCAAATTATGGATATAACTGACCTAATTTCAATTAGACTTGTCCTTTTTGGTGGAACACTTTTTAAAGCCAGTGTGCACAAAATTGGCGTTTTAAATCCATGATTATTTTGAATTTTAAATTATCCTGACCTATTTTCAGTTTTGCAAGGAAATGGAACAAAAAAGTAAAAATGACGAGAAGGGAGAATATATTTTCAAGAATATCCTGTTTTATGAACTCTAATTAAATCCTTAGATGTTTTATGGTGGACTAGAGCAAAGATTCCCATTATTTTCTGTTAATTATCAGTATGCTTTCAAACTAAATCTCCAAAGATTTATAGCTTCATTTTAATTCATATTCTAATTCAGTGAATTAATGTGAATGGAGTTGGATTTCCTGTTCAGCTCAATCTCTGACATATATGGAAAGTATTTTGAAATCTGTAGCTTTTGTTGACTATCAAGAAGACTACATCTAGTTAGTGTATTATTTTGCAGTTTCCACATGTCAGACTGTTGAGACTTGACAGATTTTCAAAATTACTCTAAATTCAATCACATGTAAGTCAGATCATCAGTAGCCCTTACTTCCACATGTCCAGCTCAACAAGTGAATTTGGATTAAAATGGGTTTTCACTGCTGCAAATTCTAATGCACAAATTCCACATAAGGCGTTATACTAGAGATTATATTTTTGTGGCCTTGACCTTTGAGCTGTCAAGTATACTTAATTGCTTTTATTTTAAACTAACGCCTTTATCTATACCTGTTTTAAGACCAGCTCTCTTGCTATTAACCCTTTCCCTGTTGCCACAGAATGATACAAATAAGAGAAACATTAACAGGATTAATAGGGCCTCAGTGAATCTTGTGGATGCTCATGACACTAAACCTCAGCCTGTTGATTCCTGGGTCTAAGTGCATGCATGGTAGGTGTCTTTGAGTTCCAATCACCTGATTAGTAATCTAGTCACATGACAATCTCCAAGCACATTAAAGTAAATTTGTTAACCATGTAACTTTTGATTTTGAAGTCTCATTGATTAGTATTTGCACAGCAGTTGCCTCCAAATATTGCTCTTTCATTCAGAATTGGAAGGATGTTTGCAAGCTGTTAGATGTTTCAGGAGCCTTGTTATTTTATACAAGAAGGCTGTTTTAAAATCCTACATTCAAGTCAAATCTCAATAGTCTTCAGATATATCCTTTTTTTGCAAACTAGTTAGTTTTTTTTTCCCTATTTATCAAACTAATGTATTTCTGGAGTCTGACAAAGCTGTGCTGCTTAAACATACATAAAGCAAGACCTCTGTTTATACAGTAACCTTGTCTAACATCTGTCTGAGCCTTTGCAGAAAGCTAAGGTCCCATGGCAGTAGTGATTTAGATGTCATTGGTGTTTGTGTGACACACCTACCACAGAATGGTTGCTGTATTTGCCAACATAAGTCACAGTTCTTCAAAAGTAGTTCCTTGTGTCAGGTGCATCAAGACGTTTTGATGTGATAAATCACAAGTAGCAATACAGGGTTTCAGATCAGCCACACTCTAATTGAATGGCAGAACAGACTCAAGGGGCCGAATGGTCTACTGCTGTTCATAAGAGTCATAGATTCATAAAATCATTATGACACAAGAAGGTCATTCAGCCCATTTAGTCCATGCCAGCTCTCTACAGAGCACTCCAATCAGTCCCATTCCCTGCTCTACCCCCATAGCCCTGCAAGTTTATTTCCTTCAAGTGGCCATTTAATTTCCTTTTGAAATCATTCATGGTCTCCACTTTCACCACCCTCGTAGGCAGTGATTTCCAGATCATTAACATTCACTGCGTTTAAAAAAAAAATTCTTGCTCACATCTCCCCTGTATCTCTTACCCAAAACCTTAAATCTGTGTTCCCTACTTATTAAGTAGAATGAAGTAGAATTTTTTCATTACCTGTAAAATTGCACTTTGGACTTATTTTGATTTTAAAATAGCTGCCCAATGCAAGCACATTTCCTATTTCAAATTGCAACTTCAGGCAGCAAACATAATTGGCTTCATTTAGGCTGACACATCTTGTGAAGAACGGCATTGGTAGAATTTTTGACATCTTGGCTAGTTTTATTTTCTTTCAAATTCCGACAAATAAATGATGACTGCCGGTGTTCTTTCTGTTCTGCCACATCAGTTGAAAACATCTTTTATATACAGGATGTATATACAGTATATTTTGACAAATTAACAATTACCCTTTGAAATTCTTTCTGCAAAATCAATTTTCTGCTTCAAAAACTTGCAAGTCTCGTTTGCTCCTTATGGAGGTACATTTTCCTCTAGATTTTATTTAACCACTATTCCAGCTCTATAAATCTGTTCCTGCTCTACTATGGGAATATGTATTCCTAACTTCTCTGTGGTGCTCCAGCATGTCATACTGCACCTATCCTTTACACCAGTGCTGGGGCTCAGGGAGAGTGACCTGTAAATGGAAATTCTATCATTTGTTTCCTGGTTGTCTTCAGTCTCCATTAGAGTGCCAATGAAAATAGCC
This sequence comes from Heterodontus francisci, assembly GCF_036365525.1. Taxonomy (NCBI): domain Eukaryota; kingdom Metazoa; phylum Chordata; class Chondrichthyes; order Heterodontiformes; family Heterodontidae; genus Heterodontus; species Heterodontus francisci. Next base: position 10,340,552 of record NC_090393.1, read on the forward strand.
CCATAATTTCTGTGCTGCTGCTTTCACCTTGGAAGGTCAGTCCCCTGCTGCCATCTAAGGCTTTGCCTCTTCTGTATTGTGTGGAGTTGGCAGCAAGTGTACCATTTGCCTGTCACTGGCATTCTCTGCAAATATTCCATAAGTAATGTGTGCACACCATAATGGCTGGCTCAAGTGATGATGATAATCGCCTTGATTGCTTAATGAGTAAATGCAATGCAGAATCTGGTAATGTGGTATACAGACAAGAAGGACCCAGACTGTATGCCCAATCTGTGCCAAGTTTGCTGATCTCAATTTAAGCAGTTTTTGCCATGCTTGGGCTAGGAAGGGGACACGTAACATGTGTTTCAGTTTCTGATTCTGGCTGACGAGCGTGGATGTCAATTGAAGGACAGGATTAGAAATGGCTGTGAAGACCTAGCAGATCCAGATTCACACAAAAAAAAGTGACTTGATGAAGCACCAAAGGGCTGCCAGCACCTTTGTATGTTTGTGTACTTAACTTGGTCTGCTTTGTCCAGCCCCTTCCAATCTCTCCCTGTCCCCACTGTGCCAGTTTCACGGTGATGGCGTCATGCTTGTCGCACATTCCTGCCTGATGCGGATTGTCAGTCTTAGCTGCATCAACTGCATCATCAGCCAAGCACACAGTCAGCCTAGTCACATAACCTCTGACACTGGGACAGTTTGCACACATGAAGCACAGTCTCATTCATTGGAATTTCCAATTGCTCAGTGTGATTTGTGTTAAATTTGACGGGTTTTTTTTTTAAAGTAACTTTTTGTTAAGTTGCACTAACTTGACTTCTATGATTAACGGCAATTTAAAAATTTAATCTCCAAGTTAACTGTTATTAATTGACGGGTCTAATTTAAGTGATTTACTTTTGCAAGTGTTGTGCCTGTCATACAGGCAAATGTGCCAACCAACTTGTTCACACTGCCGTCAAACAAAATCAGATGAATGGTTAGTTAAACTGTTTTGATGTTGGTTGATGGAAGGGCAATGGCCAGGAGAACTTAGTGCTCTTCTAATAGTACATGGGAACATTTACATTCATCCCCATGAAGAGACAGGACCTTGGCTTAACAGTTTATCCAAAAACAGCACTTCAGACAGTGCAACACTTCTTTAGTACTGCAGTGAAGTGTCAGTTTAGTTTAGCTGCTCCAGTTCTGGAGTAGGGCTTGAACCTATGACCTTCTCACTCTGTGACAAGCATCAAAATATATGATTCTGATTGTGGTGGGAGAAACGCACTGTTGATTCAGTCCCGTCCCTCCACAGATTGCCGGACATGTCATTTCTAAATTTTCTAAATTGAAGAAAGACCCAGCCAAATTGTACCATCTATTAACCCCCGAATGAGGCTAACCAAACCAGGTGTCTTTAGATCAACAAATTAACTGTTTAATTAGAAAAACTAAATTCTTAAATACTACTAAGATATCAACAACATTTAAAATAGAAAAAATTAGTGTCCTTGCATATTTGCACTCCTGCCGAAGTGAAATCTTCCAATGTGGAATAATCCAAGATATAAAAATAAGAAATGCTGGAAATACTCAGCAAGTCTTGCAGCATCTGTGGAGAGAGAAGCAGAGTTAACGTTTCAGGTCACCTGAAACGTTAACTCTGCTTCTCTCTCCACAGATGCTGCCAGACCTGCTGAGTATTTCCAGCATTTCTTGTTTATATTTCAGATTTCCAGCATCTGCAGTATTTTGCTTTTATTAGTATGGAATAATCCAAGGTTCCTTGAAGTCCTCACAGCCGTCCGATGGGGGGAAATAAATGGTTCTTCAACAGTAGAACAGTCCATAGTCTAGTTCAGCAGTTGAATTGATGTGCTCTTTTTCCAGTGATGAATTTCAACAATTACAGTTCAGTAGTTAAAGGAATTGGTTATTTTCTTTAAAGAAATTAGTCTGGCTTGACGTCAGAATTCTGACAGTATAATAAATAGGGTTTACATAAACCAAGAGAGCGCTCTCATTTCCTTCAGTATATGCTGGTCCGTGTGTGTGTGTGTTCTATCTCAAAAGCCAGTTTTTAAGCTAGTTTCAAATGTCATTCAGCAACAATGTATCTCTTGATCCTCAGTCTCTGAGTGGCTGTATCCCGGGACAACCAGAATGCACTCTTTGAATCACAGTCCCTGGAGCTTGCTGCCCTAAAGCAGTACTGATCCTTTTCCAGCCTTAAAGGCAGACCGCATTCTTGCCGAAAAAAAAACTACAGGATCATAACAGTAGGTAACCTTGAAATGGCAATGGCTGAATAAATTGTTAAACCAGAGTAAGGATTGCTTCTTCCAGCATGTTTGTAAAATAAAATAATCTGCCGCCTTGAGGTATGTTAAATGAATAAAGGTGTGAATGACGAGAACACCTGGAAAATATCTGGGCATGTTTTGTTTATGGCTCTGCACTTAAGAGGCTCTGTGACATGCTGTCTGCCTGCGACCAAGACCAGGATACCTCACTGCTGCACAGAGTGGGATAATATGCCCCAGGAAGAAAATTCAGTGTGATCTTAAATGGAGATGCTGGGCATTTGCAAGATTATGATGACCATGTTCTCTCTTCAGCCCTAAAATTGTCATTAGGGACAGCAGTGAGAGGTTCGACAGAACATTAGCAGTTTGCAGCACAGAAGGTGACCATTTGGCTCACCATGTCTCTGTGTCGGGTCTTTGTTAGAACAGTAGAAAGCTAATCCCACTGCCCTGTATCTTTCTCGCTTACAAAGTTTTCTCTATTCTTGCCTTAAATGCAATGATCATTGTCTCGGTTATGCACGAAGCCCCTGAATCGTACAATAATGTGACTGATGCTATGAATGATGCAGGGATGAAAAAAAATCCATTACATTACTGTTCCAGTTATAAAGGACTGAAGGCCAAGTATTTGAAGCTCCAACAACTCCTTTAGAGATTTCTCCTAATTCCCCCCTCTCCTTTTTAAATTTACAGCTTGATACCAACTCCATAATCAAAGGTATTTCCCTTTCAAACTTCCTATTTAATTCTCCTCTTGGCCTTCTCTGACCTAGTTGAAATAGTCCCAATATCGCGTGTTTCTCCTCATAAATAGTTTCTACTCACCCTGGTGAAACTTTGATGTATCCTTTAATGCCTTTTCTATAATGGTGTGCCCAAAACTCTGCACCTACCTATCGACTTGTATAATTTCATAATCTCTTTGCCTTTGTCTTCTATGCTGTAGTTTTAAAACCCAAAATATTGTTGACCTTGAGACTTTATCTACCTACACTTGGATTTTCAGAGGAATTATATATTTGCATCAGGTGGCAGGACTATATCTCCAACACAGAAGTCCTTGAAGCGGCCAACATCCCCAGCTTATACACACTACTGAGTCAGCGGCGCTTGAGATGGCTTGGCCATGTGAGCCGCATGGAAGATGGCAGGATCCCCAAAGACACATTGTACAGCGAGCTCGCCACTGGTATCAGACCCACCGGCCGTCCATGTCTCCGTTATAAAGACGTCTGCAAACGCGACATGAAATCGTGTGACATTGATCACAAGTCGTGGGAGTCAGTTGCCAGCATTCGCCAGAGCTGGCGGGCAGCCATAAAGACAGGGCTAAATTGTGGCGAGTCGAAGAGACTTAGTAGTTGGCAGGAAAAAAGACAGAGGCGCAAGGGGAGAGCCAACTGTGCAACAGCCCCAACAAACAAATTTCTCTGCAGCACCTGTGGAAGAGCCTGTCACTCCAGAATTGGCCTTTATAGCCACTCCAGGCGCTGCTTCACAAACCACTGACCACCTCCAGGCGCGTATCCATTGTCTCTCGAGATAAGGAGGCCCAAAAGAATATATTTGCAACCTTAGTCATTTCCGTTCCTCTGAAGCCTTCAGTACCTTTCCATTGACCAAATATTCACACACCTTGTTTTGCCGCTGAAAATGCATCACCCCTCACTTCTCTGTGTTAAATTGCATTTGCCATTCTGCCTGCTTATTCAGCTAAGGTGTTTTTATGTCCTTAAGTATTTTCATCTTTCCCACTGCTCGTCCACAACTTTTATTTATGCTGCTACATTTCTTAGTCATTATTTTTATAGCAAGCCTCCAATGAGACAAACACCTCATCAACATCCACATTTACAACACCAACTGCATTCCCTTTATACAATCAAATACTTCATCAAAAGTTCCCTTGGCAGTGGACAAATGTGACCCCTTTAAAAATCCATGCTGGCTGTACTTTATTATCCTATGCATTGTTCAATGCTTGCTAATTTGATCATGAATTAACTATGCTAAGAAGTTGTCCACAACTAAAATTAATTTAAACTGGTCTATAGTTAACGAGTTCATCATTCCCTCCCTTTTTAAATAGGTCCTGCTCATAGTCTGTCAGATCGTATTCCGTTAATGAGAGCCACAAACAGCTTAACCTGTAATTGTGAGCCTGACTCCTTGGTGCCACTGATGACAGCACATATCTTGATACAGGCTAAACTTTCTCTCTCTCATTGTATTAGGGAGAGTGGTTATCTCAGACTCGACTGATCTCTATTCTCATCCATCCCAGTACAGATAGCTGGCACGATGTGTTCTCGGGTGCTGTACAGCCATTATCTTGCCATTCTCTCCAATATATGTGGGAAATGTAGTTGGTATATACAGGAAAAGATGCATTTAAATAGCTTTCAGAGAGCTCAAACAAAAAATGAGCAAGCTTGTCACTAAATTTCCTTATTCAGCAGAGTGCAAGCAAGTTGGGATGATTGTGGTTTTGCAGGATCATTCAGCTTTGAGTTTTGGTAATCTTAAAATTCATGTATTTTTGAAATCTAAGGCTGCTTTTGCGATTGCGGGCTGGTGAATTACCACCCACCTTAAAACAGTGGTGGAGGGGGTTAGTTGACCAGATTCTTTTCTTTTCCAGAAAGGAAATACAATATCTGGCATTGTCAGTCCAGGAAAATGTATCCAATGACAACTAGAGCAAACATAATTTGAGTATTTTTTTTTTAAATTATCTATTTCCACAGCCTATAACTTGTTTTTCTTTTCCCAAACTTGTTTGTTCCAGGCTTGAAATACAGCAGATACTGAACATTATACAGAGGATCTCATTATTCACAACTGCCATTAGATTTGGAGGACATCATTTCACAGAAGCTATCAACTAAATTTCAAGAGAAGGAAAAAAAAAGTCCGATCAATCAAACCGTAAATTAACCACATCTTTTGGGGAGATGGGAGGGGGATGTGAAGAGATGAAAAGTTGCAATATTATCCCTCTAAATGTAGCAGCCCCCAGCCAAAAAATCAGCTTTTGTCGGGTTGGCTAGATTTCTTTTGAAATCTTTGCAGTAGGTGGTACGAAGGATGATGAGAGAATGTTACGTGGTAAAGAGAAAAGAAGCCGAGGGTCTTTTTTTTTTAAAAAAAAGAAATCGTTGCTTTTAAGAAGTGGTTGCAAAGTGGTGTTTTTTTTCTGAATTAAATCCATTTACCATAACTTTTCCAGCTATTTTTTTTTGAACTGTGAAAATCAAGTTTATATCCGTTTTCATTTTTACTAAGGATTTTTTGTTCTGAGAGAAGGAAATGAGATGAATACACAGCTTGCCGGGATGAAGGAATTGAATAGAGAAGACTAGAAAGGGGTTTGATAGGTGAGACAAGAAGGCTTTGAAGTTCATCAGCTGAGTAAGCTCAACTTACACTGGTGGTTTTATTGAATTGGTGTAAATGTACAGTTATAATTGAGGTGTTACACGTTCCATGAAGAAAATACAAAATATTTCAGTAGACTGGGCCAGAATGGTGCACGTTATTTAAATGTGGAAGGAAATTTTAATACGTAGGTGGCATTTACTTTATTGCTATTTTGTATATTTACCCTGTTCCATTTTGGATTTTACTGGTTGTGGAATGATGACTTAACCTTCATATTATTGGGATGCTCTGCAGTTTATGGCCCACTTCAGTTTTTGTACATTGATGACCAGCATGACACAAGTAACATTGGTGCTGGACCAGTCTATGTAATGAAGAAGCAAAAAGAGGTATTTCCCTTTGCCCCCCCCCCCCTCCCACAACCAAAATAAATCCAGGAATTAAAGGTGCTATTCCAGAGGGACAAGTTTGTCTGTATTTTGAACCATTGTACGTCTTTTTACTCAAAAAAAAAAAAGTTTCGTTGTGTAAAGTTCCAAATGATTTTTACTTCTCGCAGCTGAGTTCTAGACTGAATTTTCAACCTGGATGCTTGGAAAGCACATACTTAAAAAACGCCGACTTTTTCTTCAACTGCTTCCAAAGTACTGGACGATTTGCATTTATTTTGTATTCATAATAACTGGCATGTACAGTATGTATCCATCATGTCTAACAATATTGGTTGGCTTGACTTTTGCAATTTTTTGAAGCAGAACTGTATCTTTTTTTTTTCTTGGAAAGGGGAATTAATTCTGAAGCAGGGCTTTTCTTCAAATACTTAAGTACCTGAAGGATGAACTGGAATACTTCAGTTGCCAAAACAGTGTCATTGGATGGTATAGACACAACATTTGCTGTTAATTCTCATTTGTTACCAAAGGGTTGGAAAATAGAGAAGGTTCCTAAGTATATTACAAGAGCTGTTTGTGACCTTTAATTATTTTTCTTCTGTGTAGTATGTGCTGCAGGTAACTGCTTTGAAGAAACAACAAGCAAGGTCTGCCATTCTGGTTGTAGATATTACTGTTCAGATATCTGGAAACTTCTGGTTATTAGTGGCAAATGTGTTTGTACTATCATGTGCCTTAAACTTTTCATGGTAGAAAAAGATAATGTGTTTTTATATATATATAATATATATATTACTCATAGCATAACTGTAGTTTATACTGGTGGGTTTTGCATTGCATTACACTGTATTATAAATTACACTTAACAATGACTTATGCTTTCTTAGAACTATGCTACAGTGACCGAATGTATTATGTTTAATTCCACTAATATCCTGCAGCAGATAGAAAGCTTGTTAAACCAGGTTTATAGAATTATCAACTTGGTGTGTTTTCAATAAATAATGCCTGGAAATTATTCTGTGTGTTTCTTCAAACTACTCATCAGACCTGTGCAGTCCATTTGTGAGGATTACTGTCCAATGAGCAAGCTGAACTCTTCAGTCAGCAGTTAGTACTTTTCGATGTTCAGCAAGACTCTGAACTCGATGCTGTGTGTTCGTACACTTCGGGCTGGATTTTCTTCAGTGGGCAAAAAAAATGGCAGCCTGCACATGCGGGCCAGGCCACACACCACCATGCCACCACGATCTTTCTCACGGCAGCCCAACTGGACCGGTCAGGCCACCACCCCCCCCCTCCCCAATCATGAGGGGGCGTGCTCTCTGATGCCAACAATGGTGCCAGCTGCCTATGCGCAGTCGCTGGCACCATTTTTAAAGGGCAGCCAGCCCTGCTGGGCCATTTAAATTTTTAAAGGGCTTCTCTTTTTACCCCACCCCCTCCGCATGATATACCGCCGATAAATCTATCGCCCCTCCCCCACAATAACACAATTAAATTCAACATTTGCACTCCTCCCACCACCGCCCCCCCCACCCCCCCCAAACCGATCAAGGTGCAGAGGTCGCCCCTTATCGCCTTCCTCTACGCTAATAATTTGCATTAGAGTCCGTTCACACCCACTACACTAAAGATAATAAGTTTCCCCCCTTCCCCACAATGGTGGCGCCTGCTTTCCCTGGATGGGAAAGCAAAGGCGCGTGAGTGCCGGCCACTGCTCAGAAGATCGCGGCCCGAAGGTAAGATCGCTGTTGATTTTATTTAAATGTATTCATTTCATTGATTTTAAATATGTTAATCCGGGTCCCGTCACCTAGCAGCGGGGTGGGGGAGCCACCATGGAACCTCACTACTGCCGGAAAGATCAGGCCCGGCACTCACACCGTCTAACTCCATGGCGGGCCCCTGCTGGAGCAGTCTTTCAGCACCCCTGCCATGGAGCCCGACGGGAGCTCAGTAAAATGCTGAGCTTTGGGTAAGTCAGGGTCCTATTGTCAGAAGCCTTTTGAAATACTGAAACAGATTTTGGCATATATGTCTAATTTATTAACTCTGTGTACCTTAAACCTTGTGCTGGAATATACTTGACCCTTCCTGATTACTGGAGTTCTGCAGTGTGAGCGGCAAGAACCCTTGTGCCAAATAAGAGAAGTATTTCATTCAATTTACTGAAGAGACCTAGCTCCTGTAATTTTATTATTTTTTGGTTCATTATTGTGCATTTAGAGAGGCTCCTCATAGAGGTATTTCAGTGACTCCCTCTTTGGAACCTGATCTTCTGCTAAGAATAAATTGTAAACCCTTGAGTGCAGATTCCCCAGGAAGCTTTAAAAGGTTAAAAGTTTCAAGTATTTGCTATAAATGGATTTAAAAGTTATTCACTGGAACCAGCTTCTAATTTAACACATTCTTATTTTGGAATATGTTATCAAGCACAAAGGTCCTCTTGAGCTAAAATGTACTTATTGAAACAGAAGCACAGCAGTATTTGGTCAGTTTTCTGAAACCTGCTTGGGGATTAGTGATTTTGGCCTGCAGTTTTACTGATAGAAATAATCAGAAAGCACTAAAGATTCAATTAACACACTCAAATGGAAAGACAAAGAACTTTTATTTATATAGTACCTTTATGATGTCAAGATTTTCCCAGTGTTTCACAGCCAACAAAGTAATTTTGAAGTGAACTCTGTAATGAAGTAAAAGGTATAAGAAGTCAGTACTTTGTACTTTTAAAGAACGTGGGTGACAGTTTTAATAAAACTGTTAGTTGAGCAGTGCAACAACTATTTTTGAACGCGCAAAGCACCAACGCCACCGGAACTAAATTTAATCAGAACTGTGTGCAAATGTTTTAGAGTTTACAAAAACCACCTGTTGCAGTCACGCAGATAGCCAAGTGTCTTGGGCTATCTGTAGTTCCTTCTTTGTTCTGCCACTGTTTACTTTTCTGAAAACACTGACTCCCTGTTGAAGTGCACTTATCTGGGCATCTTCCAGTTGCTTAAAGTGGCCTTTCTTCATGTGTGTACCACAGGGTGAGCCATATCATGCCCTTGTTTGGCAATCATATGAACATTTCGAGCATTGGTTGTTGGATAGTGATCTGGAACAGGATTTTCTTTATCTAGTGCTTAAGTACTCAGTACTACGAACATGACGCCAGCTGATGTCGACTAGCTCAGCACAAACTGGGGATCAAACTTGGGACTTCCCTGAAATAAGTGGGCCAGCTATTCATTGTCTTAAACATCAATACCATTTCGGAAGCAATATTCCTGTTATAAATTGTAATATACCACATATATGCTTAAATTTCATGGAGTATACAGTCAAATGTACTTTTATTTTCTACCACTCCCCAAAAACTAATTTTGCAAAAGGTAAGGAATGACACATATTGTATCCAAATTTAAGCCATCTAATGGTTGGTGAAACAATTGCTATGCATGGGTTAGAATTACTTTTCATAGTACCTTGCTGACAGAGCTGTATATATTCAATGTCATGGTCCATTAAACCCGAAGTGCAAACACCATCCTTTTTATCTGTGGATGTTGAGCTCCACAAAGCAATTCGAGCAAGCAGAATCAAACACTTGTACATCTACATCTTTCCAATGCTATTTGGTATCATTGAAGGTAACAATCTGCGACATTGGCTAGATTTGGCATTGCCTTCAGCAATATCATCCAAAGCAGCACACACTTCTTTCCAAGCGTGCAAAATTTTATTCAAACTTTTTGATAAATGCACAAAGAATCTCCTTGTCTGAGAATGCAAATCATCTATTAGACTTTATATAAGATTCTGGAGTTATTTGTTAAGATTCAGCTATTTAAAAATTAGCTTCCTTGAAGTAAATTACCATAAACCATTAAGGAAATTCTGAATGAAGTTATATGCAATGGGCAATTTTCTCAGCCATCAAACCTTTGTTCCCTGTATCAAAACAACTGCTGTAATGTCAGAAAATCAATTGGCAGCACATGACTGATTAACCTTGAGTGCTTCTAGATTTTAATGACACCATTGGACCTATGCAAAAAAGATGCTTATGCAAAACTGTGCGATGAATACAAGCTATCGTTTTTAGTAACACACAGCATGTTCCAAACAGTAGTTTCCACCAGATCAGTGCTACATTTTCCAACAAAAAAAGTAAACCGGTAAGAAACCAATTTTGAAAACGTTACGGAATTTGGGAACTCTTGACTACTTTGGTAGAGTACTGTATCTTATGGAAAACATTGTAAAACAGAATTTTGCTGTCTTTCAGCTCTATCCCTACAGTCCACATTATAGGCCCTTATTAAGGTTCTTTTTTGTGTGCATGTTGCCATGGTGAAAGATGTCTCTATTCGGTTTGTTTTCCCTTGCAAGTGCTTTGTCATTACAAGATGCTTCATCTGAAAGTCCAGACAAAGAAAGATAAAGGGCATTTGATTCAAAACCCCTGCATTCTGAATAGAAGTTCTAACAATGCTGTTAGACCTACATTCTGTATATTTCGATCAATTTCTTGTTTTAAGTGCAATTATTGCATTAGAAGTAACAGAATCAGTGATTTTTTTCTCTCTTCTTCCACTCCCTAAAGTTACATCCACATTGTGTTTTTGTTTTTTTTTAAAATATCACAATCTTGCAACATTAACCCTGTGAGGCTTAGTTGACCAACTGGAGAGTAGACCTACCTTGCTTTGGGGATAGGACCTACTTGGATTCTTTTTTTCCCTCTTGAATTCATCTTAGTTGAAACAAGAATGAGTAATTGTGGATGGTTACACTGGATTGAAGAAGGGATGTGTGGTGCCATGGTAATTGGGTGCAAGGTCATGACTTGGTGGTAAGATCATGATCTTTGATGTATTATTGGCAGCAGTTGAGGCCAAGCCTTCCTATTTAACATACAAATATATTTGTATTCAAGTGTTAGGAAAGTGCTTCTACATTTTTAAGTATGTGTTTTTGAGGACATATTTAAATTGTGAAGATGGATTCATTGGAAGGCTGAAGATTTCATGGAAGCTGGACTTGGTTGACATTTTGAATGGACACTGAAATGTTTAAAAACAGCCTTGCTGGAAGTCATGTGCTTTAAACAATAAACAACAGAAACCTTGGTGACCTGGGGAAGATGTTTACAGAGAGGTGACTGGTCAAGATTTATAGGGATCAGGACATATTGAGACTCGAGATATTGTTTTGGTTTCGCTTTGGACAGTGTATTGGGGTGTGAACCGTTCTGAAGGCAGTTGGAGAAAACCAGCCAAGAGAGCAACCACTATCAGCTCACCCTCTTCCATCTCTTTGAGAACTTAGAGAATCAAGTGAAACTGATGCCGCATTTCTCCTGAAAAGCCTGCCAAACTGATCCTCACCGTTGCCTGAAAAGAACTGCTCTAGTAAGATTCCAGTGACAGCCATCTCTGCGTATTTGGGATGCCAGACCAAAAAGGGATAACTGATGTCATTTCATATCTTTTTTTTCTTCAAGAATTCGCAAGGATTTGGCCAAAGTATTTTTTTTGTCTTATTTTTTGTAACAGACCTCTGCAGAGAGTTTGTGTATGGGGAATTTAAAAGGGGGAACTTTCATATTTCACTCTGTTAATGCTTTGTTTTGTTACTGGTTAAGTCATAATAAATTGATGATTTTGTTTATTGAAGAAACTTGGTATATTTTATTCTGGGATAAAGAGTAGAGCATTTTTTTTCAATTTATTTGTTTCATGGAATGTGGGCATCGCTGGCTAGGCCAGCATTTATTGCCCATCCCTAATTGCCCATGAGAAGGTGGTGGTGAGCTGCCTTCTTGAACTGCTGCAGTCCATGCTAGATAGGTACGCCCACCTATTAGGAAGGGAGCTCCAGAATTTTGACCCAGCAACAGTGAAAGAACAGTGATCTAGTTCTGAGTCAGGATGGTGTGTGGCTTGGAAGGGGAACTTGCAGGTGGTGGTGTTCCCATGCATCAGCTGCCCTTGTCCTTCAAGTTGGTAGAGGTCTCTAGTTGGGAAGCTGCTACATGAGTAGCCTTGATGCATTACTGCAGTGCATCTTGTAGATGGTACACACTGCTACCACTGTGTGTAGGTGGTGGAGGGAGTGAATGTTAGTGGATGGGGTGCCAATTAAATGGGCTGCTTTGTCCTGGATGGCGTCGAGCTTCTTGAGTGTTGTTGGAGCTGCACTTCTGGCTGCAGATCATTGCAGATGCTTCAGCCTTATCTTTTGCACTGATGTGCTGGGCTCCCCCATCATTGAGGATGGGGCTATTTGTGGTGCCACCTCCTCCAGTTCGTTGTTTAATTGTCCTCCACCATTCATGGCTGGATGTGACAGGACTGCAGAGCTTAGATCTGTTCCGTTGTTTATGGGATCACTTAGCTCTGTCTATCGCATGCTGCTTTCGCTGTTCGGCATGCAAGTAGTCCTGGATTGTAGTTTCACCAGGTTTACACCTCATTTTGAGGTATGCTTGGTGCTGCTCCCTGCAGGCCCTCTTGCATTCTTCTTTGAACCAGGGTTGATCCCCCAGCTTGATGGTAATGGTAGAGTGGGGGATATGCCGGGCCATGAGGTTACAGATTGTGGTTGAGTACAATTCTGCTGCTGCTGATGGCCCACAGCGCCTCATGAATGCCCAGTTTTGCATTGCTAGATTTGTTTGAAATCTATCCCAATTGGCACAGTGGTAGTGCCACACAACACAATGGAGGGTAGTTTCAATGTGAAGACAGGACTTCTGGTGGGTGGTATTAAGCAACAGGTTTCCTTGCCCATGTTTGACCTGATGCTATGAGACTTCATGGGGTCTGGAGTCGAAGTTGAGGATTCCCAGGGCAACTCCCTCCTGACTGTATACCACTGTGCCGCCACTTCTGCTGGCAGGACAGACCCAGGGATGGTGATGGTCATGTCTGGGACATTGTAAGGTATGATTCAGTGCGTATGACTGTGTCAAGCTGTTGCTTGACTAGTCTGTGGGACAGCTTTCCCAACTTTAACACAAGCCCCCAGATATTCGTAAGGAGGACTTTGCAGGGTTGATGGGGCTGGGTTTGCCATTGACATTTCCGGTGCTTAGGTCTGTACAGTTTTATTCCTCATCGACCTTGTGTTGGTTAGGCCATTTCAGGGGGCATGTAAGAGTCAACTACATTGCTGTGGGTCTGGAGTCACATGTAGGCCAGACATGAATGAACTCGATGGGTTTTTGCGACAATCAACAATGTTTTCATGGCGATCATTAGACTAGCTTTTTCATTCCAGATTTTTTTATTAATTGAATTCAAATTCCACCTACTGCCATGGTGGGATTCGCACGCATGTCCTCTGAAGAATACCCTGGGTCTCTGGGTCACTCGTCCAGTGACAATACCACTAACCCACCGCCTCCCCCTGAGAGTGACTGCATCGGTAACTGGGTAACCTTTTAAAAAAAAATGTATGTTGTGACCTGTGGAGAAGTGGAACTAGAAAAGACATTGCACTTCTCCCACCTCGGTTGTAACATACATTACCAGGGTAATGTTGCTCATGTTTGGGCAAGAGAAACCTCAGTGGAGCTTGGGACCATGCTATCTGCCTCTTGAGTAGAATTGGTGTAAAGTAGGAGGAAAGAAAAATAAAATATTTTAAACTCTCTGAATCTTTCCAGTTTAGCTTCTCCCTTTGCAGCATTGAATGTCATAATTTGACATCATCTTGTTGCAGTGAGCAGTGCATTATCCATTTTACACACCATTTTATATAGTCAACTGTGCCATTTGCATCAAATACAACCTCTCCATCTCGCTTCCTTTGACTGCCCTGGCATGATTCCATTGCTACTTATCTGAACACTACCATGCCAGCAATAACTTATTTTCCCTTCCCTGCATCAGTACCTCTGAGGTATCTTAAGAATCTATACTTGTTCCTGTTTTTTACATATTGCCCCATGGTAACACCAGTCAAAGGTATGAGGTCAGCTTTCACAGGTAGAATACTGATACCACTTCTACCTCTCCGCCACAGCTTTTTGACCCTTTGTCTCCTTGACATCAGAGTGCAAGTCATAGATCAAAGCTTGGATCTTAGTCACAACTTCCTCTGGTTTATCATTGAGAAGGCTGAAGCTACTATCATTGCTAGCCCTGCCACAAATTTTGTCCCTTTGCTATTGATTTAAACCCCTTCCCTGGCCATTCTCCGGCTTAGTCAAACCATTCTTAATCTCGGGTCTCGTGTTTGACCCCGAGTTGAGCTGTAAGCCCCACATTCTATTACCAAATTGACTTGGCAACATTGCCCATCTCTGCTACTGGAACTTAGACCTTTCAGATTTTTGCATTTTGCTTGTTGGTGATCACCTTGCACCTATCTGATATGTTGGTATATTTCTTTGTTGATGGCCCTAAATAAATGATGGTTGTTGTTCAAAATTGTAATAAAGGAATTTGTTGACCACGTGTACCATTTAAGGAAAGAGGAAATTGAAATAATCAATTCCAAATGCATTAAGTAAATTATTGGGACAAATGCCATCTTATGGTGCTGAATTAACATGTTTATACCATGTGCATGTAAAGAGATCTCTGTAAATTAGTGTTGAAGCTGCATTTATTACAGGTATACATTTTTAGGTTGGAACAATTTACGTATATTTTGCACAATTGAGAAATTTCAACAGTACAGGGAACAAGATGTTAATTTTTTTTGCTGGTGCCATGTAATTAGTACTTAAGTTACTTTTCACTCCTAAACTTTTCAGTTCAACTATCAATAGAAATGTTACGTATATTGTAATGTTTAGTGCCTGTTGTAATTATTCTTTACCATCCAAACAGGCAAGTCTTTAATTGAATTTCTTCCCAGCAATACTGAGGCTTCGGCTCCAATCCACCCATCTATGCAATTATACTGGTTGTATAAATTGATTTAGTATCCACTTAAGGAACAGCAGAAGTTTTAAGTTCACACCTTTGCTTTAACAAACTAGAATGTCTGGAAAGGACATACAGAATGATGAGAATAATGTCTTGATTAACGGAGCAATTTTTTTAACCCAACTTTGTTGTGTTCTTCTCCGGAAGTTGATTCATGTTAGCTACACACCAGAAGCTATGTGCAAGACTGTATTATACATTTCTGACTGTGAAGGTTGATCACAAATGAACCTGATCCCAACATCCACAGTCTATATTCCAAAGGTTCTGTGTAGCCCTAAGCTCTAAAGCATAGATTTTCACAATGGAATGTCTATATTAAATTATTTACCAATGCAATTATAGTGCTTGTCCCATTTAGGTAGCTATTACTGCCTTTCAGGTTAAGATAAGAGCAATTCAAGGGCAATTAGGACTGGGCAATAAATGCTTGCCTAGCCAGCAACGCCCACGTCCCATGAAAGAATACAAAAGAGTCTTCCCTATTCGTTGAAGTGAAAACCTATCTTAGTATTAATGCAATTATCTGTAACAATTTTTGTATTGGGTCAGCCAGGAAAAGATTTGTGAAACACAACTGTAGAAGGTTTCATGTCATCAGCTTTAATGTAAATTTCACTTTCTTTGCTTCCCTGTAATGTTATGAACACTGGACTTTTGTAACATGGTGAGCACTTGCCTGATAGGAGCGGGCTTGCTGGAGGAACACTGAGCGGGGAGCAGTTAAATAAAGGCCGAGGATTGTGCCCTACAGCAGTTACCTCCTGGGAGAACAGCAAACAGGAATCCAGGCCCTTCTGAGTTTGGAAAAAAAAGTGAACTGTGACATTACAGGAAAGCTGTAAGGTGACTGGTTAGTGAGTAACTGCTGTTAGGGAGTATCTGGAAATAGCTGGGTTAGTAAACTCCTGTTAGGGTGCATGTGTAAATAGCTACAAATAGGGGAAAAAAATTTAAATTTATGTAGCTAACCTTATTAAGGCACTGGTGAGTCTACTGTTCTGTTTTATTTTGATGCAGTAAGGTTTAATACTGAAGTTATTACTATTGGTAACATTTTAATATTGGTAGGGTACATTAATAGTGCTAAAGTAGATTAGTTTTGGTAAGTGGACATCACAGGGAAGCAAGTAGGTGATTGGCTGGGTGAGACTTCGGAACTACAAACAGCGCGAGAGACAGCAGCAGCGAAGCACAGGGAGCTAGTCGGTGAGTATCTGGTGGTTATTTTCTCACTCATTTTTATTTTTTCTGTAAAATTTAAATATCTACTAAGTAGCAGTCAAAATACCTGTGGTCAGTAGGTAGTTACCCATTTGTTAATTTTATTTATAACCATTTTATTTATTAACTTCCAATTTTAGTGCAATAAATAAATAAATCGAGGCATGGCAGGGCTGCTTACACCTGTCGAATGCACATACTGTGCCATGTGGGGACTCTAGGGCCCTGCCCATGTCCTGGGCAACTCTCTTCTCTTTGGCCTCCTTATCTTGAGAGACAATGGATAAGCGCCTGGAGGTGGTTAGTGGTGTGTGGAGCAGCGCCTCGAGTGGCTATAAAGGCCAATTCTAGAGTGACGGGCTCTTCCACAGGTGCTGCAGAGAAATTTGTTTGTCGGGGCTGTTACACAGTTGGCTCTCCCCTTGCGCCTCTGTCTCTTCGACTCGCCACACTTTAGCCCCGCCTTTATGGCTGCCCGCCAGCTCTGGCGAACGCTGGCAACTGACTCCCACGACTTGTGATCAATGTCGCAGGATTTCATGTCGCGTTTGCAGACATCTTTAAAGCGGAGACATGGACGGCCGGTGGGTCTGATACCAGTGACGAGCTCGCTGTACAATGTGTCTTTGGGGATCCTGCCATCTTCCATGCGGCTCACATGGCCAAGCCATCTCAAGCGCCGCTGACTCAGTAGTGTGTATAAGCTGGGGATGTTGGCCGCCTCGAGGACTTCTGTGTTGGAGATACGGTCCTGCCACCTGATGCCAAGTATTCTCCGGAGGCAGCGAAGATGGAATGAATTGAGGCGTCGCTCTTGGATGACATACGTTGTCCAGGCCTCGCTGCCATAGAGCAAGGTACTGAGGACATGTGCAGAAAGTGCCACCAAATGCAAAAACTCGAGCACCAACTCTTGGAACTTGAGGAGGAGCTGGAGTCATTGAGATGCATTTGCAAGGATGAGAGATACGTGGATAGCACGTTGCAGGAGGTGGTTACCCCACAGCTTAAGAGCGCAGCTAGAGAGGGACTGGGTGGCTGCCAGGCCGACCAGAAGGACAAGGCAAGTAGTGCAGGAAACCCTGGAGAGCATCCCACTTTTTAACCAGTATTCAGTTCTGAGAATCGATGGGAGAGAGGGTTCCTCTGGAGAGTGCAGCGAGCGTCATGACCAGAGCACCATGGGTGGCTCAGCTGTGCCGGGAGGGAGGGAAAAAAAGACAGGAAAGCAATAGTGGTTGGGGATTCTGTAGTTGGGGGAACAGACGTGGTTGCAGACGTGATTCCAGGATGGTATGTTGCCTCCCTGGTGCAAGGGTCATGGATATTGCCGAGCGGCTACAGAGCATTCAGGAGGGCGAGGGTGCACAGCCAGAGGTTGTGGTCCACATTGTACTGACAATATAGTTAGAAAAAGGGATGATCTCCTGCAGGCTGAGTTTAGGGAGTTAGGAAAGAGATTAGCAAGCAGGACCTCAAAGGTAGTAATCTCCAGATTACTCCCAAGGCCACCTGCTCGTGAGTATGGAAATAGGAGAATACACCAGATGAATGTGTGGCTGGAGAGATGGTGCAGGAGGCAGGGCTTCAGATTTCTGGGGCATAGGGACCGGTTCTGGGGAAGGTGGAACCTGGACAAACTGGACGATCTGCACTCGAACAGGACTGGGATAAATATCCTTGCAGGAAGGTATGCTAGTGCTGTTGGGGATGGTTTAAACTAGATTGGCAGGGGGATGGGAACCTGAGGGCAGTTTCAATAGGACAAGTTCAGGGCAGGGAACGGGAGGCAAAAAATTAGCGAGTGACTGTGAGAGACAGAAGAAGCAAAAGTTAAAAAGTGTGCAGCACAGGAATTTGCAGTGTTGAAAGGTATTTATTTAAATGCAAGGAGTATAGCAAATAAAGCCAATGAGGTGAGGGCACAGATATGATATCATTGCTATAATGGAAACGTGGCTTAAAGAGGGGCAAAAATGGCAGCTCAACATAGAATTTTCAGGCAGGATAAAGAAGGGGGTGTAGTATTAATGGTTAAGGAATCAATAACAGCTGTGAGGAGCAATGAAAGTTTAAACAAATTCTCAAATGGGGTTGAAATCAGGAATAAAAATGGGCAGCCACACTTCTCGGAGTGTACTATAAGCTCCCAAATAGTGAGAGGGAGATAGAAGAACAAATATGTAAACAAATGTCTGAGTGCAAAAACAATAGGGCAATAATAGTTGAGGATTTCAACTACTCTAATAGCAACTGGGATACAAACAGTGTTAAGGCACACAGAGCACAAAATTTTTGAACTGCATTCAAGCAAATTTTTTAGCCAGCATGTAACAAGCCCAATGAGAGGGGGCGCAATTCTAGTTTTAGTCTTAGGAAATGAAGCTGGGCAAGTGGATGAAGTAACAGTGGGTGACCATTTCGGAGATAGTGACCATAATAAAGTTAGATTTAGCATTATTATGGAAAAGGACAAAGATAAAAACAGGAGTAAAAGTTCTACATTGGGGGAAGGCAAATTTTACGAAGATGAGAGGTGATCTGGCGAAAGTAGACTGGATACAGCTACTTGAAAAATCAGTGGCAAAGCAGTGGGAGGCATTCAAAAGCGAGATTCTATGGGCACAGTGCAGAAAAAGGGTGGTACTGCCATTTCTAGAGCCCCCTGGTTATATAGAAGCAGACAGGGTAAGATAAAGCAGAAAAAGAAAGCTTATGACAGTCACAAAAAAATTAATATCACCTAAGATAGTTGATGCATTGGTCTTAATTTTTCAAAATTCCCTAGATTAAGGGAAAGTTCCATTAGATTGAATAATAGCCAATGTAATGCCTTTATTCAAAAAGGGAGGGAGACAGAAAGCAGGAAACTGCAGGCCAGTTACCTTAACATCTGTCATAGGGAAAATGTTAGCTATTAAAGACATTATAGCAGGGCACTTGGAAAAATTCAAGGTAATCAGGCAGAGTCAACATGGTTTGTGAAAGGGAAATTATATTTAACCAATTTATTGGAGTTGTTTGAAGAGGTAACGTGCTGTGGATAAAGGGGGATGTACTGTACTTAGATTTCCAGAAGGCATTTGATAAGGTACCACATCAAAGGTTATTGTGGAAAATAAAAGCTCATGGTGTCAGGGGTAAAATATTGGCATGGATAGAAGATTGGTTAGCTAAGAGGAAACCAAGTAGGCATAAGTGGGTCATTTTCTGGTTGGCAAGATGTAACGAGTGGTGTGCCACAGGGATTTGTACTGGGGCCTCAACTTTTTACAATTTATATAAATGATTTGGATGAAGGGACAGAAGGTACGGTTGCTAAATTTGCTGATGACACAAAGATAGGTAGGAAAGTAACTTGTGAAGAGGACATGAGGCTACAAAGGGATATAGGTCGGTTAAGTCAGTGGGCGCAAAGATCTGGCAAATGCAGTATAATGTGCGAAAATGCGCAATTGTCCATTTTGGCATTTTCTTGGAAAAATTTTGGAATCAAAAAGAAGCATATTATCGAAATGATAGATTGCAGAACTGAGAGATGCAAAGGAATCTGGGTGTCCGAGTGCATGAATAGCAAAAGGTGAGAATGCACGTAAAGGAAATAATTAGGAAAGCTATTAGAAAGCTATGAATGCTATCATTTATTGCATGGGGAATTGATCACAAAAGTAGGGAGATTATGCTTCAGTTGTACAGGGCATTGGTGAGACCACATCTGGAGTACTGTGTACAGTATTAGTCTCCTTATTTAAGGAAGGAGGTAAATGCATTGGAAGCAATTCCGAGAAGGTTTACTCGACTAATACCTGGAATGGGTGGGTTGTCTATAGGTATATCAGGAATAAAAGAATGACTAGAGATAGGTTAGGGCCAATCAAGGATAGTAGTGGGAAGTTGTGTGTGGAATCGGAGGAGATAGGGGAAGTGTTAAATGAATATTTTTCGTCAGTATTTACAGTGGAGAAAGAAAATGTTGTCGAGGAGAATACTGAGATTCAGACTACTAGGCTAGATGGGATTGAGGTTCACAAGGAGGAGGTGTTAGCAATTTTGGAAAGTGTGAAAATAGATAAGTCCCCTGGGCCAGATGGGATTTATCCTAGGATTCTCTGGGAAGCCAGGGAGGAGATTGCAGAGCCTTTGTCCTTGATTTTTATGTCGTCATTGTCGACAGGAATAGTGCCGGAAGACTGGAGGATAGCAAATGTTGTCCCCTTGTTCAAGAAGGGGAGTAGAGACAGGCCTGGTAATTATAGACCTGTGAGCCTTACTTCGGTTGTAGGTAAAATGTTGGAAAAGGTTATAAGAGATAGGATTTATAATCATCTTGAAAAGAATAAGTTCATTAGAGATAGTCAGCACGGTTTTGTGAAGGGTAGGTCGTGCCTCACAAACCTTATTGAGTTTTTTGACAAGGTGACCAAACAGGTGGATGAGGGTAAAGCCGTGGATGTGGTCTATATGGATTTCAGTAAGGCGTTTGATAAAGTTCCCCACGGTAGGCTATTGCAGAAAATACAGAAGTATGGGATTGAAGGTGAATTAGTGCTTTGGATCAGAAATTGGCTAGCTGAAAGAAGACAGAGGGTGGTGGTTGATGGTAAATGTTCATCCTGGAATATAGTTTCTAGTGGTGTACCGCAAGGATCTGTTTTGGGGCCACTGCTGTTTGTCATTTTTATAAATGACCTGGATGAGGGTGTAGAAGGGTGGGTTAGTAAATTTGCGGATGACACGAAGGTCGGTGGAGTTGTGGATAGTGCCGAAGGATGTTGTCGGTTACAGAGGGACATAGATGGGCTGCAGAGCTGGGCTGAGAGATGGCAAATGGAGTTTAAGGCGGAAAAGTGTGAGGTGATGCACTTCGGAAGGAGTAACAGGATTGCAGAATACTGGGCTAATGGGAAGATTCTTGGTAGTGTAGATGAGCAGAGAGATCTTGATGTCCAGGTACATAAATCCCTGAAAGTTGCCACCCAGGTTAATAGAGCTGTTAAGAAGGCATATGGTGTGTTAGCTTTTATTAGTAGGGGGATCGAGTTTAGGAGCCACGAGGTCATGCTGCAGCTGTACAGAACTCTGGTGCGGCCGCACCTGGAGTATTGCGTGCAGTTCTGGTCACCGCATTATAGGAAGGATGTGGAAGCTTTGGAAAAGGTGCAGAGGAGATTTACTAGGATGTTGCCTGGTATGGAGGGAAGGTCTTACGAGGAAAGGCTGAGGGACTTGAGGTTGTTTTCGTTAGAGAGAAGGAGGAGAAGAGGTGACTTAATAGAGACATATAAGATAATCAGAGGGCTGGACAGGGTGGATAGTGAGAGCCTTTTTCCTCGGATGGTGATGGCAAACACGAGGGGACATAGCTTTAAGTTGAGGGGTGATAGATATAGGACAGATGTCAGAGGTAGTTTCTTTACACAGAGAGTAGTAGGGGCGTGGAACGCCCTGCCTGCAACAGTAGTAGACTCGCCAACTTTAAGGGCATTTAAGTGGTCATTGGATAGACATATGGATGAAAATGGAATAGTGTAGGTCAGATGGTTAGAAAAGTAAAAGCCCATGGGGTACAGGGGAATGTGGCAAGTTGGATCCAAAATTGGCTCAGTGACAGGAAATGAAGGGTAGTGGGTGACTGATGTTTTTGCGAATGGAAGGCGGTTTCCAGTGGCGTTCCACAGGGCTTAGTATTGGGTCTCTTGCTGTTTGTGGTATATATTAATGATTTTGATTTAAATGTGGGAGACATGATTGGGAAATTTGAGGATGACACAAAAATTGGCTCTGTAGTTGATAAGAGGATAGCTGTAAACTCCAGAATGATATCAGTGGTTTGGTTGAGTGGGCGGGAAGTGACAAATGGAATTCAGTATGGAGAAGTGAGGTAATGCATTTGGGGAGGGCAAATAAAGCAAGGGAATACACAAAAGGGAGGATTATTGAGGGGTAGAGGAAGTGAAAGACCTTAGAGTGCATGTCCACAGGTCTCTGAAGGTAGCAGGACAGGTAGATAAAGTGGTAACGAAGGCATATGGAATGCTTTCCTTTATTGGCTGGGGTATAGAATACAAAAGCAGGGATGTAATGCTGGAACTGTATAAAATGCTGGTTAGGCCACAGCTGGAGTATTGTGTACAGTTCTGGTCACATTACAGGAAGGACATACTTGCTCTGGAGAGAGTACAGAGAAGATTTACAAGAATGTTGTCAGGGCTTGAAAATTGCAGCTATGAGGAAAGATTGGACAGGCTAGGGTTGTTTTCCTTAGAACAGGTGGCTGAGGGGTAACTTAACTGAGATGTACAAAATTATGAGGGGCCTAGATAGAGTAGACAGGAAGGACCTGTTTCCCTGAGCAGAGGGGTCAATTACCAGGGGACACAGATTGAAGGTGATTGGTAAAAGGATTAGAGGGGACATGAGGAAAAACTTTTTCACCCAGAGGGTGGTGGGTGTCTGGAATTCACTGCCCTGATCGATGGTGGAGGCAGAAACCCTGAACTCATTTAAAAGGTACCTAGACCTGCACCTGAAGTGCTGTGACCTGCAAGGCTACGGACCAGGTGCTGGAAGGTGGGATTAGATTGGGCGGCTAGTTTTTTTAACCGGCGCAGTCACGATGGACTGAATAGCCTCTTTCTGTGATTTAACTTTTCTATGGTTCTATGTTTTTAAAAACTGATTTTTAAAAATTTAAGATGGAGTCAGAGAAGTCAGGTAACCTCGCATCAATTCTGCTTGAAAACCAGACAGAAATCTTCATTACTAGGGCAACAGCGAACACTGATCAAAGACTTTGTTTTGGAAAAGAGAGACTTTAGGGGTATAAACACCTGAAAACAATGGGTTTCATCCCCATACTTTTGGATCATAAACAAGGAGTTAATGATTGAGAATGCAAATGTGTATGGCAGCTGCCAACAGCTGGAAACCATGGAAAGCCTGAACAGTGCTGCTGAAACTAGACTCATAGACTTTGCATATTGGAAAAGGACAGTGACCAACTTTTGATTCAAGATATATTTAATAGATTTTCTGAAGGCAGACAGGCTGTAAGAAAGGAAGACAATTATCAGTGGCAGCCTCAACGGAGCGAGAGAGGGGGGAAGCACCTCTCGGGAAAAACTGATACAGCAAAAGGCTGTGAAGACTTGAACCTGTTTTTGAAAGTCGAGGTTCGCAGAAAAGTAAAAGACCAACCGGATCATCAGGAATTGTCTTATTTATGGATGTCTAGGTCGGAAGTGCTCGGAAAAGTGAATGAATTAGACATTGACTTTGAAAAAGGTCAGGAACATTTAATTCATTGCAACTGGAAGGAATTTGGGACTTTTAACCACAAAGATTGCGCCATCCGAGGACTGTGTAACGTAGAATTGTGGTGTGTGATTTTAAAGTATTTTAATATGTAAAGGAAATACCGTTGTAATTTAGGGTATCAGCTACTTACAAAATACTGTGCAGTTAATGGGGACTTATTTTAGTTTTAATACAAGTCTTAATGTTAAGTCTTGTCGTGTAATTCTTTCAATTGGTCTAGGGGTTCATATCATGCATTTTTTACCATTAATTGTCTCATGGCGGTCGTAACAGTTGCTACATTTCTTATTTGAAACAGATGTACAAGCACCTTGTTGCTCCAGACTTCTCCATTTGATTTCAGTGGATAGAAAGTTTGCTTGACTAATCATACTATTCTTGCCCCTTGCGTAGATCACTTCTGATACAAGACATCATGCCTTGACCAAGAACCTAGATCAATGGACTGTTGAGGTTCCCAATTACTTGGTGACTGTTTATGATTTTAGTTAAATTAGTGCATCTTTATCACATTCCAAGTATCTCACCATGTTCTCTTCCATATAATCCTTAGTGGTATTACATCTTTCTATCCTAATAACAGTATTGATTTTAGCTGGGCTTTAATTCTTAATTTGCCAACACAACCCCTCCCCCCAACAGTTCACCTTCAGCATTTCTTCCCTTAGGAGCCAAGACTGCACGTGTTGAGGTCCTTCGATCTTGTGGGACACAGCTGAGCCCCATCTCGACATTGGTTGTCACTGAGGAGGAACACTGGCCACTAATCCAGCAGCCCTGAAGCCAATTGTTGAACAGCTAGCACCACCACTGAACTCAAGGGGCCAAATTTTTGGACCGACCTTTTTTTTTTTGAATAGTGCAATACCACACTGGATGGCACATTTACCAGCCAAGCCACTGTAGGAGCTCAAGTGAGTGTTCTTATGTTCATTATCTAACAAATCAAAACATGTAATTTGGTGTTGGAAATGGAACTTGCGCATGCTCCCTCCCCATTGTCTGTTCCGTTTCTTCCCCATGTACGAGTTTAGTTGAGTTCAGGTGGTTTCACAGTTTTTAAAACATATTTTTGCAACATCGGAGCAGTTGTGCTCTATGGTGTCGTCAAGATGCTGGAGTGATGCTGATTGAAGTAGTTACTGTGATTTCTATACCAGAGTATCCAGGGCACCAATGACAATTTCATGGAACTGACCTTATCTGTAGAAATAAAAATGAACTGCATTCCTCTATGTACTTCTGAATTGCTTTTGTTTGCAGATTAATTCCATGGAGTGAATTCGCATTCATAGTCTTGTAATTGGATGTTGGAAACAAAGCACTCACTGAATTTTTTTATAAAATCAAGACTGAGGAATTTTTTATATCAGATTGAAAATAAAACAATTATTTGTGAGGAAGCAAATACATTTATATCTTCAGAAAAACACATTTTAATTGAGAACTTGGTTAATGCTAATTAGCAGATTATTCCTCCAAGTATTCCAATAAAATCTCTAATTAAAATCATCCTAATTTGTGATATTTGGGGGATTTTAATCTTGGATTCGTGCAATCATTTAAAATGTTTCTGCTGTTTGTGATGGATTAAGCACCTTGTTACGACCGGATGAGGAAGGAGGTCTCGGGCTCCCCTCTTGCCCCTTTCTTGGTTTGGCCGTAACAGGGTTTATCTTTTAAACACTGTGATTTTAGCTTAACACCTCAGTGAGCCCTTGCTCACTGCACTTTCATTGCATTGCAAATGAACCAATCAGACAGGTTTTATTAGATTTAAACAGAAAGATTTTTTTTATTCGTTCCTGAGATCTGGGCATTATTGGCTAGGCCAGCATTTATTGCTCATCCATAATTGCCCTTGAGAAGGTCTTGGTGAGCTGCCTTCTTGAACCGCTGCCGTCCATGTTGGGTAGATACACTCACAGTCCTGTTAGGAGGGGAGTTCCAGGATTTTGACCCAGTGACAGTGAAGGAACGGCGATATAGTTCCAAGTCAGGATGGTGTGTGGTGTGGAGGGAAACTTGCATGTGGTGGTATTCCCATGTATCTGCTGCCCTTGTCCTTCTAGGTGGTAGAGGTCACGGGTTGGGAAGCTGCTGTCTAAGGAGCCTTGGTACATTGCTGCAGTGCATCTTGTAGATGGCACACACTGCTCCCACTGTGTTGGTGGTGGAGGGAGTGAATGTTGTGGATGGGGTGCCAATCAAGTGGGCTGCTTTCTCTTGGATGGTGTCAAGCTTCCTGAGTGGTCTTGGAGCTGCACCCATCCAGGCAAGTGGAGAGTATTCCATCACACTCCCTATTTGTGCCTTGTAAATGATGGACAGGCTTTGGGGAGTCAGGAGGTGAGTTATTCGCTGCAGGATTCCAAGCCTCTGACCTGCTCTTGTAGCCGCGGTATTTATATGGCTACTCAGTTCAGTTTCTGGTCAATGGTAACCCCCAGGATGTTAGTGGGGGAATTCAGAGCTTTCCAGACACATTTATCTTTTAAACACCGTGATTTTAGCTTAACATCTCAGTGAGCCCTTGCTCACTGCACTCTCATTGCAATTGCAAATGAATGTGGGGTAGTGTTCTGGCTCTTACAAAGTCAAAGGATGTTGATCACCACTATTGTCCAGACTAATCTTGTTAATTGAATCAAGGAGCCACCCCCATTGTGTCTCCATTCATGTCTCTCAGAATGCAAATGTGCAACTATGTTTTCAGCTGTTCAGTTTTGTTTTTTTTAACCAAGTTCTTTGCAATGTCCAGTAAAAAAAAAAGTTTCAAGTAGTGTCCCATATGATAAAATTAATATGTTTCCATTTGGCAGGTGTAATTTCTGTCACAACCCATTTAGGGCAAAAAGAGGTCGTGTACAAGAGCTGCCTTACATGAACCACGATGTTAACATGCGAGTATATCAAGCAATTCGGAAAGCAAATGGTATTTTAGCCTTTATTGCAAGTCGGTTGGAGTATGAGTAAGCAAGTCTTGCTGAAATTATATAGAACTTTGGTGAGACTACATCCAGTGTACAGTATACAGTTTTGGTCTCCTTACCCAAGAAAAGATGTACTTGCCTATAGAGAGTGTGAAGCAAAGGTTTACTAGATTGATTCCTGGGATGACTGTCCTTTTGAGAAGAGATAAGAGAGTCTCTGGAGTTTAGAAGAATGAGAGATGATTGTATTGAAACACTTAAAATACTTAGAGGGCTTGACACAGGGAAGATGCTGAGAGGCTGGTTCCCCTGGCTGGATTGTTTAGAACTAGGGGTCATAATCTCAGCATGAGAGATTGACCATTTAGGACTGAGTTGTGAAGAAATGTCTTCACTCAGAGGGTTGTGAATCTTTGGAATTCTCTACCTATCTGAGCTGTGGTTGTTCAGTCGTCATGTCATTGAGTCTGGGATTCAATGGATTTTTGGGCACTAAGGGAATCGAGGGATGTCAGGCAAGTGCAGGAAAAGTGAGGAGGTAGAAAATCAAGCATGATCTCATTGAATAGCAGAGCAAATTCGAGGGGCCATATAGCTACATTTTTTAATGTTATGCAGCATTAAAAACCATTCCAGGAGGGATTTGCTGTCAGTGTACTGCATCCTCTGAGCTTAGTTTTTTTTAATTCCAGAACAATCATTTGTTTAAGGGCTGTACCATAGAGCTCACTAGACCAATGTTTTGTTCAGCAAGGAATCCATTAATGCAATTCTTATGGTGCTATTATTTTTCCCTGATGGGAACAAATGGACCCTATATAGATTATTCATGTGTTTTCTGATGAATTTTGTTAATACAGCAAGTTTAATTGGAAATTGCAATCAAAGATCATTTCATTCTAGAGAGCAATAGCAAACCAAACACAGCTATAAAAGCCTACTGCCTGATATCAGGAGATTGCCTCTTTGCAGGAGGTTTTTAAGACAAATAGAGAATAGATCTTTTCTCTCAGCCCACTGCGCACCCCCTTCTCCCACCCCCCCCCCCCCCCCACCCTTTTAATTTTTTCCCTTCTACTACAGTCACTGCCCCTTGTTGGTTTACAGTTCCACTGGTGTTAGCAGCCTTGTGTGAGCCTAGAGATGAGTGTCAGCAGTCCATTTGTGAATGGAATCACAGCCAAGTTTGATGCCCTGACATGCTCTTTCCACCAAGAACACTGGCTGATCCATTTCCTCGTCCCTCCCTTTATCTATATCCTCCTCCAGCCTCTGTGAACTCTGCGCTCCTCCAAATCTGGCCTCTTGCGCATCCCTCGCTTCTTTAAGCCCACCATTGGCAGCTGTGCCTTCAACTGTCTAGGCCTTCAGCTTTGTAATTCCCTCCCTAAACCTCTGCCGCTCCACCTCTCTACTGTCCTTTTAAGATGCTTTTGACTAAGCTTCTGGTTCACTGTCCTATTCTCGTCTCCTTTGACTCAGTGTCATATTTTGATTGATTATACTCCTGTGAAGTGGCTTAGGACATTGTCATGCTAGGCCCCCACCTGCCAAGAATGAGGCACATCAATTTTGTCATGAACATTGATTTTTAATTGTTGTTGGAGCAAGGAAATGATTTGCTAAACAGATAAAAACATAGAAACATAGAAAAATAGGTGCAGGAGTAGGCCATTTGGCCCTTCAAGCCTGGCACCGCCATTCAATACGATCATGGCTGATCATCCAAACTCAGAAACCTGTTCCCGCTTTCTCCCCATATCCCTTGATCCCTTTAACCCTAAGAACTATATCAAACTCTTTCTTGAACATATTTAATGATTTGGCCTCAACTGCTTTCCATGGTAGAGAATTCCATAGGTTCACCACTCTCTGGGTGAAGAAATCTCTCCTCAACTCAGTCCCAAATGACTTACCCTTTATCCTTAGACTGTGACCCCTGGTCCTGGACTCTCCCGCCATCGGGAACATCCTTCCTGCATCTAGTCTGTCCAGTCCTGTTAGAATTTTGTAGGTTTCTATGAGATCCTCTCTCGTTCTTCTAAACTCTAGCGAATACAAGCCTAATCGACCCAATCTCTCCATACGTCAGTCCTGCCATCCCAGGAATCAGTCTGGTGAACCTTCGCTGCGCTCCCTCCACAGCAAGAACATCCTTCCTCAGATAAGGAGACTAAAACTGCACACAATACTGCAGATATGGTCTCACCAAGGCTTTGTATAATTGCAGCAAGACATCCCTGTGCCTGTACTCTAATCCTCTCGCTATGAGCTAGATCAGCCGTGGCTGGCAAAAAAAAATTTACATACTAACAGACATCAAAGGTGAGGAAGAGCATTTCAGGGCCTGCTAAGGAGGATACAATCCACAAGGGGCAGGACTGGTTAGACCAGCTGGTCACATGACTAACTGGCTGGTCCAGGGTTTTCTTTTGAACTAGCCACAGAGTATTTGAACTCAAAGACTGTTTGCTCCTGGACTGAGAAGATCTCTCCTGTATGCTCCCATCTCTTTCTCACAACCCTCTGAATCCACTGAAGACACATGAACCCCAAGAGAGACAAGTCTCCTAAACGAGGTTTAAGAAGAATACTGGGCCCCAACAAAAAGCAGGATCTACCTACAATCAAGGACTCTACAGTGAGATTGAAGAACCGTAACAAAACTTTTCAGATATTGCCTCAAATTTTTCCACTTTATTTTCTCTTTTCTGTCTCTATTTGCATGTATCACGTATGCGTGTTAGTATCGGCACGTCGTGTATCCGTAGGCATCAACCGAATTAGAGTTTACGTTCAAGTTTAATAAATTTCAACTCCATCTTTAAACGCAAGAAAATCTGTTTGTGCTGCTTTCTTTGCCTTATAATTGGAGAGCGGTGAACAAGGATTCACCAAGGGAGAGCTAAAAACACAGTGTGTTTAAAATTAAACCCTGTTACAGTAAGACCAGGTGAAGGCCGAGAGGGACCCCTCGACACGTTCTTCACATTTTACTACATTAAAGGCTCTATATAAATGCAAGTTGTTTATTTCCACTTTTTTGTCCTGCCCCATAACATTAAGGTTAATTGTCACAATTGAACTGCTGGCCTGACTGAAGTAGTGAACTCTGCACTGATGGGAAATGCAACCTGCGATGTGCTGTGTGGCTTGCAGCTGCAACTGATGGTTCTTTTACCTGACGTTTCATTTGAGGGAGCTAACAAAGTTGTTGCCTAACTAGGGCTGAAATTGAAGGATAAGGTGGGATTGAAGTGCGTATTTGGTCAACTTGGTGCAACATATCATGACTCCGTTCTCCAATGCTGCTTGCATCAGACTCAAAAGTGCAATGTGACTGCAGTCTGGAATTTTAAAGTTGAGTAAATTTGCAGTTTAGGCTAAATTCTTACTATAAATTTGGTCAACATCAGTGACCCCCCTCCCCCAATTGGCTCTACCATTATTAGCTAAGGATGTTTAATGGTAGAATGGTTTGATGCAGAATTTTAAGCACAAGGAGTCATATTTACAAATTAACGGCAGAATGAACTGCAGGAGGTATATAAAAGGGTGGTGTGTATGTGAAAAAGATTGCTAGATGGTGCAAGAAACTTCAATGAATTTCAATAAGGAACTAGACAGGTTCTTGCAAACAAATGAGATTTAGGATTATTAAGTAAACACCAAGGGAATACTGTGCATTAGGTGGGCTAGATAGACTGAAAGTGAGTTTCAAGCTGGAGATAGTCTACACACATTTCACGTACACAGTACTATTCCTCAATATTTTAAAAATCCACATGAAGGGAGGGATGTGAGCTTTTAGGATCACATTGTTATATAAGCTCTGACATGTTATTTAGTTTCTGTGTATTTTACATACTACTTTAACCCTTAAAAATAGCCTTTTCCATTCCGTCCTTCAACTTTGTATATTCCAAATTTGAGGCGTAGTGTGTGCACTCGTAGTGAGGATTGTTGCGCACATACTGTAGAAATTCTGGGGCTCCTGGTGCAATGACGTTGTCTGCCAGCAGAACAGTGCCCTTTCTTAGCAGACAGCACTCCTACAGGTAAGAGAGAATTCAATAATTGTCAACAAGTGCAGCATTTGAGAATTCATACAGAAAGAATATTCCGGCATTTACAGCTGCAGGCTCACCATTGTCAGCTGAACAGACTTGTGAACTGGTGCATTCCTGTCCATATCTTGGCTGATTCAAGACTGCATGGTATCACCTATTCAATACACTATCTGCTGTGCCCATTGCCTTTACATCGATAGTATGACTAAATCAAAACCGATTTAAGGAACAAATCTCTGACCTTTATAGGTCCATACCGCATCTTGTGATACAATGAACCTCTATTCATTTATTTTTAGAAAGAAATAAACAAACTTATAAATGGTTTTAAATAGATCCTGAAGCCCAAACCTTTTGATTTTGAAACATGTATTTTAATCACAAAGGAAATACTGTCCAAAAGGCTACTGGAGAAGAGTAGGAGTGTGGTGGGTGGATCTGGCACTGTTATGAACTGTTAACATATCAAGGACTATATGGAAATCAAACCCAAAAATTCTGGAAATAAATAACAAAGTGATTGTTGTCTGGCCTGGTGTTGATTTTCTTCCCTCATCCTCTCATGAAGGCATTAACTCCTCATTGGTGTACTGTGCCACATGCACTCTCCAAAATCTCACCCGAAGTAATTATTATTTATGTCTTGGGTCTTGCTTGTGTGTGGGCAAGCTATCTGATTGCAGGGAACATCATGTTCTGGCCAATATTTATCACAACCAAAATCACTAAAACAGATTATCTGGTCATTGCTGTTTGTGGGAGCTTGCTGTGCACAAATTGGCTGTTGCATTCCCTACATCCCAAGAGTGACTACACTTCACAAGTGCTTCATTGACTGTACAGCAGTTTGGGATGGCCTGTGGTTGTGAAAGGTGAGACATTTTTCTTTCTATACCCATGCTGACTAAAAAAAGTTTTTTTTTGTGTGTGTATCTCTGTCACTCCCAGTGTTCCTGCCATCCTCTCAGTGCAGAAATTGATCAGTAAGAGCTCTGACTGAGTTATCTTCTCTAGACTCAGAGGTTCTTTGTTGTAATGTAGATAAAAACAGACAGCGGTGATGTGTATTTTGGTTCATTGCTTTATATTATTTATACTGAGAGCTAAGTTCCTTTTAGGGCTTTGATTTCTTTTTAGGTACCATTAGTAGTAAAACACTGACATCCATAGTATAAGAATATAAATACAGAACAACTAATGTAGACAAAATTGGTTTAAACTGCTCTCGAATTCTATCATTTCCCCTTAATAGTGTTCGAGAAGGATGAATTTCAGTGTACTGTAAGGGTAGGCACATAGATTATTAAATAAACCAGTTGGCATCATTAATAGGGAGCTAAATGGGTTGCTACATTAAAAAAAATACGCTTTTTAATCACAGCAGGGGGAAGTGCACAGGAAGGAAATGGCTGCAATATAGATAAGAGAATAGATTCCTTTTACTATACAGGTTGCAAGAGATAAGATGTCAAAGGTTTGTACAACAGGCTATAATTTGGGAAGAGCAAAGATAGAAAAAGAAGATGCAATGTAACAGGACATAAGGCACCCCCATAAATGTGCAGCAATCTGCTCAATGTTATATGGGTCATAAAATACCCAGTAAAGTTGAATCCAGGAAGAACCTGACAATGAAAGAAAATTGTATAAGTAATACAAAGTTTCACTCAGTAGAAACTTTGCCTTCAAGATGATTTAGTGTGATCAGGCTTGTATAAACTACGCTCACGATTCCCATTAAATTCTCTACACATACATTTTTAGATGTAAACTGTTGTATGAAGTTTTAAGGTGGATGTTTTGAAACAATAATTTGGATAATTGTCAGACATATTACTGTTCCCAGCTTTTTGAATCTGTTAAAAGGATAAGGAAGGAATTATCCAACGCACAGATGACCGATCTCTTACTAGTGACATGGGTTTATTTCCATGGCTGAATTTAATTCTCACTCAGCAGGGGTAAAGTTGCAAGCAAGTTACGTAGTCAGTGTCAATTTTCTTGTGTTATCTCCTCATTCGTTCTTGAAGACATTGAGACTTGATGGAGTATAGTTATATTTGTCTTCTTATGGCATTAAGTCAGCACAATACAATGCTGGGCATTTTTCATCTAAAAAGATTCTAGGAAAAAATAACAGGATAAATGTGTATCTGTCCTTATTGATCCTAATTCTGAGATTGGATTGGTTTTAATTTCTTCTAGTGTATCTCTCATTACAACCTGCCAAAACAACAGCGAGTTTAATGGCATTTGCTGTTATACATGTGGAAAGAGGTACCACATGTTTGCACTGCTTCGTTGTTAGTTTTGTGAAAAAGGCATTTCACCCTTAATCTCCCCATGAGTTTCATGAAGTTGCTGTATTTGTACATTAATTGTCCACTAGATGTGCCATAAAGTATGGGGAAAATACTTTAATATCTTTCTAACAGTGTTAATTGTTAACAACTGCAGTAAACCTCTCTGGCATAGAAAGTGAACAATTAAGTCTATTTCAGGTAATGAATTGTTGGCAATATTAGAACGAAGGATTTAATATTTTTGAAATTTTATTTCCTTTTTCTTTCCCTATCCTTATTTCTCTTCCTGTGCCTGATTTGACATTGAATTCACCCACTTTAATTATCCCTCCTCCTCTGCACTTCCTCTCTTTTCCCCTCAATCCTTAAATCTCATTAATTAAAGAGATACGCTGTTGGTACCTCTGTTCACTAAGGACACAGATGCCCTGTTGCCCTTGGCATGCCATTATAAGTTTGCATTTCCAACAACTTAGAGGCTGAAAGGTGCAGGCGACTGTCTAAATGGGCAAGCCCTGCTCCAGCAAATTCCAGCCCAGCACCTTTTAATGTAGTAAAATGTCCTGAGATATTTCACAGCAGCATGGCCAAACAAAATTTGTTCAGAGTTCTCAGAAGGTTGTTGGGCTGGAGGAGGTTACAAAGATATACTGTTTGCTTCTCTTTAGGTCAAAAGATTCCACTAGACACTTACGCTGCCTTTTTAGTGGTAATTCAGTAGACTGGAGATAAAACATGGGGACTTCCTAGGCACCAGACAGTGCTTTTAGCATCTGAGTCATCTGGGGGGCCTTGAATAATTCTTATTACCAACTGCTTATAGTGACTCTCCAAATACCTTGCAGTGCTGATCAAGATCATTATGAACCTTGTTAATACTCAAAAGTATTTCACTTTTAAATTTTAAATTAAATAGCTACTGAGTCTTATCGTGATATGTCTGTGTTTTTGTCCCTGCTATTGCTGCTATGTGAAGTTTGCGCCTAAGATTAAGTGTGATACATCCGCACTGTATTCTTTGTGTGGGCATTAGAGGAAATGGCAAAGCAGCTGTTAATTGCTTAACGTCAAGGAAGTAGCAGCTGTTCCTACATGAATGTGAGGCAGTGCTGATGTACACTGGGGAGGGCAGAATATTTTTCATGTGCAGAAATAAAGGGTTGAGTGTCTACTTTTCACTGCGCTTATTCAAATTCCACCAACAGAAAATAGTCTGGACCAGAATAGAATATACAAGCTTGATTTGAAAGTCAAAACAGAATCTACATACTGAGCAAACTGGTGTGTCAGAGGGAATCTGTGTAAACTGATTAAAGCTAGGTAAGATAAATTTCTCAGATAGAATTGGGACTGGAGACATTGGGTATATTACTGAACAATAAATTACCAAGTGTAAAGTCATGTAACAGCCATGGGCTGTTTTAACTGTTTTATACTTGAGCAATAAAAGAATTGTCCCTTTCAATTAAATCAGCACCTGGGTAATTGAGTACTGTAATCCTGTTGAGTAAAAGTCATTATGACTTCCCCCATCACTCTTTAATCTGTAGTTCAGAAGTGTTAACAAAGGATTTCTGTTGTAAACTCCTGTTAATGGAAGATGTTACAAGCAAGGTAGATCTTATCAGCTCATGATTTAGAGATGACAAATTCATTCCTGGATTGTGACATGCCTCTCTCAAGTGGATTAAGTATGTATCCTGCTGTGATGATTTGTTTCATTTGTACAAAGTAAAACCAAATTTATTTTTAAGCATTAGCAGATATCCTGTGCCAGTGAGTTGGAGAATACACTATTTATGATAGGACTGCCACACCATGTCATGTACACTGTCTCTACAGTTTCTATAATTTAGCATTGCATTTACCTACAAATCAACTATAACTCAAAAGAAAAATATATGGATGCTGGAAATCTGAAATAAAAACAGAAAATGCTGGAAATACTCAGCAGGTCAGGCAGCATCTGTGGAGAGAGAAACAGTTAATGTTTCAGAACAATGACCTTTCATCAGAACTGGGACAAGTTAGAAATGTAATAGGTTTGAAACAAGTGAAAGGGGAAGGGTGGAAAGAGAACACAAGGGTCCCAAGAATAAACAAAAGGTTTCCAAAACAGCACTTCTAATATGTCTTCCTTTTTCCTCAACTGAGGATTCCACCCCCCTCCCCCCACCACGGCAGTTGACACAGCCCTCAACCAAGTCCGTCCCATTTCCCGCACCTGTTCTCACCCTTTCTCCTCCCTCCCACAACCATGAAAGGGTTCCCCTTGTCCTCACCTTCCACCCCATTATCCTATATATTTACCTCTCCCCTCCCCTTTCAGCATTGCAACGGGACTATTCCTCTGTGACACCCTGGTCCACTCCTCAATCACACCCAACAACCCTTCCCATTCCCACAGCACTTTTCCATGCAATACAAGAGATACAACACCTGCTGTCTTTTACCTCCTCTCTCCTCGCTGTTCAAAGCCCCAAACACTCCTTCCAGGTGAAACAATTTACGTGAACTTTCAATCTAGTATACTGTATTCGCCACTAACAATGCAATCTGGTGTACACTGGGGAGACCAAATGCAGATTGGGTGACTGCAGAAAACCTTCGTTCAGTCCGCAAGCATGACCCCATACTTCCAGTTGTCTGTCATTTTAATTCTCCACCTTGCTCTCACGCTGACTTCTCTGTCCTTGGCTTCCTACACTGTTTCAGTGAAGCTCAACGTAAGTTCAAGGAACAGCACCTCATCTTTCAATTAGGCACTTTACAACCTTCTGGACTCAACATTGCATTCAACAATTTCAAATTGTTATCTCCGACCCCATTTTGTTTCCTTTTTCTTTGCAGGTTTCGGTTTTACTCTAGTTTTTCTCTTGATTTTGCTTTCGGACAGCAGCTGTTCATCATTCTGCCATTCACACCTCCACTAAACACATCTTTACTTGTCCCATTACCACTCCCTTTGGCCCTGTACCACCAATCTTTTTGTCATTTAATCTCTCCTGTTTTCCATCTTATCACAGACTCGAGCCACATGAGATGTTCGAACATGTGACTAAAGGCTTGGTCAGAGAGGTATAGGAAGGATATTCTAGAGCTCTCAGCCTAGGCAGCTGAAGGTATGGCAGCCAATGGTGAGTTAATGAAAATCGGGGATGTGCGTGAGTAAAAAATTGAAGGAGTGCAGAAATCTCAGGGGGTGGAGGGTTGTGGTTTGTAGGGATGGAGGAGGTTACCGAGAAGGAAGGGAAGAGGCAATGAAGGGATTTTAACATCAAAAGTGTCTAGGGAGAATTTAAAGGAGCAGACACCACGCCATCTACTGCTGAGGTATCAAAGCTTGTGTCTTTATGGGCTACATGAGTGTATACAATGGACCCTCAGGCTACTTATTAAGTTTAAATCCTGGTTCCTCTTAATTTGCATATATTCAAAGTTGCTAGTAGTAGTAAATTTTGGCATTCATGTTTAAGACTTATTCATTAATGAGGCAATGGGGTTTAAAAACAGCCCTTTCCAAACAAGCAAGACAAACTAGTATCTAATACTTTCAAGTACATATAGGACTGAATTGTCTGAGGTACTCGAGGCGCTCTCGGGCTGAAGGATAGCCAAGGCTGCTGTGCTTGCTGACTGATTTACAACTGCAGTTAGCAAGTAGAAAAGTATCTCAAAAACTGATGGGAAAAATGCAAAGGATTCAGCAAGTCAGGACTAACTCCATGTCGTTGTGCGAGCCTGAGGACAAACCCTGGTGAGTCAGGATGCTCCCTGCAGTAGCCTGAATAGTTCACAACTCTGGGTGGATTGGGTCTGTTTGGGCCGTTGCAGGGTGCATGCAGAACAGGTCAATCCGGTCAGCAAAGTTGGAGGGCACAGAGGCTTCCTTTAACTGAAATAGACTGCAGCCGAGCAGGATGGACCATTAACATTTTGGGTGGGAGGGGGTGGTGTGGTGTGGAGGGAAGAAAAAGTCAATAAAGCTGAACCCAATAAGTGAAGGTTCTCCACATTGAACCACAGACTGCCAACACAGGAATTGGACTCAGGAAAATATCATTTCCAGGGATCATCAACACTGCTGTGAACTCTGAGTAAGAATAAATATTTTATTTAGAATTGATTTTATTCACAGGTTTCTCATAAATTTTACTTTTCCCAGAAGTTTTTAGCTGTGGCAGAAAATGAAAGATTATGACTGAAACCAGTTGCACAATTTCTGAAGCGATTTGATTGCTTGTTCCCTGTTGCACGCCAGTTTAGAAACTGGAAGTTTTCACCAAAAAAAACCTTATTAATTTTCTGCTGATTGTGCTTGGCAACTGAATCGAACAGCTCTATTTTTATTTGTTCATATTTAGTTAATCAGATATTTAGTGGTTTAATGGATAAATGTTCATTACCTAACATGTATAGCACAGAAGCAGTTCTGTTGGCACAGTGGCGCAGTGTTTAGCACCGCAGCCTCATAGCTCCAGCAACCCCGGGTTCAGTTCTGGGTACTGCCTGTGTGGAGTTTGCAAGTTCTCCCTGTGACCGCGTGGGTTTCCGCCGGGTGCTCCAGTTTCCTCCCACAGCCAAAGACTTGCAGGTTGATGGGTAAATTGTCCATTGTAAATTTCCCCTAGTGTAGGTAGGTGGTAGGAGAATGGTGGGGATGTGGTAGGGAATATGGGATTAATGCAGGATTAGTATAAATGGGTGGTTGTTGGTCGGCACAGACTCGGTGGGCCGAAGGGCCTGTTTCAGTGCTGTATCTCTAAACTAAAAAAAACTAAACTAAAACTGTCAGCTCAACTGCTCCATGCCAGTGTTTAAGCTCCACGAGCCTATTCGTACCCCTCTTCATCTAACTCTATCAGCGTAACCTTCTATTCTTGTCTCCCTCCTGTGTTTATTTAGTTTTCCCCTTAAATGCATCTGTCTGTTTGCCTCAGTGGCTCCTTATTTCAGCTAATCTTTAATTTTTGTCTGAAGGTATGTGATGCTTTAGTTGTGACACCTTTGAGACACGTGATGCAACTTTTAAACATCGTTGAATAGATTATTCTACACAAGTATTAAGGAAAAGGATAACTAAGTGGAAATCCATTTTCACCTGTTTTTGGATCTGACCTGCTGAGACATTCCCTCCTGCTCTACATCACACCTGGTGTGAACATTGGGTATGTTCATATGCGAATCATGTATTCGGTGCCCTGTCATGCTCAGGTCTTAGTTTGATTCTTGGTTCCTCCCTCCAGCTATGAGCCATTCATTCCAGTTTTTCTAAATGTTTGTAATATCTGTTATGTAAATATGCATTCAATAGAGCTTTCATAAATATATATATATTTTTTTCTTTGGCCTCCTTATCTCGAGAGACAATGGATAAGCGCCTGGAGGTGGTCAGTGGTTTGTGAAGCAGCGCCTGGAGTAGCTATAAAGGCCAATTCTAGAGTGACAGGCTCTTCCACAGGTGCTGCAGAGAAATTTGTTTGTCGGGGCTGTTACACAGTTGGCTTTCCCCTTGCGCCTCTGTCTTTTTTCCTGCCAACTACTAAGTCTCTTCGATTCGCCACATTTTAGCCCTGTCTTTATGACTGTCCACCAGCTCTGGCGATCGCTGGCAAGTGACTCCCACGACTTGTGATCAAAGTCACAGGATTTCATGTCGCGTTTGCAGACGTCTTTAAAGCGGAGACATGGACGGCCGGTGGGTCTGATACCAGTGACGAGCTCGCTGTACAATGTGTCTTTGGGAATCCTGCCATCTTCCATGCGGCTCACATGGCCAAGCCATCTCAAGCGCCGCTGACTCAGTAGTGTGTATAAGCTGGGGATGTTGGCCGCCTCGAGGACTTCTGTGTTGGAGATACGGTCCTGCCACCTGATGCCAAGTATTCTCCGGAGGCAGCGAAGATGGAATGAATTGAGACGTCGCTCTTGGCTGACATACGTTGTCCAGGCCTCGCTGCCATAGAGCAAGGTACTGAGGACACAGGCTTGATACACTCGGACTTTTGTGTTCTGTGTCAGTGCGCCATTTTCCCACACTCTCTTGGCCAGTCTGGGCATAGCAGTGGAAGCCTTTCCCATGCGCTTGTTGATTTCTGCATCGAGAGACAGGTTACTGGTGATAGTTGAGCCTAGGTAGGTGAACTCTTGAACCATTTCCAGAGCGTGGTCGCCAATATTGATGGATGGAGCATTTCTGACGTCCTGCCCCATGATGTTCGTTTTCTTGAGGCTGATGGTTAGGCCAAATTCATTGCAGGCAGCCGCAAACCTGTCGATGAGACTGTGCAGGCACTCTTCAGTGTGAGATGTTAAAGCAGCATCGTCAGCAAAGAGGAGTTCCCTGATGAGGACTTTCCGTACTTTGGACTTCGCTCTTAGACGGGCAAGGTTGAACAACCTGCCCCCTGATATATATATATCCTCAGATTAAAATAAAATCAAAACTAAATTACTGAAATACACTAAAAATGCAATGTTCTCTGAGCAAGTGTTTTCCCATTTCTGGAGTTATAGATACAGCACTGAAACAGGCCCACCGAGTCTGTGCCGACTATCAACCACCCATTTATACTAATCCTACATTAATCCCATATTCCCTACCACATCCCCACCTTCCCTCAATTCTTCTACCACCTACCTACACTAGGGGCAATTTACCTATCAACCTGCAAGTCTTTGGCAGTGGGAGCACCCAGCGGAAACCCACGCGGTCACAGGGAGGAACTTGCAAACTCCGCACAGGCAGTACCCAGAACCGAACGCGGGTCGCTGGAGCTGTGAGGCTGCGGTGCTAACCACTGCGCCGACCCAAATATTTCTTGGAAAATAAATGTGCCTTCAATCTGGTTCACCCTTTCATAAATTTCTAAAGCTGCCCAGTGTATGTTTCAAGCTATTTTGGTTTGGTGCCAAGAAAACCAAAAGGAAAACCGATCTCTTACCTCTAGGAGTTGGATGTCTGGTTGATATCTGTCTTTCCAGTGATCGAGGAAAACAAAATCTAAAGTGTCCACCTCATGCTTCTTCTTCAGTTGTGGAATAATATCTTCAGATGAACCTTCCAAGATCTCCACCTTAAATCATTGCAGCAAGAGACAAATAATAAGAACTAGTTTAAAAGAAAACTGGCTTTATTGTACAACATTGAGAGTAAATAGGATACTCTGATACTGGAACTAACACACTGAGAGCCTGATTCACCCTCCTCGTAGGGAGATTGGGACCTTCCAATGGCTGAGTTGTTGGCCATCACTTCCACTCAAGCAATGGGGCATTCTGCCATTCCCCTCATCCCGTGGTAACTGTGTCTGCAGTGTGTATCATCCACAAGATGTGCTGCAGCAACTCACCAAGGCTCCCTCTTCAGCACCTTCCAAAACCCATGATCTCTACCACCAGAAGAGGGCAGCAGATGCATGGGAACACCAACACCTGCACGTTCCTCTCCAAGTCTCACACCATCCTGACTTGGAACTATATCGCTGTTCCTTTGTTGTCATTGGATCAAAAACCTGGAACTCCCTTCCTAACAGCACTTTGGGCGAACCGACACACAGACTGCAGTGGTTCACCACCTCGAGAACAATTAGGGATGGGCCATAAATGTTGGCCTTGCCAGCAACACCCACATCCCATGAATGAATAAATAAAAACTCATGCTGGGGTTCAGGCCCATGAATGCTGGCAGCTATATTACCAATTATTCTTCCTTCAAGTGAGTCAAGCCAATTAGTGGCAACAGGCTGCTGCATTACGGAAGGCACTGCAGGGCAGCTTAATCCTTCCCTCAATGAACATGTGCATTTTCCAGTAGGAGTGGCAATCCAGGCTGATTTTTTTCCTCTTCCCATCTCAGTAGTACCAAAACCAGTTCCACAACGTAAGTGCAATCCAAGCAACTTGTGATCATCTACCTCACCATAAATTGAACCTGACGCCTTCTGGACTGTATGGTGTTATACCTGTTCTCATTACAGACTGACTACACATTTTTAAAAATAAGTTTTAATTGGTTGTCATCAATATTCTCTTCAAAATTTAGCTGTTGTGTGTGTGGTCAGTTTTCTTTCAGTATGTGATCCCTTTAAATTTTGAGCAAAGCCTGCGTAGCATCTTCCAGGCTACTGCCCACCTACGAGCCCACCGTTTAGTGGGGAGATTGGCTGCTATGTGATTTGGAATGTCCTGAGATGTAAGGCACTATATAAATGCAAGTCTTTTTATTAACTGAGCGACTGGAGGAGCTACTCTGATCCCTTTTTAAGTATTTGTAACTCTAAAAAAATACCTGATTTGAAGAAATGTTCTCTTTATGGAAATTGAGCAACTGTAAATTAATATATATCAAATAAATAAAATATGTGAAGGAACGACGAATAGTTTTTATGAAATTACTGAATTACTACTTGTAGCTTTAGAACACCTTTACCTTGTCCTCAACTCCAGCGAAGTGGAAGATCTGTTTTGCAATGTTTACATTGGCTGGATTGAACTCGACGGTCAGCAAACGAGCATTAGGTTTAAGGACACAGACCATGCGCAAGGCTGAGTAACCACAATATGTCCCCAGTTCCAGCACAGTTGATGGATTTGCCTCTTCCAACACTTTGTCCAAGATCGCACCTACATATAAATATATGGCAGTTACAGCACAGAAACAGGCCATTTGGCCCATTCAGTCTGTGTTGGCATTTACCTTCCACATAAGTAAATAGTGCTACTCGCCTTTAATCACTCTGTTCCCATATACCTTCAACCCCTTTATTTCATGAAAGTATCAAATGAAAAAGTGACAAACGATATCTCTACCAATTCCTGCTACAGTTGTGCTTCTTTAGACAGGCTGGGCAACTAAACTGTAAGTCACCGATT
Source organism: Heterodontus francisci (assembly GCF_036365525.1). Classification (NCBI taxonomy): domain Eukaryota; kingdom Metazoa; phylum Chordata; class Chondrichthyes; order Heterodontiformes; family Heterodontidae; genus Heterodontus; species Heterodontus francisci. The sequence goes on from NC_090393.1 coordinate 10,382,264, forward strand.
TGACTATTAAGCTTTCTTTAATTTAATTTATCTCAACTGTGTTGCAATGCTCAATGTCTGAAAAGCTAACCACAGAGCAACATAAATAAGCTGCCACTCTTTCAAGGGCTTTAATGATCTTTTGTGTATTTTAAGATAATTTTTTGTAGAAATTTTCGAGACTCTCTTCAGGTTAATCTTTAGTTCCTTTTGCAGGCAGTTTACCATTGGTCATCACTGACCAGGAGAGGGTAGGATGACCTGGACCACAGACATTTCCAGATGCTGCTTCACTGGAGATTTTAAATAATGTTACGCAATTTCACCTACTTTATCTAACCTTCCTCCCCTACCTCATTAAACCCTTTGCTACTGTGTAGTCTGGATAATCCTCAGAAGCTTCATGAATGTATAACTTGGATTTTACCCTGTTGAATTTGTAATTCACAATCCCTACTTTTTCACCTCTTTCTGTGCTGAAGACCATGATTAATGCAGGGGTATGCCCCTGTGAATGCAAGGTAATCATCATTTGTGTGTGAGCTTAAAACAGGCAATTTGGTTGTGGAAGGCATTATAGTTAAGTCTTTAATCAAAGTCCTTACATGCACTTTTTTCACTAGATGTGGTTGGATAATAGTCACAAGCAGGAACCATGGCTGAATTTCATTCTTCCTACTCAGCCCAGGAATGCTGAAACCAATTGTAGCTCCCATTAGTGCTGTTGTGAAGAGATCAGCTAACTAAGCACAGACCTGGGACCTTCCCTCCCTGCGTGGCTTAGATCAGCACTGGAGTGTGCCAAGTTTTTTACCTTCGTGAACCACTCTTGTTAAAACTCCAATGCCTCCACCATAGGTTATTGAGACGAGACTGCTTCGGACTTGTCTCTCAGTAAAGCAGGAGCTTATAAGGGTGTATGAAGTATGTGCATATACATTATCCTTGCTTACTAACACATTTATTATGAATATTTTAATCTTATTTACAAACATGGACTTGCATAATGATGCCCTAGATCAATGTTTGTACCTTTATCCTTTCTAGAAAATAATTTTCTCAAAGCATTTTGTCATCAAAGAATAAATTAGTCTGGGATCATGTCAGTTTTTTATATATTGATCTTAGCAGGTGATCTGCAGTGTCCCTCAACTCAATCTATCTGGTAGGTAGCTACCATGGTAACAAACAGGAACATTGAACTCAGCTCCACATTTCAGTTAAAGTACACTGTCTTCTTGGATGGTTCATTTATCATGTATGTCATTTAGTATTTAAGGTGTGAACCATACACAGATTTTATTACTGAATCCAGAACAACCTGGCAGCTCATTGCAACAACGTGTCTGAAAATCCAAACTGCTTTGACCAAGAAAGATCATATTGGTCACACACCAACAAAAAAAACTCTTGGACTGAAATCTGCTTTAAAGGAACTTTCTATCGGAATCCCCGTTGCGATTGTATGTTGCAGTTGAGTTATCATAATTCAGTATTTTTGATTGTGATGCAGATTCAATTTAGATCCAGCTTATTTTATTTCACACTTCTTAGTAAGGACCGTGATGAATCGAGCAATATTGTGCCTGTGTGGTGTGTCTACTGTGCACTTGAAAGCTTGTTCACAAATAAAACTGCAATTTTTGTGTTACTAGGTGACTTCAACATGATTGGGCTAGGGATCTCAGCCAGGTTTCTGGCTTCTAACAGAATAGAATCATAGAATAGTTACAGCACAGAAGGAGGCCATTCGGCCTGTCACGTCTGTGCCGGCTCTCCCAGCGTAATTTAGCTAGTCCCACTCCTCCGCTCTTTCCCTGTAACCCTGCAGTTTTCTTTCTTTCAGGCATTTATCCAATTCCCTTTTGAAAGCCACTATTGAATCTGCCTCCACAACACCTTCAGGAAGTGCATGCCAGATCATAACCACTAGCTGCATAAAGTTGTTTTTCCTCATGTCACCATTGGTTCTTTTGACAATCACCTTAAATCTGTCCCCTCTGGTTCTCAACCTTTCTGCCAATGGGAACAGTTTCTCTCTATCTACTCTGTCTAGATCCCTCATGTTTTTGACCACCTCTATCAAATTTCCTGCTCTGAGGCAAAGAACCTCAGCTGCTTCAGTCTATCCTCATCCCTGATTCTTGTAAATCTTTTCTGCACCCTAATCTCTTCTCATTGTAGTGATGGGACACCGCAGTTCCTGGCTGCCAAGACCGTGAAGCTAACGACTCCCAAGTGGGAAGGCCATCCACCCAAAAATGAGCTGAAATGTAAGATTTCTGATCGGGCCTATATTTTTCAAATGCTTGCAACTTTGAGTCGCAGGAAGGAATGCCTTATGTCCAAGGATAAATTAGGGTATGAAAACAGAAAATGCTGGAAATATTCGGCAGGTGAGGGGGAGGTGGTGGCATAGTGGTAATGTCACTAGACGAGTAATCCAGAGCCGGGGCGAATGCTCTGGGGACATGGGTTCGAATCCCCATGGCAGATAGTGAAATTTGAATTCAATTAATAAACCTGGAATTAAAAAGCTAGTCTGATGGTAACCATGAAACCATTGTGGTTGTTGTAAAAACCCATCTGGTTCACTAATGCCCTTTAGGGAAAGAAATCCTTACCTGGTCTGGCCTACATGTGACTCCAGACCCACAGCAATGTGGTTGACTCTTAAATCACTCAGTTGTAACAAACCACTAGCACTGTGGGTGTACCTATACCCCAAATACTGCAGCAGTTCAAGAAGGCAGCTCACCACCGCCTTCTCAAGACAATTAGGGATGGACAATAAACGCTGGCCTAGACAGCGACGCCCACATTCCATCAATGAATTTAAAAAAAAGTCAGGCAGCATCTGTGGAGGGAGAAACAGAGTTAATGTTTCAGGTCTGATAAAAGGTCTCACAGACCTGAAACGTTAACTCTGTTTCTTGCCCTACAGATGATGCCTGACCTGCTGAGTATTTCCAGCATTTCCTGTTTTTATTTCATATTTCCAGTATCCACAGTATTTTGCTTTCAATAAAATAGGGTATGCAACATGGTTATCTTGTGATGAGATTATGACAATTTTTCAGTTCAACTTCTTTGCTTTTCTTTCTTACAACTTCAGGCTCATTATTTTCAAAAAATAGTTTAAGGATTTTGTCATTGTGGAGCCCTTTTCAGGCTCAACATGCTTTTGATCTTTCCAATATGGATGAGCCCAAACAGTTAGATTGTCAGGGGCTCATGTACATCACTGTCTCACATGGGGAGTGGCAAGGCAGACCATGGTTGCGCCTCGGTTCTCAACACACTGGCCATTGACCCTCCACAACCACTGCATGTAGCTTCAATCAGTGTGAAGGTGCAGAAGCTGTAAGCAAACTTCAGGTTTCTCTACAATAGTCTTGGGACTACAGAGAAAATGGTGGTCGATGTGGGAGATCAGCCATCTTGTGATGAACTGCAGCAATTTTTCTTCTAACTTTGGTAGATAAAGGGGAGCCAGTAGATGTAGTATGCTTGGATTTCTAAAAGGTTTTCAATAAGGTGGCGCACACAAGGTTAATATGTAAGATAAGGGCTCATGGAGTTGAGGGTAATATATTAGCATGGATGGAGGATGGGTCAATGGACAGGAAGTAGAAAGTAGGGATAAATGGGGCATTTTCAAGTTGACAGGCTGTAATGAGTGGAGTGCAACAAGGATCAGTGCAGGGGCCTCAACTATTTACAATCTCTATTAATATCTTAGTCGAACAGACCAAGAGAAATGTATCTAAGTTTGTTGACGATGCAAAGCTAGGTGGAAATGTAAGTTGTGAGGAGGACACAGAGGCTGCAAAGAGATAAAGACAGGTTAAATGAATAGGCGAAAAAGTGGCAAATGGAATAAAATGTGGAGAAGTGTGAGGTTATTCACTTGAGTAGTAAGAATAGAAAAGTAGAGTATTTTTTTTTAAATCGTGAAATGTTTAAATGTTGATGTTCAGGGAGACTTGGGTGTACTCGTACAAGGAACACAAAGTTAGCATGCACGTACAGCAAGCAATTAGGAAGGCAAATGGCATTTTGTCTTTCAGATGAGATGTTAAACCAAGGCCCCATCTGCCTACTCGGGTGGATGTAAAAGATTCCATGGTACTATTTCAAGAAGAACAGGGGAGTTCTCCCCAGTGTCCTGGCCAATATTTATCCCTCAATCAACATCACAAGCACAGATTATCTGGGCATTATCACATTGCTGTTTGTGGAAATGTGCTGTGCGCAAACTAGCTGCTGAATTTCCTACATTAGAACAGTGACAGCTCTTCAAAAGTACATCATTTGGCTGTTGAGCATTTTGAGACGTCTGGTGCTCATGAAAAGCACTGCATGCAAGGTTTTTTTTTTCTTTTTGTTGGCCTTTATTGCAAGGGGATTGGAGTACAAGAACAAGGAAGTCTTGCAATAGTTGTGTAGGACTTTGGTGAGACCAAACGTGCAGTACTGTGTGTAGATTTGGTCTCTATAATCTAAGGAAGGATATATTTGCCTTGGAGGCGGTACAGCAAAGGTTCATTCGATTGGTTCCTGCGATGTGTTCTATGATTACAGCCTGACTAAATTGGGCCTATACTCATTGGAGTTATAAGAATTAGAGGTAATCTCATTGAAACGTACAAGATTCTGAAGGGGCTTGACAGGGTAGAGACTGAGAGATTCTTTCTCCTGGCTGGTTTATCTAGAACATGGGGCACAGCTTCAGTGTAAGGGGTTGATCATTTAGCATTGAGATAAGGAGAAATTTCTTCACCTAGAGGGTTGTGAATCTTTGTAATTCTCTACTCCAGAGGATTGTGGATGCTCCATCGTTGAATATATTCAAGGCTGTGATAAGTAGATTTTTGATCTCCCAGTGAATCAAGGGATTTGTGGAGCAGGCGGGAAAGTGGAGTTGGGGCAGTGATGATCCATGATTGTACTGAATAGTGGAGCAGGCTCAAAGGGCCGTATAGTATACTTCTGCTCCAATTTCTTATGTTCTCCAAACTTAAAGCACGAAGCTCATTTTCAAAGAATTGTCAAAGGGTTATGTCAATGTGGATCCCAATCCTGAAACATTCCATAATGTAAATGCAAAAGAAATACACATTCTGCACAGCGAAAACCCAACAAAGCAATGCATTTGTTTTTTTTCCCCCCCAAAGAGCACATTGTTTCAGAAATTGAGACTCTCCAGTGAGACGGTAACATTTCATTTTGAGATAGAAAATATTTGGCGATGTTTGAGTTTTTAATGGTTTTGGCAAGTGCAGTATTGTTTTAGGCAGGAGAGGACTATGATCTAAATATAAAATTAAATTCTTCAAAGTACTGTTTTGTAGTTTGTTTATTGCATTCTGCAAGAATCAACTTGTATTATTTTCCTTATGCTTCTAATGAAGCACCTTAGAATATCTTTTTATGTTAAAGGCATTATATAAGTGAGTTACCGTTATATTTATATCATTAGGGTTTGTGCTAGGCCAAATTTCTGGACAAGTGTAAAAAGGTACAATGCATTAGGGTAAAATAGAGACCTCTCTGTCAAAATAATGTGCTTAAATTGCAAGGGTAAAATGTGATCTTGAGATTATTTTTTGAAATAAAATTTTACCTTTTTCATCTCCTACATTCATCGCCCACTCCTTCTCTCTGCAGTATTTGTCAATCTTGTCCACCACGCTCTTTGCATCACCTTTCACAGCATTTTGCAACACAAATGCTAAAATTCTATCCTCTTTGCTTCTTCCAGTTACGAGCTGTGCCATTTTCTCCTTAAGGATGGTGTGCCAGAAAAATGCAGCTGTGCAGTTGCTCTTAGCCAGAATGGGGAACAGTAAGAGAAGCAGAAGGAGACTTGCCACCACGATGTTCAGGATTGTGAGGTAGTCCAGCATCTAGGGGAGGGGGGAAAACATACACATGCACAAAAGATACAAGCCTGTTAACTGTATAATCTACCACCATGATTACCCTTAAGAAATCAGTAATTGGACTATAGTTCCCCCATTCTAGTCCAATTGTACCATCTGCTGCCCAAATTGAGATAAACCGATCCTGCATACACCAGGAATTAAACCTGGTTCAATATGACAGGGTAACATTCTGAGAAGTTGCGAAATCACAGAGAGAGCTATGCAGGGTACACATTTAGTTTGGAGTTCATTGCAGTTCGTGTACATGTATTCTGCCATCTGTTTTGTTCTTGCTGATGCTAACCTGCCAACTGTTAGTTTCTACATGCAAGGTTCAAATTAACTATTTAAACTAATAGGGAAGAGATCCTAAGGTTGCCAACTCTGGAGGTTTCATCACATGACTTCCTACTTCCAGCAGTCTCTCCCGGTTGAATAGACTTTTTTAAAATCCTTCTCCAATAGTTTTATAATACAGGAAAACTGCACACAATTTGTTGAATGTCCCTATAATTTTTCACCCGGGTTGCTGGCACCAGTGCCTGAAGATTAATCTTTAATTCCTGGAGACTCCAGGGCAATCCTGGAGGTTGGCAACTACACATCTGGCCTTCTGCAGCCAGAATCTAAATACGAAAGTAATAGATTGCAAGTCACAACGGTGGTGCTTCTTACCTATGTTCTTTTCACATAGTGAAATCAACGTTAAACAGTGATTTCATCAACCTCCAGCAACAGAATTATGAGTTGTTTACTTTTCAGTTCACTGTATATTGTCTGTAGCAGTTGGTCTTTTACATCCACCACCCCTGCTTCCCCTTCGTGCTGCCTCTTAGATTAGACAAAACAAAAATGTTTTAAAATTTACTTAGTGAAGGAGCTGGTGTATCAGAAGCGTGCTTCCCAGAACGACCGGTTGCCACGGATACATGCTGAAATCCCACTGGCAATAATAAAGAACAACACGCCCTCACAGAATACATAAGTGCTTTTTCTAAAAAGTGATCTCTCTAAATCGTAATTACATTAATCCCAAAATGGGAATGTCTTTAAATGAATAATCACGTCAAGGCTGTGAGAACAATCAATTAAGCTGTTCACTGCTCTATTAATACACCCTGAGTGATGGAAGTTAAATTCTGTACCAGTATAACAGATTTAACACTAATTTCACACAGTAATAGAAGTGGGGTACAGGATTACAATTAAATTACATCTTAATAAAGAAAAATATACAGTTTATGCACCTGTACAGGAAGGTACATTTACAAACAGCAATTACCTTTGCAGAAGGAGAATTGTTCAGACCCAATCCACCCTTTTCAAAACAAGCTGTTTATTAAAGATTATGTTTGGGTAGAGCTCCTGAGTGCCAATCATATGCAATTACATCATTCTACATACGCTACAATTGACATCTGAAAAGCCTTAAGAAGGACGTTTGACCTTTTCTGGTGCACTACCTCGGGGAGGCGGGGGTGGAGAGCATTGCTTTATTTTATTAGTTTAGACATCTGTTATCCTGTCTCTTTTTAAATCGAGGTTTTTTTTTGAGTTCATCCAGTTTTCTCGCATCTTCTTGTGGAGGCACTGAATTTATAGTGTGTGGTTGCAGGGAAGATAGACAGTCATCCTTCCTCCCCCTCCCCCACCTCAGACCAGCTGCTCCATCAAGCCTGCCCCACACGACAATGGTCGGACCAGCATGGTTAAACACTTCTTCCCTCCCTCTCCCACCACCATGTAATCTCCTGGGAGGGACAAAAAGAACAGTACAGCACAGGAACAGGCCATTCGGCCCTCCAAGCCTGCGCCGATCTTGATGCCTCTCTAAACTAAAACCTTCTGCACTTCCGGGGCCCGTATCCCTCTATTCCCTTCCTATTCATATATTTGTCAACATGTCTCTTAAACGTCGCTATCGTATCTGCTTCCACCACCTCCCCTGGCAGCATGTTCCAGGCACTCTCCACCCTCTGTGTAAAAAAACTTGCCTCACACATCCCCTCTAAACTTTGCCCCTCGCACCTTAAACCTATGTCCCCTAGTAACTGACTCTTCCACCCTGGGAAAAAGCTTCTGACTATCCACTCTGTCCATGCCGCTCATAACTTTGTAAAGCTCTATCATGTCGCCCCTCCACCTCCGTCGTTCAAGTGAAAACAATCCGAGTTTTTCCAACCTCTCCTCATAGCTAATGCCCTCCAGACCAGGCAACATCCTGGTAAACCTCCTCTGTACCCTCTCCAAAGCCTCCACGTCCTTCTGGTAGTGTGGCGACCAGAATTGCATGCAATATTCTAAGTGTGGCCTAACTAAGGTTCTGTACAGCTGCAACATGACTTGCCAATTTTTATACTCTATGCCGTATGCCTTCTTGACTACCTTATCCACCTGCATTGCCACTTTCAGTGACCTGTGGACCTGTACGCCCAGATCTCTCTGCCTGTCAATACTCCTAAGGGTTCTGCCATTTACTGTATACCTCCCACCTGCATTAGACCTTCCAAAATGCATTACCTCACATTTGTCCGGATTAAACTCCATCTGCCATTTCTCCGCCCAAGTCTCCAACCGATCTATATCCTGCAGTATCCTCTGACAATCATTATCTGCAACTCCACCAACCTTTGTGTCGTCCGCAAACTTACTAATCAGACCAGCTACATTTCCCTCCAAATCATTTATATATACTACAAACAGCAGTGCTCCCTGCGGAACACCACTAGTCACATCCCTCCATTCGGAAAAACACCCATCCACTGATACCCTCTGTCTTCTATGACCGAGCCAGTTCTGCATCCATTTTGCCAGCTCACCTCTGATCCTGTGTGACTTCACCTTTTGTACCAGTCTGCCATGCGGGACCTTGTCAAAGGCTTTACTAAAGTCCATATAGATAACATCCACTGCCCTTCCTTCATCAATCATCTTCGTCACTTCCTCAAAAAACTCAATCAAATTAGTAAGACACGACCTTCCCTTCACAAAACCATGCTGTCTCTCGCTAATAAGTTCGTTTGTTTCCAAATGGGAGTAAATAAGGGGGGGGGGAAAACGAAAATTTCTTTCTCCAACCCCGTGAGGTGATTCAAACCAGTCCAGGATAGGAGTGTGATGGAATACTCTCCACGTCCCTGGATGGGTTCAGCTCTCACAACACTCAAGAAGCTCGACACCATCCAGGACAAAGCAGCCCGCCTGATTGGCACCTCATCCACAAAAATTCACTCCCTCCATCACCAACGCACAGTAGCAGCAGTGGTTACCATTTACAAGATACATTACAGCAATGCTGAGACAGCATCTTCCAAACCACGACCTCTACCAACTGGAAGGACGAGGACAGCAGGTGTATGGGAACACCAACACCTGCAAGTTCCCCTCCAAATCACACACCATCCTGACTTGGAACTATATCGCTGTTCCTTCATTGTCACTGGATCAAAATCCTGAAACTCCCTTCTTAACAGCACTGTGGGTGTACCTACCCCACATGGCCTCCAGTGGTTCAAGAGGGCAACTCACCACCACCTTCTCAAGTGCAATTAGGGATAGGCAATAAATGCTGGCCTAGCCAGCGATGCCCACATCCCATGAACGAATTTTTAAAAATGGACAAATGCTACCTAAAAACCTACCTTCTATATCTATATCAGATAGCGATCAGTAAATATAATCTTTGGGCGATCTTACCAATTGTCATAGAGAGATACAGCACTGAAACAGGCCCTTTGGCCCAACGTGTCCGTGCCGACCATCAACCACCCTATTTATACTAATCCTACATTAATCCCATTTCCCTCTCACAGCCCCACCTACCCTCAATTCTCATACCACCTTCCTACACTAGGGACAATGTACAATGGCCAATTTACCTATCAACCCACAAGTCTTAGGCATGTGGGAGGAAACCCACGTGGTTACAGGGAGAACTTGCAAACTCCACACAGGCAGTACCCAGAATTGAAGCTGGGTCACTGGAGCTGTGAGGCTGCGGTGCTAACTACTGCGCCACTGTGCCGCCCTAATTGTATCACCCTCGTTGCCACCAACAGCTGAGATGAACTAACTCCATACCGTGGGGATTGAATCTGGAATCTTTTTGATCAGTGTGTCTCAGCTATACATTAACTTTACCAACTGAACCATCAGAGGAAACTTAACAGAATCGTAGAATCTTGTAGCAGGAAGCTGTTCAGCCCATCATCCCTCTAACAGCTCTTTGAAAGAGCCATCCAATTAGTCTTGCTGCCCAGTTCTTTCCTCACAGCCCTAAAAATTTGACTGATTTGTACATATTAGAATTAGAACATTACAGCGCAGTACAGGCCCTTCGGCCCTCGATGTTGCGCCGACCTGTGAAACCATCTGACCTACACTATTCCATTTTCATCCATATGTCTATCCAATGACCACTTAAATGCCCTTAAAGTTGGCGAGTCTACTACTGTTGCAGGCAGGGCGTTCCACGCCCCTACTACTCTCTGAGTAAAGAAACTACCTCTAACATCTGTCCTATATCTATCACCCCTCAACTTAAAGCTATGTCCCCTCGTGTTTGCCATCACCATCCGAGGAAAAAGACTCTCACTATCCACCCTATCTAACCCTCTGATTATCTTATATGTCTCTATTAAGTCACCTCTCCTCCTCCTTCTCTCCAATGAAAACAACCTCAAGTCCCTCAGCCTTTCTATATAAATATAGAATTTATATCTTGGCTTTTATAATTACTTTTATATTTAGGGATTTATATATGATCCTTTTTCACTTCGGAGCTGTCATACATAAATCAACACAATTAATGAAACTGTCATAACCAGTAGTTAACGAGTATAATGTAGTACTGGAAAAAGTTACCATTAATACTTCATACATTTCGAAGACTTGATGCATAACTTCATACACTACCTTTAATACAAATCATATGGTTTGATATTAGTAATCGCAGTAAAATAATTGCTAACATAAATCTACAGAATCAGTACAGTAGTTGGATTTAGTCCAGTGCTCATAGTAAAATTCAATCTTCGATACAGCATGTACGTCAAGTCCAAAGTATGTTTCCAGATAAAGTGATAATAGAATCCAGAGGGGAAAGGATAATTTTTTTTTTTAAACGCAGTGAGTTATGATGAGCTGGAATGCACTGCCTGAAAGGGCAGTGAAAGCAGATTCAATAATAACTTTTAACAGGGTTTTGTAGAAATTCTTGACAAGGAAAAAGAAATTACAGGGTTTTTGGAGAAAGAGCAGGGGAAGGGGACTAAAATATAAGCAAAATACTGCAGATGCTAGAAATCTGAAATAAAAATAGAAAGTGCTGGAAATACTCAGCAGGTCAGGCAGCATCTGTGGAGAGAGAAGCAGAATTAACGTTTCAGGTCGGCGACCTTGCATCAGAACTATAAATATAATGTTTGACATACCCCACAAGAAGACGGCATAACTAGGACCCATGCGGGTACCCATAGCAACACATTTATTTGAAGGAAGTGGCTGGAGTTCAATGTGAGAACAGGTTCAGCCAGGCGGAGGAGGGTGGTGGATGGGGACTGGTTGGGCCTCTGTTCAAGGAAGAAGCGGAAATCCCTCAGACCGTCCTGGAGGTGTAGAGAAATTGGACGTCCATAGCGAAGGGGAGACGGTTAGGGCCAGGAAACTGGAAATTGTCAAAATAAGGTAGGGCATCACAAGAGTCAAAATGTAGGTGAGAAGAGACTGGCCATGGGAGAAAGGATACAGTCAAGATAGGAAGAAATATGTTCAGTGGGGCAGGAACAGGCTGAAACGATGGGTCTCCCAGGACAGTCCTGTTTGTGGATTTTAGGAAGTAGATGTGGGCTGTCAGGGGTTGCGGGACTATGAGGTTGGAAGCTGGAGAGGGAAGATCTCCAGAGGAGATGAGGTCAGTGACAGTCCTGTGGACAGTAGCTTTATGTTCGGTGCTGGGGTCATGGCCCAGGGGGAAGTAGGAAGAAGTGTCTGAGAGTTGGCGCTCAGCCTCTGCAAGGTAGAGGTCAGTACACCAGACAACAACAGCACCACCCTTGTCAGCAGATTTGATGACAATGTCAGGGTTAGACCTGAGAGAACAGAGTGTAGCAAGTTCAGAGGGAGACTGGTTAGAGTGAGTGAGAGGAGTGGAGATGGCTGATGACTCGCCGACAGTTTTCGATGAAAAGATCACGAGTGGGTAAGAGGCCAGAGGGAGGAGTCCAGGTGGCGGGAGAATGCTGGAGGAGGGAGGCTTCCTGGTCAAAGAAATTAGCCTGGAGCTGAAGATCTCAACGTCATTCCGAGCGCAAAATTAATTGAGGTGGGGACGTAAGGGGATAAAACTGAGTCCTTTGTTGAGTACAGATCGTTCAGCATCAGAGTTCTGATGATAGGTCACTGACCTGAAACGTTAACTCTGCTCTCTCCACAGATGCTGCCGGACCTGCTGAGTATTTCAAGCACTTTCTGTTTTTATTTTAGGGGAAGGGGACGAACTGGATGGCTCTATAAAAGAGCCAGCATAGGCAGGATGGGTTTAATGGCCTCCTGTGTGCTATGATTCTAAGTATTTAGTTGTGATTTTTAATTAGAAACGATATAATACAATGGACAGAAACATCATCTGGTATGTTGAACAAATCGGTCAGTTCAGATGTACTGGCTTTGCCTTCATCGAATTGTCTTTTGTCGTCTCTGTGTGGCAGTCTTCAGCATCTTCTCAAAATTTTAGGTTTTAAAAACTAATATTTCACTCTCGTTCCCCCCTCCCCCCCCCCACTCCATTCCCAACAAAAATTATCCTCAGAAAACCAAGCTACAGATGTTAGACCTTAAATATCTTAAGCTGCAACTGAACATGATCATGAAATCTGACCAATCATATCAAATGAAAGCATTGTTGCCAATTGTTTCAACACAACAGTATTTCACAAATAACAATGAGATGAATGATTAGTTAATCGTGTTTTTTTAGTAGTCGAGGGATGAATGTTGGCCTGGACACTGGGAGAAATCCCTGCTCTTCAAATTATGTCATGATATCTTTAGCATCCGCCTCAACCACAATAAACAATAGGATGATTTGGTATAACATTTTGAGGATTAAGATGACATCACCAACATTGCATTCCTTCAGTATTGTCGTTGATTGTTCCCTTGTGAAGACATTGACTCCTGGACTATGGTTTCAAGGATCCCAGTCACTCTCTAGTATCTCCCAAGTGACCATTTATATGTCGAAGCCCAAACAGTAAGCATTGGCAGTCAATTTGACTATGAGGGACTCACGGCTAAACCCAATATCCACACATATTCACTTCCGGCAGGTATTCATGCATGATAATCAGGAACAGAAAGCCTGGCTGATTTATTTTTTCCCTCCCCTTCTCATGTAAAAATCGATTGTTCTGTCCCCACCATGATCCTGGCCAAGACCAGTCAACTCAACAGAAATCATGGATTGAATGTGGCACCCTCCAGGTCAGTACGACACAATTACACACTGGATAGACTCAGAGTAATTTTGTCAGCTCAAAGTTTCCTTTAATTATATAAATCATATTTAAGATTCAGATCCCAAAGCTTCTTTAAAATTTTCGGGTTCAAGACGTCTTTATTGAGATGTAAAGAATTTTTGAGCAAGTCAGGTAACAAATGTGTCACAGTTTGTTCTGTCACAGAACATTTGGTTGCTCAATACGTTTATTTTTGCACCATTTTACCCTCTGTTTAGAAACATCACTAGAATGAATATACACTCATTGAACTTGTGCTGTGTCACTGTCTAGTGGACACAGTTGTTTAATAATAACTTACGCAAATGTTTACCTCTTCATTCTATGAGTTTCTATAATCTGTTCTATGTTGACTTTTATTAAGTAGAATTGAAGAAATGCACTAAGACTTGCTGCTGATACTACCTACGCAGGAAGCATTCAAACTGCCTTCAATCAGGGAAATTGGAACAGAATCTTAGAAATGTTGTTTGTTTATAAAATGAATGAGGAGCTTATCCATGAGGTAGGGAAAGCAGCAACAACAACACATGAATCAGATGCAGAAACAAATCAAAGAAACAGTAAAGGATTGAAGTAATGACAAATACCCCGAGATGAGTTGTGTTCTTGTGGTTTCACTGGATTTGTTGTTTGAGTGATAAAGAAAAGGATTAATTTTGCCCCTGTGCCATTAAGTTTAAACTGCAAAGGCAGCAATATGCAGAAACTTTGAGAAGCTACAAATAGGCCTTTAATTCTCAAAACAACTGACTTGGAAACAGTGCTGAGACAGAAATCTTTGAGGAAAAACAATGAAAGTACAGCATGTGGTTTCACATGGACAAGAGGCCGGAGAAGATTTCAAACAGTGGGAAGGCTGCACCTGGGTTCACACGGTTTTCAGTGCCCCAGCCATCATTAATGCAACTGTGGATGAGTGACACCCAAATGGAAACTCTCGACTTTAATTCACACCCCAACTGGCAAAAATCACATAAAAATAGGACATTGTGGCAGATTCTTTACTGCAGTCAGAGAACACTTAAGAAGCTTCACCTGGAGGAAGGACTTATAGAGCAAGAAGAAACTTTGTGAGCTATGCACTGATAACTCTTCTGTGTTGATGTTGAGATCCTTGGTTTTAAAGGTTGTATGCATTTATATTTTAGCAAACTGTTTTAATACTGTATGCATATTAAATCATTAAAGCTAACTTTGATTAATATAGAGTAGTGAGACTTTCTTTGCCTGACAACTGTCCAAGTTCACTAATGACTGCAACATTTGTGTCCCGACAGTGATGGGTATCAAGTTGTTTAGGTGGGATTTTCTATAGGGTAAATTCAGTCTCTGAATTTGGTTACTTTGGGAAGATGTCACATCGAGACACAGAGCTTAAATACAGATAAGAAGGATATCTGTTCACATGCATCAACTAATGGCTGTTTTATAGGCAAATCCCAGGAGCAGGCCATCAGTGGTCTACATTGGATATAGATGTGTGAAGTGTTGGGACTATACACAGGATATAGGAACCTAAACCCACCCTCCCTCAAACATTTTGGAAAATCATCCTTTAAACAGTGACTGATTATTAATAGCATATCAACATAACTTACCTAACATTCAGTTTCAAATATAACATTACTTACCAACCAATTATTCACACCAGATTTTCTTTTGTTCACTCAAATTCTGGAACCCAGTGTTGGATATTGTGCTGCCGTGTAAGTGTTGCCATAGAAACAGAACTCTGGTTGACTGGGTATCTCTTTGTTGTTTGACATTCTCTTCTGAATTCAGGAAATAAGTCTTTGTGATTGATTGGAAATGCCATGAGACTAAATAAGCTTAAAGGGAAACTATATTAATCATAAATATTGCACAAAGATCTTTATCTTTGCATTTAAAGGAAAGACTTGCATTTACCTCACACATGTTTCAAAGTGTTTACACAAATTACTTTTGAAGTCCGGTCACTGTTATGTAGGCAAACACAGCAACCAATTTGCACATGGCAAGATCCCACAGATATAGGATGAATGACCAGTTAATCTTTGTTTTATGAGGCAAGAATATTGACCAGGACATGAGAATTCCCTGCTTTACGTCCGCCTGAACAGACAGATAGGAGCTGAGTTTAACTTCTCATCTGAAGGACAGCACTTCTGGCAACTCGCCAGTCCATCAGTATTGTACGGAAGTGTCAGCCTGGATTATGCGCCCACAACGTTCTGACTCAAACATGAGAGTGAATCAAGCTGATGATCATAGAATCACAGAATGGTTGCCTCACAGAAGGAGGCCTTTCAGCTTGTCAAACCCATGCCAGCTCAAGAGCAATTTAGCTGGTAAACATTACCCTGCCCTTTCTCTGTAGCCCTGCAATTTTTTTCCCCTTCAGGTGCTTATCTAACTCCCTTTTGAAAGCCACGATTGAATCTACCTCCACAATCCTTTCAGGCAATGCATTCCAGATAAAACCACTCGCGTGTAAAATGGATTTTCCTCATGTCGCCTTTGGTTCTTTTGCCAATCACTTTAAATCTGAATTCTTTGGTTCTCAACCCTTCTGCCAATGGGAACAGTTTTTCTCTATCTACTCTGCCTAGATCCTTAATGATTTTGAACACTTCTATCAAATCTCCTCAACCACTCTTCCCTAAGGAAAACAACTCCAGCTTCTCCAATCTATCCCCATAAATGAAGTCTCACATCCCTAGAACCATTCTTGTAAAATGTTTCTGCAGCCTCTCTAAAGCCTTCATATCCTACCTAAAGTGTGGTGCCCAGAAATGCACACAATACTCCATTTG
Source organism: Heterodontus francisci (assembly GCF_036365525.1). Classification (NCBI taxonomy): domain Eukaryota; kingdom Metazoa; phylum Chordata; class Chondrichthyes; order Heterodontiformes; family Heterodontidae; genus Heterodontus; species Heterodontus francisci. The sequence goes on from NC_090393.1 coordinate 10,398,485, forward strand.
AGGCTGCACCAGTGTTTTATAAACTATTATAATTTCCTTGCTTTTGTACTCTATGCCCTTATTTATATGTTCTCTACGCCCTTTGTTTCTGTACTTTAAAGCTGCTACATAACTCTATCTGGAATGCACTGCCAGAAAGGGTGGTGGAAGCAAATTCCGGGAAAGAACAGGGGAACAGGACTAATTGGATAGCTCTTTCAACAAAGCACAATGGGTCAAACAGCCTCTTCCTGTACTGAACAATTCAATGATTTTATAGATGCTTTGGGTGGAATTTCTCATGGCATCATGAAGCTTCATTCAGTGAATATCACGAATGAAGACTGAGATTCTGGGTTTCTGGTAGGGATGTTAGTCCAAGGGAAGTTCTCCATAAGTTTTGTATTCCCAGGTTGCCTTTGATCTATATTCTTCATGTATCTAAAATGGTGAAAGGAGAACTTAGGTGACAACAATAAGTGGACCATATCTAATAATACTACACTTCAAAAAATACTTAATTGGCTGTAAACTGCTTTAGGATATCCTGAGATCGTGAAAGCGCTATATAAATACAAGTCGTCTTTCATTTAGCAGCCATTTGAAGGCAATACCATTCTTCTTTAAGAGTCAGAATCTGGTTATGTAAGGTAGACTTATAAGCAGCAGCTGCACGAGCTCCCTTAGCTTCCTGGCCTTTAAATCCATCCACTACAATTATGATGACTTTTGTCAGTTCTGAAAATATAGTAATAAGCCATCTGGCCTGAGGCAAATGTGCACAGTTGAGCAGCAGTGTTAAAGTCAGGCAGACATCCACAGGTGACTTGCCTGGTTTCTCAGCTGCAAGCAGTTCTGTGCAAACAAAACAGATGTTTGGAGAAGGTTGGTTGGGGGAAGGGGGCAGCAGGATACAGGAGAAATGAATTGAAATCAAAAACTATAATGCCAACGTTAATATTTCTTAATTCCCGTCAAGAAATATTCAGCCTACAGTTAAATGGTAGAAATGTACCATTTCCTGAGTCACAATCTGAGCTTAGACATTTTTCAAAACTATCATAATTTTCAAAGAATGCAACGAAAAATGGAAATTGAAAAGTAAGAAATGTCATTACTTTTAACTTTATTTTCATTTGGATAAGTTTCCCCTTTTCGTCGCCTTTCCTTCGCCTATCCAGTTTGATGTTGTTACGACTGAGATGGGAGGAGTGCACTGTCTTTTCTAGTCCCACCTCTCCACAGGTCACAACATATATATTTCAAAATGTTTACCCAGTTACCAATTCGGTCAATCATAAACTCTACTCTTTATCCCAGAATAAAATACACAAACCAGGTTTCTTTAATAAACAACAAAACTATTAGTTTATCAAACACAACTTATCCAGTAACGAAGAAAGCATTAACACACAGATTGAAATATAAAAGTTCCCTTTTTAAATCCCCCACACACACACACTGAAAAAAATATAGAAATGCTCTCTGTTACAAAATACCTGCTAATTCTTGAAGAAAAAAAAGATATGGAAGGTAGTCAGTTGTCCCTTTTGATCTGGCATCCGGGTGTATGATGACGAGGATCTTTTCTAAAGCAGTTCTTTTCAGGCGGCGTTGAGAATTAATCTTGCAGTTTTTTTCAGCTTCTCAGGAGAGATGTAGCACCAGGGATTTTCGCTCTTCCACACTGGATCTTTGCAGGGTTTCTTCAAAGAGGTAGAGAAAGAGGTGAACTGGAAGGTTTCTTTATCCTTGGCAGGCAATACCCCAACTGTCTTCAAAACAGTTTACACTCCAACTGAACTGAAAACAAGACCCAAACCCCCAAACAAAAAGTCAACTTCCTGATCTCCAAAACCTTGACATGTGGCTTCTCTGTAAACATCTTACACAGGTCACCAAGGTTTCTGTTGTTTATTGAGCTTAAAGCAGATGATTTCCAGCACAGGTTGTTTTCAAACAACATCTCAAGTGTCCTTTCAGTGAACTTGGTTAAAAAAACACATCCGTGGAATCTTTTCAGTTTTAACACAAGTCCTCAAAAAATAAAACCTTAATAAATGGAAGCACTTTTGTAACAATATGAACACTGGAGAGGGCAGTACCTCCTGGCAATCCCCTCTTGTTCTTTCAGGTGTCACTTCATCATTCCTTCACCCTTGGTGAGATGCTGCACCTTTTGCTCAGCATTTCCAACCTCTTGAAGCTCTGCTTTGTGGCATTCCCTCACCCCCACCCAACAAGATTTCTCTCTGCCATACAACCTGTCCTGGGCACCACACCTCAGGAAGGATATACTGGGATTGGAGGGAGTACAATTCAGATTTACCAGAATGATACTGGGTTGAAAAGGATTAAATTATGAGACTAATCTCTGGGCGGCACAGTGGTTAGCACCGCAGCCTCACAGCTCCAGCGACCCGGGTTCAATTCTGGGTACTGCCTGTGCGGAGTTTGCAAGTTCTCCCTGTGTCTGCGTGGGTTTTCGCCGGGTGCTCCGGTTTCCTCCCACCACCAAAGACTTGCAGGTTGATAGGTAAATTGGCCATTATAAATTGCCCCTAGTAGGTGGTAGGGGAATATAGGGACGGGTAGGAATATGGGATTAGTGTAGGATTAGTATAAATGGGTGGTTGATGGTCGGCACAGACTCGGTGGGCCAAAGGGCCTGTTTCAGTGCTGTATCTCTAAATAAAAATAAAATAAATTGTAGTACTTTGAGTATAGAAGATGAAGTGGGTGATCTAACTGAGGTATTTAAGATGATTAAAGGATTCAATAGGATAGATAGACAGAAACTATTCGTGCTGGCGGTAGAGTCCACAACAAGGGAGCATAGCCTTAAAATTAGAGCTAGGTCATTCAGGGATTATGTTAGGAAGCACTTCTTCACATGAAGTCATTACTACACAGAAGGAGGCCATTTGGCCCATTAAGTCCATGCCAGCTCTCTGTAGCGCAATCCAGCCAATCCCATTCCCTTGCTCTGTCCCCATAGCCATGCAAGTTTATTTCCCTCCAGGGCCTATCCAATTTCCTTTTGAAATCATTCATCGTCTCTGCTTCCACCGCCCTCGTAGACAGCGAGTTCCAGGTCATTACCACTTGCTGTGTTAACAAGTTCTTCCTCACATTCCTCCTGCATCTCTTGCCCAAAACCTTCAATCTGTGTCCCCTGGTTCTTGTATGATCAGCTAACGGGAATAGCTTTTCTTCGTCTATCTTATCTAAAGCTGTCATAATCTTGTACAGCTCTATCAAATCTCCCTTCAATCTCTTTTACTCTGAGAACAACCCCAGCTTCTCCAACCTAACCTTAAGTAGTGGAAATCTGGAACTGTCTCCCTCCAAAAGGCTGCTGAGTCAATTGTAAATTTCAAAATTGAAAGATTAATAGATTTTTATTCGATAAGGTTATTAACCGTTACAGAATGAAGGTGGATAGAGTTAAGGTACAAATCAGCTGATGAATGGTCTCCAGGGACTGGCTGGCCTACTCTTGTTCCTATGTAACCTTGTTCAGCCAAAGTGGCAGGCGCATAGTCCGCTCCTAAGCCTCCACCAACGTCAAGAGGTTGTTCAATATGGTCATGGAATGGCTGTCTCCCCTTCCCACTGTCTGAAACACTTGCCCTCCAGTCAGCAAACCCACCTACCCGCCCCCCCCCCCACCCCCCACCACTCATCTCCAATAATTAAAGCTTGTATTCTGTAAAATGACAAAAAGATATAGCAGGTAATATGAGGCAGAAGTTCCATTGTTCACAATAGTGGTGATGTCCTCCAGTACTGTGGCATACATTGATATGGATTATAATTCTAGCCCCTTTTTGGGACCATCCCAGATCAGGCGTACTCCCCAGATGATCAGTCTCACTTAAGGTTGAGAAAGACAGATCCTAAAGACACTTGAATGGGTCTGAAGGACTGATCTAACTCTCCACAAAGGAAAGGAACCAGCTGAGAACATTACCGTCCTCAAGATAGCCTTTTTAACAAGCTTTGGCCTGATTATAATAACCTGGATATTATAAGGGTCTGGGCATCTCTCCTCAATAACGTACCTCCCCACTGAAGAGTGTATGGAGATGGTTCTCGAGTTTGCAATATGGAAGACTATGTGAGACGATATATTTTCTAAATTATATAAAACTCAATCACAAGGTTACTGGTTTTGGGAAAAGAAAGTATAATCTTATTTCGAGTAGAGAATCCAAGTCTTAAGTCTAAATATTGTTACTGTAAAATTTTTAAGATATCCATCAATATTTACCTTAAATCTGAGTAGAAAGCTACAGAGTTTAGCGCGATACCTCTATCCCAGTTAAGGTGGAGAACTATCATCGTCGCACCACAGTAGCAGAACCTTTACTGTGAGAAATGCTGGAGTGAATCCAATGAATCCAAAGATCCACTGTGGGGTTCCAATATTTATACTGTTCCTAAGCTGCATAACTGGTTTTTTATGTATAAGGTTATTACCTTTTCATAGAGTCATACAGCATAGAAACAGGCCCTTCAGCCCATCATGTCCATGCCGACCATAATGCCTATCTATACTAATCCCACCTGCCTGCATTAATTCCATATCCCTCTATGCCTTGCTCATTCAAGTACCTGTCCAGATGCCTCTTAAATGTCGCTACTGTTCCTGCCTCCACCACCTCCTCAGGCAGCTCATTCCAGATACCCACTATTCTTGGTGTGAATAATTTACCCCTTTGATCCCCTTTAAACCTCCTCCCTCTCGCCTTAAATCTATGCCCTCTAGTTTTAGTCACCCCTACCATGGGAAACAGACTCTGGCTATTTACCCTATCTATGCCTCTCATAATTTTATATACCTCTATCATGTCCCCTCTCAGCCTCCTTCGCTCCAGGGAAAACAGACCCAGCCAATCCAATCTCTCTTTATAACTCAAGCCCTCCAAACCAGGCAACATCCTTGTGAATCTTTTCTGCACCCTCTCTAGCTTAATCACATCTTTCCTGTAGTGCAGCGACCAGAACTGCACACAGTACTCTAAGTGCGGCCTAACCAATGTTATGTACAACTGTAACATGACGTCCCAACTCTTGTACTCAGTGCCTCGGCCGATGAAGGCAAGCATGCCATACGCTTTCTTCACCACCCTGTCTACCTGTGTTGCCACTTTCAGGGAACTATGTACTTGTACCCCAAGGTCTCTCTGCTCAACAACACTCCCCAGGACCCTGCCATTCACTGTATATGTCTTGCCCTGGTTTAACTTCCCAAAATGCATCACTTCTCACTTGTTTGCGTTAAATTCCATTTGCCAATCCTTTGCCCACTTTCCCAGTTTATCTATATCCCGTTGTAACCTTAGACAACCTTCTTCACTGTCCACTAAACCACCAATTTTGGTGTCATCTGCAAACTTACTAATCATGCCCCCTACATTCACATCCAAGTCATTAATATATATGACAAACAACAGAGGGCCCAGCACCGATCCCTGCGGCACACCACTGGTCACCAGCCTCCAATCTGAAAAACAACCCTCCACTACCACCCTCTGCCTCCTACCAAGCCAATTTTGTATCCAATTGGCTAGCTGACCCTGGATCCCATGTGTTCAAACCTTCTGGACCAGCCTACCATGTGGGACCTTGTCAAAGGCCTTGCTAAAGTCCATGTAGACCACGTCCATCGCCCTGCCTTCGTCAATCCTCATGATCACCTCCTCAAAAAACTCAATCAAATTTGTGAGACGTGATTTCCCATGCACAAAGCCTTGCTGACTATCCCTAATAGGGGCGGCACAGTGGTGCAGTGGTTAGCACCGCAGCCTCACAGCTCCAGTGACCCGGGTTCAGTTCTGGGTACTGCCTGTGTGGAGTTTGCAAGTTCTCCCTGTGACCGCGTGGGTTTCCGCCGGGTGCTCCATTTTCCTCCCACAGCCAAAGACTTGCAGGTTGATAGGTAAATTGGCCATTGTAAATTGCCCCTAGTGTAGGTAGGAGAATGGTGGGATGCAGTAGGGATCATGGGGTTAATGTAGAATTAGTATAAATGGGTGGTTGTTGGTCAGCACAGACTCGGTGGGCCGAAGGGCCTGTTTCAGTGCTGTATCTCTAAATAAATAAAATAAATAAATAGACCTTGCCTTTCCAAATGCATATAAATCCTGTCTCTTCAGAATCCCTTCCAACAACTTTCCCACCACTGATGTAAGGCTCACTGGCCTGTAGTTCCCTGGCTTATCCCTGCTGCCCTTCTTAAATAAAGGCACAACATTAGCTATCCTCCAGTCTTCCGGTACCTCACCCGTGGCTAACGATGATACAAAAATCTCTGCCAGGGCCCCAGCAATCTCCTCCCTTGCTTTCCATAGCATCCTAGGATACAACTGGTCAGGCCCTGGGGATTTATCCACCTTAATGTGCTTCAAAACTTTCAACACCTCCTCCCTTGTAATGTTGGTATGCTCCAGGATATCGCTGTTCCCTCCCTTGAACTCACAAGCTTCCATGACCTTCTCCACGGTAAATACAGACGAGAAGTAATCATTTAAGACCTCGCCCATTTCCCGTGGCTCCACACATAGATTACCACACTAATCCTTAAGGGGGCCTACTCTCTCCCTAGCTACCCTTTTACTCTTAATATACCTATAGAACTTTTTAGGATTCTCCTTTATCTTATCCTTTCTAAGTACTGCCTGATGTCCTCCCTAATCAATAGTGCAACTCCCCCTCCTCTCTTACCTCCACCTCTGTCATGCCGGAAGCATCGGTACCCCGGAACATTGAGTTGCCAGTCCTGCCCATCCCTCAACCACGTTTCCGTAACAGCTTTAATATCACAATCCCATGTACCGATCTATGCTCTGAGTTCATCTGTCTTACCTGTAAGGATTCTTGCATTGAAGTAAATGCAGTTTAGCCTACCAGGCCTTCCACGCCCCCTGTCCTGCCCCTGCCCGGCCTGCCGACTGGACTTGCTTGCTTTAACCTCTACATTTGCCTCAACTACCTCATCAAAGAGACTACTACTTTGGGTCCCACCCCCACCCGCCAGACTAGTTTAAACCTTCCCGAGTAGTACTAGCAAACCTCCCCACAAGGATATTGCTCCCCTTCCAGTTCAGATGCAACCCGTCCCTCTTGTACAGGTCACCTCTGCACCAGAAGAGATCCCAATGGTCCAAGTAGCTGAAGCCCTCTCACCTACACCAGCTCTTCAGCCACGCATTCATTTGCCTTATCCTCCTATTCCCACCCTCACTAGCACGTGGCACAGGGAGTAATCCTGAGATTACAACCCTAGAGGTCCTGCTTTTTAACCTTCTGCCTAACTCCGTTGGAAGTAGGTTCATCCCCTTCTTCCCAAATAAAGTTGTATAATTGTTAATTTCTGGTTAAGATCCATCTTTTTTGATTTCTAAGGCTAGGCCAGCAGCAAGCCGGAAGCCTCTCTTGGTCAATTTCCTTAGTCACCTAACTGCGTTTCCAGGTTATAATTCAGATTCTCGTATTTGGTCACTTTGTCAAAATTTCAGTTGACTGTGGTTTAGGGCTGTCCGCATCAACTATTACACTGTAGCAGCTTACGTAATGTTTGCAAACTGTGTTATCAATGTTTTACAGCGTGATGAGGTTTGTGATTTTTAGGAGTGAATCCCTCTTATCAGAAACTGCCTCTATGCTCTAAGATGCAAGCCCTTCACCACAGAGGCATGCCTATGAACTTCTTTTAACCTTTTAGGAAGATGAACCCTGCTTTTAATTTTTTAATCCCTAATTCATACGAAAATAACTCTTTTCACCTTATAACACCTTGTTATGGCCGTATTCCTTCACAACAGCAGGTATACGCCAAAGGCTTTCTGAGACACTTCTGATACACACAAGGTACTATTGATGCTGCCTGCTCTGCTGAATATTTCCAGCATTTTCTGTTTCTATTATAATTGCCCTTTTCTCAACTCTTCCCTGACCTGCTCAGTTTATGCTTCCTATCAGCTGTGCACAGGCTCTTGCTATGCAAAAAGAAGAGCCACAGTACTACTTACTTAACGAAACCACTATCATTCTGAAATCAAACCAGAAAATCCTGGAAGCACTCAGAAGGTCAGGCAGCATCAATGGAGAGAGAAACTGAGTTAATCTTTCATGCTGCATATTCAACTGATCATCCTCCGCTATTTCTGATGCCACCAGCAAGCACATCTTCCCTTCTGCTTTCAGCATTCCAAAGGGGTCATTCTCTCTGCAACACCCTGGTCCATTCCTCAATCAACCCCAACACCCGCTGTCCTTCCCAAGGCACCTTTCCATGCAAGCACAGGAAATGCAATACCTGCCCTTTTACCTCCTTGCTTTGAACCATCCAGGGCCCCAAACATTCCTTCCTGACGAATCAGTGATTTACTTGTACTTCTTTCAATTTAGTATACGGTATTCACTGCTCATCTTGCAGTCTCTTCTACACTGTTGGGGAGGGGTGGCGGGGGGTGGAACCAAACACAGAGCTGAACACTTCCATTCAGTCCACAAGTGTCACCCTGAGCTTCTGGTTGCTTGCCATTTTAATTCTCCACCTCAGTCTGATCTCTCCGTCCTCAGCCTGCTACACTCTTCCAATGAAGTTCGACATAAGCTCAAGGAACAGCACCTCAGCTTTCAATCAGATGTTTTACAACATTCCGATCTCAACAATGAGTTCAACAATTTCAGATCCTAACCACCGCTCCCATTTTCTTAGACAGCAGGTGCTGGTAACAGTTTTGCTATTGCCATTTAGACTGCCTCTGGATCCATCTTTTGTTTATTCACCCATTACTACCCCCTTTTCCTTGCACCAAACCCTTTCCCCCTTTTCTCTGGCTTTGTACTTGCTCATAAGCTGTTAAATCTTCAACTTCTTCCAGTTCTGATGAAGGGTCATCGACCTGAAACCTTAAAGCTATTCCTCTCTCCACAGGTGCTGCCTGACCTGCTGAACATTGCCAGCATTTTCACGCTTTATATTGAGCTGGAGTAGGTCCTGAATCCAGAACTCTGATTGATTGCTGCCTCCTTTATTCAAATGATCACCTGTAGCCAAGGCAGGTGGACAGTCTAGCTTCATAACGTGCGCATGATTAATGTTGTCTTGTTTGGTTACAAAGCTGTGCCTGCTTTACCATGCGAAAGCCCAGCTTTACGCTTTCACTATACAAAGTCCATGAACTCAGCATCTCTGCTGGAAAGCTTGGAGGTGATCAGGGTCTCACAATATGATAAACTTGAGCATTAATCTAAAAGATTTTAATTATCTTTCATAAATCTAATTAGTCTAATTATCCTCCTCACTATAAATCCCATCAATTCTTAACCATGCGATGGGGTTGAAAACACCCTTCCATGTTGCTCACGTGACTTAGTGGGTCAAGACAAATTAAAATCTTTCTCTCTCAGTACTCAGTTCCTCAGGGTAGTGTCCTAGGCCCAAACATCATCAGCTACTTCATCAGTGACCTTCCCTCCATCGTAAAGTCAGAAGTGGGAATGTTCGCTGATGATTGCACCGCGTTCAGCACCATTCACAGCCCGTGTCCAGATGCAGCAAGACCTGGACAACATCCTGGCTTGGGCTGATAAGTGGCACCAAATATTCATGCCATACAAGTGCCAGGCAATGACTATCTCAAACAACAGAGAATCTAACCATCTCCCCTTGATGTTCAATGCATTACCATCGCTGAATCCCCCATTATCAACATCCTCGGAGGTACCATTGACCAGAAACTGAACTGGGCCAGCCACATAAATGCAGTGGTTACAAGAGCAGGTCAGAGGCTAAGAATTCTGAGGTGAGTAGCTCACCTCCTGTCTCCCCAAAGCCTGTCCACCATCTACAAGGCACAAGTCAGGAGAGTGATGGAATACTCTCCACTTGCCTGACAGGTGCAGCTCCAACACTCAAGAAGCTCAACACCATCCAGGACAAAGAAGCCCACACGATTGGCACCCCATCCACCACCTTCAACATTCACTCCCTCCAACGATGCACAGTGGCAGCAGTGTCTACCAGCTACAAGATGCACTGCAGCAACTCACCAAGGCTCCTTAGACAGCACCTTCCAAACCCATGACCTCTACCACCTAGAAGGACAAGGGTCACAGATGTATGGGAACACCATCACCTGCAAGTTCCCCTCCAAGCCACACACCATCCTGAATTGGAACTATATCACCGTTCCTTCACTGTCACTGGGTCAAAATCCTGGGACTCCTTTCGTAACAGCACTGTTGGTGTACTTACACCTCAAGGACTGCAGCAGTTCAAGAAGGGAACTCACCACTACCTTCTCAAGGGGAATTAGGGATGGGCAATAAATACTGGCTTAGCCAGCGACACTGACATCCCATGTACAAAGAACAAAGAAAATTAGAGCACAGGAACAGGCCCTTCGGCCCTCCAAGCCTACACCGATCCAGATCCTCTATCTAAACCTGTCGCCTATTTTCTAAGGGTCTGTATCTCTTTACTTCCTGCCCATTCATGTATCTGTCTAGATACATCTTAAAAGACGCGATCGTGCCCGCATCTACCACCTCCGCTGGCAACGCGTTCCAAGCACCCACCACCCTCTGCGTAAAGAACTTTCCAGGCATATCCCCCCCTAAACTTTTCCCCTTTCACTTTGAACTCGTGTCTCCTAGTAATTGAATCCCCCACTCTGGGAAAAAGCTTCTTGCTATCCACCCTGTCTATACCTCTCATGATTTTGTACACCTCAATCAGGTCCCCCCTCAGCCTCCGTCTTTCTAATGAAAATAATCCTAATCTACTCAACCTCTCTTCATAGCTAGCGCCCTCCATACCAGGCAACATCCTGGTGAACCTCCTCTGCACCCTCTCCAAAGCATCCACATCCTTTTGGTAATGTGGCGACCAGAACTGCACGCAGTATTCCAAATGTAGCCGAACGAAAGTCCTATACAACTGTAACATGACCTGCCAACTCTTGTACTCAATATCCCGTCCGATGAAGGAAAGCATGCCATATGCCTTCTTGACCACTCTATTGACCTGCGTTGCCACCTTCAGGGAACAATGGACCTGAACACCCAAATCTCTCTGTACATCAATTTTCCCCAAGACTTTTCCATTTACTGTATAGTTCACTCTTGAATTGGATCTTCCAAAATGCATCACCTCGCATTTGCCCAGAATGAACTCCATCTGCCATTTCTCTGCCCAACTCTCCAATCTATCTATATTCTGCTGTATTCTCTGACAGTCCCCTTCACTATCTGCTACTCCACCAATCTTTGTGTCGTCTGCAAACTTGCTAATCAGACCACCTATACTTTCCTCCAAATCATTTATGTATATCACAAACAACAGTGGTCCCAGCATGGATCCCTGTGGAACACCACTGGTCACACGTCTCCATTTTGAGAAACTCCCTTCCACTGCTACTCTCTGTCTCCTGTTGCCCAGACAGTTCTTTATCCATCTAGCTAGTACACCTTGGACCCCATGCGCCTTCACTTTCTCCATCAGCCTACCATGGGGAACCTTATCAAACGCCTTACTGAAGTCCATGTATATGACATCTACAGCCCTTCCCTCATCAATCAACTTTGTCACTTCCTCAAAGAATTCTATTAAGTTGGTAAGACATGACCTTCCCTGCACAAAACCATGTTGCCTATCACTGATAAGCCCATTTTCTTCCAAATGGGAATAGATCCTATCCCTCAGTCTCTTCTCCAGCAGCTTCCCTACCACTGACGTCAGGCTCACCGGTCGATAATTACCTGGATTATCCCTGCTACCCTTCTTAAACAAGGGGACAACATTAGCAATTCTCCAGTCCTCCGGGACCTCACCCGTGTTTAAGGATGTTGCAAAGATATCTGTTAAGGCCCCAGCTATTTCCTCTCTCGCTTCCCACAGTAACCTGGGATAGATCCCATCCGGACCTGGGGACTTGTCCACCTTAATGCCTTTTAGAATACCCAACACTTCCTCACTCCTTATGCCGACTTGACCTAGAGTAATCAAACATCTGTCCCTAACCTCAACATCAGTCATGTCTCTCTCCTCGGTGAATACCGATGCAAAGTACTCGTTTAGAATCTCACCCATTTTCTCTGACTCCACGCATAACTTTCCTCCTTTGTCCTTGAGTGGGCCAATCCTTTCTCTAGTTACCCTCTTGCTCCTTATATATGAATAAAAGGCTTTGGGATTTTCCTTAACCCTGTTTGATAAAGATATTTCATGACCCCTTTTAGCCCTCTTAACTCCTCGTTTCAGATTGCGCCTACAATCCCGATATTCTTTCAAAGCTTCGTCTTTCTTCAGCCGCCTAGACCTTATGCATGCTTCCTTTTTCCTCTTAGCTAGTCTCACAATTTCACCATGGTTCCCTAATCTTGCCATTTCTATCCTTCATTTTCACAGGAACATGTCTCTCCTGCACGCTAATCAACCTCTCTTTAAAAGCCTCCCACATATCACATGTGGATTTACCTTCAAACAGCTGCTCCCAATCTACATTCCCCAGCTCCTGCCGAATTTTGGTATAGTTGGCCTTCCCCCAATTTGGCACTCTTCCTTTAGGACCACTCTCGTCTTTGTCCATGAGTATTCTAAAACTTACGGAATTGTGATCACTATTCCCAAAGTAGTCCCCTACTGAAACTTCAACCACCTGGCCGGGCTCATTCCCCAACACCAGGTCCAGTATGGCCCCTTCCCGAGTTGGACTATTTACATACTGCTCTAGAAAACCCTCCTGGATGCTCCTTACAAATTCTGCTCCATCTAGACCTCCAACACTAAGTGAATCCCAGTCAATGTTGGGAAAATTAAAATCTCCTATCACCACCACCCTGTTGCTCCTACATCTTTCCATAATCTGTTTACATATTTGTACCTCTATCTCACGCTCGCTGTTGGGAGGCCTGTAGTACAGCCCCAACATTGTTACCGCACCCTTCCTATTTCTCAGTTCTGCCCATATTGCCTCACAGCTCGAGTCCTCCATAGTGCCTTCCTTCAGCACAGCTGTGATATCCTCTGTGACCAGTCATGCAACTCCTCCACCCCTTTTACCTCCCTCTCTATCCCGCCTGAAGCATCGGTATCCTGGGATATTTAGTTGCCAATCATGCCCTTCCCTCAACCAAGTCTCAGTAATAGCAATAACATCATACTCCCAGGTACTAATCCAAGCCCTAAGTTCATCTGCCTTACCTACTACACTTCTTGCATTAAAACAAATGCACCTCAGACCACCAGTCCCTTTCCTTTCATCATCTGCTCCCTGCCTACTCTTTCCCTTAGTCACGCTGACTTCATTATCTAGTTCCTTACAGGCTTTAGTTACTACCTCCTTATTGTCCACTGACCTCATTTGGTTCCCATCCCCCTGCCACATTAGTTTAAACCCTCCCCAACAGCGTTAGCAAAAGCACCCCCAAGGACATTGGTTCCAGTCCGGCCCAGGTGTAGACCATCCAATTTGTAATAGTCCCACCTCCCCCAGAACCGGTCCCAATGTCCCAAAAATCTGAACCCCCTCCCTCCTGCACCATCTCTCAAGCCACGCATTCATCCTGACTATTCTTTCATTTCTACTCTGACTATTCTTTCATTTCTACTCTGACTATCACGTGGCACTGGTAGCAATCCTGAGATTACTACCTCTGAGGTCCTACTTTTTAAACTTGGCTCCTAACTCCCTAAATTCTGCTTGTAGGACCTCATCCCGTTTTTTACCTATATCATTGGTGCCTATATGCACAACGACAACTGGCTGTTCACCCTCCCCCTTCAGAATGTTCTGCAGCCGATCTGAGACATCCCTGACCCGTGCACCTGGGAGGCAACATACCATTCGGGAGTCTCGTTTTCGACCACAGAACCGCCTATCTACTCCCCTTACAATCGAATCCCCTATGACTGTAGCCCTTGCACTCTTTTTCCCGCCCTTCTGAACAGCAGAGCCAGCCACGGTGCCATGAACCTGGCTACTGCTGCCTTCCCCTGGTGAGCCATCTCCCTCAACAGTATCCAAAACGGTATACCTGTTGTGGAGGGAGATGACCGCAGGGGACACCTGCACTGCCTTCCTGCTCTTTCTCTGCCTTTTGGTCACTCATTCCCTTTCTCCCTCAGCAATCCAAATCTGCGGTGTGACCAATTCGCTAAACGTGCTATCCACGACCTCCTCAGCATCGCGCATGCTCCAAAGTGAGTCCATCCGCAGCTCCAGAGCCGTCATGCGGTCTAACAAGAGCTGCAGCTGGACACACTTCCTGCACGTGAAGGAGTCAGGGACATCAGCCGTGTCCCTGAGCTCCCACATTGAGCAGGAGGAGCATAACACGGGTCTGAGATCTCCTGCCATTTTTAATCTTAAGCTTAACTTAGTCTGGAACTTAGATAAATGAAAAAGGAATGAAAAGTTTTTACCAATTACACGATAAAAAACAAAGTAGAAAAAGCCTTACCTTATCTACACACCACCAAGTCCTTTTTTTTTGGTTGGAGGAGGAGGGCGGGTGGGAGACACTACCCGTGTAGTGGCTCGGGTTCAGAAACGGCCCAAATATATGGGGTTTTAATTACCCAGCAGCCCCTTGGTGCGCTGAAAACAAAAGGAAATTAAGTTTAAGCTGAAACTGACCTTCCCAGCTGCTCACTCGCTCGCACTCTCTGCTCCCGAATAAGCTAATAAAATAGTCCTTAAAAATCGACTTCTTTGACGATGCTTTTGGTGATCTGTCCTAATATCTCTTTCTGTGGATCAGTGGCAAATTTTGTTTGGTAACACTCCTGTGAAGCATCTGGGGATGTTTTACATTGTTAAAGGTGCTTTCTAAATGCAAGATGTTGCAGCTGTTAAAAATTGTGTATTTGTTTATCACCTGTTGCTCAGTGGGTTGCCCTCTTGCTTCTGAGTTAGAAGATTGTGAATTCCAGTCCTACTGCAGAGACTTGAGCACAAAAATCTAGGCAGACACGCCAGTGCAGTACTGAGGGAGTGTTACACTGTGGGAGATACATCTTTTGAATCAGACATTAAACCTAGTCCCCATCTGCCCGCTCAGGTAGATGTACAAGATCCCATGGCACTATTTTGACGAAGAGCAGGGGAATTTTTCCCAGGGTGTCCTGGCCAATATTTATCACTCAATCAATATCACAAAGACAGATTATCTCATCATTATCACATTGCTGTTTGTGGGAGCTTGCTGTGCGCCAATTGGCTGCCGTGTTTCCTACATTACAACACTGACTACACTCCAAAAGCAATTCGTTAGCTGTAGGTCGTGAAAGGCACGATATAAATGCAAGTTTTTTTTTTTCAGTTTCTTTGAATACTTTCACTTATTGGTTGAAAAAACATTGGCGATGGGGAGAAAAAGTTGCTTCACCAACAGTTAATCCAATTGGATAACAAAGAGTTTGTTCCTTTTCCATTGGCTGTGGGAAGGCAGTGCACCTGATAGATGGATTAATAGTGGGAGTGTTGGGTGGTGGGATGGTTCAAGGTGTGAGGTCATCTGATGAACCCTTCAGGAATACACCCAATGAGAGTTGGTAACCCTAATGACAAGACACATAGTATATCTCCTTAACCGATGAGATTTATGGATTGTGAAAATGCGAGGACTGGATTAGAATGGGTGAATTCAATGTCAACTCAGGTACTGAACGAGAAATAAAATGAGCCAAAGAAGACAAACAAAAAGTAAGAAAGAATCTGCAACAATTCAGGAATGAGACACCACACTTTTAACTGTTCACTTACTGGGCAAGGGAGTTTGTTTGGCAGCCTGTTATTAGATTTAACTTTTGTGGCGAGTTTAACAGGCAGTGCATCTGCAAATGCAGTAACTTCATGAAAATCACTGGGAGGTTCATGGCAAGATGCCATTTCTGTGAAGCTAATGGTGGAGCAGCGCAAATCGTCCAACTTGCGATGATTCATAATTCATGGAGGCGTCTCTTCCTTGCGAGAGTTGCAGGATAGTTTGCACATTAATTAGTGTGCATTGTTTACACATCGTTATATTTTCAACAAATTCTGCATCATTATAAGAGATTGGATTTACAAGATACTTGGGTATTTCAGCTTTCCAAGTAGAGGACTGTGAGGTGATTCAAAGTACATACAAAAGTAAATGGCATTGAAAAGATAAATCCAGTTGAGTACTTTGGACTAAATTGTAAGACAAGGTGACACAGATTCAAAACAGTGAAAGGCAGTGATATCAGAAAATTCTTCTTGAAACAATGAGTGATTAGCACAGGGAATAAACTTTCAGTTTTGTTAGTGGAGACAAAATGCCTGAATCATTTAAGAAAAAGATAGACTGATGCTACAATGGGGGACTATAAGGTTTGTCTGGATGGATGATGGGCCAAATAGCCCTTGTCAGCAGTAATAACGGTGTCTGGAAGTACATTGCAGCAGCTCATTCGGGAGCAGAGAGTGCGAGCGAGTGAGCAGCTGGGAAGGTCAGTTTCAGCTTAAACTTAATTTCCTTTTGTTTTCGGCGGACCAAGGGGCTGCTGGGTAAGTAAAACCCTCTATATTTGGGCCGTTTAAAATAACTTGCCTTTCATTGCAGCCATAATGCTGTTTTGACCTTTCTATTGGGATTCTTGCTGCACTGTCCTGGAGATTAATCTTCAGCTCCCGGAGACTCCAGGACAATCCTCGAGGGTTGGCCAGGGGATCCACAGAATCCTAGAATGGTGCAGCACAGAAGGAGGCCATTCGGCCCGGCTTCTCTCTGCGATTTATCAGGTGGCAGATATCGCCATTATCACATCACACCAGCCACTTTGTGGGAAATTTGTTTCAAAAGCTAAACGTGCAGGAATACGTTCAACTAACAGGGACCAAGGGAGAAATAAATGTAAGCCAGAGAAGGCAACTAAAAAGAGGATGTCACCTCACTTACCACAGGAAGGGGCAACAGCACAAACTGTACCATTAACCTTTTCAAAATGAAGATGCGCTAGTATTTTGTTTTATTTCTAGGAACTGTTGAGTATGATTTTCAGTCTGTGTCTGGATGAAGAATTGGAGTTTGATTGAAAGCGGGAACCCGCCTCAGGCAGCACAGCAGCCACCCCACACGGGGGCCTGGCTGACAAGATGGCGGCGCTGAGGCTGTGGAGCCGCTGCCGGAGGAAGGCGGAGAATCCGCGGCGGCTCGGGGCCCAGGCCCGGGGGCTGGCAGGCAGGTGGCCTTATCCGCTTACCGGGGCCTCCCGTTTTTCAGGCACCGCCTTCAGCAGGAGGTTGAGGAACTGCTCACTCCAGCTCAGGCTGATTTACTGCCGCCAAAGCCGGACTAGGCCAGGGATCCCCTCCACCCGAACACAACCCAACTTAACTGTAACTCCCTTCCCCCCCCCCCCCCACCCACTCGCCGCTCCACCCCCCACCCACTCGCCGCTCCACCCCCCCCCACCCACTCGCCGCTCCACCCCCCCCCACCCACTCGCCGCTCCCCCCCCCCACCCACTCGCCGTTCCTCTCCCCCCCCCCACCCACTCGCCGCTCCTCTCCCCCCCCCCCACTCGCCGCTCCTCTCTCCCCCCCACCCACTCGCCGCTCCACCCCCCACCCACTCGCCGCTCCACCCCCCACCCACTCGCCGCTCCACCCCCCACCCACTCGCCGCTCCACCCCCCACCCACTCGCCGCTCCACCCCCCACCCACTCGCCGCTCCACCCCCCACCCACTCGCCGCTCCACCCCCCACCCACTCGCCGCTCCACCCCCCACCCACTCGCCGCTCCACCCCCCACCCACTCGCCGCTCCACCCCCCACCCACTCGCCGCTCCACCCCCCACCCACTCGCCGCTCCACCCCCCACCCACTCGCCGCTCCACCCCCCACCCACTCGCCGCTCCTCTCCCCCCCCCCACCCACTCGCCGCTCCTCTCCCCCCCCACCCACTCGCCGCTCCTCTCCCCCCCCCACCCACTCGCCGCTCCTCTCTCCCCCCACCCACTCGCCGCTCCTCTCTCCCCCCACCCACTCGCCGCTCCTCTCTCCCCCCACCCACTCGCCGCTCCTCTCCCCCCCCCCCCACCCACTCGCCGCTCCTCTCCCCCCCCCACCCACTCGCCGCTCCTCTCCCCCCCCCACCCACTCGCCGCTCCACCCCCACCCACTCGCCGCTCCTCTCCCCCCCCCCACCCACTCGCCGCTCCTCTCCCCCCCCCACCCACTCGCCGCTCCTCTCCCCCCCCCACCCACTCGCCGCTCCTCTCCCCCCCCCACCCACTCGCCGCTCCTCTCCCCCCCCCACCCACTCGCCGCTCCTCTCCCCCCCCCCCACCCACTCGCCGCTCCTCTCCCCCCCCCCACCCACTCGCCGCTCCTCTCCCCCCCCCCCCCACTCGCCGCTCCTCTCCCCCCCCCCCACTCGCCGCTCCTCTCCCCCCCCCCACCCACTCGCCGCTCCTCTCCCCCCCCCCCACCCACTCGCCGCTCCTCTCCCCCCCCACCCACTCGCCGCTCCTCTCCCCCCCACCCACTCGCCGTTCCTCTCCCCCCCCACCCACTCGCCGCTCCTCTCCCCCCCACCCACTCGCCGCTCCTCTCCCCCCCACCCACTCGCCGCTCCTCTCCCCCCCACCCACTCGCCGCTCCTCTCCCCCCCACCCACTCGCCGCTCCTCTCCCCCCCCACCCACTCGCCGCTCCTCTCCCCCCCACCCACTCGCCGCTCCTCTCCCCCCCACCCACTCGCCGCTCCTCTCCCCCCCACCCACTCGCCGCTCCTCTCCCCCCCCACCCACTCGCCGCTCCTCTCCCCCCCACCCACTCGCCGCTCCTCTCCCCCCCACCCACTCGCCGCTCCTCTCCCCCCCACCCACTCGCCGCTCCTCTCCCCCCCACCCACTCGCCGCTCCTCTCCCCCCCACCCACTCGCCGCTCCTCTCCCCCCCACCCACTCGCCGCTCCTCTCCCCCCCACCCACTCGCCGCTCCTCTCCCCCCCACCCACTCGCCGCTCCTCTCCCCCCCACCCACTCGCCGCTCCTCTCCCCCCCACCCACTCGCCGCTCCTCTCCCCCCCACCCACTCGCCGCTCCTCTCCCCCCCACCCACTCGCCGCTCCTCTCCCCCCCACCCACTCGCCGCTCCTCTCCCCCCCACCCACTCGCCGCTCCTCTCCCCCCCACCCACTCGCCGCTCCTCTCCCCCCCACCCACTCGCCGCTCCTCTCCCCCCCACCCACTCGCCGCTCCTCTCCCCCCCACCCACTCGCCGCTCCTCTCCCCCCCACCCACTCGCCGCTCCTCTCCCCCCCACCCACTCGCCGCTCCTCTCCCCCCCACCCACTCGCCGCTCCTCTCCCCCCCACCCACTCGCCGCTCCTCTCCCCCCCACCCACTCGCCGCTCCTCTCCCCCCCACCCACTCGCCGCTCCTCTCCCCCCCCACCCACTCGCCGCTCCTCTCCCCCCCACCCACTCGCCGCTCCTCTCCCCCCCACCCACTCGCCGCTCCTCTCCCCCCCACCCACTCGCCGCTCCTCTCCCCCCCCCCCACTCGCCGCTCCTCTCCCCCCCCCCCACCCACTCGCCGCTCCTCTCCCCCCCACCCACTCGCCGCTCCTCTCCCCCCCACCCACTCGCCGCTCCTCTCCCCCCCACCCACTCGCCGCTCCTCTCCCCCCCACCCACTCGCCGCTCCTCTCCCCCCCACCCACTCGCCGCTCCTCTCCCCCCCACCCACTCGCCGCTCCTCTCCCCCCCACCCACTCGCCGCTCCTCTCCCCCCCACCCACTCGCCGCTCCTCTCCCCCCCACCCACTCGCCGCTCCTCTCCCCCCCACCCACTCGCCGCTCCTCTCCCCCCCACCCACTCGCCGCTCCTCTCCCCCCCACCCACTCGCCGCTCCTCTCCCCCCCCACCCACTCGCCGCTCCTCTCCCCCCCCACCCACTCGCCGCTCCTCTCCCCCCCACCCACTCGCCGCTCCTCTCCCCCCCACCCACTCGCCGCTCCTCTCCCCCCCACCCACTCGCCGCTCCTCTCCCCCCCACCCACTCGCCGCTCCTCTCCCCCCCACCCACTCGCCGCTCCTCTCCCCCCCACCCACTCGCCGCTCCTCTCCCCCCCCACTCGCCGCTCCTCTCCCCCCCCCACTCGCCGCTCCTCTCCCCCCCCCACTCGCCGCTCCTCTCCCCCCCCACTCGCCGCTCCTCTCCCCCCCCACTCGCCGCTCCTCTCCCCCCCCACTCGCCGCTCCTCTCCCCCCCCACTCGCCGCTCCTCTCCCCCCCCCCACTCGCCGCTCCTCTCCCCCCCCACTCGCCGCTCCTCTCCCCCCCCCCACTCGCCGCTCCCCTCTCCCCACCCACTTGCCGCTCCTTTTCCCCCCCACCACATCACCCCACCCACTGGCCACTCCTCCCTCCCCACCCACTCGCCGCTCCTCCCTCCCCACCCACTCGCCGCTCCTCTTCCCCCCCCCCGCACCACCCACTGGCCGCTCCTCCCTCCCCACCCACTCGCTTGCCGCTCCTTCCCCACTCTTTTTCCCCCTTCCCCAGCTGTTGTCCATTGTCTGCCCTGATTCCCTTCTATATGCCCACCATACTCCCAACAGGTAGTTATTGTTCAAAGGATGGATTCTGTATCTCCTGGCCCCACATAAGAAGTGACAGTCACTCATTCTGGTTTAAAATGCCCATTTTTGTTGTATTTCACACTTACAAAAAAAATTAAATGTAGGTCCATAAGTGACTTGATATTCTGTCATAAAATATCACTCCTAATGCTTCATTGATGCTGCACATCGTAATTCTTACCTGGAATTTGGGTTTTCCTCGCACCTTCAGGCAGTGATGATTTCTTTAGAATTTCCCAAAACAGTTCCGTATTTACCGCTAAGAGAAGGCCTGGAGCTGTTTGGGTGAATTGTGTACCAATTATTTCATTCAGGCATTTTTACCTTGTTCTCTATGGAGGAGTGCTTGACCTTCTCTTCACCTCCATTTTGTAAGGAATGATAACCGTCAACCCAGTCCTGCTTGCTGAATGCTGGATGATCCGTTGTCATAACGGGCATCTAGCTTGAACGATCTCCTCGACGCAACCGTTTTTCATTTTGGTTGTTTCTTTATTTTGCAGGAAAATATGAGTATGATCTGTTGGTGATTGGAGGAGGTTCTGGTGGCCTTGCCTGTTCTAAAGAAGGTACAGCTTAATTAATGTTAACCAGGACACTTATAATTGAGTATACTCCCTCTGCCATTACCATCAACACAGCTGTGCAATCCTAGTTCTTTGAGATTTGTAGAAGTTTACCAGGAGCAGCACCAGGAATTAGTGAAACTACAACATACGACTACATACATGCTGAACAGCGGAAACAGCATGCTTTAGACTGAGTTGAGCAATACTGCAACCAGTAGATCAGATCAGAACTCTGCAGTCACATCCAGTCATGAATGGTGGTGGATATTTAACCAACGAATAGGTGGAGGAGGCTTCATGATCATCCCAATCGTTGACGATGGTGAAGCCTTCTACATCAATGCAAAAAAGGCATTCTCAAGCATCTTTGGCCAGAGATACCAAGTAGATGATCCTTCATCATGAGTCTTCAGCCAATTTGATTCACAACACATAATATCAGGAAATGGCTGAGCGCACTGGGTAAGGCAAAGGCTCTGGGCCTTGACAACATCCTGGCTATGGCACTGAAGACTTGTGCTCCAGAACTAGCTGCACCCCGAGCCAAGCTGTTCCAGTACAGCTACAACACTGACACCTACCTGACAAATAGAAGATTGTCAGAGTATCTCCTGTTCACAAAATGCAGGACATATCCAATCTGGCCAATTACTGCCCTATATTCAATCATTAGCAAAGTGTTGGCAACAGTTCTAGCAAGTGGGACTTACTCAGCAATAACCTGCTCACCAATGCTCAGTTTAGATCCATGCAGGGCCATTCGGCTCCAGACCTCATTGTAGCCTGAGTCCAAATATGGCCAAAAGAGCCGAGTTCCAGCTGAGACTGACTGCCCTTGACATCAGGACAGCATTTGACCGAATGTGGCATCATGGAGCCCTAGTAAAATTGGTCAATGGCAATCAGTGGAAACTTTCCACTGTCTGGAGTTATAACCAGCATAAAAGTTGTGCTTGTTGAGGGCCAATCATTTCAGCTCCAGGACATCTTTGCAGGAGTTCTTCCAAGGCAGTGTCCTTGGCTCAACCATCTTTTCCTGGCAGTTGAGTTCACTCAACGTCAACATCCTTTGCAGGGGGTGGTCACCATTGACCAGAAACTTAACTGGACCAACCATTTAAATGCTGTGGCTGCAAGAGTAGGGCAGAGGCTGGAGGGGATTTGGATAGACTTAGTGAGTGGACATGAACAATGGCAGATCGAATATAATGTGGAAAATTGTGAGGTTATCCACTTTGCTAGGAGGAATAGATGTGCAGAGTATTTCTTAAATAGTAAGAGATTAGAAAGCGTGGATGAACAAAGGGACCTGGGTGTCCTCGTCAATAAGTCACCGAAAGCTAACATGCAGGTACAGCAAGCAATTAGGAAGGCTAATGGTATGTTAGCCTTTATCGCAAGAGGATTTGAGGACAGGAGAACCTTGGTTAGACTGCACCTCTAGTACTGTGTACAGTTTTGTTTCCCTTACCTTAGGAAGGATATTATTGCCATAGAGGGAGTGCAACGAAGGTTCACCAGACTTGTTCTTGGGATGGCGGGATTGTCCTATGAAGAGTGATTGGGGAAACTGGGCCAATTTTCTCTAGAGTTTTGAAGAATGAGAGGTGATCTAATTGAAACCTACAGAATACTTAAAGGGATAGACAGGGTAGATGCAGGTAAGATGTTTCCCCTGGTTGGGGAGTCTAGAACCGGGGGACACAATTTCAAAATAAGGGGGAAGCCACTTAGGACCGAGATGAGGAGACATTTCTTTAGAGGGTTGTGAATCTTTGGAATTCTCTACCCCAAAGGGCTGTGAAAGCTTAGTCGTTGAGTATGTTTAAAGCAGAGATCGACAGATTTCTAAATATCAGTGACATAAAGGGATATGGGAATAGTGTGGAAAAAAGGCATTGAAGTGGATCATCAGCCATGATCGTATTGAATGGCGGAGCAGGCTTGATGGGCTGATTGGCATACTCCTGCTATAAGTTCCTATATTCCTCTTCACTGTTTTGATTATTCAAATGACCTCTGGTTTGCTAGTTCAGAACTATAACCACTTCAGTATGCATGTTATATACATTAATATTTTCTGTTTGGTACTGATGGTCGGAAGAGCTCCTCACTTGGAAAATCCACTTACAACTTCAAAATTGTAGAATAGGAACACTCCTGCCAGAGTTCAGTACATTTTCCCTTTCCTTTTGTCCCTCCCACTGATTCCTACCCATTGAAGATGCATGATTATACTCACTGATGGAGCTATATTGTTGAGTACTAAGGTTTCTGCACAGTGAGGTGAAGGGCTTTAGGCTGGCTATAATTATGGTGTGTGTAATATAAACCAACACTTAAACCTTTTAACACCTACAGGGGCCTCGGTGTAAATTACTCTTATTAGTCTGTTAAAAAGTTAATCATTTGAGCACCTGTTTCCTACCACATTGTCACTTTATTCCTATTCCTGTGCTGTTTTGTTGATTCTCAATGTTTAATTGACCCTTTTAAAATTTATTTTTATAAACAGGCTTGATAAATTTCAACAGGCTAACAAATTATTTGTAATAATTAGAGGGCTCCCTTTCCCCACTGTCTTTTGGAAGAGATGTTAAACGCAGGCCCCATCTGCCTTTTTGGGTAAACACCAGTGATCTCATGGTGCTATTCTAGATGGCATTCTCCCAGTGTCCTGGCCAACACTGTTGCCAGCCTGATTGGTCGCCCATCTCAGCAGTGTTTGAGGGAGCCAGCTAGTAAAGTGTACTTACAGAGGAATTGTGACTGCTCTTCAAAATAATTAATTTTCTGTGAATTGTTTCAGGACTCGGTGAGAGATGTGACAATGTGAAAATTTCTGAAATACAAGTTCTTTTCTCTGTGTTTCACTTTGGTGCTGATCTAAATCAAATCGTTCAATAAATTATTAAAAATGCTTTTTTGCTTGCTGTTATTTCTGTTATGAAAATGCTTAAATGCTCAGTAATTTATAAGTTTTGAGTAGTGTATATTTGGATGATTGGAAGGGAGCAGGGAGTGGTGGTATTGGTAAATAGGTCTAACTAAGGTTAATAGGCCAGAACTAACGATCTGAAGACAAGTTCAAATCCCAGCACAGCAGCTGGGAAATTTAAATTCAGTTAATTAAATAAATCTGGAATAAAACGCTCGTCTCAGTAATGGTGACCTTAAATTATTATAAAAACCCAACTGCTTCACTATGTCCTCTAAGGAAGGAAATCTGCTATCCTTACCCGGTTTGGTCTATATGTGACTCCACTCCCACAGCAATGTAGTTGACTCTTAACTGGCCTCTGAAATAGCCTAGCAAACCCCTCTGTTGGATTGGAATGGGTAATAAGTGCAGAGCCTTGTCAACAATGTCCACATCCCATGAATGAATTTTTAAAAATGCAATTGAGTTCCAAGCAGTGATTGCCCTTTATTTATATTTAATAAGCATGTACAGAAGTTCAAAAAATTGAGAACGCGTAATTGACAATACAAAATTGGAGATGTGCAAATCTTTGAAAAGTGGGACGACAAGTTGATCTAGCTGCAAACAAACCTTATAGGAGCCTGGGTTTATAAAAGAGGTACAGAGTGCAAAAGCCAAGAGGTGTTGCTAAACCTATACAAATCACTGGTTAGGCCACGGTTAGAATATTGTTTCCAGTTTTGGTGTCTTACTTTAGGAAAGATACTAAGGGCATGAAAATGGCGCAGAAATGATCTACTAAAATGTTACCAGCAATGAGAGGCTTTAGTTATGAGGAGAGACGAGAGAAACTGGGGCACTCTTCATTAGAATAGAGAAGGTTAAAGGGAGGTCTGATAGAGGTTTTCAGAATTGTGAGGGATTTTGGTAAGGTAATTCAGGAAAAACTTTTTATCGGTGTTGAGTCAGTAACTAGAGAGCACAAATTTAAGATTTGCGCAGAGGATTGTTAGGACATGGAATGCTGTATCAGAAACAGTGATGGAAGCAAAATCCATAGTAGCTTTTAAGAGGCAAGGGAATAAATTTTTGAAAAAGAAAATTGTAAACCTTTGATATAGAATTTACAGCACAGTAACAGGCCATTTGGCCCAACTGGTCTGTGCTGGTGTTTATACTTCACACAAGCTTCTTCCACCCCTTTTCATCTCACACTCTCAGCAGAACCTTCTCTCCCGGTCTCCCTCATGTTTATCCAGGTTTTCCTTAAATGAATTTGTACTGTTTGCCTCCCTGTAGTAGCGAGTTCCACATTCTAACTGCTCTCAGGGTAAAGACTGTGGGGAAGGGACAGGGGAATGGGAGCAAGTGGATGGCACTTCCAGAGAGCTGGTGCAGGTATGATGGTCGAATATCTAAGTGCCTTGTACTGTATTAAAAGAAGTTGTATTGCATTTTATGTAATGCCAATTTTTAAAAATTCATTCATGGGATGTGGGTGTCGCTGGCTAGGCCAGCATTTATTGTCCATCTCTAATTGCCCTTGAGAAGGTGGTGGTGAGCTGCCTTCTTGAACCGCTGCAGTCCATGTGAGGTAGGTATACCCACAGTGCTGTTAGGAAGGGAGTTTCAGGATTTTGACCCAGTGACAGTGAAGGAATGGCAATATAGTTCCAAGTCAGGATAGCTTGTGACTTGGAGGGGAACTTGCAGGTGGTGGTGTTGCCATGCATTTGCTGCCCTTGTCCTTCCAGTTGGTAGAGGTCGTGGGTTTGGAAGGTACTGTTTAAGGAGCCTTGGTGTGTTGCTGCCGTGCGTGCATCTTGTAGATGGTGCTGACTGCTGCCACTGTGCGTCGGTGGTGGAGGGAGTGAATGTTTGTGGATGGGGTGCCAATCAAGTGGGCTGCTTTGTTCTGGATGGTGTCAAGCTTCTTGAGTGTTGTTGGAGCTGCACCCATCCAGGCAAGTGGCGAGTGTTCCATCACACCTGATTTGTGCCTTGTAGATGGTGGACAGGCTTTGGGGAGTCAGGAGGTGAGTTACACGCCACAGGATTCCTAGCTTCTGACCTGCTCTTGTAGCCACAGTATTTATATGAATATTCCAGTTCAGTTTCTGGTCAATGGTAACCCCGAGGATATTGATAATGGGGGATTTAGCGATCGTAATGCCATTGAATGTCAAGGGGAGATGGTTAGATCTCTCTTGTTGGAAATGGTCATTGCCTGGCACTTCTGTGGTCTGAATATTACTTGCCACTTATCAGCCCAAGCCTGGATGTTGTCCAGGTCTTGTTGCATTTCTACACGGACTGCTTCAGTATCTGAGTCGTTGCGAATGGTGCTGAACATTGTGCAATCATCAGCAAACATCCCCACTTCTGACCTTATGATTGAAGGAAGGTCATTGATGAAGCAGCTGAAGATGGTTGGGCCTAGGACACTACCCTGGGGAACTCCTGCAGTGATGTCCTGGAGGTGAGATGATTGACCTCCAACAACCACAACCATCTTCCTTTGTGCTAGGTGTGACTCCAACCAGTGGAGGGTTTTCCCTCTGATTCCCGTTGACTTCAGTTTTGTTAGGGCTCCTTGATGCCATACTCAGTCAAATGCTGCCTTGATGTCAAAGGCAGTCACTCTCACCTCACCTCTTGAGTTCAGCTCTTTTTTCCATGTTTGAACCAAGGCTGTAATGAGGTCAAGAGCTGAGTGGCCCTGGCGGAACCAAACTGAGCGTCATTGCTAAGCAAGTGCCGCTTGATACCACTGTCGATAACACCTTCCATCACTTTACTGATGTTTGACAGTAGACTGATGGAATTGAATAGTTATGTAATGTACTTAGCAACATTTTATGCATAAAGTATATTTTTTGAGAAAAAAAGCTGTTAGATCAACTCGGTGGATAAAATATTTGTTCGAGTGGCATCCTTGAGTTATTATGTCATCACTAAAGGGACAGAGCTGCTTTATGATTTCGAAAGTTCTGTCTGGTCACTGACCTGTGTCTATCACTGGCCCTGCAGACAGCGATTTTGGCTTTCGTTAATTAGCTAATATATCATCTAACTGTCCAGCATTCTTAACTGAGCCACTAGGTGGAGGACTTCAGTTGTGAGAAATGGGAAATTGAAAGGGTGTAAAGGATGACTATTTTAATCCCTTTTCCTGGCCCAGCATTGGAATGAAGTACTATTAATTTGACATTTTTGAGTTTATTAAATTACGTTTGAAAAATGTATAACGAGATACAATATTCTCCCTTTCTAAATGTATTCTACTTCTCACGCTAGAACAGTGTGTGGCTCTTTGCTCCCTCCCTTGTGCCTCACACTCTTCCCCTGACTAAGGGCATAGTCAGGTGCCCTTTTCCTATATCTCACTGATAAACCGGGAACATGCTCGTGTGTGAGCACAGTGCGGAGGGTGGTGTCGCCGCCTATTACCAAATAATGTATAGATGGAAGTATTATTATAATTCTTATAATCACTATTTGGCTGTTGCACAAACAGATCTGCAGTCTAATCACTGCTTATATTTAATTCCCCACAGCGGCCAAGTATGACAGAAAAGTAGCCGTGTTAGATTACGTGGAGCCTTCGCCTAAAGGTAAGAAAATAGCTTTCTCTGCTACAATACTAAAACTGCTAGGGTTGGTCATTTGTACCTCCCTTTCCTTGAATTTTAACATTACATTTAGATTGATATAGTTACAAGTTGTAGTGTTAGAATTTGAGTGCTGTCACTGTACTGTTGAGACTAAACTTCTACTATAGCCTTTAAAAAAGCTGCCACAGAAGTCACTCATCCTGTGCTGCAGGAGATAGCTGGCATGTGTTGTTCCAATTTTAATTTTGCTGGTTTATTGATGTAGGCCATATTTTGGATGAAAGCTACTATTTCATTGCATTTGGGTTTGTGGCCTGACCATTTATCATAAAACACAGAAACATAGAATGATTTACAGCACAGCCCATTGTGTCCATCCCAGCCGAAAAAGAGCTACCAAGCCTAATTCCACCTTCCAGCTCTTGGTCTGTACCCTGTCGGTAACAGTACTTCAAGTGCATATTCTAATGTTTCATCTATGGGATGAGGGTTTCTGCCTCTACCATCCTTTCAGGCTATGAGTGCCAGGCCCCCACCATCCTCTGGGTGAAAAAAAAATAATCCTCAACTATCCTCTAATCCTTCTATCAATTACTACCAATATCCTCTGTACCCTCTCTGGTGCAAGCACAAATAGTGAATGTATGTTTAGGCAGGATGTGGTAATGTAATTTGGAGGCCAAAGAAGGTAATGTAATTTGGTGATTTACAGTAGATGAATACTTTTTAGTCTTGTTCTCCTTCCCTCCTTTCTTACCCCCCACGTTCAAAAGACAGCAACTCATGCTGGGGTCAGTTCCACCTGTCTAGTCTATGGGTGCCAGTAGCCCTCTCATACCTTGCTCAAGTGACCATTCCTCAGGTGTCGACACATGGTAAAATTGATTGAAGCTCCCTCAGATACACAGTAATTAGGAACACTAACACTGGGAGACTGAAATAAAATTGCATCAATTGGATTCACAGTCTCTGTATCGAGCTGCAATCTTTCTATTTCCCTAAAGTACCATGAGTAATATTCTCCTCTTCTATGGAATTAACAAAAATGGATATAGCAACAGGGTTGAGTGGTAGATTGTAGTGACTTGGACCTACTGGCAAGCCTTGACTCTGCTCCAAATGGAACTAGGCTTCAGCTCCGGCCTCCTGGCAGGCCTTAAACCTCGACTCCACTGCTCAACTAGGCCCTGATCCAGACCACCAAGCAGGCTGTGACTTTCCAATCCCAGAGGGGCCTGAAGACTACCTACCACTCCCCCACCCACCAGCCCCAATGCCACCTTGCAGAGTTGTCCAGTTAAAGATAGTATCTAAGTTAAAGAAAAAGCCTATGATTGTGCAAAGATGGGAGGCAGTTCAGAAGATTGGACAGAATATAAAAAACAGCAAAGAATGACTAAAAGTTTGATAAGGAAGGTAAAATTAGAGTAAAGCTAGCTAGAAATATAAAGACATACAGTAAGAGTTTCTATAGATATTTACAAAAGAAAAGAGTTAAAGTGAGCGTTGGTCCTGTATAAAGTGAATCTGGGAATTAATAAGGAGATGGCAGATGAATTGAACAGATATTTTGCATTGGTCTTCACTATTGAGGATACAAATAACATCCCAATATTAGCTGTAAGTCAGGAAATGGAAGGGAGAGAGGAACTCAAGAAAATTACAATCACCAGGGAGGTGGTACTGAACAAATTGTTGGAGCTGCGGGCTGACAAGTCCCCGGGTCCTGATGGACTTCATCCTAGGGTGTTAAAAGAAGTGGCCAGTGCGATAGTTGATGCGTTAGTTTTAATTTTCCAAAATTCCCTAGATTCGGGGAAGGTTCCGTTAGATTGGAAAATCGCGAATGTAACTCCTTTATTCAAAAAGGGTGGGAGACAGAAAGTGGGAAACTGCAGGCCAGTTAGCTTCGGGAAAATGTTGGAAGATATTATTAAAGATGTTATAGCAGGGCATTTAGAAAAATTCAAGGTAATCAGGCAAAGTCAACATGGTTTGTGAAAGGGAAATCATGTTTAACCAATTTATTGGAGTTCTTTGAGGGAGTTACGTGTGCTGTGGATAAAGGGGAATGGGTGGATGTATTGTACTTAGGTTTCCAGAAGGCATTTGAGAAGATGGCACATCAAAGGTTATTGCAGAAAATAAAAGCTCATGGTGTAGAGGGTAACATATTGGCATGGATAGAAGATTGACTAGCTAACAGGAAACCGAGAGTAGGCATAAATGGGTCATTTTCTGGTTGGCAAGATGTAACGAATGGTATGTCATAGGGATCTGTGCTGGGGCCTCAACTTTTTACAATTTATATAAATGACTTAGAAGACGGGACCAAAGGTATGGTTGCTAAATTTGCTGATGCCACAAAGATAGATAGGAAAGTAACTTGTGAAGAGGACATAAGGAGGCTACAAAGGGATATAGATAGGTTAAGTGAGTGGGCAAAGACCTGCCAAATGGAGTATAATGTGGGAAAGTGTGAAATTGTCCACTTTGGCAGGAAGAATAAAAAAGAAGCATATTATCCAAATGGTGAGAGATTGCAGAGCTCTGAGATGCAGAGGGATCTGGGTGTCCTAGTGCATGAATCGCAAAAAGTTAGTATGCAGGTACAGCAAGTAATTAGGAAAGCAAATAGAATGTTATTGTTTATCGTGAGGGGAATTGAATACAAAAGTAGGGAGGTTACGCTTCAGCTATACAGGGCATTGGTGAGACCACATCAGGAGTACTGTGTACAGTACTGGTCTCCTTAGTTAAGATTAGATTAGAGATACAGCACTGAAACAGGCCCTTCGGCCCACCGAGTCTGTGCCGACTAGCAACCACCCATTTATACTAATCCTACACTAATCCCATATTCCTACCAAACATCCCCATCTGTCCCTATATTTCCCTACCACCTACCTATACTAGTGACAATTTATAATGGCCAATTTACCTACCAACCTGCAAGTCTTTTGGCTTGTGGGAGGAAACCGGAGCACCCGGAGAAAACCCACGCAGACACAGGGAGAACTTGCAAACTCCACACAGGCAGTACCCAGAATCGAACCCGGGTCCCTAGAGCTGTGAGGTTGCAGTGCTAACCACTGCGCCACTGTGCCGCCCAGGAAGGATGTAAATGTGCAGGAGGCAGTACAGAGAAGGTTTACTAGACTAATACCTGGAATGGGCAAGCTGTCTTATGAGGAAAGATTGGACAGGCTCGGCTTGTATCCGCTGGACTTTAGAAGAGTAAGAGGCAACTAGATTGAAATATATAAGATCCTGAGGGGCCTGACAGGGTGGATGTGGAAAGGATGTTTCCCCTTGTGGGAGAATCTAGAACTAGGGGTCACTGTTTAAAAACGAGGTCACCCATTTAAGACCGAGATGAGGAGAAATTTTTTCTCTGTCGTGAGTCTTTGCAATTCTCTTCCTCAAAAGGTGGTGGAAGCAGAGTCTTTGAATATTTTTAAGGCAGAGATAGATAAATTCTTGATAAGGGGGTGGAAAGTTATCAGGGGTAGATGGAAATATGGAGTAATCAGTTCAGCCACGAACTTATAGAATGACAGAGTAGACTCGAAGGGCCGAGTGGCCTACTTCTGCTCCTAATTCATATGTTCATATGTCCAATAAAGGGTTCCAACTTTCTTGGAACAAAAGCAATTTATAAATGGAACTTCTCGTCCTTCCTTGTGTTGGTTGCCCCTTAGGACTGAGCTCCACTATCTTGCTGCCTCCCACCTTTGCTACCCTGCCTCACCTGCAGCCTCTCCCTGCACTCCACCATCAATACTCCAGCTTCTTCCACCTCCCAGTTGAACAGGACCCCATTTCTGCTGACATTTGGCCTGTTCTACCAAGGGTTGTTGTGTGGTGAACAGGAAAGTTTCAATGGAAGATACTTTCCCTCTGTTTCTTAGCCCTTGGTTTAATTTTCTTGTGAAATTTGAAGTGCTAGTTATGTTGACAAATGTAAAGTTAGTTGAGGCAAGTTCACAATTTGTTTCACCATTTTCTAATCCTATCTACTTTATTGCTAAAACAAGCAGACAGGAATTGTGGCGCCCAAAGCACCTGACTGCCCTTTGATCAGGGATGAGGTGTGGTGATAGAGGGAGAAAGACTCGAGGTTTTTTTTTGAAAAAAGGCAAACAGCAAAAATATAACTTTTTAAAATTCCCTTTTTACATAAACCTGTAAACCGCTAATCGGTTTCACTTATGAGTAAAGTAACACTAGGGATCAGATTCACTTGATTGGTCGCATTCTCGCTTCTGAATTGGAAGTACATAATTTAGTCTGACATCTTGTTATCGAGGGATTGCTGCACTGTCAGAAGTGCCATCTTTCAGACGAGATGTTAAACTGAGGCCCCGTCTGCCTGTGTAGGCAGGTGGAAAATATGCCGTGGCACTATTTGAAAAAGAGCTGGGAACTCTCCTGGTGTATCAGTTTTGACAGTCAACACTACCAAAGTATATTACCTGGGTATTTATCTCACTTTCTGTCGGTCGGGCCTTGTTGGGTGCAGCACAGCTACCATATTTACTTACAAAACAGCATAAGCAATTCATTGGCTGTGAAGCACTTTGGGAGGTCCTGAGGACATGAAAAGCATTGTAGAAATACAATTCTTCTCTCAATCTTGTGTATTTTTTAACTTTGGAATGTGGCATCTGTTTTGTTGCAAGAAGGTGTGGAACTTACATCATTGTTTGCTGTCATTCTAGGCACCAGATGGGGTCTCGGTGGTACTTGTGTCAATGTGGGCTGCATTCCCAAAAAACTAATGCACCATGCAGCCCTGCTCGGGGGTGCCATGAAAGATGCCAAGAATTATGGTTGGAATATACCCCTGCCTGTGCAGCATGACTGGTATGTTCAAAATTTTAATACTTAAAAATAAATAGAATTAATTATTTGCTTGTTTAGTATCATAGTTGGAGGTCCTGAGAAGCGGTGAGGCATTTATCCCAGGATGATAGATTTATACACACTGTACAATAAATCATAATGAGAGGAGTATAATTAATCTTTACTCATGGCAGGTGGATGAAAGAATCAACAGACAACTGGCCCAAGTTGTTTGCTCGCACCTCTAAGGCATTAGTTGCGCAAGCATATTGCCTAGACCTGAGAGTTGGTTGCCTTCTCCCTCCTGCTTGATGCTTAGAACCAGGGACACAAAGGCACAGTTTTGCTCCTTAGCTAGCATTATATTTAAAGTAAGCAAGTGTTAGCTTGGCTCAGTTGGCAGAATCCTTACACAAAGTCAGAAGGTTTTGAGGGTTCAACTCCCACTCCAAGACTTGAGTGCACAATTTAGATGGACACTTCAGTGCAGTACTGTGGGAGTGCTATATTGTCTAAGGTGCCATCTTTTGATGAGATGTCTGGTAACTCAGAGGGGGATATAAAAGATCCTGTGGCACTAATCAAAGAAGAGCAGATAGTTCTGGTTACTTGGCCAACATCACTCCCCTTAATTAACCTTACCATAAGCAGATTAATTGGTCATTCATCTCATTTGCTGGTTGTGGGATCTTGCTGTGTGTAAATTGGCAGTTCCTCTTCAGTATATTGCAACAGTGAGTGCACTTCAAAAGTAATCCATTCGTTGTGAAGGGCTTCAGGATGCTGTGAGGATGTGATACAGTGCTATATTTGGAAGTGCTGTAGTTTGATTTTTTTTTTAAGTTGCATTTTTGCATTAATAGGACCACCACAGTAATCCTTCTCTAAACTTCTTGAAAACTTGTAGTTTGCTTGAGATTTTCAGACGAAGACTTGCAATAAAGTCCTTTTATTTCCCTTCATTACCTTTTGTCCCCAGACCTTCTCTGATGTACAGTAACATGGACACCATTTCAATTACTATCAGCTCACCCTAGTATCCCTTCTTCGGCAAGTATGAGTCTAGTTTGTGAGCTTTGACTGACTGTGGCAAGTATCGCAGCTATCCCTCACAACCGCATATGCACACTTTTTAGTGGGTTGGGGATGTTGGATAGAAGTCGGCATTGTGAATCCTATTTTCTTTTGCCTGGCACTGAGGTGCTTGACCAATTATAGTAGCTCTGCCTTGATTCTGGATAAGATCAACTAACTCAGCGCAGATCAGCACTGGAACCTGGGATCTTCTGGTCTGCATGACTTTTTACTCTCATGGCAACCATAAATTGATGCAAACAATTTTGGCAGCACAAGTACTTTGTAACTAGTAATGTTTTCCCTAAAACCAAGCCGTAGTTTCTCCTTTCCCTGCACCTGGAGCAGCCATGCAATAGATTATACATACTGTACAATAAATCATAATGAGAGGACTGCAATTAATCTTTAGACTTGATGGATGGAGCTTTCGTGGTTAGCATAAAACTACTGGTCATGACATGTATTTTAATGAAGTTGTCCCACTAGCAGAGCCATTAAAAACAAAATTAAGTGCTAATAGAGTCATGATTACTCTTGACATCCTTTACTTCTAATTCTGTTGATTAATTTGAGGGATTGGGTTGGGAAGAAGTGTTTAAATAAGTTCCTTGCCTAACTATGTGAGGGAGCAGATGTAACATCAGTGTGAGGTACTGTAATGGAAAATTGGAAATGTCTTCTTTTGAAACATAAAGGACTCTACATTTTAAAATTTGTTTGTGGTAAATCATATTTGGCAGGACTGTTACGAGTGTAAAAATGTCTCCTTTGGTTCCTGGAAGTTTCTTTGTATCAGAGAAAATACCTCTCTTGATTAATGAATTGTTGTTCGTCATCCAAAGCAAAGATGACCATATCCATCATCTGGCGTGTTTGGTAGGGTTCCAGTGGGTACAAAGGTGACTGCTAAGGCCAACCTGCACCTCGAAGGTTCTGCTGCAAATAGGGCAGGATACTGCAGCAGATTGAGTTATGGACGAGCTGCTGGCTTGGGATTTCCTCTCCTTGCATTATCCCACTACTTCCGATACGCACTTGCTTTCGAAGGATGCAGCACCCTTCTTTATTCGGTTGCGCCAGGTGCAGCGATCCTGGATGAGCTTCTCCCAGGACTCGGGGTTGATATCAAATCTCCTAAGCAATGCCTTCAAGGTGTCCCTGCAGCACTTCCTTTGACCTCCATGAGAGCGCACCCCTCAAGCTGTCCATAGAAGGTTCACTTTGGTACGTGAGTGTCAGGCATTCTGGCTACATGCCCAGCCCAACTCAGTTGTGACTGTCTCAGTATGGTGTGGATGCTTGGCATGCCAGCTCGGGTGAGCACCTCAGTGTCTGGTATTTTGTCCTGCTATCTAACGTTCAGAAGCTTCCAAAGGCAGCTGAAGTGAAAGTAGTTGAGCTTCTTGGCATGACGCTGGTACACAGTCCAAGGCTCACATGCATAGAGCAGAGTGCGCAGGACTATTGCTCTACAGACTTTTTTTGGTAGGCAGACTTAGTCCTGTTCATTCCCAGACTGATGTTCAAAGTCTGCCAAAGGCTACACTTGCTTTGGCAATGCTTACAACTGTCTTGTCCTCAATGTCGACAGCTCGAGAGAGTTTGCTGCTGAGATAATTAATAAATTAACTAATGAATTAGTGTTGGTTCAGAAGGACTTGCTGGTGCTGACTGGGTGGTTTGCTTAACAAGTACCACAGATGAGCATAAATGTCGGTGCTGACCAACCCTCCTGGGGTGTAGGCAAATTATCAGTGTCTTGCTATCAGAGGTCATTAGTTCACCTGTGTAAACATTGTATTGGGATGACCTGCTAGGCAGTTTCTGTGCCTCTCAACACCTTTTTTGATTGCCACTGTTGTATGATTGGGGACATTACTCTTGTATTATAAGTACATAAGTAATAGGAACTAGAGTCGGCCATTTGACCCTTTTAGCCTGTTCTGCCCTTCAACAAGATCATAGCTGATCTATGTCAACACCTTCCTGTATGATCCCCATATCCCTTAATTCCCTTCGTACCCAAAAATCTATCAATTTCTCTTCTTGATTATACTCAATGACTGAGCATCCACAGCTCTAGAGTAGAGAATTCCAAAGATTCTCAACCCTCTGAAGAAATCTCTTTTCATCTCAGTCTTAAATGGCCAGCCCCATATTATCTTTCTTTGTCCCAATTCGCATGATGGAGCAAAAGAGGGTGTACAATCAGGACCAAGTATCAAGGAATCTTCTGCGACGCTCCACTTTGCCAGGCAGCTAATGTGCTGGGGCAGGTGAAATACCCTGTGAACATTCATTTTTGTGTATCATTTTTGCATCAACAGATGGAAAGTGTAATATTTCTGGGAAAATACAGAACCTGGAGATGTTTCATTGTTTTGCAACAGATTCTGTGCCCTAAGTATGAAACATTCTGCTCTATCTATCTCTTGTTTTTAACTTGTGCCTCTGCTAGTTTTATTTTTCACAACAAACCAGATTTGTAGTTTGTAGCCTGAAAAGTGCAGTCTGTCACTTATGCATCATTATGACCAATAGCATACAGTGGTAACCTATCCTATTTCAATTACACTACTTGTCAAGGGTTCATTATTCACCTCATGGCCAGCTATTCCAGATTACTTAGTTCAGGATGAAGATCACAGGGAGCGTGGGCTTGTCTGTGGAAGTGAACCTTTGCACTAGGGCCAAGGAAAAAGTACCTGCAGCAATTCTAAATGGTAACAACCATAATTCAGCATTTGTCAAAATATTGCGGATGCTGGAAATCTGAAATATAAACAGAAAATGCTGGAATCACTCAGCAAAAAAGGAAAGAACAGCTTGCATTTATATAGGAACATAGAAGCAGGAGTAGGCCATTCAGCCCATTGAGCCTGCCGCGCCATTCAATATGATCATGGCTGATCATCCGCTTCAATGCCTTTCTCCCACACTATCCTCATAACCCCTTATGTCATTTGTGACATGTCTTTCATGACCACAGGATGTCTCAAAGTGCTTTACAGCCAATGAAGTACGTTTGAAGCATAGTCATTGTTGCAATGTAGGAAATGCAGCAGCCAATTTGTACATAGCAAGCTCCCAGAAACAGCAATGTGCTAATGACCAGATAATCTGTTTTTTGTGACATCAGTTGAGGGATAAATAATGGCTAAAACACTGAAATACAGAGGCAGGGAAAGGGGGCAGGGGAGGAAAGAACAAAAGGGAAGGTCTGTTATCAGGTGGAAGGCAGGAGAGATTAAATGTTTAGTTTAGTTTAGTTTAGAGATACAGCACTGAAACAGGCCCTTCGGCCCACCGAGTCTGTGCCGACCATCAACCACCCATTTATATTAATCCCATATTCCCTACCACTTCCCCACCTTTCCTCAATTCTCCTACCACCTACCTACACTAGGGGCAATTTACTATGGCCAATTTACCTATCAACCTGCAAGTCTTTGGCTGTGGGAGGAAACCGGAGCACCCGACGGAAACCCACGTGGTCACAGGGAGAACTTGCAAACTCCACACAGGCAGTACCCAGAACTGAACCCGGGTCGCTGGAGCTGTGAGACTGTGGTGCTAACCCCTAAGTGAAAAAGCAGATTTTAAAAAGTTCACCAGTTGCTCCTGTCGTAGTAAAGCAGTGTGAGATGACTTTCCCAAGGTGGCACTCCACAGCATGTCAGAATTTCATCTGGATATCTTCAGTAGGATTAGAGTACACCATTTCAATTGATGCAAAGTGGAAATTGCTTCCCTTTGACAGAAGCTATGTAATATAACTAGCCTGTGGGATAGCTTTCCCCTATTAATGTCAGCAGATCTCTGTAATAATTGATACTCAAAAATCAGCAGATGTTGCACCTAGAATAATAACCACTGCAAATTGTTTTCAAAGGAATGGACTGTAAGATTTAAAGAGGAATGAAAAACAAACCGGTTAACTTTTGACTTTTGGCTGTTTGCACGGACTGTACAATAAAGATTAAAAGTTACAAAGACTAGTGTGTTTAACTTTCTGAGGCATTTCTGCTTCTTAAAGACATCAATTGGAAATGAGTTAATCCGTTTTGAGTTTATGCGGCACCAGTCCGATGATCTCACCAGGCACCCGAAGGCACTTTTGGGCAGTGAGGCGCCAGTTAGGTTTGGGAAATGAGTGGAATACAAAGAATGTTCATTTGATAATTTACCTTAAACAAGTCTGCAGTGCACATTGCCTCACACCTCTAGTGATATGATGAAGAAATCATTCCAACCTGCCTGCTCTTTAACTGACACGTGCTAAATATACAGCTGTCAGGTTGCTTCAAGGAGGCGTTCCCATCAAGCAAACAAAAATAACAGGTGTCTGATTCATGGCTGCCTGTCCTCAGGCAAAAAATATGCTTTAGTCATCAGTTAATGAACTTCTATGCTCGTGTACTCTTGCAGCTGGAGATCTAAAATAGGATAGAAGAGGAGCTAAAGGGGACTGCAGAGAGTAGAAAGAAGTTACTTAAAGGAGTAATATACTTCTACTAGAAATTAAAGATATATTGTTCTCATCCCCGAGTAGAGAGCACTTAGTGTAAATTAGAATGCAAAATTAGGCCAGTTTTCGCATTTAGCCCCTCCCTCCTTAGCCTACGTGCAGTTTACTTTATCACGGATCAACTCCAATCCATCAGTTTCTTGACATGGGTGACACCAATCTACAGAAAGATAAAGCACTGGTTAATTTATTCTTGACCATAACTCGGGTAGATTCACAGAACTTTAACTGGTTTTACTGTGAGTCTGCCCCATGCATCTGGGGATGAGGGTGAAGGTGGGGGAGATGAGGGAAAGGGAATCTTCTCTCATCTAGAAACAAGCATATGAATAATGACAGACTTAATGACAGGTAAAGACCCTCTGGTCCATGCAGCCTCTACCACATAACAACATATACACTGTCCACCCCATCTAAAGCCATGTGATTTCCCGGGAGAGGTGAACAACCAGATTTAAAATTTGTGGGAAATTCCACTCTGACCCATCTAGGTGATTGAAATTATCCAGAAGATCACTCTGGCTCTGAATTACCTGCCGTAACTACCTTTAATCAGAGGTGATGTCTGTCTCAACCAAAAGCAGGTCTATCTCTCGCTTAAAGGAATTCCACTGCACAGGACAGCAGACCTTAAAGCTTGTTGATTTTTTTCTTTCTTGCTTCTGTCCAAGTTAAATACTCATTCTCAGCAATGCCTCACAATCTTAAAAACTGGCTATTACCTTTTAATTTTCTTCACTAAAATAATAAATGTTCAGTTATCTTTGGAACTTTATTCCAATGATGGCGTCCAGACTCTTTCACAATGCATTGATGTTCCTTTTGAAAGAAGAATGTCCAAAATTGTACACAACATTCTAAATATTATTTGCAAATGATACTGGATTAGATAATCAGGGTGCCCGATCACGAGGCCCCCCCCCCCCCCCAAAGCCGTCAGAGAGCCGCCTGCTTTTGTCAGGCGGCTTCTCTCGGGCCTCGGCTGCCCTACCGGCCACAGGTAAAATCCCCGTGGCAGCGGGCGGTGGCCCTTAAGTGGCCACTTAAGGGCCTTGATTGCCCTGAGGCGGGCAAGCCATTTATCGTCACCGCCGCCACCCTGCGTAAAGTGGCAGTGGAGGGGGGAGTGGGTCAGGAAGGGTCCCCCTACACTCTGGCTCCACTTTATGCTCTCCCGCCCGCCACCTTCCCACTCTTTGTGGGGGGGGGGGCGCGTAAAATTCCAGCCCACATCTCATGAATGAATTACAAAAAAAAAGCTCTCATTCTCCTAAACTCCAGACAATATAAACCATTCCACTCAATCTCTCCTCATGGGCCAGCCCCCTCATCCCAGGCGTCAATCCATTGAACCTTTATTCCACCGCCTCCAAGGCATTATATCCTTCCTTGGGAAAGGAAACCACAATTGTACACAGTACTTCAGGCATCATCTCGCCCAAGTCCTATATAATTGCAACAAGATTTCCTTACTCTTGTACTCTTTCCAATAAAAGCTAACATGCAATTTGCCTTCCAAATTGCTTGCTAAACTCAAAATTTGTTACAATATTTTGAGAGAGATCGCCATCAAGACATTCCACGATTAGATATGCCAAGTCAGGATTGACTATAAATCTCTTGAAATATCTGCTGCTCTCTGCCTTTATTATTTCTTCAATGGCCTCTATGACTAGGAAGTCAAACCTGGATAATGACCTCTGCTGTACCTCTGCCTCTATCTGTCAGTGTAGTGCAGTCTTGTGGGTTCAAATTCCATTCCAGAAACTTGAGCACAAAAATGAAGGCTGACACTCCAATGCATACTAAGGGCATGCTGCACTGTTGCAGGTGCTGTCTTTTGGCAGAGACATTAAATCGAGGCCCCATCTGCCATCTCGCAGATGGACATAAAAAAATCCCATGGCACTATTTTGAAGAGTAGGGGAGTTATCCCCAGTGTCCTGGCCAATATTTATCTCATAATCAACATCACAAAGAGATTGTCTTGTCATTATCACATTGCCGTTGTGGGAATTTGCTGTGCGCAAATTGGCGTCCTACATCACACCAGTGACTACAGTTCAAAAGTACCTCATTGTAAAGTGCTTTGGGATATCCTGAGTTGATAAATGCAAATCGCTCTTTTGGATGAAACTTTGCCCGTCTCAACTCATCTGCTGCTAAAACCCTCATTTATGCCTTTATTACCTCTAGACTTGACTATTCCAACATACTCCTGACTGGTCTCCCACATTCTAATCTCTGTAAATTTTAGGTCATCCAAAACTCTGTTGCCCATGTCTTAATTCGCACCAGATCCCGTTCCCCTATAACCCCTGTGCTCGCTGACCTACGTTGGTTTCCGGTCAAGCAAAGTCTTGTTTTTAAAATTCTCATCCTTGTTTTCAAATCCCTTCATGGCCTCGCTCTTCCCTATCTCTGTTATCTCCACCAGCCCCAAACCCTCCAAGATATCTGTGCTCCTCTAATTCTGGTCTCTTGTGCATCCCTGATTTTAGTCGCTCCACCATTGATGGCCGCGCCTTCAATTGCCTAGGCCCCAAGCTCTGGACTATACTCCCTACACCTCTGCCTTTCCATCTTGCTTTCCTCCTTTCAGGCACTCCTTAAACCTACCTCTTTGAACAAGCTTTTGGTCATCTGACTTAATATCTCTTTTTGTGGCTCGGTGCCATGTTTTGTTTTATAATGCTCCTGTAACGTGCCTTGGGACATTTCATTGTATTACAGGCACTTTATAAATATAAATTGTTGTTGAGATATTAAACCTAGGCCTTGTCAGGTGGATATAAAGATTCCACAGCACTATTTCAAAGAGGAAGAAGAGATCTCCCTGTTATCTTGGTCGATATTTATCCCTCAATCAGAATCACTAAAAAATAGATTATCTGATCATTCTTGTTTATGGGAGCTTTCTGTGCACAAATTGGTTGCTGTGTTTTCTACATTACACCAGTAACTACACTTCATTGGTTGTAGAGCATTTTTGGACATCCTGAGGTGCTATAAAAATGCAAGTTTTTTTTTAAGCACCCATTTATTGTGTATCCCTGTTTGGCATTTATTGTTCCATCGCCTTACAGTTCTGCATTGTTTTATTTCTGTTGCCGTTGCTCTCGTGTGCTTGTCGCATGCCGTTCCACACACCTCAGGATGCAGTTGTAAGCTTGGTGTGCTTGGCATTGTACCATTCACTATACATGAATTGGAATCAGGCTACATAGAGTGAGAAAATTTACCCATCATCTGTTCACTTCACCAACCTTTCAACTGTTAGTGGTAGCCTCACAGGGCAGTAAGAGATATTTGGTTTGAAATTAAAACAAACCCTTAAGTAGTGTTTTATTAGTGGCAGACAGTGTCCATGTTTCCGACGCATACAGGAGGGCAGGTAATACTCTGGCCCTGTAGAGCATGAGCTTGGTGCCAGGTTTGAGCTCTTTGTCGTCAAACACTCTTTTCCTCAGACAACCAAAGGCTGTGCTGGCACACTGGAAGCGATGCTGAGTTTCATCGTTGATGTCAGCCCTTGCTGAGAGGAGGCTCCCAAGGTATGGGAAGTGATCTACATTGTCCAGTGGTTTGCCGTGGATCTTGATAGTCGGGGGGCAGTGTTGCACTGCAGGAGCAGGCTAGTAGAGGACCTTCGTCTTCCAGATGTTTAGCTTAAGGCCCATTCAGTGACAGGACAGGCCAATTTCTCCATTATTGAGACACTGGTCATGGCTAGTCAGTTACATTGGGTGGGCCACATCTTCCACATGCCTGACACAAGACTCCCAAAACAAGCTTTCTACTCCGAACTCTGTCACAGTAAGGGGCTACCAGGAGGGCAGAGGAAATGCTACAAGGATGTCCTTAAAGCCTCCCTGAAAAAATGTGACATCTCCATTGATTTGTGGGAATCTCTTGCCCGAGACAGCCTAAAATAGTGAACGGTGTCAGCCAGTTCGAACAACGTCGACACGTCCAGGCAGCGACCAAGCGCAAACAGCGGAAGGAGCGTTCGGAATTTTGAGCATCCCATTCACTCGCCTCATCAAACACCAACTGCCCCACCTGTGGACTGCTCAGTCACCTAAGGACCCACAACCCTGGAGTGGAAGAAAGCCATCCTTATTCCTGAGGAACTGCCTAAGAAAAAGTAAGAAGATTAGTGGCATAATCTCATTATTGGTGGTTTATGTTGAAGAATACCATTGCTGATACAGTGCCTGGGTTGGTGCAATGTGTAAATGTTGCATTTCACTACATTGATGAGAGTAACTGCTCTGGAAGGTCATCGACCTGAAATGTTAACTCTCTTTCTCTCCCCCCAGAAGCTGCCTGACCTGCTGAGTATTTCCAGCATTTTCTGCTTTTATTTCAGATTTCCAGTATCTGCAGTATTCTGTGCTTGTTTAGATGAGAGTAACTAATGGCTTGCTTTCCTCTTTAGGGGTAGCATGGCAAACGCTATTCAAAACTATGTGAAATCCTTAAACTGGGGACATCTAGTGCAACTTCAAGATAGGTGAGCACGAGCAATGTCATCTGGCAGTTTTTAAATGGAATTTGCAGCCTTTTCAGTTTCTTCTGCAAATTAAATTTCAGCATTATTTTTCAGAAATTACATTTCATTTGGATATTTTTAATTTCCAAAGCAGAACATGTAACCTCTCTTTATCCTTAACAGGAAGGTGAAATATATGAATCTCAAAGGTGTTTTTGTAGACAAACATACTGTTCAAGGGGAGTCCAAACAAGGTAAAAAGGTGAGGCTTCTGCATCTGTAGTTCTATATTTACAGCACTTGTTTCGATACTTTTTAAAGTATTTTGAGATGGTAGGGGGCAGGTAGTGGTATTCTCACTGGACTAGTAACCCAGAGACCCAAGGTATTCTCCTGGGGACATGGGTTCGAATCCCACAACAGCAGAAGATGGAATCTTAATTCAATTAATAAAAAAATCTGGAGTTAAAAAGCTAATCTAATGATGGCCATGAAACCAATGTCGATTGTCGCAAAAATCCATCTGGTTCACTAATGTCCTTTAGGGAAGGAAATCTGCTGGTCTGGCCTCCATGTGACTCCAAACCCACAGAAATGTGGTTGACTCTTAAAATGCCCACTGAAATGGCCTAGCAAGCCACTCATTTGTACCTAACTGCTAAAAAGTCGATAAGGAATGAAACCGGACGGACCACCCAGCACTGACCTAGGCACCGGAAACAACCATGGCAAACCCAGCCTTGTCGACCCTGTAAAGTCCTCCTTACTAACATCTGGAGGCTTGTGCCAAAGTTGGGAGAGCTGCCCCACTGTCTAGTCAAGCAACAGCCTGACATTGTCATACTCACTGAATCATACCTTACAGACAATGTCCCAGATGTGACCATCGCCATCCCTGTCCCACCGGCAGGACAGACCCAGCAGAGGTGATGGCACAGTGGTATACAGTCAGGAGTGAGTTGCCCTGGGAGTCCTCAACATCGATTTTGGATCCCATGAGGTCTCATGGCATGAGGTCAAACATGGGCAAGGAAACCACCAGCTGATTACCACCTGCCGCACCCCCCTTAGCTGTTGAATCAGTATTCCTCCATGTTGAATGCCACTTGGAGGAAGTACTGAGGATGGCAAGGATGCAGAATGTACTCTGGGTGGGGGACCTCATTGTCCATCACCAAGAGTGGCTCGGTAACACGACTACTGACCGAGCTGACCGAGTCCTAAAAGACATAGCTGATCGACTAGGTCTGTGGCTAGTGGTGAGGGAACCAACAAGAGGGAAAAACATTCTTGACTTCGTCTTTACCAATCTGCCTGCCGCAGATGCATCTGTCCATGACAGTATTGGTAGGAGTGACGACCACACAGTCCTTGTGGAGACGAAGTCCCATCTTCACATTGAGGGTACCCTCCATCGTGTTGTGTGGCACTACCACTGTGCTAAATGGGATAGATTTCTAAAAGTTGCAAATGCAAAACTGGGCATCCATGAGACGCTGTGGACCATCAGCAACACAAGAACACAAATAGGAGCCGAAGTAGACCATATGGCCCATCGAGCCTGAGCAGAATTGTACTCAACCACATTTGTTTGTATGTGTCGACTGAGACCTAGGAGAAGTCAAGAAAGAAACCTTTTACTTCTTGAGCAAATAGCTCTAATCCACTATTTTGGAGGGGGGAGGAAGGTTAAGTAAACATATTGGTTTTGCGGTGCGAGTTGGGAAAAACTCTTACTGTTCGTCGCCGTTGCTGCTCTGAAACTGACAGCAACTTCTGGAGTCCGCACATGCGCAGTTCAACTCGGAAATCCAGAAGTTGCTGTCAGTGATTCTACGCTTTCCCGCAGGGTGCACTGTTGAAGTAACCCACAGGCTGCAATCAATTAGAAATCACTGAATTGATGAGAACTTGCCAC
This sequence comes from Heterodontus francisci, assembly GCF_036365525.1. Classification (NCBI taxonomy): domain Eukaryota; kingdom Metazoa; phylum Chordata; class Chondrichthyes; order Heterodontiformes; family Heterodontidae; genus Heterodontus; species Heterodontus francisci. The sequence goes on from NC_090393.1 coordinate 10,443,066, forward strand.
ATTATGCAATTAGTCTTGCTGTAAAAACCCTTGAAAAAGTTACTCCTTTTTGATTGAGGTGTAACTGGGTTTTTAACAGCATACTCAGTTCATAATTACTGCTGAGCAGCCTTGCTGGCCCTGAAAAACTAATTCTATATTTTCGGAATGTCAAATTTCTCCATTATGATTCCACATTTTAATTTTTTTTAAACGTTGATATTTCAGTTACATCCCAATCGTTGATTTTGTTCTTGTGAAACTTAAATAAAAGTGATCAGTGCATTTTACTTCCTGGATGCCTGGGGATCCTCTTCACTTGGTGCCAGATTCAAACTAACATCGGGAAAGGGGAAATCCACACCACAGAGACTGCTAGATCTTTGTGGGTAGCTTTCTTTGATGTCAGAGGCAATCGCCATCAGTTCACCGCTGACCATGAAATCCAGGCCAAAATAAATAGCCTGGGAGAAGCAGTTTTCGGAGGGAAGAACAAACAAAAGTTACTAGCATCTTGAGCAAAATTTATAAAGAAGAACATATCTTGTGAGACCTTGTATCTTGCAGTATCAGTAAGGTTGTTATATCAATCATGTGAAATATTGCTTCAGTAAGTTTGCTGTATTACAGAAGTGAGAAAACCACTGGGTGTAATTACAGCATAACCAGTTTACAAAGGCAGTTTCTGTTGGTGTGAGCATATAAATTTTTAATAGAAATGCTATGATATAAGATGAGAGATTGAGTAGATTAGGTCTATATGCCCTGGAGTTTGCAAGAATGAGAGGTGATCTAATTGAAACATATATAATTCCTAAGCAGTCTGGCAGACTAGATGCTGAGAAAATGTTTTCCCTGTCTGGGGAATCTAGAACACGGGGTCATAGTCTCAGAATAAGGGGTCGGCCATTTAGGACTGAGACGAGGAGAAATTTCTTCACACTAAAGGTTGTGGATCTTTGGAATTCTCTACCCCAGAGAGTCATGAGTACTCAGTCGTTGAGTATATTCAAATCAGAGGTCGATTGATTTTTGGATACTAAGGGAATTAAGGGATAGTGCAGGAAGGTGGAGTTGAGGTAGAAGATCGACAATAATCAGATGGCCGCCTTCTGCTCCTATTTTGTACGTTCTTAAGCACTTTCAGCAGTGCAGCATTCCCTCAGGACTGCACTGGAACACCAGCCTAGATTTTGTGAACATCGGTTTAACAACTGTGGGACTTAAGTTTGCAATTCATTCTTGTAGCAGGTTTTAGACTGAGAGCTCTGATGAGCTGCTGTGTATCTCTTGACAACTTTACCCAATTTGCTGTGCCAACAAGTTTGACTTGAATAATATGAATTCTATTTGTAGACCGTTGTGACTGCTGAAAACATCGTGATAGCAACTGGAGGAAGGCCGAAGTATCCCTTAGATGTAAGCTTCAATTATTTCTTGTCCAATCCATAATATATTGCTTGCTGGGACTTGTTAATATTTTTGTATTTAAGCTGTAGAATCCTAAGATGGATGCGGACTTATAGCAGTAATGCATGTACTAAATCAACAATTTCAGCCCCTGCGAGGCACTGATTGCTTTTATATAGGGACGGACTGTTCCATCATGCTGCTGTTGGACAGCTTAGTTCCCTGATTCAGAGTAGGTCTAGTGGAAAATTCTGGAAATACTCAGCAGGTCTGGCAGCATCTGAAGAGAGAGAAAAACAGAGTTAACGTCTCACGTCTTTGACCTTTCATCAGAGCGTTAACTCTGAAATCTGTAAAGTTTGATGTGGTAGAAATCTCAAATTATGAATGTTCTCCACTGCCCAGGACGGCTTGAAATAAATTAATAATCCAACATAAACTAATGTTTCCTTCACAAACTCAGCAAAATTCAGTACATTGCTCCATACTGAAGGCATGGGGGAAAAGAACCATGTTTTCTCAGTTTTATTTTGTTCTTTTTAAATTTTTATGTACAGATAATCAATTGAAGAATCAAATCAGCAACATAGCAATCAGGGTTAACAGCTGCAATGATTAATTCTTCCATCATGATATTCAAATCTAGATGACAATTACATTGCATGTAAAAAAAACAAGGTGTGGACTCATGCTGGGTTCGACTTCCACATCCACATTTTAGTAAAGCCGTTAGGTAGCTATCAGGAGGAGGAATTCTGGCTTGATTTTCTCCTTTCCTTTATACAGGTGCACTGAGGTGAATTGAAGTGGTTTTGCAAACATTTTGGGTGAGATCTCCTAACTCGGCAGAGACCACTCATTTCTACAATCTCCGTGGTTCTATTTCACACTTGTGCCAACTGAACCACAGTTTACTTGAAGGATGTGCTTTGTTGAAAACCAGTTGGTTTATAAAGAATATATCCGTGTTGAAATCTTACAATTAAATTAGTTACAATTGGAAATATTTCTGTAATCAGTATCTGTTGGAACAACTTTCTTTGCCCTATATGCTATTTACTTTCTCGTAACAGGCAGAAATATAAAGCAATAATTTTTTTTGCTATGAAACGTGTAAAATGCTCATTTTCTTCTGAAAGATTCCGGGGGCTGAACTCGGCATTTCCAGTGATGATATTTTTTGGCTGAAAGATTCACCTGGAAAAACGTGAGTAAATAATCGATTCAGCTGGACTTTCAAACACAGTGAGGGGAAGAGAATATGTTTAATGGCGATCTAATGGAAGCAGGAAGCTGCTATGTCTTGATTTATTGCATGCACGGTACCAGTATTTAATAAGCATTGGCTTCCTGTTGCAAAATATGGGATGAGCAAAATTATCGTAACCTGTGTCTTAAAAACTAATGTAACAAGCTGGTTACGAGGTGCCTAATGGTGATGAACTGTCGCAAAACTTCTGATGAAATCATTTTTTGCTCAACAAAAAAAATTCATCATTCAAATTTATTGATAAGGGGCCAGAAAATGGATCATTCTTGGCTCATTACAAAGTCCATTGAGTGTTTCTGATGTCCTCAAACTGCCGAATGCTAATAGGGCCAAAGCTGAATTATTGCCTTTAGAGAATTTCCAGCTGTTTGTGTGTAATAATAGTTTTAAAATAAATTGACTTCACCTTTTCGTGCCTATAAGTAGTGTGTGCAGTTGCTGCAGTACAAGTGGTACCAATGGGTTAAAAGGCAAATTGAGCTGATCATGTTCTATATCAGTTTCTTACTGGAAGTGCGAAGTGGAACTGTAATAACATGAAGTAGAACAACAATATGTTTGACGGTTACTCTTGTGCACTTTCAGGAAGCTGGCACAACGGATTTTTAAAAATTTAGAATTTGATACAAGTCTTTTTTTCTCAGAGAATCAGGCCTGATTTCCCCTCTGACCTTCACTGTTGCTTGTTATAGCCCTGAAAATCTGGAGTACTGTGTGCAGTTTTGATCTTACCTAAGGAAAGATATATTTGCCATAGAGGGAGTGCAGCGGAGGTTCACCAAACCAATTCCTGGGATAGAGGGTTTGTCCTATGAGGAAAGATTAAATAGACTGGGCTTTTATTCTCTGGAGTTTAGAAGAATGAAAGATGATCTCATTCAAACATGCAAAATTCTTACAGGGCTTGACAGGGTTGATGCAGGAAGGATGTTTCCCCTGGCTGGGCAGTTTAGAACCAGGGGACACAGTCTCATAATAAAGGGCAGGCCATTTAGGACTGAGATGAGGAGGAATTTCTTCACTCAGAGGGTGGTGAATCTTTGGAATTCTCTACCCAGAGGGCTGTGGAGGCTCAGTTGTTGAGTACGTTCAAGACTGAGATAGATAGATTTCTACATATTAAAAACTTCAAGGGTTACAGGGATAGTGCAGGAAAATGGTGTTCAAGTAGACAATCAGCCATGATCTTATTGAATGGCGGAGCAGGCTCAAAGGACTGAATGGCCTACTCCTATTTCTTAAGTTTTATGTTCTTATAGTGAACTCAGATTAAAAATGCCAGATCTTTATAGAATGGCCTGCCTCATGACTCTGCTGGGTAGCTAAGAATGTACGAATGTTGCCCTTCATTTTCATAAGGAACAGAGTAGCAAGGTACATATGTATGGGTGCTGTTCTCTATTTTCGCAAGGATCCCCTGTTTGTGTGGCTTGGATTTGTGTGGAGGAGTTTTCTGTCTACTGTGTACTCCATTATTGTTTGATGTATCCGTTTTATAAGGAGAAGACAACAGTGTAACAATCGTAAAGTCCTGTAGGTCAGCAGGTATGTTCAACCCCATTTGCAGATCTTGTCACTGCTTCCATGCCTTGCGTTTTCTCAACCAGTCGTGAGGTTGGAAAAATTCTGTTTAAATTTGATTTGAACGGCTGCTGGATGGAGAAAATTAAAAGCCTGAATTTGAAAAATGATAGCTGGTAAAACACTATAAAGTGCAGACTTCATTTCCTCAGTCAGAGATTTATATTCCCAGTGCATTTTGAAAATGTCAGAAGACTTCATTAAAAGGTCATTTTAACCAAATGCAAATGTAAGCCAAGTCTACTTTGACAAACTTCATAGTCAGTCTGTTATTCCATTCCATTATTAAAGGATAGATCATAGAAACCTCAATGTTTCTCAATTTCTATTTAACAACTTGCCTCAGAATGGTTAAAGATGATGATTTTGGAAGATTCCTCTCTGATCCTCTTAGGTGATCAAAAGTAGTCCAGGAGGGCACTTCGGCCCTGAGTCATTTTACAGGGTATCTAGCTCTGGTACAAGGTGATCTCTGCCCCATCTAGGGACAGGTCTTGCTCTCTCTTGTAGAACTACAATGAATCAGCATCCATTTAATGAACTGGCAACCTATTCCACAGGTTTACTAATCTTTGGGAAATGAAGAACCAGCTAGTATCCAACTAGATCTGCCCTTGCCTAACTTGTAAGTGTGATTAGCATTCACTAGAGGGATTGTAGAGTATTTTTTGGTGCATGAGGTCCTGGCTGCTTCCATGTCTTCACTATTGTTCCACTGTTCTGATTTTACCTCTCACAGCAACTGTGGCCAAGGTAAAGACACTAGGTTGAGACTCAAGCAGGTGGGGAAGTTGGAGCACGAGGACTCAGTGGGGAGAGCAAAGCTTTGGGACCCATACAGGCATTAAGTGATCTCAGCATTGTAGAATCATACAGCACAGAATGAGTTCTTTTGGCCCTTCGTGCCTGTGCCAGCTCTTTGAAAGAACTACCCAATTAGTCCCATTCTCTTCCTTTGCCATAGCCTTGCAACTTGCCCCCTTCAAGTCAATAGTCTTGGAGCATTTTCTTTTCGTTCTTGGAATTTTCAGGTCCAACAAAGTAGCATCTCTGATCAACAGTTAATACCAATCTTTGCTTTGTAAACTATATATTCCAGGGGAGGCGGTGGCATAATGGTAATGTCACTGGACTAGTAATCCAAAGCCCAGACTAATGCATGGGGACATGGGTTCGAATCTCAATGTGAAATTTGAACTCAATTAATAAATCTGGAATTAAAAGCTAGTCTAATGATGACCATGAAACCATTGTCAATTGTTGTAAAAATCCATCTGGTTCACTAATGTCCTTTAGGGAAGGAAATCTGCTGTTCTTACCTGGTCCAGCCTACATGTGACTCCAGACCCACAGCAATGTGATTGACTCTTAAAGTGCCCTCTGAAACGGCTAAGCAAGCCACTCAGTTCAAGGGCAATTAGGGATGGGAAATAAATGCTGGCCTACAATAAGCACATTGAAGTTTTGTGTAGCGGCCCAGTGATGTCATGTACATAGTCTCAATGTGTGTGTTTTAAAGGTTCTCTCCGCTTCATAATCTATTCTAATGTACATCTAAAAAATAATCAAAATGTTAGAACAGCTTCCTATTATTTCCCCCTCTGAAAGCAAAATGGTTGAAAGTAGTGCAGGATGGTTCATCCCATTGAAAAAGCAATAGCACTTTCCTTCTGGATGCCCTTTTAAAAACCAGTGCCACTGGTAATTTTCCTCCCCTGTGCTGTTTCTTGGGCAAAATGTGATTGACTGAAAAGGTGCCAATGCGTCCTTGCTCAGCAAAGATCTTGATTGTTGGAAAAGCCAAAATGGTGCAAATGTTAAAAAAAATGCAGCAAATTGAAACTTTGTGTTAAAGGTGCACAACAAATATTCAAACACAATGGCCCAAAATTACAGTCGGAATAATGGCGAAGCTATTAGCGCTCATTATTATTTATGCGCAAATGCTACAGCAACTGCGGGTGAGGAAAGATGTGCGATTGAACACGGAAATCGAAAAGTTGCTGCCTGAGATGTGCTGTTCCGCTGTTAACTTCACAAAAATGGCCTCTTGTTGTCGGGCTTGCCATTGAATTGCATTGAGCAGCATTAAGTTCCTTCACTTGACACCAGATACAAAATAAATGCGGCACAGCAAGTTGTCAAGTAATTTTAAGCCTTTAATGAAAATCTAAAATGATTCAAACAATTTAATGGTTAAATTTAATCTCGTTATTGTGAACTTTTTTTTCTATATTGATTAATCCCTCATTTTGGATATTAGAACTTTAAGTTACTGAGGAAGAAATGTTGTCTGAAAACTAAAGCATTTTGAGCGATTTATGGGAACCTCAATCCTGGGTTAGTATAATCTTTACAATAAAACAGCAACTATTGTGTGTCATGCTTTGTAACACCTGACACTGAAAATACTTATCACAATGCCACCTACAAGATTAATAGGTACTGCATTTATAAATATTTATAATGGGCAGAATTTTGTCAGGCTAATGGTGCTCAATGTTACTTATGGTTAAATAGAACAGTAACTTCAATTGAGGAGCAAATGTGTGGATAAACTTTGATATCCAAAAGTTGCTGTCCAAATTGTACTGTTAGCTTTGCGGAAACAGCATTTTGTCAATTACCTCACCATTGACAGGTATTGAATGCCGTGAGGTGGTTGTATTTGCATGGTAGATGTGCACTAAACTCGTCGCAGATACTCGGGGGCGGCACAGTGGCGCAGTGGTTAGCACTGCAGCCTCACAGCTCCAGTGACCTGGGTTCAATTCTGGGTACTGCCTGTGTAGAGTTTGCAAGTTCTCCCTGTGTCTGCGTGGGTTTTCTCCGGGTGCTCCGGTTTCCTCCCACAAGCCAAAAGACTTGCAGGTTGGTAGGTAAATTGGCCATTATAAATTGCCCCTAGTATAGGTAGGTGGTAGGGAAATATAGGGACAGGTGGGGACGTGGTAGGAATATGGGATTAGTGTAGGATTAGTATAAATAGTATAAATGGACCATGACTCATGGCCCTCCTGCCTTGGGCGCTATGGCGTTGGAAGGATGAATGAGAATGGACAGAGACTGCTTGAGTTGTGTACCTATCATAACCTCTGCATCACCAACTCATTCTTTCACACTAAACCCTGTCACCAGGTTTCATGGAGGCACCCAAGATCGCGTCGTTGGCACCAGCTAGACCTCATTGTCACAAGGCGAGCCGCCTTAAACAGTGTTCAGATCACACGCAGCTTCCACAGTGCGGACTGCGACACCGACCACTCCCTGGTGTGCAGCAAGGTTAGACTCAGACCAAAGAAGTTGCATCATTCCAAGCAGAAGGGCCACCCGCGCATCAACACTAGCAGAATTTCTCACCCACAGCTGTTACAAAAATTTCTAAGTTCACTTGTAACAGCCCTTCAAAACACTCCTACAGGGGATGCTGAGACCAAGTGGGCCCACATCAGAGACGCCATCTATGAGTCAGCTTTGACCACCTACGGCAAAAGTGCGAAGAGAAATGCAGACTGGTTTCAATCTCATAATGAAGAGCTGGAACCTGTCATAGCCGCTAAGCGCATTGCACTGTTGAACTACAAGAAAGCCCCCAGCGATTTAACATCCACAGCACTTAAAGCAGTCAGAAGCACTGCACAAAGAACAGCCAGGCGCTGCGCAAACGACTACTGGCAACACCTATGCAGTCATATTCAGCTGGCCTCAGACACCGGAAACATCAGAGGAATGTATGATGGTATGTAGAGAGCTCTTGGGCCAACCATCAAGAAGATCGCCCCCGTCAAATCTAAATCAGGGGACATAATCACTGACCAACACAAACAAATGGACCGCTGGGTTGAGCACTACCTAGAACTGTACTCCAGGGAGAATGCTGTCACTGAGACTGCCCTCAATGCAGCCCAGCCTCTACCAGTCATGGATGAGCTGGACATACAGCCAACCAAATCGGAACTCAATGATGCCATTGATTCTCGAGCCAGCGGAAAAGCCCCTGGGAAGGACAGCATTACCCCTGAAATAATCGAGTGCCAAGCCTGCTATACTCTCAGCACTACATGAACTGCTATGCCTGTGCTGGGACGAGGGAGCAGTACCCCAGGACATGCGTGATGCCAATATCATCACCCTCTATAAAAACAAAGGTGACCGCGGTGACTGCAACAACTACCGTGGAATCTCCCTGCTCAGCATAGTGGGGAAAGTCTTTGCTTGAGTCGCTCTGAACAGGCTCCAGAAGCTGGCCGAGCGCGTCTACCCTGAGGCACAGTGTGGCTTTCGTGCAGAGAGATCGACCGTTGACATGCTGTTCTCCCTTCGTCAGATACAGGAGAAATGCCATGAGCAACAGATGCCCCTCTACATTGCTTTCATTGATCTCACCAAAGCCTTTGACCTTGTCAGCAGACGTGGTCTCTTCAGACTACTAGAAAAGATTGGATGCCCACCAAAGCTACTAAGTATCATCACCTCATTCCATGACAATATGAAAGGCACAATTCAACATGGTGGCTCCTCATCAGAGCCCTTTCCTATCCTGAGTGGCGTGAAACAGGGCTGTGTTCTCGCACCCACACTTTTTGGGATTTTCTTCTCCCTGCTGCTTACACATGCGTTCAAGTCCTCTGAAGAAGGAATTTTCCTCCACACAATATCAGGGGGCAGGTTGTTCAACCTTGCCCGTCTAAGAGTGAAGTCCAAAGTACGGAAAGTCCTCATCAGGGAACTCCTCTTTGCTGACGATGCTGCTTTAACATCTCACACTGAAGAGTGCCTGCAGAGACTCATCGACAGGTTTGCGGCTGCCTGCAATGAATTTGGCCTAACCATCAGCCTCAAGAAAACGAACATCATGGGGCAGGATGTCAGAAATGCTCCATCCATCAATATTGGCGACCACGCTCTGGAAGCGGTTCAAGAGTTCACCTACCTAGGCTCAACTATCACCAGTAACCTGTCTCTAGATGCAGAAATCAACAAGCGCATGGGAAAGGCTTCCTCTGCCAGTCCAGACTGGCCAAGAGAGTGTGGGAAAATGGCGCACCGACACTGAACACAAAAAGTCCGAGTGTATCAGGCCTGTGTCCTCAGTACCTTGCTCTATGGCAGCGAGGCCTGGACAACGTATGTCAGCCAAGAGCGACGTCTCAATTCATTCCATCTTTGCTGCCTCCGGAGAATACTTGGCATCAGGTGGCAGGACCGTATCTCCAACACAGAAGTCCTCGTGGTGGCCAACATCCCCAGCTTGTACACACTACTGAGTCAGCGGCGCTTGAGATGGCTTGGCCATGTGAGCCGCATGGAAGATGGCAGGATCCCCAAAGCCACATTGTACAGCGAGCTCGCCACTGGTATCAGACCCACCGGCCGTCCATGTCTCCGCTTTAAAGACGTCTGCAAACATGACATGAAATCCTGTGACATTGATCACAAGTCGTGGGAGTCAGTTGCCAGCGTTCGCCAGAGCTGGCAGGCAGCCATAAAGACGGGGCTAAAATGTGGCGAATCGAAGAGACTTAGTAGTTGGCAGGAAAAAAGACAGAGGCGCAAGGGGAGAGCCAACTGTGCAACAGCCCCGACAAACAAATTTCTCTGCAGCACCTGTGGAAGAGCCTGTCACTCTAGAATTGGCCTTTATAGCCACTCCAGGCGCTGCTTCACAAACCACTGACCACGTCCAGACGCGTATCCATTGTCTCTCGAGATAAGGAGGCCCAAAAGAAAGAAAAACAAGAAGTATAAATGGGTGGTTGATGGTCAGCACAGACTCGGTGGGCCGAAGGGCCTGTTTCAGTGCTGTATCTCTAAACATAATTACAACCGTGAGTACTCTTAACAATGTGACAACTGTTAATGACTGCAATCAACCACGCTGGCATCAAAATAAACTATTTATTATAAGTGTGGAGTCTCATTCCTTCAGGTTTTGACATTTTTAGGGAGATTTTAAATAATGTGCAAATTAAAAAAAAATTCTTACTTTTCCTTTCTATCTTTTTTCCTCTTTTAATTAAATCTTTCTTTCCCTTCCGGTACATGATTGACATTGAATTCTCACTCCCTTTAATTTTCCTCCTCCTCAGTCCTTCCTATGTTTATTAGCCAATCCTTAAATCTCAGTGGTTACGGAGTTAACCTGTTGCCTGCCCTGATCACTCAGGTTCTAGTTGCCGTTTGCTTTGCTGCGCCGTGACCAGCTCACACTTTCAGCAACTCTGTGGGCAAAAATGTTTTGAGCTGAAGGGTGTAGGGGAACGCCTAACTTGGTAGATGCTGTCAGATGTCCTGCTACAGCAAAATCTGACGCACTGAATTTTCAATGAAAGTTGAGCTTGAAGTACCAAATTTATGTGGTCAACAGCTCAATCGTTTGTGACTGTAGTTGGTTTACCAATGGCTGCTTGGGTAGATTAGACTCATTTTATTCTGGTCGTCTGGAGTACAACTTTAACCGGATTTGGTCCCTTCATAAAATCCCTGACCCACTTAATCCTCATAAATGGCATGGAGACAATTTGCGCTAAACGCATGCTACTTTAAGTGGCATTTTCTGCAAAGACTGAGTACAATAGACTGAACTCCAAGCTGCTTTTATATTGAATTTCAGCCATCAGCTCCTATAGCTTGGACCTCCAGCAGCCAGTGGCTCGATGAATCTGAAACTGTGCATTTCATTAGACATAAAACAAGAAATGCTGGAAATACTCAGCAGGTCTGGCAGCATCTGTGGAAAGAGAAGCAGAGTTAATGTTTCGGGTCAGTGACCCTTCTTCGGAACCAGTTTCATTAGACAGTTGGGTGGAAAGGTTAGTTTTTCCCTTGTCTCTAACGCTTCCTAGTTAAAGCACTGACTGCCAGCAACATTATCCACGCAACATTATTTATTATCCATTCGGCAGACCTTATCTATATATACACTAATACATACATTTTTTTTGCAACATGGTGTCTCTAGTTGTTACCCATGTGCACTCGCCAATTTGCCACAATTACTTTTCCTAGTTATCGTGCAGTTGTTCTTGTCTCCCTCTCCCTTTGTTCCAGACACCTTAATCTCTGGAAACCATTTATTTCTATCTACTCTATCTGATCCCTTCATAATGTTATCATCACCCCATAATCTCGTCTGTGTTCTAACAGAAACAACTCCAAGTCTTCCTTCACAACTGCACTGCCTCATTATCAGGCAGCATCCCAGTGTATCTTTGCTGTGCACCCTCTACTGCCTCAGCATCCTTCCTATAATGTGACGCCCAAAACTGCACATCGTACTTCAACTGCGGTTTTACATAGACTACTACAGCCCTGTTTTATGTTACCGATTTCATTTTTTTTTATTTATAAAGTTGCAGAAACTACCTTTTTTCCCAATTTTGGTTCTTGCTGTTTGACCTTTCCACCACTAGATAGCAGTAAATGTCCAGCATTCAGAGTCTGTGTTGAAATGTGTCGTATTTCTGCATCAGGGTGAATATAATGCCAATATTCTAATCTCCATTGAGAGCTAAAGCACCATAAAAATTCAGATTTTTTTTTTTATTCTACAAGGTAACACATTCTGATTCCCAGTGCTTCAGTTGTACTTCTAATTGACAGGACAAAATGAATCATTTTGAGGGCTACAAATGATCAATGATCTTGATATATGTACGCAAGATTTTAATCCTAATACTACTTCAACTTGGTCGCTGTTGATACAGGTTTTAACAGCATATGGGAGGTGTATTGCTGTTGACATTGTCACATTCCTGCAGTAATAGTCAGAATAAGCCTTGAGGGGTTACAGTAGCTTTTCTGTACTTAATCAGCAAATATGACAGCTTTTTTGCAGTTTGCTGAGAATATATTGTGACCCAATCATTTAATTAGTTGTCAGTTTTTGACATGCTTCAGGGCACTTTTTATATGTATAAATGCTTTTATTGTTTAGATGTTCCGTGTCCCAAGATTTCTTTTGCCCACATTTTACCAAATTGGCAATGCTTCAGAACCTGGAAAAGTTGAGGGCACTTTGGAAAAGTGGGAAGTATTGTTACTGGAATTCTAAAACTGCAAAGTCCCTGGTTTAGGAATGTCTGAACTGTGTATCTTTCCCCTTTTTTTTGAAAAGTGAGAGATCATCCTGAAAAGATGAAGCATAGAAGCCCTTGTCAAAATGGTAGAATGTTGAAAATGTGTCATGCTCTGTGTTGCCCAAGGCTGCACTTACATTATTGGTGTGAGATGGTACCTGTTGAATTCAAAGCGTGTTCCCAAGACATGAGTTGGATTGTGGGCCGCAACTTGCCTGCTTGTAGCGAGCTGTGCACATCCCTGGGGATGTTTTCTTTAAATGTTAGGATGGCACAACATTGAAAGACTCAACACTAAGTTTATAAAGTGGCCCAGTAGACTGCGTGACCAGTGCTTCACACTGCACAGCAATGTGCATTTATATAGTGCCTTTGTCACAAACAGAATGTTTCAAGGGACTTTACAAATTGGAATCAGGGTAGAGAATAGGAGGAGTGGCTAAAAACGTGGTGAAGAGATAGATTCTGAGGAGGTTTTTTAAAAGATCTACTCCCCTACTACCACCCCATTCTGAAGACCAAAATGTGTGAGGTGGCTTCCTCACTTCAGTATGCTAAGCAGTTACACCCATTCAACTGCCGCATCCGTGTCAGTGACATGTAAGTAACACTGTAACTGCATATGCAAATAGTTGTCCACAATGAATTAATAAAATTGCACTGGAGATTGAGGGACTGATTATGATGAATGCAGTTAAATGCTGTGTAATTAGTAAAATATATATACTGCCTTAAAGATCGGTGTACCTGCATCCAACAGATCTGCTTTCAGATAACCAGCTGGATATTGTGCTAATAGAAACATTGCTGTCCATTAACAGGGAGTTGGAAGCTTCAGCTGCTTAAGGACAAGTGCCCTATAATATTCTGGATAGCAGCTCAAGGCAAATTCCTATTGTGTACAGCTCATTGTGGATTTAACACCAATGATGTCGCCCTTGGGGCAGTAACAATAAATGCTGGTATTCTTCTGCAATATGTATTGCATTTTTAGTTGGCATTGTATTGTTAATGCCTGAAAGGATTAGTCTTGTCATTAGATTTAGCCATTCCACCATCAACTCATCCTTCAAGTGTCTTGAAGCTTAGTTTTGTGTGGGCCACACACATAGCAAAGTTTTTTTTTTCCTTTGCAGCATTTATTTTCAGAGGCCTTTTGCAGTTTGTACTGTGACTTCTTAAAAAAAAAAATTAATGCGTTTACATTTCTTCCTCTGCAGAAAGATATAACACTCTAAATGCTTCCTTCACAGAACTACAGGCTTGGATCCGAGTCCTGCTGCGTTTAGATTCAGAAGATCATTAGTTTAAGCCTCATTCATGAGACTTGCTCATAATCAATTCTCACATCCTTCTACAGCAAATAAGGGCTATTGTTTGGAGATGCTGTAGTTTGGAAAGACTTTAAATTGAGCTCCTATGTGCTTGTTGTTGATGGAAAAAGTTTCCCATTTCCATGCTGTTTAAATTCTGCTCGTTGGAATATGACTTTCTTCAAAAGAAGGAGGAATGACTTATCCCGTAAATTAATATATTCTCTATAAAGTTTTCCATTCTAAGAATGAGTAATGTTGGTGGATAGTGGGGCAAACCCTCACCCTTTACATTCCACCAACTATAGATATGCCCATCAGGTTGGAGCCACATTGATACTCTACAAGAGATCGAGATATTTGATTCCATTATGGTCACAGGCCTTGGGTGACCAGACTGGCTGATCAGACAGCCAGACCCCAGAATCTCCCTTGGCTTGATTGCACATCACAGGAGGTTTGGCTAAACTTTGAGTGGAAAACTTGCCTGCAATCTGTCCTCAGTACTAGCCAGTTCGCCATTAATTTGGGCTCACCAAATAGCCAAGAAGACAGTTGAGTTGTGTATCTTAGATACACTTGTTGCAACAAACATTGTTGACTTTTATTTCTTTTCACTTCCACCACCTGCGGCAGAATTACTGTCTTTGTGACCTGCCCTGGTGAGATAGACCAACTCTAGCCCCCGCTGTTCATTTGGCTTCTCTAATGTAGGGTGATTTGTGACTTTTCTGCTGCCTCATGTTGGCATAAATGTACATTCTTTGGACTGCTTCTCATTGTACTTTGGGGACACATTACAAATATTTGGAGCACACTGATGGTTAATAGTGACCCATGGACCTTTGACAGCAAATTACATCTTGCTTGAGTTGGCATGTTAGTAATGATCCTTATTTAGCAACATTGTTATACATCACATCACAGTAACTGGTGTTAACATAAGCAATGGATTGGGAATGGACACTTTAGTGAGGGATTCTCTCTGAGATGGGAAGCCAGTGGAATTTGGTGATAGCAGGGATAATGGGGATGTAGGCTATGTTGTGGCTGAATATATGGGTCAAAGTGTTTTGAATGACTTGTGGAGTGGTAACCAACAAGCTGAACCTTGGAGAAGCCCAAGATGATTAAAAACTTGGATTAGAGTTTTGGTTGAAGGAAGGACGAGTGAAGATAAACACTGTGGCGGAGATTAAATGTGCTAGTGGTGATCTAACACGTGGGTGAGGAACCTGAACTTGGGGGTCGTATAGAACGCAAAGGATCCACTTTTTGTTAGGGCTGACCCTGAGGTGACAGCTGCGAAGGGATGTGGGCTGGATTATAGTGGTCAGGTGCGTGAGCAAGCACCTTTCTCCCATGCAGTGCCAACGGCCGTGGGCACCAATCTGCAGCACAGTGCGAATGATTTAGCCTTGCCCAACTGTCTGAAATAAAATGACAGAAAACATTGCAGCTAAAAGGAGGGGACCCATGATGGTCTGGCCATCGTGGTGTGAGGTCAGGCTTGATGGCAGTCAATTTTGTATGTTCGTATGGATGGGTGTTTCTCAGAGTCAAAGAGGATGGCTTCAGTTTTATTGATGTTAGACTGAATGAAGATTTGACTCTTCCAGATCTTAAATGTTGGCGATGGTGGCAACAACAATGGGGTCAGTGGAAGAGAAGATGAGGAGCGCAATCAGCACAAGGACTACATGGACTCAATGGGTTGAATGGCCTCCCTTTGTGCCATAATGACTCTCTGATTCTATGATTGAGGAGACGGTCCACTGCCACTTTCTCAGGGACGAGGATAATAAATGTGGTCTTTTTCCATTGCCCCCTTACCTTCAGGGAAAACAACATACTGGGTGCGATTAGCATGCATGTTATCATCAAACAATACAGCACAGAAGGAGGCCATTTGGTCTATCCCACCTCTGCTGGCTCGATGAAAGAGATATCCAATAATTCATACTTCTCTGCTCCTTCCCCATAGCTCTATAAAATGTTTCCCTTAAGTAATTATCCAATTCCATTTTGAAAATTCCAGTTGAATTTGCTTCCACCAGCCTTTTAGGCAGTGCATTCCAGACCACTACAGCTCGCTGCGTTTTTAAAAAAATGATCTTCGTGTCACCTCTGGTTCTTTTGATATGGTCTGCTTATCGACCTATTAGCCGTGACTTTTTTTTTCGGTGTGTGTTATTTTACTGACATCTTTCAGATATTTGGTTAAAACTAAACGTAATGTTTTTGTTTTTTGCTTTAATGTGTTCACCTAATGAGTTTTGTTGCTGTTTGGTGCCCAAGGGCCTTGGCATTGTATGTGGGAGGAAGCCACTTGCTCCTGAGCACATACATTACAATCCAACCCAATGGAAAACAATGCATGTACCATCTGTGTCCACCCCAAAACAACAAGTGGATCTTCCTCTGCTTCTCTTGAGCTCCTTCTAATAGCCGAGATTACCTTTCAGTATATTTTCTTGAATATAATATGTTGCTGAGATGGAAACAAAGCAAGTGTAGCACCAAGGAACCCTTCTTAAATAGGCTACGTTTTTCACTTTTTTTTTTCCCTTTTCTTTCTAGGTTAGTTATTGGTGCAAGCTGTATCCTTACTTTAAAAACCCTTGATAGATTAGTAATAAAGTTATGTAGTCTTACAAATGTTACCTCTGTGTGAAATGATTTTAAAGATGCTAAACTTAATTTCGGGCTGATGAACCATGTTTATGTCGATCACTGCCTTTAGATGACAACATTATTTTGAAACCCCATGCATAGTATAGTAATATTTGGATCCTTAACTTGACAATTCATTAGATGTGGCCCTGGAGTGTGCTGGATTTTTAACTGGTGTTGGCTTGGACACTTCGATCATGGTGCGAAGCATTCCTCTGCGTGGCTTTGATCAGGTATAATGTGGGTATATTTGTAATTGAACCATTTGGTTTTCCATTATTTTGATCTGTAATCTGTCTAGGTTCATATTGGGTAAGCCAAGTGAAATACAGAACATGATGTAGCAGTAATGCAACAGTTTCTTTGAGAGCTTTCTTCTTTATGTTGTCTATTTTCACTTGTGAACATAGTACCTGTAGATTTGTCATAGGAGCAGTTTAATATGATAACTTGCATTTATTTAATGCTCTTAGTGCAGAAAAAGTTCTCAGGTACTTCAACAAAAAGTCAAAGGAAGAGAATTTAGGAGGGTTTTTTTTAATTCATTCATGGGATGTGGGCGTCACTGGCGAGGCCAGCATTTACTGCCCATCTCTAATTGCCCTTGAGAAGGTGGTGGTGAGCTGCCTTCTTGAACCGCTGCAGTCCATGTGGGGTAGGTACACCCACAGTGCTGTTAGGAAGGGAGATCCAGGATTTTGACCCAGCAGCAGTGAAGGTGACCCCAAGCTTGGTGGAAGAGGTGGGTTTTAAGGACGATCCTTAAAGAAGGGAGTGAATTTGAGGGTGTGGCGTGAGACTGAGTCAGGTAATGGCATGCTGACAATGATGGAGCAGAAAGTGGGAGGATACAGAAGAGGCCAGACTCGTAGGAATGGATAGTTTGGAGGATGAGGATTGGAGGAGGTTGCAGAGATGGGATGGGGCAAGGCCAGTAAGGGGTTGAAACACCAGTGTAAGAATTTTAAATTTGAGGCATTAGGAGTTAGATAGCCAATGTAGCGAGGACAGAGGCATTGGGCGTTGTGACAGTCTGGGACAGGATATGGGCAGCAGTGTTCTGGGTGATATTACATAGGTGGTTTATGTGATGGCAAGGATATGGGGCTAGAAGTTCTGGTCAAGAGCATGGTGAATGCACCAGTTAGTAAAACTATAGTTTCTTTTAATGCAGTGACAAAGCAATTATGCTGCACTGTAAGGCACAAGAGCAAATGCATTTAATAGAGATCAATGGGTGAGGAGGACTAATTACAATAAATAAAATCCTATCAAAGAGATTTAGGTAATATATACTGCAAGGATAAAACCTGAACTGTTTATTTGCACCTAAACTCTGGGATGTCCATGCAATGACTCTCATACATCCATAATATTTTAAAAATATACAAGTGAATCTTTCATATCACTGTTTGCAGTAAGTTGGAAAATACACTGTTTTATAAGGACAAAGGTGTTATTCCATGTCATGTGTAAGTTGGAGCTAAATGCAGTGTTCCTTGTAGATTTTCTTTGTATGTGATCTATATTTCAATGCACATTACCTTTAAACAGTGGTGCAGTGGTTAGCACCACAGCCTCACAGCTCCAGCGACCCGGGTTCAATTCTGGGTACTGCCTGTGTGGGGTTTGCAAGTTCTCCCTGTGTCTGCGTGGGTTTTCTCCGGGTGCTCCGGTTTCCTCCCACAGCCAAAGACTTGCAGGTTAATAGGTAAATTGGCCATTATAAATTGCCCCTAGTGTAGGTAGGTGGTAGGGGAATATAGGAACAGGTGGGGATGTGGTAGGGATATGGGCTTAGTGTAGGATTAGTATAAATGGGTGGTTGATGGTCGGCACAGAGTCGGTGGGCCGAAGGGCCTGTTTCAGTGCTGTATCTCTAAATAAAAATAAAAAAAATTAAAAAAATGTTGTGCTGCCATCCTTGCGTGGTATGTTGCAGGGAGCATCTTGTAAGCACCTTGCGCACCTCCTTTCAGATTGCTGCACAGCTGTGAATGTACGTATCTTAGCCGGAACATTGGTTTTATGCCTTTTTAAGAGTATGAAGGCTAGTCATGAAGTAAACATGAAATAGAGTTTTAAAAATAAGACTTGCATTTATACAGCGACTCATGTCCTCAGGATCTCTCAAAGCGCTTTACAGCCAATTAAGTATTCTTTGAAGTGTAGTCACTGCTGCATTGTAAGAAATGAGGCATTCAATTTGATAACGACCAGAAAATTTGTTTCAGTGATGTTAGTTGAGCGATAAATATTGGCCAGGGCACTGGTTTAACCATTCGGTCAGGGAATGTTGCAGGTTGAAATGTTCACTGGCTTCAGCTGCAGCTCAAAACACCAGGTATTTTAGGATTGTTTTACATCTGTAACAAAGTTTGATTTTCATGCTGGATATACTAATTTTAATGGCTAAACTGGGAAGTTCAAGTTTCTTCACTAAATGACTAATACAAAGATCTCAATTGCAGACTCAGAAATTTGCCCATGTAGATGTGGAAATAGTACGTGCTTGATAAAATGCTGTTGTAATTTCATAACTTAGTTTTCATTTTCATTTAATATAGCAAATGGCCCACTTGGTGACAGACTATATGGCATCTTACGGTACCAGGATCTTTTGGAAATGTATACCAATCAAAATAGAAAAACTGGATAGTGGCAAACTGCAGGTTATATGGAAAAATCTTGAGTCAAATGTGGAAGAGCGAGAATCCTTTGACACAGTGATGTGGGCAGTTGGTAAGAAAATTAATTCTTTACAGGTCCCTTCAAACAGAAACACTGGATTGTGCTGCAAGGCATAAAACAGACTTGCATTTATATGGCTTAGCATTAGAAGTATTGTGTTTCGCCATTGCAAAAACACGCAGCATTCATGAAAGCCACACATCACATTTTTATTGGTCAATAAAATGGCATGGGAGATTGTTCATAATTCACTTGATTATATCTGCTTTTACTAATATTCAGTGTTTTTTTGTGATGGATTGTGTGGCCTTGCACTGTAGTTTTGGTATGTATGTATGAAAATGCATTGGGGTTTGGTTCCATGAATATTGGTCATCTTCCAATACATTGCCCAAATGACTATTATTCAGAGGAGCATTGCTATTCAGCATTGGTGGGCTATTTGAATAAGGGAAGCATCTATCTAGACCTTCATGCTGTTCTCACCCAAAGTTTACCTGCAAATCTCCATGACAGAAGCACTGGATAGCCATCAGAAGCAGAAATCCTGGCTGGATTTTTTTTGCCTTGTCTCTCCAGGGGCACTGAGGCCAGTTATAGCAGCATTACCGCCACCATCACTGAGATCAGCACACAATGGGAATCACCAACTACTCCCTGGAGAGTCTCACTGAATCATGGGGGGAGCTTGCCTTGAATTCTAAAACAGATATACATATATTTATAGCATGCTTTACTGATCAAACTCCTGCTTTTCCATTCTTATTGGCAATTAACTCAGAAAAAGTTAGGATTAATGAGACTGAAAGTGGTTTGCATAAACTATAGCACAGTGTAGTTTAATATGGTGTCTCACCAAGGGGATTGTTACAAAAATTCAGGTGTATGGTATAAAAGGAAATGTAACAGCCTGGATAGAATGCTGGTTAACAGGTAAGAGTGATTTAGGGTGTTGCTTAGATTGGAGAAGGATGCCCCAGAGATTGGTGTTGAGTCTCATTGGCCAAAGAGAGTGCCATATTGAAATTTACTGATTATACAAAATCGAGGGCTTTGGCAAACATTGAGAACAGTGAAGGACTTTAAGAGGAGGCAGGCTAGTAAATGGGCAGACAGGTAACATGATGAAGTGTGAAGCAATATACTTTGGGAGAACAAATCAGGACTGGGAATATATACTTGGGGAAAGGTGCCAAGTGGCCACTTTTCCTTTGCGAACATAGTTCAGCAGTTCAGCGTCAGCAGGCTAATTGTCTCAGGGTACCCAGCCTTGGCCTTGGATATTGTTCACATACTCACACTTGCAGCCAGGGTCTCTGAATATTGATCAGGTTTGGCAACGTGAGCTACATTTTCCCCACCCTAGCTCGAGGGGCCAAGGCCAACTGTAGCCCTCCACTGCTTTGGTTGACCCAGCAGAGAGTGGGAATTGAGTTAGGGTTTGAACTGGTTTGCTTGGCTCATCTACTGACTCATTGAGACATTGGGGGAGCTTGTATTGTTTGAAAAGCAAAACTGCTGAATCAACCACAAGAATCTTCCTTTGCAGGTCTGATTTTCAAGCTGCAGTAGATACTCTGTTATTTAAGTTTTATGAACTCAACGGTATGTAAACTGGGTCTAAACAAACATAAAAAAGGTCAATGTGAATGAAAACAAATGTGCACGGAGACCGGTTCAACGGCAAAGTAATCCACCTAATTTTTCTCTCTGTCAGAAGTCTTTATAATGAGTTCATCACGCAGATCTTGACATTTTTTTTGGTCCACCCCTGCTCAGCAAACCCCGGAGTAAACTGAAAGCACATTGATGTGTGGTTTTGAGTTAGCACTGTGTTTTTTCTGCATTAACACACCCATACCAGGTGTTTTAGGCAGTGGGAGAAAAACCAGCGAGCAGCAGTTAACTCTTTAACACAGTGATTTCCTCTCTGTTGCACTGCTCAGTCAATTTCTGGTTGCTGCCACTTCTTACATAGTGCGTTGCAAAGAAATGCATATTAATTTGACTGAATACAATAGAGTTTCTTTCCCTGTAGTTTATGTTTACCTGTCATTATTTTAGAGTCCTTCCTTCACCCTTCCCTTTGATCAAGAGTACAGAACAGTCTGGGTTTTGGATGTGTCTTTGGCTGCTGTCTGTGCTACCTCAATTTTCTTTCTGTGAGGGAATACAGAGTAGATTGAAGAGCATGTATGGCCATGCTTCCTTTTGAAAGCCTGAGTTTGCAGGGAGAAAGAAATACTGAGCGAGATGCGGAGTTCCACAGTGCAGATCTCCTGGGAAACAATAGTCTGAATTTTGTAGGGGCCACGATGTTGGGTTCCATGGCGGACGGAACATGAAGATTGCCCCGGATGAGGCCCACCACCGACTTTGACGCCGGCAGGGCCCGTCCCGATCTTGGCGGCAGTGAGACCTCATGGCGGCCCCCCCGCCACTTGGCAACGGCCCATCATTTAAATATTCAAATTAATTTGCATACCTTAGTTAATGAAGTCCCTGTCGCCTGCTGAAGTGCCACCGCGATCTTCATCCCGGCAGCTGGCACTGCCGCGCCTTTGAATCCATGTGCGGAGAAACGAGGCACAACACTTGTGGGGAGGGGGGAGGAGGGAAGTTTAGCAGTGCGGGACGGGGAAGCGAGGTCTTACTTACTTGATTGGTCTAGGGGGTGATGGGATGGGGTAAAAAAAGATTCTGAACTTTGTGGTGGGGGGGATGGTCATATATTCAAGGTACGTATTTCAGGGGGGGAAGGGCAGGAATGACATGTAATACTATTCGGGGGGTGGGAGAGGGACTGGAAAGATTTTTAAAATTATTTTTATTAACTTTAAATTCAATGTCTCTTTAAAAATTTCAATCATCATTTAGGGATCTAAGTCCCTTAAAAATGGCGCCGACACCTGTGCAGTGGCACCAGATGCCGTTGCCGGAGACAGCTCGCTCGCTTGCCCCCTCCACGTCATCAGGGGCGTGATCCGCCCCGGGCATGTTAATGAGCTGCCGTGTTTAAGATTGCGGCGGCACCGCAGGGTGAAGGTCGCACGTGCAGGCCGCCATCTTTTAGTGGCCACATAAAATCCAGCCCACTATGTTGGAGTTAGAGATGATTGTGTAAGTACTTGATTGCAGGCAGGGTAGCGAAGGATTACTTAGGACAGCATGATACAAGCTTAGGGAAAACAAGGCAAAGCTAAGAGGAGCAATCACGAACAAGGCAGGTGAATGAGTTAGGAGGCTGGAGATGAGGGAGGGATTGCTCATCAGATGATCAGCCTTGTATCTTCAGTTTGTGAGAGGGGTGCTGGAAGAGCCTCACTTCTGCTTGAGACAGGATTCAAATCTTGGACAGATCTGGTTAAGAGGAAGAAGTGATGCTTTGCCTGAAAGAGGAAATCAAGCTTTTAGGGGGCAGCTTTAACATTAGAAGGGTTGTGAAATTCCATTTGAACTGAGAGATTTAGCAGCTGGCAGTGTGATTTATGGAGCAGGACTGACCTTGGTAACTGGACAGCTACTGGGAGTTACTGCTGAGAACCAGAAAAATTTGCCCGTGGGGGTATTCAGATCTGTGTGCCAGTGATGCTGGTCCCAGTGCCAGCTCCCGAGTACAATTCTTTACTATGACCTGCTGAGCCATCATTCTTTCAACAAAATAAAAAGTTTATGTAAATTATTTCACTGTTGCAAAAATGTATGTTTGCTGAAGGATAGTTTTTATTAATGGAAATTTTGGCATAGACCTCAAAGGAATCTTAATAGGTTAAACTTAGAGTTCCTGGCAGCAAACTGTACAATCCTTAGATCTAGAAATAATTCAAGATGATCAACAAGCAAGTGATTCCAAAGAACACCAATGGACAACAATTACTTCCAGCTGGAATGCCAGATATATTCGCAGCATATTTTATTCTGAGTCGGTCAGGATGGTTACAAAACATCGTGGTCTGATTCTCTATTGCTTTTGAAGAATTCTTCCATAGTTGTACGGAATTTTTTTTGTAACACTTGCATTCTGGCAATCAATCACTTTCTACTTTTATACCCCAGTAAATTATGACTTTGTGCTGGCTCTGAAAAGAGAAATGTTGGGAATTCTTATCAACAGCAACCTTGCTTAGTGTTGAAATCTGTGTATTATAGTAGCATAATGGGAAAATAGTATCCTTGGTTATACTTTTGTCTTTTTCCCTTTAAGTCACCAGGTGCTGCACATCTTGGCAACAAAATGGTCTGGGCACAGAGAGTGCCAGCAGGTTATTGCAGCACAGGCAGTATTAGAGTTGAGCCTAATCCTACCTGTACCTCACACCCCCGGCACAGTGTGGGCGGCACAGTGGCACAGTGGTTAGCACCGCAGCCTCACAGCTCCAGTGACCTGGGTTCAATTCTGGGTACTGCCTGTGTGGAGTTTGCAAGTTCTCCCTGTGTCTGCGTGGGTTTTCTCCGGGTGCTCCGGTTTCCTCCCACAAGCCAAAAGACTTGCAGGTTGGTAGGTAAATTGGCCATTACAAATTGCCCCTAGTGTAGGTAGGTGGTAGGGAAATATAGGGACAGGTGGGGATGTGGTAGGGAATATGGGATTAGTGTAGGATTAGTATAAATTGTTGGTTGATGGTCGGCACAGACTCGGTGGGCCGAAGGGCCTGTTTCAGTGCTGTATCTCTAAACTGAAACTAAACTAAAACCCCCATTCATGCATTTTCCAGCAGATGCTTTTGTACAGTTATCAGGAATGGGAACCTTCTCTAACTCCCTCCCAACTCCCCTCCACTCTGGAGCAGTAAGGTCACCCTTAAATTTAGACTAAGATTCATATCTGGGATATTTCTGGTGATTGTGGCTCCATTGCTAAACTAAAAAACTGGAGGTTATTGGATCTGATTTACCTAATAACAATGTGCAGAGTTCTGTTGGATTTGTGTAGTGCAGCCTTTAAATACAAATTTCAGGGATAAATTTAAGATAGTGGTTTGCAACTAAAGGATTTATAAGTATCCATAGTGTTATGTTTCCTACATTGTTATAACATTTATTCGTAATCATAGAATGATATAACATTGAAGGAGGCCATTTGGCCCATAGCCCTGCAAAATTTTCCCCTTCAAGTATTTATCCAATTCCCTTTTGAAAGTTATTTTTGAATTTGCTTCCACTGCCCTTTCAGGCAGCACATTCCAGATCACAACAACTCATTGTATAAAAATAATTCTTGTCTTCCCCTGATTCTTTTGCCAGTTGCTTCAAATATCTATCCTCTGGTTACTGACCCTTCTGCCACTGGAAACTGTTTTTGTTTATTTACTCCAGCAAACCTCTTCAAGATTTTGAACACCGATATTAAATCTCCTCTTAACCCTCTCTGCTCTAAGGAGAGCAACCTCAGCTTCTCTAATTTCTCCATGTTACTGAAGCCACACATCCCAGATACAATTCCAGTAAATTCCTCTACACTCTTCCTGAAGTGTAGTGCCCAGAATAGGGCATCGTGCTCCAGCTAGGGCCAGTGGTTTACAAATGTTCAGCATAACTTCACTGCTTTTGTATTCTGTGTCTGTTCATAAAGCTCCACCTCCAAACACCTCTGTACTGCACCCCCAGACTTTCTTCCTGCACACCTTTAAAATTGTACCTTTTTTTTCAGCTGTAGTTGGTCGCACTCTTGCCTCTGAGTCAGAAGGTTGTGGGTTCAAGTCCCACAGACTTGAGCACAGAAGTCTAGGCTGACAGTTCAGTGCAGCATGAGGGAGTGCTGCACTTTCAGAGGCATTGTACCGAGGCTCTGTCCACTCTTTCAGGTGGGTGTCAAACAGGATTGTCCAATGTGCAACAGTCAGAGAGCCACATTACGATGTTTGCTCGGCCCAACGGGCCGATGAGCAAATTTCAAAAGATGAAGGCATTAAAAATGTATCTTGCTAATAAAAATAACAAATATGCATTTTTGTGAAGAAGCTTTAGATGAGAAGACTAATTTATTGACTTACTTTCTCGTCACTATATTGAAAACTGATTTAGTGACATACATGGCATTGTTTTTGCTTGCACAGGTGGTCAGCCTCTGCCCGCACACTTGATGTAGCAATTCAGAGTATTCTGGCTAGAAGTCCATCTGTCAGGAGAGACCGTGATCTCTCTCCCCCTCTCCCTGCACTCACTCTGTGTGTGTCTGTATCTCTCCCCGCCCAACTCCCTCTCCCCACTCTAGGACTAGGGGACACAGAATGAAAGTTTTGAGCAAAAGATGAAGGGGGAATATGAGGAAGCGCTTTTTTTTACACAGCGGGTGGTAATGACCTGGAACTCGCTGCCCACAAGGGTGGTGGAAGTGGAGACGATCAATGACTTCAACAGGAAGTTGAACCATCTGAGAGAAATAGACTTGCAGGGCTATGGGGATCGAGCCAGGGAATTGAACTGAATGCATAGCTCCGTGGAGAGCTTGCATGGACTCGATGAGCCGAATAGTTGCCTCCTGTGCCATAAGTAAATGACTATGACTCTCTCTCTCTTCCCACTCACCCCCCTCTCACTCTCCCTCTCTGTCTGTCTGTCGCCCTCTCCCCCTCTCTGTCGCCCTCTCCCCCTCTCTCTCTGTCGCCCTCTCCCCCTCTCTCTCTCTGTCGCCCTCTCCCCCTCTCCCTCTGTCGCCCTCTCCCCCTCTCTCTCTCTCGCCCTCTCCCCCCTCTCTGTCGCCATCCCCCCCTCTGTCTCCCTATCCCCCCCCTCTCTCTCTCTGTCTCCCTATTCCCCCCTCTCTCTCTCAACCTTTTTCCCCTCTCTCTCTGTGTCTCCCTATTGCCCCCTCTCTCTCTGACTCCCTATCGCCCCCCCCTCTCCCTCTCCCTCCCTCTCTCTCCGTCTCCCCCTCTCTCTGTCTTCCTCTCCCCCTCTGTCTTCCTCTCCCCCCTTTTCTGTCTCCCTCTCGCCCTCTCTCTCCCTCTCCCCGTTCTCTCTGTCTCCCTCTCCCCCTCTCTCTTTCTCTCCCACTCCCC
This sequence comes from Heterodontus francisci, assembly GCF_036365525.1. Lineage (NCBI taxonomy): Eukaryota > Metazoa > Chordata > Chondrichthyes > Heterodontiformes > Heterodontidae > Heterodontus > Heterodontus francisci. Next base: position 10,469,062 of record NC_090393.1, read on the forward strand.
CCTTCTCTCTGTCACGCCCTCTCCCCCTCTCTGTGCCATCCCCCCCTCTCTCTCTGTATCCCCCCCTCTCTCGCTGTCTCCCTATTCCCCCCTCTCTCTCTGTCTCCCTATTTCCATTCTCTCTGTCTCCCTATCACCCTCTCTCTCTCTCTCTCTCTCTCCCCCCCTCTCTCTCTCCCCCCATGCCCCCTCTCTCTCTCTCCCACCCTCTCTCCCTTTCCCCCCTCTCTGTCTCCCTTTCTCCCTCTCCCCCTTTCTCTCTCTCTCCCTCTCCCCCCTTCTCTCTCTCCCTCTCCCCCCTTCTCTTTGTCTCCCTCTCCCCCTCTCTGTCTCCCTCTCCCCCTCTCTGTCTCCCTCTCCCCCTCTCTGTCTCCCTCTCCCCCCTCTCTGTCTCCCTCTCCCCCCCCCGTGTTCCCCACTCGGTCTTCCCCGCTCGGTCTTCCCCACTCCTCGATCGGTCTTCCCCGCTCCCTGCTCCATCTTCCCCACTCCCGACTCAGTGTTCACTGCAGCAGCTATTCCCACAACCGGATACTTACCAGACCTGTATTATTTAAGTTGAGGCGACTGGAGGCGGAAACCTACCCACTATGCAGGATTCAGGACATTTACTGAATCGTGCGAAAGCAACAGGGGTGACCAATCCCAGGGCGCCTGAGCTGCATTCCACCAAGAAGCGCTAACGCTGCCTGGGCAGCCCCTGTGAGTCACAGGGAGTGACCAATCAAAGACAGGGGTCCCCCCTGCCTGTCAGACACATGTCCTGCCTGCACCCTCTGCCTGATGTACATGGGAGCTGTCAATCAGAGCTGAGCCACAGGCAGATTGGTGGGCCGAATGGAAACCTTCGGTGGGCCGGATTCTGGCCAACAGGCTGAATGTTGGACAACCCTGCTGTAAAATTATCTCATGGCACTATTTTGAAGAACAGTAGGGGATTTGTCTCCCGTTTCCAGGCCAATATTTATCTGTCAGTTAACATCACAAAACATGTTATCTAGTTATTATCAAATTACTGTTTGTGGATCTTTTGGAATTATGTACCCCAGAGAGCTGTGGATGCTCAGTTGTTGAGTATATTTAAGGCTGGGGTCAATAGATTTTTGGACACTAAGGGAATCAAGGGATATGGGGATAGGACAAGAAAGTGGAGTTGAGATCGAAGATCAGCCGTGATCTTATTGAATGGTGGGTGGGCTTGGGGGGTCATATGGCCTACTGCTGCTCCTATTTCTTATGTTCTAATGAAGCTCCGCTTTTTAAAAACTTTAAGCAGACCAAAAATTGTGAACAGAAATTTGAGTTTTGTATTAAAAACAGCATAGACTTGAGTTTGGAGGTGTTAGGCTGGACTTTAGATTATAGTTGCTGCCAAACCATTGTGTGGAGAACTGTTGGCGCAACATCAGAGTGGATTTTGTTGTACTCTCTGCCTGAGTTAGATAGGTTTACAGTTCCCTTTTTCTGTCAATGTTTCTCTTCAAAGTTGTATTACAGTTTTGATGCGCTAGAATTTTTTTTGTGTGTTTCGTGTTGCAGACCTAATGCATGATCAGGAGCCTCTTGCAAAGTGGATTTTAGAAAAGAATCAGATTTCCCTGTACAAAGAAATAAGATAAATAATGGGGACGAGATCCTAATTGCAAAATTGAACTCAGTAGCAACAAATTCCAGCTGTCAGCGAAATAACTGGACCGTGTGGCTTTGAAATCTCAGGAGAACTGCCCTTTGTGTGGTGGTGCCAGTAGCTGATAGCATGCAGCACTGTAAAATTTTAAGCAAAAAATTAATTAACAGCAGTTTTAGCAAGCACCACACAATACAACTTCCAAGAAGAAGCTGATTTTGAAATACTAATTGTTGGTGTTTAGGGAGCTGGGATTTTGGAGAATGTATTCATGCTGTTGGAATATGCAAGTCCAAGGAGACTTGTATATTTCCAATTTAAAAGCCGAATGAAAGTGAGTATTTTAAACTTGGATGATTGGCAGTTGTGGTTATTGCTTTCTGCTGTCGAGACTTCCTTGTGATGATTGATCAGAGCACAATAGTAAATCTATTCTTGTAGTATGGAGATGTGTGATCATTACACCCAGAGGCAGGCTGGCTGGCTAAATTATATAACTTTGGCCTCAGTACTTCCCTTCAAATATAAACAATTGGTTAAAAATAGATCCTTTTTTAAAAAAAATGCATTATGCTTGTGTGGGGAGAAGTGAAGGAGTGGAATTTTTTCATATTTCTCCCTTTCCATTTTTCTACAAGCAGCTCCTGTAGAATGATGAATGCTACCATTCACAAGTTATCTGAAGATAAATTAAATTGTACAGTATTTTGTGATGTTAACTAGGGCTTTTAAAGAAGAAAAGGGAAGATGGAATTATTGGCAAATTTATACATGTAATGTTAAAACTACATGTGAATATTTGCTTGCGGAGAGGTGACTATGAGAATTTCTCAGCACCTTAATCTTTATTCACCATCTGCAGGTTACTGTGCCCAGATTGAACTATTAACACCAAACTGCATTTATATTGTTCACTGGGAATATGTGGAATGCCGACCACATTATCTTGTCACCTCTAAAGGTGCAAATAGCACTATCAGACCAATGCATACAAGCTAAAACTATTTGATCAGACTTGCTTACAAGCGAAGCAAGCAGATCCAGCATGATCAAGGACTTCAATTACACAGAGAGACAAGAGAAGCTGGGATTGCTCTCCTTCGAGCAAATAGATTTAATAGTGGTGTTCAAAATCATCACGAGGTTGATAGAGTAAATAAGGGGAAATTGTTTCCACTTGTGCTGACCTCACTTTAGTAGGACAGTAGAAAGTGAGCTAGATGGACCTTGGTCTTTTTCTTTAATCTCACAATTCCTATGTTACACATGGCTCTGATTGTAAGAATTACTTTAACTTTTACCATTTAAGCTTTTTTTTTGAATTGTCTGTACAGCAGCCATTGACTTTAAGCACAGGGGAAATACAGGAGTTAGTAAGTTTGTTAAACCCAGGTTAGTGATCATAAGCCCCTGTGAATCCAATGGGCTGTCTACAGCAACCTTTGCCAACACTATTGGTTAAGGATATTTCGTCATGTGTAACATGAGAGTAAGTTTGGCAGAATAAACATGGAACACCAAGTAATGGCTGATGTTTTAAACTTTTATTCTTCAATCCCGTCTTCAAGACTGTGAGGCGACTCCAGCACTAGTAAACTCCCTTGGGAACCTGTAGTACATGTAGAAGTTAGCATAGCAGGGGTGCTGATGAAACTCTTAATGGAGCACCAGGATCAGCTAAAGTACATTCTTCGCTACAGCATAAAAATGGGTACTACACTGCTTCATAGAAGCTCCATAATTGGGGCTGTACCAGAGGACTGAAGTGGAATGGGTTGTATGTACAGTGTTCAGACTCCTCAAGTTTGGCATTATGCTCGACAACTCTTAAAATTGAGGCAGTTTTTCATGGTTGTAAGTTTTAATATCAGCTAGGACCAGTCTGGTGTGGGGTGGGGGCTGGTGTTCAATTAATTGCTACAAATACTGTTTGCAGGAGAGGATGGGAGAAAGGAAAGGGATAGTTTCCTTTCCCAGCTGTATTTTCGGTCACTGAGGAAATAATTCAGGAGTCAGTAGTAGTTTGAGTGCAGGAAGATGACGTGTTTTCAGACTTGTTAGTGGCAGATGCAGGTGGGAATGCTTGTGTCATCCATCAGACAGCTCTGACTTTAATTGTGAAACTCAAACAAACAAGTGAGACATGAACTGGGATAGATTGGCGAGTCTGAACACTGCTAGTGGGGAAAATATTTTTGACCACTTTATCCAACTTTGGTGTTGATTTAGCGACCGTAAGGGGTTGTTGATATGTCTTTAGGAGGAATAAGTCAAGGCTCCCAAGACTATTGGAATTCTTTGAGACAGTGACTAAGTTAATGGAGAAAGATGGATAAAAAATACTTTTCAAAAGAAATTTCATCAGGTTCCACTTGTGAGACTCAGAAATGTAAGTGAAATTAATGACAAATTAGGCTGGATTGAAAATGAGTTTGGTAACAGAAATTTGAAGATTCTACATGAATAAAACTCTTGGTTGATATTCAGTAACTTATTAAATCCCTTGGTGGCTCTCAGATCTTTTCTGGGTCACAATTCAGGTGACTATTGAGCCGGCTTGGTTAACTTAACGGCCTCGTTTTTTTAATTGTTAGGCAACAATCTGTGTTGCGTCCTAGTTGTATGACACTGATAGAGACTTGCAGTGTGGGAGAATTGTGGTGGGTCTACACCCTCCCATTACAGGTGTCCATTCTGTAGCTGCTGAACATGAATGTTTAGTTGCAATTTTAGTTATTTCCTTGCTGTAGAATTCCCTAATATTAAACTTTGAATTATTTCTAAATATATCTGCACTGAGTACACTCAGATCCATTTGAAAGAAGGAGCTTGCATTTATATAACTATTACAAGTCTTGAGCACATGACCTCGGCTGACACTTCAGTGCAGTACTGAGTGGCTGCTGCACTGTCGGAGGTGGCATCTTTCAGATGAGCTGTTAAACCAAGGTACCATCTGCCTTCAGATAGATGCAGGACATTATTCTGAATCTAGGTACTATTCCCAGAAGAGGAGTTCCCCGATGTCCTAAGCAACATTTATCCCTCAAACTATATCACTAAACTAGATTATATGGTTATTTAATTGCTGTTTCTGGGGCACAAGTTGTATGCTGCATTTTCCTACATCAATTATATAAATGCAAGCTTTTTCTTTCAAATGGATTTAGAGTCCTTGTGCAAAGGCATAGTGAGACCACTAACATCCACATACTGTATTACAAATAGTTACACATATCTCAAAGTAATTTCAAAGTTTTTGGCTGTGAACTGCTTGAGCTGTCATTTCATGGATTAGCCCATTGTCTGAATACCCTTTTCAATTAGATTATGGCCAGTAATCATGCCTAGGTGGTCAGTGTTTCATATTTCTCCTTTAAAACTCCTCCGCACTGGGCTATAACTAAAGCAAATTACTGGGTTTGCACAATCTACTGTAATTCTTGCCCTTTGTTATTTTTCACAGGGTTCTCCCCTCCTCTCCTGAAGGTGCCAGTCTGGGGGTGTAGTCCTACACTGAGAGGCCTCTGGTACCTTGCCCAAGTGGCCATTCTTCATGGTGATTGTTAGCTAGCTGTTTGACTGTTGAGTGCATCAGAGCAGAGCCCAACCTGATGCCCACTTACCCACACTTTCCAGCAGGGATCACTAGCCAGCTGATTTTGCCCTTCTGTAGCTCAAGTGTTACTGCAGCTGTGAAGGACAAACTTGGCTCACAGTGAATCAAACCTTCATGTTTCTGTAGCTGACTGCTAGACTAGCTGATACCTTTGCCCACTAGCACTGAGAGGTGCTTTTCCCCTCCTCATCTTTAACTGCCTGCCTTGACCCATTGATTGTAAGATGCTAATGGTGAAACCAGCTCTGACAGCAGCCTGCAGTAGAAGGAAAAGGTTAAAAACAAGTTTAAAACTCAATGCAAGCTAAATAATGTCTTGTTGCTAATATTTATTACACAGTTCAATTTGTGTAATTAGTGCCTCTTTCAAAGAAAGCATAAGTAAGATAATCTTTGTCATATGTTCCGCTGCTGTTTCTGCCATTTACACCAACTGTTTTGAGATTCTAGTGAAATCTGCTCTAATGTCTGGTAACCTGTTAACTTGTCCCTTGGCTCAGCATACAGGAAGAGGGGGAATTTAGAAAACCCCTGTTACTTATCGGGTCCAAAGCTGTGCAACTTATAATCCAAATACAGGTTGCATTACAACTGTAGGAAGTTCTATTGCATCCATGCTCAGATAAGGCCTTGCATTTTATTATTGTTGTTCACTGATAGCATCAGCACTGGGGCGCTGGAGTGGGGGTGGTGGGGGGGTGTGTGGATTTAGGCGAGGGGGAGGAAGGAAGGAACAATGGAGCAGGATCTGGTATGATGAGTGGAAAGAGAGAGAGAATAAAACGTGCTGACAGGAGAAGAGACTGCGAGGTCGTCCAGCACTGACAGCTTCAGTCAGTCGCCTGAAAGGAAGTGCAGCATAAGCAGATGACAATTCTATACAAAGTATTCACAAATGCATTCAAATATGATGGCAGAGCAGATGGTAGATGTGTACAAGAAGGGAAAATACAATTTTTACCGACTAGTAGTAATTACTGTATGTATTTTAGCCTCTGAATTTGGCTTGTCATTGACCTCTTTATAGTATTGCTGTTGCAGTGCGCGTCTGTTAATTTATTCATGAACCTTATTTCGTGAAGCCAGTCATTACAAATGCAGACAGGAAGCAGCCAAGCAATTAACAGTCAGGTGTGAATATATTTTCTGATTTTGTTTTAAGAGATAGATTGCACATGTTGGTATGGTTGTATATTTTGCCTAACATGGTATTTACAGGATGTTGCACTGACTGCATAATTATTTTTCTAGGTAATCATATGGTTGTTTGTTTATAACAAGGTTATCTCTGTAATCCCCTTAAGGCCTACAATCCTCAAAGGTCTCTGCGCTTCTCAATTCTGTCCTTTTGCGCATCCTCCATTTTCTTTCCTCCACAATTGGTGGCTGGGCTTTCAGCTGCCTGGGCCCTAAGTTTTGTAAATTCCTCCCTAAACATCTCCGTGTTTCTCTCCTCCCATTAAGATAGTCCTTCAAACCGACCTCTTTGACCAAGCTTTTGAGTCACCTGTCCGAATATCTCCGTATGTGGCTTGGTGTCAAATTTTGTTCTATCATGTTCCTGTGACGTGCCTTGGGACGTTTTACTACATTGAAGGTGCTATATAAATGCAAGTTGTCAGCTACCTTGTGGTTGGAACACTCGTATATTTCCCCACTTGACATGTCACGTGATTCGTTCTCGTGGTAGTTAATGGAGGGTGGGGAGGTAGTATAGCACACAATCTGTTTTTAATTGACATTTGTTCTGGGGATATGGGAGCACTGGCAAAGCTGTTATTTATTACCTATCCCTCGTCAGCTTGAGGACAGTGTTACAGCATGCAAGCAGGCCGTTTGGCCTATCAAGTCTGCCATTGTTTTTCTCCACAAACCATCCAGTCTAAATCCATTTCACTGCTTGCTCCCTATAACCTTTAATTCTGTTTTTCAAGCAGTTGGCTTTTTTTTTCTAACCTCCCCTTTAATAACTATATTCAGCTCAGGGCAAAGAAAATGATTAATACGTCAGAATTTTATTTTCTTGTTACAACACGTAATAAGACTTTCAGGGAAAAAACTCCCAACTATGTAGCTTCTAGCATGGTGGAGTGCATGCACTTGTCCCAGCTGTGCTTTTTGTTTCTGGACATTCCATATCTTCTAAGAACTGTTGGACTGTGAAATCTACACAGGTTTTGGAGTTGCAATCCATTGACCTAGTTACTGTGAATCTGTGACATTAGCTGCACCTTTCTGTCAGGTTTTGGTAGTTTGGAAATCTTGGGTGTGTGACTTGTATACCAATACAGTTGATCTTTTGAAAACCTGGCATAAAAGGCACGAACAGCTTCTGGACAAGTTCAGCCAATATACTGAGTTTTACAGTAATGATGCTTTGTGAGTTGTATACAGTATTGGACCCTCAGTGGCACAGAACAACTTGCATTTATTTAGTGCATTTAATGGAATAAAATGACCAAAGGCGTTTCACAGGAACGATTATCAAAGATTTTGACACGGAGATTGAGGTATTAGGACAGTGACCACAAGTTTGGTCAAACAGATATGCTTTAGAAAGCGTCTTAAAGGAGGAGAGGAAGGTTTGGGGAGGGAATTCAAAAGCTTCTGGTCTAAGCAACTGAAGGCACAACTACCAATGCTGGAGCGATTTATATCGGAGCTGCGCGAGAGGCCTGAATTGGAAGAGTGCAAAGATCTCAGAGGGTTTTAGTTCCGGAGGAGGTTACAGAGATAGGGTGTAGTGAGGCCATGAAGGGATCTGAAAGCAAGATGAGAATTTTAAAAATGAGCTGTTGCCGGACCGAGAGCCAATGTTGGTCAACGAGAACAGCAGGATGCAAGTATGTGTCTGCAGCCTTCGATTCATTGCGATGCCAATGTCAGCCCTGCTGGAGGTGCCAAGCAGATGCCTGGCTGTTCTTGTGCACCTCCTGGTGGATGATTTCAGAGCAGCATTAGTGGAGGCAGAGGATGATTCATGAGCAGCAATGGCGAGGAGGGAAAATCATTCAGAATCCCGTCGTCTCCAGTGGAAATGATGTGTGGATGAGGAAAGAATCAGCCTTACCTGCATTGGATAACACTCATATTATAAAAGGATGATCATGGGGGCAGGGTACCAGAGAGCTGCTATACTGGCCGCTTGCGCACCCCCAATTTCCTTTGCTCCACCATTGATGGCTCTGCCTTTTGCTGCCTAGGCCTTAAGCTCTGGGATTTCCGACATAAACCTCTCTGCCTCTCTCTCTCTCTGTCTTTGAGACCTACCCTAAAATCTACCTCTTTGACCAAGCTTTTGGTCAACTGTCCTAATATCTCTTTATGTGGCTTAGTGTCAAATTTGATCTGATAACACTCCTGTGGAATACCTGGGGCTGTTTTGCTACATTAAAGGTGCTATATAAATGCAAGTTGTTATTACAGCTGTTGTGGGATCAAACCCCAGCATGTCACAGCCTCCACAGGAAGGTATGGGCAGGGGTGTAATGCCTTAAAGATCCAGATTTGTCTGTATTGGATTTGCATAATGTTAGCTACCCGAACATGAGCAGTCTGAAGTTCTTGAACAGATTTCATGTTCGGGTGGCTCAATGGCAAGTGCAGTCAGCCACAGAGCTCAATCTCTGACAAGATCTCTTTCACCAGCTGTCAGTGACTATCAGGAAGAAAACTGTGTAAGTGGGGGCACTGCACCGTTAATGTCTGCCGTGCTTGATGACTGTCACTGGATCGCTGTCTTGTGCTGAAGGCCAACCCTTGTCCAACAAATGTACCGCTGTAACCTTGCTGACAAACGTAGCTGCTCTACATAGTTGAAGACTTGCTTTCACATAGACGCACTACTTTGAAACATTAAAACTTATTTGGTATGTCTGTCCAGTAATGGCATATGTGAGTCAGAAACTCTATGGGTGAACAGCTTGGATGAAAGTCAGACATTTTTATTAGTTCGTTCGTGGGATGTGGGCGTCGCTGGCTAGGCCAGCATTTAGTGCCCATCCCTAATTGCCCTTACTGAGTGGCTTGCTAGGCTATTTCAGAGGGCATGTAAGAGTCAACCACATTGCTGTGGGTCTGGAGAAACATGTAGGCCAGACCAGGTAAGGACAGCAGATTTCCTTCCCTAAAGGACATTAGTGAACCAGATGGGTTTTTACAACAACCGACAATGGTTTCATGGCCATCATTCGACTAGCTTTTTAATTCCAGATTTATTAATTGAATTCAAATTCCACCTTCTACTGTGGTGGGATTCAAACCCATGTCCCCAGAGCAATACCCTGGGTCTCTGGGTTACTAGTCCAGTGACAAAACCACTACGCTACCGCCTCCCATTCCCATCCCAAATTCCCCTTGAGAAGATGGTGGTGAGCTGCCTTCTTGAACCACTGCAGTCCTTTAGGTGTAGATACACCCACAGTGCTGTTAGGAAGGCAGTTCCAGGACTTTTGACCCAGCGACAGTGAAGGAACGGCAATATATTTCCAAGTCAGGATGGTGTGTGGCTTGGAGGAGAACTTGCAGGTGGTGGCGTTCCCATACACTGCTGCCCTTGTCTTTCTAGGTGGTAGAGATTGCGAGTTTGGAAGATGCTGTCGAAGGAGCCTTGATGAGTTGCTGCAGTGCATCTTGTAGATGGTACACACTGCTGCCACTGTGCGTCGGTGGTGAAGGGTATGAATGTTGAAAGTGGTGGATGGGGTGCCAATCAAGTGACTGGTTTGGTGATAGCTGTCTGTGACATTATAGAGCAAGGCTGAGGTAACAAGTCATATAAATTGGAGAAGTATTTGACTTTTAAAAAAAATTGCATTTCTTTATCCAACTTTTATATACGTAAAAAAAAAATTAAAGCCTCTAAATTTGCAAATCCAGCTACTTATAATCTTTCCAGTTCCAGGTCAATTACTGCCCTCTTTTTTTAAAGATTGTTTTGCATCCATAACAAAAGCGTAACATCTGAATGTGATTGGCACATGCTTGGCCACAAGACTTTCTCATACATGATACATACTGTAAATAGTGCAATTACATACCATCTAAAAAGTGACATCCTCCTTTACTGATTACGTACTTACCTTCCCAATCGTTTCCAGGTCGAGCACCTGAAACACAAGGCCTTTCCCTGGACAAAGCCGGGGTCCAGATTAATCCAAAAACAGGGAAGGTCATTGTTGGTGCCAATGAAGAAACTTCTGCTTCTCACATCTATGCAATTGGAGATATAGCAGAGGTAGGACATGACCCAGCTATTGCTATCTACAAAATATAACCTTTATGTTTCATTATTATAGTTTGTATGAAATGTAATGGACTAGAAAAAGGGAAATTGATTTCTGGATTTGTGTTCTTTTGTTGCACTGTAATTTTATTGGTTTTGATATTAGATGCTGGAGCACTTTTAGTTGCTTATCACAGTTGAGGCTGATAAAATGTCAAAATTGCAGCACCTTAAACTCAGTGCATAAATTATTCAGTAGCTGACATTCTTGTGTATTGCTATCCTGGGGGTGTGCTTTCTGCACTGGTACAGCCTATTTCACCCACCTAGAAAGCTGTAGGTACTTTGCTTATATTTTTGCATTCAGCACAGAAAGTCCTTTCTCTGCCCCGAGGAAGATGCCATCAACTTTGACCTTGTTAAAGGCAGAAATGGCAGCTGCCTGTAATGGGTTAAATGGCTAAAATGAGAGTAGCTGTACATGACTAAGAATGACAAAGCATGCCTACTGATCTTTTGAACAGTGCAACCTTATGCACCACTCTCATGTGATTTGTGGTAATGTCATAAGTGAGCAGTCGGTGACAAAATGGAGCACCAGAGAATCATTTTTTTTGGAAAGAGTGGTCTTGCTCAATTTACCACTTTGCTTAACAGGGCCGACCAGAGCTTACACCTACAGCTATCAAAGCTGGGAAATTGCTGGCACATCGACTTTTTGGCAAATCTACGGAGTTGATGGACTATGACAATGTGAGTAAACCTTGTGGGTAAATTCTGTAGTAGTCGGCTTAAAAAGGATTGACTTGCAGTCAATGTATTGATGAAAGGTTTTAATTACGTGTGTGTGTGTGTGTGTGTGTGTGTGTGTGTGTGATTGGATATTTATACAGATACAATTATGATGATTTTTACAATTTAATGGTAGGTCAGAGATTATCTATAGCTGGTGCTGCTCCCTTTTTGGCTGATGATTTGTGTACTCTGTTGTGAGTTGTTCCTCACTTCCTGAGGCTGGTTTAACCATGGAATTGCCTGATATCTGGGACCAGACCAGCTGGCACACACTCAGTTGGAGAGAAAAAGAAAGACTTGCATTTATATAGAGCCTTTCACAACCTCAGAGCATCCCAAAGTGCTTTACAACCAATGAAGCACTTTTGAAGTGTTAACATGTCGGAAAATTTACACACAGCAAGCTCCCATAAACCAAAATATGAGAAATGACCAGATAATCCATTTTTGTGGCGTCGTTTGAGGGTTAACTATACTACTCTGGGGAGAATTCCCCTGCCCTTCTTCAAAATTGTGCCATGGGATCTTTTGCATCCAATGAGAGAATGACCTAATGGTTTGGGATGATGAGGTTGGAAACGTAATGCATAACATGAAGTTGGGATTATAGTTTTTATCTAGTAACTTGATGCTTATAACCAGTTGAAATGCTTTCTTTATATATTTAGGTCGCTACAACAGTTTTCACACCACTGGAGTATGGCTGTGTAGGCTTGTCTGAGGAAGAGGCTGTACATCGTCATGGTGAAGACAACATAGAGGTAGGAAGTGTTATGACTTATTTCTCTTATTCATTGGATTTTCTGTTTGAGTTTCATGAGCCTGTAGATTTGGAAAGATTTGTTCTTGTGGCTATTGCCTCACCAGAGGGCAAGATCAGTTAGTAACCAGAACTTGAGATAAGTAAATTAGTCAGAACATTTGTTTCAACTTTATATGTGACCCACAAGACTTCATGGTTTGCACCTAAGCGACTCTCAAAAACAGAAAACTTGAGACATTTGATATTGCAGGCTTCTTCATAATCAAGTCTTATTCTTAATTCTTTATTGATGTATTTAAGGGGCAGCTAGTTAAACACACAAGGGAGAAAGGAATAGAAGGTTCTGCTGATTAGATTAGATGAACAGTGGTGGGAGGAGGGCCACGTGGAGCATAAACACCACTAACTGGCCTGTTTCGTTGTTATACATTCTACTTAATTCAAGTTAACCGATAATTCTTTTTTTAAAGAATTAAATGCCCACTTTGCTGTGTTATTTATGTTGCTTCCTTCAAATTATTGAATAATTTTTTTTTTAGCACAATAAATGATTTCCGGTTACAAGCACTAGGCTAGACTGTACGCTAACTGCAGAGTATCTTTAATTGAACTGCATTGATAAGATTGTAGCTGTTCTATTGTTTGTTCAGTGAGTTTATTCAATGATACAGGTCAGAATCATTCCCAATGATTTAGATTACCTCAACCAGGGTGCTGGTAAGTTGGCCTCCACATGACTGGTTTATGGAGCCAGAAATTGTACTGAGTCTTGATTGCCATCCAGTGGTCTTTGCTGGCACTGCATGTGTGTGAACTTTGGGAGACTGGAGCGTGGATGTGATGCCTCTGCAGCTGAGTAGTCTGCTTCATTCCATGTCAAGACTCACATGTAATGAATAACAACTTGAGCGAGGCACCAGAGAACATCCAATACTCGTACAACCATATTCTACCAACATTCCAGCTCCTTGGCTGGGGAAAACTTAGTGAGGGAACAAAAAACACTCCAATTTGGACACATTTTCTTCTGTCGGGGTCCACTGATTCAGATTAAAAGTTCTGCACATGGGGGTTTGATGTCAAATTGCCTGAGCCCCAGTCTGTCCTGTGATGGTTTACTGTGTATAAGTGAATATTAGTTGTTGAATAGTTCTTGAATCATATAACACAGAAGGAGGCCATTTGGCCCATCATGCCTGTGTTGACTCTTTGAAAGAGCTATCCAATTAGGTCCCACTCCCCTTCTCTTTCCCCATAACCCTGTAGTTTTTTTTCCTTTTCAAATATATCTCCAATTCTCTTTTGAAAGCTAGTATTGAATCTGTCTCCACCAACCTTTCAGGCAGTGCATTCCAAATCATAACAACCCACTTCTTTAAAATCGCTTCCTTTCCCCCTAGTTCTTTTGCCAATTATCTTAACTCTGTCCTCTGCTTACCGACCCTCCTGTCAGTGGAAATGGTTTCTACCTATGAAAATCCCTCATAATTTTGAACGCCTCTATTAAATCTCCCCTTAACTATCTCTGCCATCAGAGAACAATTCCAGCTTCTCAAAAAATCCCTCATCCCTGATACAATTCAATAAATCGCCTCTGCACCCTCTGACATCATTTCTAAAGTGTGGTGCAGAATTGGATGCAACACTCCAGCTGAGGCCTAACCAGTAATTTATAAAGGCTTACCATAAATTCCTTGTTTTGTACTCTAGTTGGAAAGGAAAGGAATTTAATTTTTCCCACTAAGTAGTAATGTCAATTGTGGGAAATAGGATGCTTTCACTTTTGCACCAAGTGTAAACATGAAGTACTTGCAAATGAGGTTTCCAACTGATTAAGTGCAGGGCAAAATCTCACCCTCAGAGGAGCACCTCCACAGTGCCAACACAATATTTCTGTTTCATGTGCCAGACATTCTTTGGTTACTCTGAGTGAGACTGTGGGGCTACTGAGGAATTGTGGGCAGTTCAGTGCTTTGGACCTGTGCCAACTAGGAGCTGAGACTTTCCAAACACACTACACTTAAAAAGGCTTACTTTCATGAAACAGGAGACTTTCATCTGGCTTGGAGTCAATTGTAGGTTCCTGAGGTTAAAAAACAAGAATGCGCCTTTCTCAGAACCTCCCAAAGCATTTTACAGTCAATGAAGTGCAGTTACTGTTGTCATATAGGAAACATGGCAGCCAATTTGCAAACAGCAATGTGATAATGACCAGATAATCTGTTTTAGTGATGTTGGTTAGGGGATAAATATTGGCCAAGTCACCAAGAAGAACTCCCCTGCTCTTATTAGAGTCATAGAGTGATACAGCACTGAAACATGCCCTTCAGCCCACCGAGTCTGTGCTGACCATCAGCCACCCATTTATACTCATCCTACATTAATCCCATATTCTCTACCACATCCCCAACTTCTTCAATTCTCCTACCACCTACCTACACTAGGGGCAATTTACAATGGCCAATTTACCTATCAACCTGCAAATCTTTGGCTGTGGGAAGAAACTGGAGCACCCAGCGGAAACACAGACGGTCACAGGAGAACTTGCAAACTCCACACAGGCAGTACCCAGAACCGAACCCGGGTCGCTGGAGTTGTGAGGCTGCAGTGCTAACCACTGCGCCACTGTGCCGCCCCTTATTCAAAATATATACACCTAGGAGGGAAGACAGGGCCTCCGTTTAGCGTCTCATCCAAAAGACGGCATCTCCAACAGTGCAGCACTCCCTCAGTACTGCACTGGACTGTCAGACTGGAATTTGATGTAAAACAGAATATGTTGCAAAAGTTGATAGAATGCAGTTTTTGATCATGTAACTGTATAATAGACCCATGTAAGCATAGATATTGTAAAGGAATCAACTTGACATTAGAAAAAGATAAGTATTCTAAATCAATGCAGGTGTATGAAGCCAGGTCATACCTGGAATTCTTCGAGGATATGCCTTACCTGATGGGTGATGGTAATGGGGCAATTGATGAGGTGCCTCATAAAAGCTTTGTGGCTAAAATGAAAGTTTTTAGCAAAAATATTTAGCTGGATAAATAGTAAGAAAAGGTAGCAAATGCAATTAATAGCTCTAAATTGGTTTCAGCAAACCATCATCAACACAAGTGTTGCGGTCTGAGCTGCTCACGGTATTCCTATGTCATATTGATGAAACCATTGGCAGCCATGGCTTCAGTTGCCTAGGCCCTAAGCTCTGGAATTCCCTCCCTAAACTTCTCCACCTCTCTCTCCTTTAAGACGCTGCTTAAAACCTACTTCCTTTGGTCACCTATCCACATACCTCCGTATGTGACTTGGTGTTGAGTGCTGTTTGGTATTGCTCCCGTGAAGTGCCTTGGGACATTTTTCTGTGTTTTCTTCTTCTTTTGGGGTGCTATAAATGCAAGTCATTGCTATGGCTGCAGATGATGCATTGTATGGAAAAGAAAGGTATTAAAGGGGAAATGGGTAAATTTCATTGATCTAAAAAAAAAACCAACTGGGGTTAAATTACAACAGGAATTTAATTTTAATGTAAGGGCCTCAAACAGAAAATCTAATGACAAATGTGGAGGCTATAATTTTAGACAACAGAGTCAGCAAAAATATCTAGATCTAATAGTTGAGTAATCATTGCATGTGCCATCCCAAGACCTGGGGCACCGATGCAGATACAGTGTACAAGAATCGGGGTAAACAGCAAGTATTGTGCCCTGTTTTTGAACAATGCCCTTCTAAAAACACATAGAGGAAATGGAAAGGATTCCGAGCAAGGGCAACAAAGATTATTACATGTTTTAGATCACTGAGCTGTGAACATCACCTTACAGCAGGATGAGCTGTTAAATAAAGGAATAAAAGAACAGCAAATAAAACTTTTGTCTTTTGTGATTTTTCAGTGCCTTTTGTTGAAGTTTTTGTCAGAAGGTTTCAGCCTGTCCTAAAGGTCAAGCCTTAGACATGATAATTTAGTACAGACCTGTGATTTTGTGAGCTGCAGTTGGTGTATTGTCAGCACGTGCGGTGTATCTAATTTCCTAAGATACATTAGTACCACTCAGTCAGTTATACTGATGGAATATTCTAGCAGCTTCCACTCAAAAGCTTTTCAGAATAGAGGGCAAGTTTTCAAAATTTTAGCATTAATTTTATATATTTTTTTAAAACGGTGTGCTTTTTTCAATAGTGGCTATAGAGATTAGAAAAAGGACAGGCCACTGAATACACACTGAATACACTGAAGTTCTATAAACTTCAGAAAAGTGCATTAAATCCAGACAAACCAGGTGTTTTCCTCATTTTAATTCAGTCAATTTTTCAAAAATAAATTAGTTGAATTTTAAAGCAAAGCTGCCTCCAATTATCTCATGTGATCATCTGTTATGTTGGCAATTAGAAATTGCAAACAATCCAATTCTTAGCAGCTGTCAGACACACACAAACTGTATTTCCTCATTTATATTTCTCAATTTAAAAAAGAAACTAGTTCAAAGTTGAAAGCTATAATTACTGCCTGTGCTCTATTGATAGTAAATATTATGTATATGTTTTCTCATAATTGAGAAACACAATGGCAGACAGGCACAGGAATAGTCATAAAACACCAAATTCAGTGTCTACAGAGATGCCTTGGAAAATCGCAAACCAGTGTTGCTGCACAAGGGAACCCCCAACCAATGCTGTCTGTCCCATGCCTTACCCCTATCCTCACTACTGAGTGAATCTACCAGTGAGCCAACTCTCAGTTGAACACAACCTCATGTTCCCATCCACAGTCCTGCCAAATTGCTGGTTCTCCTCCAGTGTGATATTAAAGGCCAATCATTGATAATTTCCACAGAACAGTGGACAGGGCTGTAAAATTCAATCTCCAAGGCCCCACTGATGGGAGGGTGTAATTACAGTGTAATAAGTATACACAGATAATTGCCATTATAATGTGGACATAGGGATTTGTAATGGAAATACAAAAATAAGGGCACAACATACGGTTTTAAAATGCTGACTGAATACATTATGCATAACACTTGGTCTTGATTCCTTGCTTGCATTACCATGAGATGTTGGTGGCATATGAAAACCTTTTATGTCCAAAGGAACTTTCAATCAACTTTTTTCTATTATACAATTTCTACATCCAAGTTTATTATGGAAACTCATGATGTAAACTTCTCATTGCTGTACTTATACCCTCCCATCAGTCGAGGCCCTGCATCAGCACCACTGGCAGAAGTGTGAGAAATTTACATGAGCAGTTCCCATTATAAATATGGATGTAAGAAACTATAATGGAATTATAAAAATAAGCACTGCAAAATGGCAATTGAAATGCGTCTGTACACCCTGGTCCAATTAACCCCTGCTCTTTAATGCTGCTTTCCCTGAATGCTATACTTGGTCTTTAATCCTCATGAACAGCGCCACAGGAGATTGCTATGTCTGAGCATGCATATACCCACACACAAATATATAAAATATATGCAATTATATATTTATAATACACAAATATGTGTATATATAAATATATACACAAAGTGCATGTGTAGACTTAGATGAATAGTTTCACTGTAACTTCCTATTATTCTGACCTCTTTCTCTGATTAGGTTTATCATGCATATTACAAGCCACTGGAGTTTGCAGTAGCTGAACGGGATGCCACCCAGTGCTATATCAAGATGGTTTGCTTACGTGAAGGTGACCAGCGTATTCTTGGACTTCATTTCATTGGACCAAATGCTGGAGAGGTCATTCAAGGATTTGCATTGGGAATAAAGTAAGACAAGAAGAATGTGTTCTTTATTTGTTAAAAGAAGCTATGCTCAAAATGGTGAGACTCGCAAATATAATAATGCAGTCATATATATACATATAGAAAGAACTCTAACTAGGCGGCAGAGTACTTCCCTTACACTTCCAATAATTAGTAGCACATACCTGAATTATACCAATCCAGTGTGTATGTTTTTAATTTCTTTATGTAACTGTGGACTACCGTGCTTCTGTATTTTTATTGTACTGCAGTGATGCTTTGGAATCAGCTAAGTTCAGCATCAGTGCTTAAACAGCTGTATTTAAGACAAACCTCAAATATAATCTGACAAAGCAACTTTTATATTGTTGGAAATAGAGACATGTTGTCAAAGCTTTTCATCTTGCACTCATCAGGACAACTTGCAAGAATACCAATGTAAGGAAAACAACAAATTTATAGTGTAAGGAAAGAGAATGCTGATTGGTTGGCAAGTGGACTCTGATTGGTAGAGGTGTTGCCATGGAAAATGCACCTGTTTATGGTGTCTGACAGTTAACTGTCAAGCTTTGTTTGAAAATTAAATCAGGCAGCTTGACTCTGGATGATCAAGGCATTGCCCTGAGGAATGAACCAGCAAATGGCTGTCACTTATTTTGTTTGGCTGAAGCAGGCACAATGTGTGTACATGTTCTTTATCTACAAAGAACAGTATTAATATATGTAGCTTCCAGTACATGCAAATGTGCCGCATTGTGAGTCCTACTGACAATCTTAAATTGGTTGTCAGCATAATTCTTAGCACGCTGAGGATTGTTTCGTAAATGTTATCCAATTGTGGAATCACATCTAATGTTGAACACTGTTTTGAGTTTTGCAAGCACGGGCTGGTTGGGTACAGCTCGTACCTTGCCCATTGTATTGTTTCATACGATCCACCAGTCTTTGGGACGTACGGCCTATGTACCTAGCATCTCACTGGCATTGAAATTCATATATCACATTACTCATTTGTGTGGTAGGCAGAACGTCCTATTATTAGTGAACACCACACTTGTTGCTACTGCAAAATAGCAGCATGAAACAGCTAGCTTCTCCTGTTGCTCAGATTTTTGGGATACATTACCCTTCCAGGGTAATCTGAGGTAGACTGGGCACTTTTCTGGCCCGAAAATGACGGCCTTAGGCCCGTTCATATGTTTGTGTGATATACAGTGAGAAGTTAACTGTCAGTCACCATAAATTGGTGCATTCTCCATGGCAATGCCTCTACCAATCAGAGTCCAATCAGCACTCTCTTCAAATATGGTATAAATTTGTTGTTTCCTAACATTGGTATTCTTGCGAGTTGTCCTGATGAGTGCAAGACGAAAAGCTTCGACAAAATGTCTCTATTTTCAGCAATACTCAAGTTCTGTACTACCAAAAGACTAAAGCAACTTTTGTTATAATATGGCAGATTAAGCTTTATACAACAACATGCATTCCTATAATGCTCCACACAAACAGGATCCCCTATCCGAGAAGAGAAAAGTGGTGGACACGAAACAGGAGCGGAAAAGGGGAGAAACAGAGGGAATGAAGGGAAGGGCTGTGCAGATTTTTTTTAAAAGCAGGGCAGGCAGATGGCAAAACAAGCAATGGGCGGAAGAAGTGTAATGGTCATGGAATGATTTGAAAGTGAGCTTGAGATGCTTCAAGTTAATTTGTTGGGACACAAAAAACAAATAGAACTTGGACAATACAAAAAGGGATGGAAGTGCAGGAATCCGTGTGGGTGAACTTGAGGGCTTTTTAGTGAGTGTGCATGTTTGGAGGTAGGAGAGCACACTGTGCCTTTCTGCTGGTATCTGGCAGCATCCAAACCAGTTCATTTTCTCTCCTATCTATCTCTGTAAAG
Source organism: Heterodontus francisci (assembly GCF_036365525.1). NCBI lineage: Eukaryota > Metazoa > Chordata > Chondrichthyes > Heterodontiformes > Heterodontidae > Heterodontus > Heterodontus francisci. The sequence goes on from NC_090393.1 coordinate 10,488,729, forward strand.
GGTATGCTACTTTTTAAAGTCCCTCTGGACCACACACATTCTGCACTTGACTTGTGCAGGCTCCACCAGTGCCTGGGTGTTTGAGTGTTCTGAAGATGGCACATTGCCTTATTTCTCTCTCCCTCCCTCTTTGTGGTGAGGGCCTGCCCTCTGTTCCACACCTTGGGACATGTCTAAGATCACGGACTAAGCAAAGCGGAGACTCGAAGCTGTATCCCACCATCTCATGAAGCAATGCCTTTGACTTGTGCCTCTCTTCTGTTTGATGCCCACTATCTTCTCTGCTCAATGTAAAGCTCATTGAGAATTTTCCTGTATATGAGCTTAAATTTGTACAGCATCATAGCAGCAAGATCAGAAAAACAAGTTGTTTTTCAAGTAAAGGGCTGTGATGCAACAGATTACAGCTAGTGCCATTCTAACACCACCTTATTGTACTTAGAAAATTAGTAAGTCCCAAGAGGCCACATTCATCTGCCTCTGCATGAGTCATTGGTAAATTATATGTTTGCGGTGTTCCCTATAATGAGTAGTTTGCTGCTTCATAGCAATGTACAGTCTTGTTGGAAGAGATGAAGGACACTAAATGCTTCCTGTGCTAGACTTTGGATGTTTTTATTTAAACTAGATCAAAAGTTTGGAAATAATTTGGTGTATGTCCCAACCTTGCTACCACGCTCCATAATCTGTCTGCAAGCCACTGTATGTAAGATTCACACCTTGTCACTCTTACCATATATGCTGCACCTTGAATATATATAGGGGAGATGTAGAGAAGATGTTTCCACTTGTGGCGAGTCAAAAATTAGAAGCCATTAAATATAAGATCTTCTTTTTTCTTTGGGCCTCCTTATCTCGAGAGACAATGGATATGCGCCTGGAGGTGGTCAGTGGTTTGTGAAGCAGCGCCTGGAGTGGCTATAAAGGCCAATTCTGGAGTGACAGGCTCTTCCACAGGTGCTGCAGAGAAATTTGTTTGTCGGGGCTGTTGCACAGTTGGCTCTCCCCTTGCGCCTCTGTCTTTTTTCCTGCCAACTACTAAGTCTCTTCGACTCGCCACAATTTAGCCCTGTCTTTATGGCTGCCCGCCAGCTCTGGCGAATGCTGGCAACTGACTCCCACGACTTGTGATCAATGTCACACGATTTCATGTCGCGTTTGCAGACGTCTTTATAACGGAGACATGGACGGCCGGTGGGTCTGATACCAGTGGCGAGCTCGCTGTACAATGTGTCTTTGGGGATCCTGCCATCTTCCATGCGGCTCACATGGCCAAGCCATCTCAAGCGCCGCTGACTCAGTAGTGTGTATAAGCTGGGGGTGTTGGCCGCTTCAAGGACTTCTGTGTTGGAGATATAGTCCTGCCACCTGATGCCAAGTATTCTCCGAAGGCAGCGAAGATGGAATGAATTGAGACGTCGCTCTTGGCTGGCATACGTTGTCCAGGCCTCGCTGCCGTAGAGCAAGGTACTGAGGACACAGGCCTGATACACTCGGACTTTTGTGTTCCGTGTCAGTGCGCCATTTTCCCACACTCTCTTGGCCAGTCTGGACATATAAGATATTTCATCTTATAGATGAAATATAAGATAGTCACCAATAAATCCAGTAGGGAATTCAGGAGATTTTTTAATGCCGGAACTCGTAATCACTGGGAGTAGTTGAGGCAAATAGCATAGACTTATTTAAGTGATCGTCAATCTGTACACGAGGGAGAAAGAAATAAGATTTGTTAATGGGGTGAGATGAAGTAAATTGGGAGGATACTTGTGTATAGCATAAACAGTGCCACAGACCAATGTTGATCAGAATGGCTTGTTTCTTTGCTGTAAATTCTATGACATTGTATATCTGTCTGTCTCTCTCTATCTAACTATCTATCTCATTCAGATTTAATCTTGCATTTTTTTTCCAGATGCAATGCCACGTACTCTCAGCTGGCATCCACTGTGGGTATTCATCCAACTTGTGCAGAAGACGTGAATAAGTTGAACATCACCAAGCGCTCAGGTCTCGATCCAACAGTCACCGGCTGCTGAGGTTAAATGTCATCCCTGAGCCAACCGGCGCACCACAAACTCTGCAGCATCAAGAAAAGCACACACTGGAGAAAAGTGCATGTTTGAAACCAGTCATCGTAAATTAGAGCTATAGTTGGCTTTGCTTATTGATATTTCAAGACTTTACCAACTATTAAAGTTTGACCTTGTTTCATTCACATGACGTTTGCAAAAAAAATTAATGTTGAATTAAGTAAATGAATGGAAATAATGTTTAATCTTTCATTTTTTTTAAATTAGTGCAATCAAAATGATATTTTGTTAATTTTTTAATGCCGTCCTTAAGGATCTATTGGGAAGGGTTGGAGATAAGCCCGATCATGAAAGTAAAATACAATTCCTAAATCAGCCAGCAGAGGGGGATGTCTGATTATAAAGTTGGATGTGAATAATATTGTCACTTTATTATCCAGAACAGAAATGCATTTGCAAGTCAGTATTGCTAAACTGTGGGTTGCTAATCGCATTTGTTTTAGCTGCAAGTGTAGGGACCTGTGGGGTTGATTTACTGGAAACTTGAATGCATTTAAATTCCAAACCGTATATGAGAATATTTTTCAGTAAGTGTTGTTGAATATGATTTCTTATCTTGTACTGTGATTTGCAAGCCAGAGTTTTTGGTGTGCTATTCAGGGATGATTGGAGAAGAGGTGAAAGTAGTTTGACCTTTGGCGTTGCCTGGCCTCATAGTATGCATATTGCACATTAAATGTGTATCATTTGAACAAGAACTATAGTCAGGTTGCCCATGTGCCAGTTAATGATGACTTGTTTGTAAACTCATATTATGGGATAGACTGGTCTGATGCTGATTGGCATTAAAAAAAATTAAATAAAGTGATATAACAGCTTTGTCTCATTCATTATTTTGAATTGGTCAGTTATTTCTAGTAGAGAACCACAGAGTTGTACATCCTAAATTGAGACCATTCAGCCTATTGGACCATTGCTGGCACTCAAAGTGTATTTTTCAATATTTATCCAATTCCCTTTGAAGCTAAATTTATGACTTCCAGTCATCGACACATCGACGATCAAAAATAGTTTTTTAAAGCTCATTTTGAGTATGGCACAAATTGTTGTT